>NC_060270.1:67316231-67916231 GCF_021613505.1 Equus quagga
AAAAAAAAAAAAAAAAAAAGATTGGCAACAGTTGTTAGCCCAGGTGCCAATCTTTAAAAAATAAAAAAATAAGTAAAAGATAAAATGAATGAACATATCTTAATAAATATGATATATGCATAGAAAGTATGCATATGTATGTAGTATATGTGTATATCTGTAGTATACGTATGGAGAAGTACCCTACATACCCAACTATTATCTCTAGAAGCAAGATTTTATATATGGGGTAGAGGTAAGAGAATTCCAAGTGATGGTGATGGAGGAGCTTTTATTTTTTTATTTAAATATTTATTTATATTTATTTAATATTTCTGAAATATTTAAAATTTTTACCATAAAGATAAAGTAGAACATATTTCTTCTGTAATAAAAACTCCCAAAAGTTAAAAAATCAAGAAAAATAATTCCTTTATGCATTATTAAATATAGACACATAAATTGGGTGGGTCAGAACTGACCATTGTAAGTGAATTTGCAGAGCAGACAAAAGAGCAGCTCATCCAAGTATTTTGGATCTTAGTAAGAGCTACTGTTTAGGTGATTAACGCCATACACATAGTGATTAACAGGCGAATAGAAGCCAAATCTCAATGCATTTTTAAATAGAATTATAGTATTTTGATATACAATAATAGTCCAAATCAAAATATTGTATACAATACATTATACAAATGTAAACTCTTAATCTTGACATTGACTTTTGAGTTCTATCTATTTTTGATACTCATCATTTTGCAATTACTCAAATAATGCAACTTCACAGACAATTTAGAGATAATATATCTGCATAACTTGACGGATATCTGATGTAATAGAAGCCTCAGTCTACATCTTTAATTATTTCCTACAAGCATAAGACAGAATGTTTTACAGGTATGTTTTGTTTTCCAGAACTATAGGTCTTAAATTGCTTAGATTAGAGATTTTCCCAAGAGATAATAGGAGAAGGGCATCATTGTATAAAAAATAAATAAACCTCCTTAATGCTACTCTTGGCAAAATATCAACTATTTTATTCTGTCTAGAATTCCACAATTCTGTAATGATGTGGTACATCAGTCTTGAATTTTCAACCTCTAGTTGTAAGCTCTTTTTCCCCATTTTTGTATTGTCCCTTCTTCTCTTAAGTATATGATGCCTTCTATTCTCTCCACTGGATATACCACAAAACATTGTCTAAAAACAATCTGAAACCTAGTCATGGGATCCTTAGTGTAAACAAGCCAGTACAGTTGCCCCAGCATACATACTTTAAGTGAAAATTTAATGGATAAAGTGGCAGACTATAATTAGCAAGTAGAGGGCATATTTGTTTAGCAAGAGAGAATGGGGAGAAAGGAAAAAAAATTAGTTATTATTTCATTCATTCATTAATTCATTCAGGAGTTAATACATAAAGGATCTACCACATGCCAAGCATACTTCTCTCCCACACAAAGTGCTGGCCCTGATTACATGGCTAGATGCATGTAGGAATTCAGGGACTGACTGAGTAAAAACCCAGATAAACCATTCATAATCTCTGCCTACTTGGGGCAAAGCCCTTCAAAAATTCAATAAGCAGTGAAATAGCTCATAAACAGGTTCACAAATAATACAATTCAACCAGCAGAGGTTGTACAATATTATTTTTTTAATAAGAGATAGAGTCTTAGTGTGTTCTGAGGCGACACTTGCCTTTCTCTCAGGATTCAGGATTCTAGCCCTGTTTTAGGATCCCGCCATATATGAAGCACTCTTACTGCACCAAGTCTGAGAATCTCAGAGGTGGAGGTTTTGAAGAAATCAAAGAAGGTCTGAGAGATCAAAGAATAACCTATATGAGGAAACAGCAAAACCCTAAACCCCTTGAATGTATCTAGCATCATCCTCCTAAAGGCAATTGTCTCATTAAATCTCATGGGAAAGGAATGAAAGGTCTTTGTGAAGACAAGGTCCTCAGACTGGATTAGACATGAATTTACTAAAGAGAAAAGTTGAAGGCAAACATACAAAAAAATAACTTTGGAGCATAGTGATCACTTCAAACTTCTTTTTGATAGCCAGGATAAAATCAATCTGCAGCAAAAAGTTTGGGTTAAACTTTGGATAAATATTTCCTATGAGATTATAAAAGATGGGTAATAGCTAAGAGTGAAGTAAATATCAGTTAATCCCAGAATAACCATGACCTGACTGACCACAAGAGAGAGAGGTAAAAATATGTCCAACAGAAGTCATTCACCCATGGTTCATTCATGGATTCAGCACCGCTTATTAAATAATTTCTTTGTGGCAGAGAAGTGGAATCAAGGGCTAAAGAGTGGTTTGAAACTCCAGGATTCCATCTACTTAAAAAAAAAATCCCCTAAAAATATCCGGTTCTTTAAGAAAAAGAACAGTAGTTTCCCTTTCTGGATGATCAGATGACCGGAATTTAAACCTTACACCATTTTTGCTTCTTATTTTGTGCAATGTAGCTTTATACAGGGTGCATTAAGGGCAAGAGGCAAAGAACAGAGTTACCAAAAATCAAATAAAAATGTCTGCTCTTTCTTATGAAAAATAGAAGAATGTTCTGCTGTTAAGCAAGAGGGCTACACTTTAGTTCTCCTGGTTGTTTGGAGGAGAAAATTCCTCATTCAGGCCAAGGGCCATCACCAAGAGGCACACTGTGAGCAATTCCCCTCCCTTCTCCAACTTGCGGCCCCTACCATCCTCTGTATCCTTCTACCCTCTACGTGAATGACTGTTTTTCCACCTCCCACACAGCCCGCCACTCTCTTGTGCTATCTGCAGGGGCTGTAGGCTGGAGCTGTCACCAGAATTTTCTTTCTTCCTTTCAGCAGTCCAACAGTGTAAAGTAGCTGGGTCAGAAAACTCCTGGTTGGGAGGATTTCTACAGGATGAATCATTAAACTGAAGAGAAGTTCCTTTGCAAACAATCATTAGCTATGAAATTGTTATTCAATACAAGATTCTTCATTTCTTTTTTGTTCTTCCTGTTCAGTTCTTTCGGTGGGATGGATTCTCCTAAGTAGTCAGCTCACAGTACACCTGATTCAAATGTCTTGTCGTGGCTTCCCTTTAGTCTAAGAAGGAGCTGTGCTTTCGGTGTTCATTGAGATACTTCATTTTTCTCTCCACCCACCTCAGTATTTTGAGATGCCTCACTTTTACCCACTCCCAAAACATACACTAATTTTCTTCATTTACTTGGATCTCACTGAAATATATGACAGCAAGTTATTCAGATACAGAGATTTATTAAGACAGAATAAAGTATTATTAATTAGCAGAAGCTTGAAAGATGGCTCAGTTTGCCTGAACAGCCTGACTTAGCAGAAAGAAACAAATATACTGCTATGATGTGATTCGAGAGGCCCTGGGAGAGGACTCTCTGGCATCCTCATTGGCTGCCATGACTCGAAATCCCAATGTAGCAGTTCCTTTGATATAGTCAGCAACAGCATCCTTGGATTCAGCTATAATCCCAACTCTGCTCCCTTAGTCAGCTGACCATAACCAGTCACTTATCATCTCAGAGCCTCCATTTCCTTTTGTAGGAAAGGAGATAGTAAAACCAACGTCAAGGGTTGTTGGGACGATGATATGAGATATAATATATAAAATACTAAGAACACTTCAGTATAAGATAGGTAACATTTTCAAGTGACAATATTATCTAGGAGTTGTAATATATTAAACTGCTATCCACAAGATGGTATACCAGCCCCAATAAGTTTTCTGATTAACTTTACCCACGAGCAGAAACTTGAGAGAATTTCACAAGGTAAAGATATTTGAGGTTTCTTAGAAACACCCAGAACACCAGTGATACTAGAAGCGCCATGCAGTCTGAAACCAAAATTTGAAATGTGTGGAAAGCCAAAACCAAAGAGGGGATGACTTAAATTCAGTCAAAACAAAAGTGGGTCTAAAAGCGTTCTGTGCACGTTTTCATAATCAATACAGTGAAAAACAATCATTTGCCCTGAAAAACAAAGGAAAAGTAGATGTAATGGACATGGGAACTTAAAATTAAACTATTTTTACAAAAGTAACTTAGTGTAGGAGAGTAAGAGAGATTCTGACCTCAGAAGGGACAGCTTGAAGAGTTCCTCTGAGCACAGCGTAGACCGTAAAGTTAAGTCAAGATATGAGGGGTTCAAACTTTAGTGTACTAATGAGTAGGTCAAAGGAGGGAGAGGCTGAAGTCTGAGTAGAAGAGATGATCAGTGAAAGTCCTTGGAAAGAGGATGTAGAGGCACTTCAACATGATGGTCTCATTTTCCACATTTAAGTGATGTGATGCCATTCTCCATCACGGCCCTTCTGTGTTCAGTAAATTAAGCCCTGGTCATTCGTTCTCTGGGGAGCAAGGCGCTGAAGCAGTGCTGAGAGGGCAACAGCTACACCATAGGAAGTGCAACAGTGAGCAAAGGTCGAGAATTCAGACAAAAAGGGAGTGAGAGTAGAAGGTAATGAGGAGAAACACTCCTCGTCTCAATGGATCTTTATATTCTGCCTCCCTCTATATTAGCTTATCTGATTATTCACAAGGAAATTAAGGTGTTTCCATTCAAGTCTATAAAATCTATAAATTTCAAATTTCATACACAGTGACAGGAAATTAATGAATCCAAAAAAAGAGTGAATCTAAACTGCTGGTTGCACAAGACTTTAAATATGTTTCCCTGGCAATGCAACCACTTAGTCCTTCCACAGTATTTCTCAAGCTTGTAGATGTCATTTTTTTTTTTTTAAAGATTTCATTTTTTCCTTTTTCTCTCCAAAGCCCCCCGGTACATAGTTGTGTATTCTTCGTTGTGGGTTCTTCTAGTTGTGGCACGTGGGACGCCGCCTCAGCGTAGTCTGACAAGCAGTGCCATGTCCGCGCCCAGGACTCGAACCAACGAAACACTGGGCCGCCTGCAGCGGAGCGCGCGAACTTAACCACTCGGCCACGGGGCCAGACCCTGTAGATGCCATTTTGTCATCACCCTTCCTCCTCATAGATCTTCTGAATTCATCTCTTCAGCTCACTACCACCAAGTTCCTACTGTACAAGAAGTAGTTCTTAATGGATATAATGTTAAGAGACACGGTCTCCACCTGGGACACGAGGTATATTTGATTTGCTGGCATCCATAATGCTGTGATAGAAGTCACTGCAGGGTAAAGTGGGGACCCACAGAATGGAGAAGTCTATCCCACCTCTAGTCAACTTCACCTGATTTTACCCAGGTGATGATTTTAAGGCTGGGAGGAAGCACTCAAGTAACTTGCCTTGGAGCCCAAGCAATCCCACAGCATCTGAAGAGGTGGCCCATCTACTAGGACTTGAAGGAGCCAAATGTTTGATCCTTTCTTCACTGAACTGAGGATGTGACTCAACCTTAAATTCCATTGGAAGCAATGAAATTTAAGGCATTCAGCATTCAACATTTAGCAATCCTTGCTGTTAGGAATCTGAGCAGGGAAGGAAAAATACTTAAAAGAAATTTCAGCTGGGTTGAGAGCAGCTTGATATAGGAATTCTTAAATATAATTGAGCAGCATTTGATGAAGCAGGTAAAATTACAAAAGTCAAAACCAAATTTGTTTTAAATTCAGTCAAAACAAAAATGGGTTTAGAAATGTCCTGGTCACCTTTTCATAATCAATACAGTGAAAAACAAGCATTTTCCCTGAAAGAAAAAGGAAAAGTAGATGTAATGGACATGGGAAGTTAAAATTAAACTATTTTTACAAAAGTAACTTGGTGTAGGAGAGTAAGAGAGATTCTGACCTCAGATATAGCTGAATTCAAATTCGGGATCTGTCACTTACTTAGTAGATGTGCGTGACCTTGGGAGAATGATTGAACTTCTTTGTAATCTACATTCCTCAACTTTAAGATGTAAAAATGAGAAAATTATACAGAATTAATAGATTGTTGTGAGGATTAAATAGATATTCAATAAATATAAATTTTCTTTGCTATATTTTTACTAGCTACAAAAGCGTGGGCAGGTGACTGAAACATCAGTGCGGAAATGGGACAATAAAGAAACAGTCTGTATAATTACACATCTCTATCTCCCATACTATCTCTCCCAAAATTTATACTCCACACATTATAGAAACACTGACTACATTGCAAAGCTGAACATTACATTTCATCCCTTTGTTTAAAGTGGAATGTTCAGAATATAAGGAGGTGATGATGTGACAACATGCTTTATGTTACAAACCTCAGCAACAGCCCTAAAAGTACTGGAACTGGCTATTTTCGAAGTTAAAAACAAGCACAGTCATTAGGGATTCCTAGTTCATATTGAATTTCTCATCCACGTTCTACTCTCTTGAGGGAAATTTTATGCGTCAATTAAGGTGCTTCCTCCACAACTGAAGAAAGATCATGATTCTCATTACCATTCATCCTTGTCAGCATCACAATTGCAAAAGTGTTGAATGTCTAGGCAACTCTCGTCCAGGCCACAGTCACACTGCTGAACTCCAGGAGGAACACCTCCCCAGTAAGGGTGTCTTTCATTGGACCGCCCAATCCACCAGGTAAACGGTGTTCCATCTGAAAGATAAGACATTTCACAAGTCACAGCAAGCCTGAATTAGAACAGAGAATGTCACAGAAACTGACATGAAGATGTCTTAAAGAATATATATTATATATATTTTCCCTTCCTCTCCTCTCCTCGCTTCCCTTTTCTCTTTTCTTTCTCTCCTTCTTTCCTTTCTTTGCCTTTCTCTCTGTTTTTATAAATATCTGTATATCTATACATATATGTATCTATAGATATACGTATTTATACACATATATCCATACATATATATCTATGTCCATACATATGCACATGTAAACAACACTTTCGTGGAAAGTATTTATATAGCAGGATACTGATTAATCTCAATGTTCAGAGGCAGGGTCACAAACTGAAATGCTTACCAAATCAGGCAGGTATCACAATTGAGAAAATTGGGCCAGATTTTAGACCAAATAAATTTGATAGATAAAAGATTAATTTCCTTTTAAAACTACCAAACAACAAACAACAGGATGAGGGCCAAGATAAGCTGGGCCTTAGTCCTCAGTTTCTGGTAGACTATAAGGAGGAGTGGACACTAAGGTGAAAGGGAGAGTGTTGGTCTAGAGAAGAGGGTTGTCTTGTCCTACTCCCATTGATTTCCAGCATGACAAAGATGAGCCCCAGGGCTACCATATCTTCTGAACTTTTTTTAAGAGAAGTCATAAGTTTCAAATTCAAAGATTTGGAGGAAAAAAAAACACTGTGAAGGTCAGTACTGTTTGGGCCAAAGTCGTCCTTCTGAAGGTCGTACTTAACTCATACAAAGCTGGTTTGCAACCTCCAATTTCTGATTTATATACTTGACAGAAAGCTGTTTTTGAGTCTTGTCCATGTCAGTTTCTTTCTTTGCAAAGTTTAGTTTAGTAAAATCTGTTGGAGTTTTCTTTCGTGATTGGGAATATTTCAGTAAATTAGAACCTTTCAAAAAATGAGAATGTATCCAAAACAACAGATATATGTAGAGAGGGAGGTGTTACATGTCATTCAGCTGATTGGGGTTAGGCCTAGGTTCCCTTTAGAAATTCCTGTTTTGTTTCTGTTTGGCCTATGACACTTAATATGTGGTTATTTTTAAAAAAACACATTTAAATATTTATTGGGGACCATTGTTTATGATTTACCATTTTAAAGTAGAATAATAATATTTGTTTGAGGATGAGACTAGGTTGGAAATTTGCCTAGTCAAGATTTAGTTTTGCATGCAACTCTTGATTTGTAAACATATAATTTACAAATTATCCATGCATACAAATAGCAACAATTTTTTCTGAATTGCTTTTGCTGCTGCAGTCTTCATGGAAGTCACTGAGGCAAGTAGAAAGGAAAAAGACAATTTGGAGCTTCCAAGAATCTGTAGGCCATGAAAAGAAGTTAAGGAGGATACTATGAAAAGCAGAAGTATCTTAGCAGGTGCTGATTCAGGGGGAAGACAGCCTGACGGACTATAGTCACCCCCAAATATCACTCTTCACTCTGCCTAAAATGTTTTAGGCTACTTTATTATCTTCTAAGATAGAATTCCAGTTAGAAATGTCTGTTAGCCAGTGTCTTCTTTTTAAAGAATGATTCCAAATGGCATAAATCCATTTTCCCTAGTTTCAAAAATCTATAAATCACTGTAACCTAGTTCAAATAAATTGTTTTCCTTCTAAATCCTAGCTCAGATAAGTCATACTCAAGTGGCCTAGAGGATTGCTGGGTTTATTTAGAGCATAAAACACTTTCAGGACTTGGGCAAGTATAGGTAGATCATCCCAGTGTCTGAGTCCAGGCAGCAAATGAGTGAAACACTGTATTTGAATGTTTGCCAATGTTGGCTTTGGGTCCAAGAAATCTCTTTACCTCTCCCTCCCTCTGGCACTGACCAGGTCTCTCCTTCCCTAATCTAAAATATAGAACACATAGTAAAATTCAACCTCTTCATGGATTATTTTTGTTTATAAGCTAAGCCAAGGTTGTGGCCATGTTAATAGCATCATTATCAATGGTATGAGTTCTGAACTAACAATCTGTGCAGAGCTTAGGGTGCATATGTTGCCATATAGTAGTTTCACCAGTTCTTACTTGGTCTCTTAAGCCCCTAGAACCTCCATTAGCAGCCCAAGGCTTTGTTTGCTTTTGAATCCATCAGTGTCTTGTACCACTGAGACTTGCAGTTCCCTCCTCATATCTGGCAATTAGTATAAAGGTTTCAATTTGTTTTAACTGACTGACTGTCAAGGGACAAGGAGAAAAGAGGACAAAGAGAGGAAACACACACACACACACACACATATGAAAGCAGGAGGGTTATTGCTAAATTTTCCTCTCAGATCTCCCATCTTTGTGTTTGCTCTCCTGTGGAGTACTAGATAGAGCACAACAAAGGAGGAAACTGAGGACCCAAAAGGGTGACAGATTTGCTCTAATTCCTGACTCTAATGAGGTATCAGGGAGAGAATCTACACCCTAGCTGCAAATTTTGGCCATTGGAGAAATTGGACTTCCTTCTGACAGAAAATTCTCTCAAAAATGAAACAACAAAGCATAATTATAAATGTTTTTTTAAATATATGCGTTCAACAAATATTTACTGAGCATCTATAATATTACAGGCACCATTCTAGGCACTTGGGATAAGTCACTTAAATAAAAACAAATAAACAAAAAATGCCCCCCAAAGCATGCATTGCAATTATAGGAAATAGACAATAATAATAATTAAATGATTTAGTATTTAGAAAGGGCTAAGAGGTATGGAAACCACATAGCAGGATGAGGGTTCCAGTTGCTGCCAAGAGGGGCATGTTGCAATCCTACATAGAATGATCAGAGTAGAACTTGATGAAGCAATAAACTCTGGGAAAAACTTGAGGGCAGGAAGCAAGTTGCACGTGGCTGGCTACTTGGAGAAGAGCATAGCAGGCAAAGGAAATGGTAGACGTGAAGTTCTAAGAGTAAGAAAGGGCCTTTCTTCAGATCTATCTCCAGGTTCTTAAACTGTGATTTTCAAAATTTTGAGAAAGCTCTAGTAGGAATGTTTAACAGAAAAGGAGGGAGCAGAAAACAGGCAAAATAGAACTCATATTAATCAGATTCTTGGTTGGAATGTAAGAATTCTCTCTGATAGTTCCAAGCCAAAAGGTATTTCTTAGGAAGTTACCAGGTTGCCACAGAATCATGATCACAGAAGAAATGGGCTTTAGGCTAATGGGCCGACCATGTTGCAGAATTGGCTTGATGAAACCCTGCCCGGCTCACTGCCCCTGAATGTCAACCGTTAGGAGATCCACTCAGCTGAAGCTGATATGCCACCAGCATCACAGCCACTTCTCTCTAAGGGTCTCAGGCCAGCAGGCCCTGTTGCCCCAAAGAGAGGTGTTCCTATGGCCCCTGCACCCGCAGAATAGCAGCTCCATGCAGAGCCTGCTTCCCTGCTGCTCACCTCCCAGTCAGAGCATCACACAGGTGGTCTGATTGAGGAAGCACAAGTCCCTCACCTGTGTCCCCGCTAAGAGGAGATTGGGGATTTGAACTCTGACTTCGCTGCAGAGGCAAGATCCAAGATCCACAGTGTGAATTTCCACCAACACAGAAATGCTACTCAGAAGATGATAGGAGGCATGAACAAGACAAATATCCATCATAGAGCTAAAAAGACGCTTACTGTCACTTAATGAATCAGTACTTTAAACTTCTTAAGTCTCGATTTCTTGTATAAAATGGGGTTATTAATCCAAATATTTACCTCTTTTGTGGTGCTTCTGATAAACCAAGGATTCTGAGATGTGCATATGTGTGTTGGGTGTGGGAGAGACAACAAGTTTCCTTTGATAACCAGGTGATCACACAGAGCAGAATGGGGAAAGGTACCTGCAACCTGGGCCTGTCCACCGTGAAAGGAACACCCATACCCTGCTTTATGCTTCTGGGGCCAAGGCTCTGGGGTTGTAGAGGCTTGCCCCTTGGCAAGGACGCAGGGTTTTCATGCACAGCTCCAGCAGCAGTACATACCACAAGGACTTCCACAAGAGAACCAAGGAGAAGAAGGTAGAGGAACTGGGTCCTCCTGGGAGACCCCACCAGGAGCTCAGCAGTAGCCACTGACGCCTCGGGGAGGTGGTGAGGTCCTCAGTATGCAAGATATAAAACAGATGACTAAGGAATTACATTAATTTGCATTACTTCCATGCATTTGGAATTATTATTGTTACATGACCTCATGTATACAAAAAACTCTGGGAAAAAATCAGCTTACACATACGCTAAAAAAAAAAGTCCTGTAAGAAAGTATATGGCAGTAAGTGGCCACAGAAGGTGATCACTGTCCTTTGTTAACACTAGGTAGACTATCGCGAGACAGGCATCAATCATACTTGCCATGCAGGAGGCTTAAAAAAGTGACAATAGAAAACTATTGATATGAGCATGTCCTAGGTTACAGCAGATTCTAAAGTGCTCTGCATGTGTGAACCCATTTAATCATCACAACAACCCTATGAGGTATGTGTTATTATTATCCTCCACTTTACAGATAAAGAGACTGAGACAGAGAGGGATTAAACACCTGCCTGGAGGCCATATGACTAGAAAGTCCGGAGTCAGGATCTGAATCCAAGCATTCTTGCCCAAGAGTCTGTGGGTTACCCGCTGTGTTATGTCACTGTGCTCTGATATGTGGGATAATAATTCATTGTTGAAGACTTAAGGCCTTTCAGCACAATATGTATGGGCGGTTTAAGTGATAAGAGAGAACTAAAAAAACTATCAGTGATAGATAAATTCTTACATTCACTAAAATAAAGACGTGATCAATAAACATCTCTAATCTCTCATACATTTACACACAATAATAATGGTGCAATAGAATCTAATGTTAGTACTGCTTGCTGGAGTCTTCCCAGGCTTTCCCCACCCTAAGTTTCAAGGAAATAATGGCAAGTGTGTTTGGCTTTGTTGCTGACAACACGCAAACTGAGAGGCACAGTTTATACCTGGACTTCCTTTCAAACGTTCATTGCCTGTCTGAGTTTTTATTCACAGATTTTTATGTTCTTTTCCTAGGACCTGAATTGCTCTCCAAGTTTGAAAATGGCCTTGATATTTAACAAACAAGTTAAAACGGAAAATTGTGCAGGACTATCATTTAACCCAGTTGGCATAGCGGACTAGGCATGAGTATGTGGCCTTAAGTTTGTCCATAATAACTCCTCATCAGATAACTTCCCTGAGCTCATTTCAACACAGTGAGCCTCTCTGCTTCTTAATCAGAACAGGGTGAATTCCAAAGACTTTGCCCCCTTTCTGCAGATCCTGGCTCCACTGTAGAAACTTTTGGTCATGCTTGATCTTCCATTTAGATTGCCAGCCCACAGTTTCCTATTTTTCTAATTATCTTCAAGAAGATAATGCAACATAAATTCGGAAAAGAATTCTCACAATTGAGTCAAAGGAAGATGGAAATTAAACTGCATATTGTAGAATATCTTATAAAAGGAATTCAAGTTTGGGGAGGAAGTGTGTTTGTGTGCACGTGTGTGTGTGTTTATGCACACATGCACACCTGTGTGTGTGTGGTGAGAAGGAGACAGAGAAAGAAGTGGGAGGAGGAGGAAGAAGAGCCATATCTTCATCCTCACTTTTGGCCTCAGAAATTTGGGTCCATATCAACTCCTTTATGAATAGTTTCAGAAAAGTATTATATCTGAATTTAAGCATTACATAAGGTCAAATCTAGATGCTTTGCAAATGAACACATAAGCATACCATTCTGCTCCTAAGGTTTCCTCAAGTGGAACATTTATGTGATAAATACAGGGAAATGGTTCAAGGAGAGAAAAATCACGATAAATTTTATTTAGCACCTAAGCATAAACCCCACCTGTACATGCTTAGTTCAAATTATGATTTTCCTAATGTAAGAAATTTAGGAGAAATCGTGAAGCTGGTTAGTTGCATGATTTTATAGCTTAACTAATATAAGCTGTTGAACATAATGCAAACTGGAGACCCCACTTTAATTCTACAATTGTTTAAGTTAAAGTCTTGACAATCTGGGAAACAGTAGGCACGTCAACCTCCCAGTGACAACTACAGCTATAGCCAAAAATAATTTGGCCTCTTCTCGCTGCTTGAACAGTCCAAGAACAACTCCAAACAGTTCTGCAAATATATAAAGATAGTGCTACATGTGGAGCTGTTGTTGTCATTGTTGCTATTGTCTTTGTTTTATTTCTAAGTTTTGAAGTAGTATGCTCATAGCATGGATTCTGGTAAACTCAATATGCCAACAGGAAGAGTTTACCTCATTTCTTTTATAACTTCAAAAATGTCTACACTGATCAGCAAATATACGTTACAGTGGGTTCCTGGGAGGAGTAGACATCCAGAGATCCAACTCTGTTGATGTTAGACTTGATTTCACTCTTTACTTTGTCCCGTTGAAAGAGGACAGAAATGACAATCAGGTCAGTTCAAAGTCCAGCCCTTAGAGGCCTGCATGTTTCCACTTGCTTCTAGGGAACTTCTCTGACGTGACCATGAGACCGTGCCTCCAGATGGTCACAGCCTCTCCAGCCTGAGCCCCAGAACGTGAGCCAGGAAGCACAGTCATCCCACCTCGTGCACAGACATGCAAGCATGAGAATAAGTACTGAATACCGTATGCTGCTGAGCTTCGGCAACGGACTCTATAGCATTATTGTGACAATAACTGATAAAATTCAAATTAGATATCAACCACATAAAATAAAATTCTGTAGAGATTATAAGTAAGTAAATGGAACTATCAATGATGGCCCTGCTTTCAAGACATTTGCAATTTGGTTAGAAACATAAATAGACACATATGTGCATGAGGAGAATAAAGAGAAATATCAATTCTGTTTGGGCCCAATTCATTATTTATTTTCTGGTCCATAATGGCAGCAGTTATAACAGCACTTTAGCCGTCACTCATGAAGTCACTCCTAGCACCCTTCTCCAGCTGCCTTTCTTTCCTCCCATAGTCCTCACTTGAACCCAATCTCAGTTCACTGAGTCTATCCCAACTCAACTCCAATCATTGGCAGTGTAATCTTGACTCTATTGCCTATCTTCACCCCCTTCAAAAACGGTGCTTGGATCTTCCTTCAGTTAGATAGCAGTTTTCCCCAGGGTCATAGTATTGGCTCATCTCTTCTAGGCTCAATGCCTCCCATCCTCTGCATGGAACTTTAGAGAAACTATTCCTATGGCTGATCGCTTGACTGTCACCTATCACAGCTTCCACCCATAGGGTGATGAAGAATTCAAGTATGTTTACATGTATACTTTATATATATATGATTTATAAAACAATGAAATTAAATATGATATAAATTACTTTATGCATGTGTGCATATATACACATACACACACATTCCATTCAATTATGTCTTAAGCCTATGCGGTGTGAAGGTCATGGTGTGATACACAGTGATATAAATTTTAATGGACTATGACTGCCCCAAAGGAGCTCATAACATTTAGGGAGAGAAGGACATGTACACAGATAAGAGAAATGCAAGTCAGAATGAGATTAGGGCCAAAATGAGCAGTTAGTAAATTGTTAGCGAAGCCCAGAATAAGAAACTGTGAATTTTGTCCAGAAGTCCTAAGAAAGGCTTCATGGAAATGGTTTCATTTCATGGAAATGGTGGCATTTGACCTGAGGCTTGGTGATGAGGAGGACTTCAGTAAACAGTGCTACCAGGGAAGAGTTTTTGCGGTTAAGAGGCACAAGGGAAAGGGAATCCTCAGTGTCGTTAGGAAGCAACTGTTAGATTTCTGCACATAAGAAAGCTACGTTAGTTCACTGACTGTAGTTAAGCATTGTGGGATTAAAAAATGAGAGAAGAGAAAGATGCCACCAAAATTGTAAGGCCACATAATTAAGGAGGATTGCACTGAAATGTTTCACTTTCTGATGAAAATACAAATCATCAAATCACTGATTTAGGAAAGAAGATTCTGGCAACCAAAGAAAGTATTTATATTCTCTTTCTTTCTAAGTAGAATACCATTTCTGAGGAAACGTTTAGTAAGAAAGAAAAACAGCCTCATCCATATCAGAAAATAATGGTAGACATTCATCAAAGTCAATCTGAGTCTTGCTGCTTGTTGGCTGGGATCGTTAAATCAGAACATATGTCTAATAGTGTGATTAAGACCTAGTCAGTGACATTAGGAATTAACATTTTTATAGTGTTGTTCAATATTTTCTTCTCTCTGCCTATTTAATTGAAGTGAGTCCAAAAGTGGAGGGGGGACAGAAAAGATTAATGATACCACCTTTCAAAACAAATGGCAAAAGTCACTTTGATGGGGTCATTTAAAGCTGGACTAGACAAACCTCTCTATAGTGTACCACAGGGATCCTTCATGGGCAGACCAAGAGGTGGACAAAATGATTAAGTTAAATGATTATATTTGCATTATGTTTTTGTGGGAGAATATAATAACACTTTGCATGTTGATAATATATTTTATTTGAAGAGCTGTAAGGAAGAACCTTAGCAAGGTTAAACAACTTGTTCAAAGTCACATGGCAACTGAGGACAAAGCTGGCCTCGAGACCGTGGGTCCCTAAGGCCCATCACTGCATGGTTCATATCCTGAACACCCACCTTTGCAAAGACTCACACATCTTTTTACTTTTTAATGTGCTAAAAACATATGGACATAATGTGAGCCTTGTAGGTGAACATGCCCCATTATTATAAATTTATGGGAATTGATAATAATAAAGGGACAGCATAGCATTGGAATAAGATCTTTAGTTTAACACACAATTTCTTTGATATGACAAACTTGGAAGCAGTAGTTTCCAGATGTGGTGTGACAAGAGTACAGGAGGACTCTCAAATCCACATCAAATTGTAATGTGAGAAGAAGGTGACATTCATTGTGTTAAGCCACAGAGACTTGGGGTGGGACATATTTATTAATAGCATAGTTTAACCTATACTCATTAATATATAAAAAATTAATGAATGTGAAACTGAGTTAGAAAAGCAAAACACCTAATGTCTACACACAGTCATAGAAATTGAGAATTACAATAAATCTCGGTACTAAAGCTAAAGTGTACATTTATACTAGTAATCCTAATAAAAAAATACAGCATTTACTGAGCATTTAAAATATTTCAGGCAGCTTCATGCATTTTTTATATCCTAGTTCATTCAGTCTCCACAACAACCCTATGAGATAAAGACTTTCATCCCATTTTACAGATGAGGAAACAAAGGTATTAACTAGAAGATAGATTACTTCTCTAAGGTAATTCAGCTAGTGAATGACAGGACCAAGCCAAAGCCACGGTGATCCCTTGCAGGTGATAACAAGACTCAAAAATAAAATCATTGCCTCCACTATTGTTCCATCCCCCAAAAGTTATTCTTACAGCAGCCAACAGGACTTTTAAAGTCTATATTAGATGATTTATCTCTCTGATTAAAACCCTCCTGTAGTACTCCATCACGAGTAAAATCCAAACTTCTCACCATTGCCCCTAATGGCCCACATCTGTTTTCTGCAGCTTCTTAACCTTATTTCCTTCCACACTCAGCCCATCACTGCCCTCCAGGTGCACTGACCTTCCACAGGCCCTCGCACCAGCTCTTCTGTTTTTGCTGCTCTCTCTGCCCGGATTCCTCTCCTCATGGGTTTTTATCGTGGCTGACGGTGTTGCCTCATTGGATCCTGAAGTGAAATCTCACCTCTTCCCTGTTGGTCCTATTTAAAGTACTCCAAAATCACCCCATTATTTCCCTAGGAGTACTTACTACCCAAAGTATGAAACCATACTTTTATTTGTTTTTCTTTGTTTAACATGTTCTTCACATGCACTCTCATTAGAATGAGAGGAAAGGCTTATTAAGTCTTGTTCATGACTCTATCACCAACATATAGAAAGTGCCTGGTTTGTGCTAGCAACTGAATGTCTATTTGCTGAATAAACAAATGACTGGATGCCAAGAAAAAGAAACATCAGCACAGAAGGACTTTCCACAGATTACACTAAAAAATAACTTGTTTCAGGAACATTTATGATTATGATGCCTTTAGTCTCTGTATAGGTATATTCATCTTTGGTATCTTACATCATCATTGAAGACATCAAGGATTTTTGTCATTTTAGTGATAAGCCCATAGAATGTCGCCTATCAAGCATTTGAATAAATACTTACTATAAGTGTGGCATAGAATGAGATCACCATACATAAAGATGCTCACGTACAAATTCATTTGTGTATTTATTAAAACAACTTAAAACATCTACAATGAACGAGACACTTGCCTCCTTAGAGTGTAAAAATACAAAATAAATATTAGCTCTACCATTAGGACTCTCACAGTGTAGTAGATAAGAAAAAAAGATTGTTAAACATTACTTTTAATGCAAGTTAGAATGAAATAAATTTGAAGTAGAATTTCAAGCAACATGGAAAGTCAAGAGGAAAAAGTCTAATGGTTAGTAGAGAGTACAATTCCAGGGGAAAACTCTAAAGTCATTTCTATTTTGAATATATCTGTCATTTCTGTTTTCCAGACAGTGAAATAAAATTGTATTTCATACCATTAGCTTTCAGAACAAGGTTGACATAATTTATGTCATTCAACCCTCCCAACCACTGTGATGATTTTTATTTTCATTTTATAGATAAATTGAAGCTAATAAAGGATTAGTAAATTTCCAAAACCTATACAGATCAGAAGACTGGAATTTAGATCTTACGGCTCCAAACCCCAATAAAATTTTTGCTATAGCATATGAAATCTAGTTCTATGACAGACAGAAATAGGAGAGTATCATAAGTCCTCATGGCAATTGATCTTGAGTCAAATTACAAGAGTATCCATAATTATTTTATTGGTAAAACTCCAAGGCTTGATTGAGTATGTATCCTCAACTCTCTTTGGAATATTCCCAACCATATTGTCTCCCCAACTATATTGGTCTATCAATTGATTTATGTAACAAACAAACCAACAAAAAACAAGAAATAAATGTTCTAGTAAGTCCTATTGTTTCTAAGAGGCCAATCTGCCTAAACCCCTATAACTTTGCTCAACAGCCAACTAAAGGAGAGAGGCTAATCATTTAATCAAAAACCAATGGAAATTTCTCTGTAGAAATCTTAGATGAGTGTTTCTCAAAATGTAGCTTCTGCCACACTTGAATCAGAATGACCCAGTGTACTTGCAAGAACACAGATTCAGGAAGCCTTTTCCCAGACATTCAGGGAGTGGAGTCCAAGATTCTCCATTTCTATCATACACATCAAGTGACGATAAAATTTTACACACTAAAATTTTAGAATCACTCATGAGAATGTTTGAACCTTAGTCAAAATGTTCAAACATCCCGCCTTTCATTTTTGAAGAATTCCTAAGTTTACTAAGTACTAATGAGCTACTTAGTATTAATTCAATTACGAAAACATATGCATTGATTATACTAGTTCCAGCTAAAGAAATATAAAATGATAGGAGGAGATGAATAAAATACATAGTAAAAATAAAGTTTAACTTGTAACTGAGGAAAAGGTCACTGAAATATATATTAACTGATTTCTTCTCTTGTGTTGGGGCCCATCCAGTTAGTATGCATTTGATGCTGCCAATCATCGCATGAATTGCCTAGAAGATCCTCCAGAGAACCATCTCCCACAATTATCCATCCTCTCCACTGCAGTTTATTTTCTTTAGCAAACTCTGTTCCACACTTTGGAAAGACTAGGGAGGTCCAGTTTAAGTTCTCTTAATTTTCTTTCACTCTATTTAAAAAAAACCCCAGAAGTTGCTACACCTACTCTCTGTGTCAATGGCTTTCCCGTGCTCACTCTTCATTTGTGTCAATGAGAAGATGATGAAGTTGTTCCATTATCTACTCGGTTCCCCTATCTGTCTACTCATTAGCCCATCCACTCATCCATCTACTTGGCTGTTTCTACCAGTCTCCTCCCACCTCACAACCTTCTAGTGGGCCTGGCCCTTGAAGATATGGGATATTTTTCTTTGTCCTTTTTTATAGATATCCCATCTATTACTTATACAAAAATGCCTAAAAAACCTAGATTTTCCCACCCTGCATGCTTTCCTGAGTTTTTTGGTGGACATAACTGTTGCATCAGTATTTTCTTACTTCCTCACAACACCTGAAGAATATTTACTACTCATTATTTGATACGTATGTATATAAAATGTACACACAGAGGTATTCACACCTACATAGTCCCCAATAGGTCCCAATCATTTATTAAATCAGGCACTCAATAAATCAATAATTGTGTGTTAAATAAAGTGAGAAAGGAGTGAATGTTGCATTGCTAATCAAAACGCCATTGTGATCATTCATGTTAATAGATCCACCTCTAAGTCATCATTACCATTTATCAAGACAACAACTAACCCACGATGGTTTATAGCAGGAGTCTCTCAACCATATTATAAATTTCTCCTGATGATTGCATATTTTGTGGGACTTTTTGTGTTGAAAAACATGTAAGAGAGGGTGAGAATGCTTATGTAAGGCACTCAATATTTCCTATAGTTTGATCAACTAATTCGGGTTCACCATAAATTGCAGAAAGTTAGAAATAAACACACACATGCTTCCATGCCCTTTCTTGACTGAGTGTTCTTTTTAATTTCTCCTTTCCTCCTCTCTCTGGTTCTCCTTTTTTGTTCATTCTCTCACTCTCTCATTCTCCCTCCTCCCTCTCCCTTTTCATCTTCCCTCTTTCCTTTCTTCTTCTTCCTTATGTCCCTCCTTCTCTTCTCAAAATAGTTTTTACTTCTCTTGTTCCTTCTCCTCTCCTCCATCCCTTTTTATTTTTGAGGAAGACTACCCCTGAGCTAACATCTGCTGCCAATCCTCCTCTTTTTGCTGAGGAAGACTGGCCCTGAGCTAACATCTGTGCCCATCTTCCTCTGCTTTATATGTGGGACGCCTCCCACAGCATGGCTTGATAAGTGGTGTGTAGGTCTGCACCTGGGTAACTGGTGAATCCCCAGGCACCAAAGCAGAGTGTGTGAACTTAACTGCTACGCCACTGGGCCAGCCCCTCCACCCCTTTTTTTGATCCACCTCCAGCAATAACTCTTAATTTTTTCTCTGTTAAACACATAAACATGATCACAGATGAAAGAAGAATTGACCACAATTTTACCTACAATATTCTATCACTGATGCTTAATAAACATTATCTAGTTATAGATAAAAGACAAGAAAGAAAGGAAAGAAAAAAGAGAGACCTAGCAGGAACTCTTTATGTAAATACTTACATGAATCAGGTTTTCCTTCAAAGTACTTATAATAGGTGAGCAAATTCATCAAACAGAGTGTGAAGAAGACAAAGTGAGTTAGCTTTTCATAGCACTAATGAACAAACAAAAACCTCCTATTCATTTATTTCCATACTTGAAGCCTAACTGATGGCTGTAGGTCTAATATTCATTAGAGGCCTGAACAAGGCAGAGACAGAAAGTTGATGGCGCCCACAGATCACACCCATTAGGAAGTGCTTGAACCGGCGCAAGGCAGCAACATAAGAAGAGTGGGCACAGAGCAGCTCTTGTGATGAATAAAATATGAAGAACTTTGCAATTACACAGACCAAAGAGAAGTGGCCAGAGGATCATCAGCATAATGATAGTAATAAAAATAGGATTTCATGCCTGTATCTCCTATTTCACATCCCCAAATCTGAATAATATTTATGAACCACTCTCCTGTTTGTGGTTATTTGCAGGGTACATAACAAAAAATAAAGCAAGGCTATGAGTTTCCTGCCTTCAAGGATTTTCTGTTCCAAGATAGCCCACAAAGGTCATTTAATTATTCTGAAAGATATTCTACAATCAGAAAATATATGAAAGTGGGAATTTTGGTTTCGGACCAGGAATGCACCATTTAAAAGAGTACTTTATATGCTTTAAAAATTAGATAAAATGACCAGTTGAAATGGCTGATTGACCATGTATGTTAATACAAAGTAATTTTCTAAATAAAAAAGTGGAAACATTGGCTAGTGTTTACTCAGGACTTACAAAGGACTAGTTGCTATGTTTCCACATTATAAAAGGTGGAAAGCAAGAAATGAGGTTACAAGAGATTTCAGCAATCTACTTAAGGGCAGGGATGGTTGCAATCATTATACAGCAGCATATTTTAGACACTCAGTAATTCTTTAAACAACAATTGAATAAACAAATAAATATATGTGTGTATGTTTAAATATGCATGGCTGTGTACACACGCATATGTCTAGTGCAGGTGTTAGACACTCAGCGGTTCTTTAAATAGCAAGTGAATGAATATATACATATATGTTTGTAGATAAATATGTCTACATATTCACACAAAGTGTAGTGCACAGCACAAAACACTATCCTTTTTGCAAGGTATATCAGCACAAACAATCTTAACAATTATTACAATATAATTCCCCAAAAGATGAATTATTTCACCTAAGATTTGAGACAGGACCATTATCAAGAAATTTGTAGCTATATTGCTCAGATTTCTATTTATCAGTTTATCTGTTTATCAGATAACATGATGCAGGACTTCATCCTCCAAGAGGGCATGTTGTTGCTATCACATGATTGGAACATAACATGATATACTACATCTAGCGCTCAACTCCAGTGCTGGCAAACCTATGCCTTGTCTCCCATCAGGATACGCCATTAACAGAGGCTGTCTTCTAGGATCTCAGTCAATAGGAGCAAGTCAATTAAGGGGCCTTTCAGTTCACAGAGACAGTTAATGCATTGTTGGCTGCTCTTAGAAGTCTAGAATGAAATTAGTGAAATGAGTGCATTACCAAAAGGAAAAACATACTTTTCTTTTGTTAACAGGTTTCTAGGACAGTGCAATTCAAGCGAGATCTAAGATCTAGACTCATTTCTGTTTATACAGAAAATCTCTCAAAAGAGAGGGTATTATGGTATCCTTATTTCCAGTTATTCTAGAATTGTAAATAACTACTATCATTAAATGTTACTTGCCATACATAATAAGTTGTGCCATTATTTTATGTACCACTAAGAAAGAAAACAGCTACCAGTTCAACTAAAATATGTCATTGATTATAAGATTCATTCCAATTTCAAAGATATTGAAAATGAAAAAAGAAAATTGGTTCCAACTACGTTTACATATAGTCAAGCTTCCCATGACTCATTCCATCTGCAATTAATGATCTTTTTTATCTAGTCAGGAAAATTGCTTAGTATTGGTTTTTTTGTTTGTTGTGTATATAACCAGGATAAAGAATAATCTCCACCACAGAAAACAATAACACAACTCCATCAAGATTCTCATAGCTTTCTCATGAACAATAACTACTCTTTAGCTTATATTAGACATTTAATATAAGTATTTTATAAAAATGCTGGGAAACTAGAGTTTTCAAATAAGAAATGAGTATACATGTGGTAATTTTAAAAGAAGGCCCCAAATTCTCTGATACTCCCCCTTTATAAAATATAAGTGGGCTGGTGACTGCTTCAGCCAATAGAGCAGGATGGAAGTGATACTACAAGACTTGTCGGGTAAGGTCATAAACAGCCACCTCCAGTAGTTCCTGGATTATGAGTTCATGACAGCCCCTTACTGATTACATCCTGGGAGCCTGAAATGCTCTCCTCCTGTATTTCAGCCAAAGAAGTGAGGAAGCCTATCCCGGAATCTAAGAATGCTTTTTCTATTTGGAGTCTGACACAGGATAACAGAAAATAGCTTACCTTAAAAATTGGATTATAAATTATCATTTAGTTTAGCTTAAAAATTGGATTACATATAAAAAATCATTAAACTCTCTTTGTATGGAGTTACCAGACTTCAGAAAAGATTATTCTGAAGATTCAAAGGGACTTAGAATTATCCTAAGGTTTCTACTGCAGTATTTCTGTGCCCCAAATTTTACTACAAATGTTGCCTTTTCCATCAAGCTTTCTTTGATCAGTTCACCTATAGACAGCTACTACTCATTTGGAGCTTTTGTGGGAAAAAAATTATGTACATAATAGAATCCTGTGTTCTAAAGATATTTTAAGTTCCTTGAGGGAAGGAATAATACTATTTGTATCTATTCATTTTTTTTGATTTCAGATGGTTTACAAAAAGATCATGATCAATGAAACCATGGTAAAGTATAGACTAGGATTGTTGTAATAAGAACAGAAAATGAAATTACGGAAATAAATTATTTTTTAAAAAATTCATTTTTGAAGTAAAAGATAAAAGAATGCCATCGGTTATACATTTCTTACTCACAAAAGGAAGGAATCACCAATCCTTGAGGGAGGTAAAGGATTTTTTGAACATTGAGTTTGGAAAGAAAGTTTCCATATGACATCCTTTATAGGTGGACACAAAGAAATTTACTGAAAAATGTCCTCAAAAGTATGCTCACCACAAAGGCAATACATTGAATTTTACATGTAAGAATTTCTTGGGGGACTTTATATGGAGGAGTTTCTTGGAGGTCTTTCAGAAAAAGCTAAGGGACTGATGTTGGTAAGGGAATATGATACAGTCAAGGATTAGCCTTCAAATAACTGGCTTGATCCAAAGCGTGAAATTAAGGAACAGATTGACTGCATGTCCTCTCCATGACCCTCTCCTCTCCCAGGACTACTTTTCTGAGCTGGCCTTTGGGTCAGTGCTTGATAGAAGACACTTTGAGAATAAGGTCTCTGATAAGGGTCTATGATCCGTGATGCTGCTTTAAATTAGGCCCAAATGCTTTAGAGAACAGATGAGACAATGAAGCCTCCATCCATCCTGTGTGTTCAAGCTGGGGAAGGGAGGGAGGGAGAAAGTTGGACTCTTCAGTTATATCTCCATATCCTACATCCCCACTCACATTACTGTTCACGTCATTTGAGCATACTAGGCTCTCAGAAAATATTGCTAGCTGATTGATGACATTATTTTCAGCTCCTTGTACCTGTTATGGGCTGAATTGTTTCCCCCCAAAATTTATATGTTGAAGTGCCAACGTGAAATACCTCAGAATGTCTTCACACTTTGAGTAAGGTCTTTTAAAGAAGTGAATATGTTAAAATGAGGCTGTTAGGATGGGGCCCTAGCCCAATATGACAGTGTCCTTATAAGCTCTCTTTCTCCAAAGAGACATCAGGCAAGCACAGATGAAAGTTTATATGAGGACACAGTAAGAACGTGGCCATCTGAAAGTCAAGGAGAGGCCTCAGAATGAAAAACCTACCCTGCTTACACCTTAGTCTTGGACTTCTAACTCTTGAGAATTGTGAGAGAATAAGTTTCTGTTTTTAAGTCTCAATCTGTGGCATTTGTCATAGCAGCCACAGCAAACGAGATCAGTACCACTTACTATTCTCTCTGATTTTTGACTCTTAAAATCCCTAACACATTGAAGGAAGACTCTCATGGGCCTTAATTATTAAAGGGGATGATAGTATGCATGAGAGGAAATAGGGCAGGACAAACAGTTTGCCAGTTTGTTTTTAAAAGCTGTTAACTTTGATGTCTTCTGTGACGTTTGTTTTTGTTTGGTTTGTCTGTTTTCAGCACTCTTCATTTGATTCTTACAGATAAAGTGGAAATCTTTCTGGCTATTCTGAGTGCTGAGATCCACCTACCATCCAGTGTGAAGAGAGTGGGCAGGGGCAAAAATGTGCCTAGAATACACTCTCTTCTTCCGTCTCTTTAACTGGACTGGCCATTTTCACACCTCAGGAGGTATGTCAGCCTTGGGAAAAGATGGAAACAGAAGCAGATAAATGTTCCAAAGTGTGGAACAGCATTATTTAGGTTGGTAGTGAAGAATACAATTTTTGCCACCTTAAGATAGACCAAAGAAGAAAAAAGTTAAAGGGTCAGAAATTACATTCCCAATATGATGTGGTAAAATGTAGACTTACCATTAGCCTTCAAAAATTTTAGCATTCTATTTTCATAGCCAAAGGGATATAGGCACAAAATGATATATTTTATCATTTTGGAAAGTAAAATAAAGCAAATGTATTTTGCTACAGAAAATTGATTTAAGATTGACATTTTAACTTCTGAATATTGTTGTGTTTTGTATTTTCAAGGTTCCTAGCAAGGCTTGTTCAGGGAAAATGAAATTTCTGGCTCTACGTTTTCTCTCTCCATGTGCCATGATCTGATCTGTATTAAAAGGACTTCTAAAAGAAATGGAGTCATCTGAAAGTTTAAAATAAATTTTAAAAATTCATTTTCTGAGTCATTTAAGAACTTGGAACTGAAAAAAAAAAAAAGTTGTTTCCTGAAATACCTTCAGCTGCTAAGTTATTTCTGCTTTCATCAGTCGTACACTCTAAACTCATCAGAGCAGAATGGGAACTGGGAGAAACAACCAGATGCGACTTCAGCTTTGACTGGGGAAATGGGAACACATGTTTTCAGAAAATATTCAAAGGAGGAAACCACTAGGTTTTTCAACAGCTTTAGTGACAATATTTAGCAGTTAAAATGCTTCAGATACACACTCTGAAAACAACTAATCAATTAGTCAACACAAGACATTCAGGCAACACCAAGTCCCTTCTCACAGATGAAGGAATCAAAGCCCAGTTTGGTGTACTGGTCTCAAGGTGTGTGGTCAACACAGCATTCTAGAAACTTTGGGATCACGGAGGAACAGAGGCAACACTAGATTCACAGATAATTCAAAACTGTCTGAGCTAAGAGCCTCACTCCTATCTCACCCCTACTGGCAGATTTGGCTATCTATAATTCCCAATTCATCCCTGAGAGAATCTGACTCATCTAAGAATTTACCCTTTCCTTCTTTCTCCATGGCTCTCCCTAAAAAAAATCACCTGTTTCAGGCAAAGAAAACTACAAACAGTTCCCCTCCGAAGTGTGACTATTGGGCCTCTGCTTCAAAGACCAACCTCATTTTTCTCATATGAAGATCTTAGGCATACACTCTCCTAAACTCTTCTCAGAAGGATCAAGTAAGATAAACTTTCTAGAGGAACACCGGGGATATCT
Organism: Equus quagga; assembly: GCF_021613505.1. Classification (NCBI taxonomy): domain Eukaryota; kingdom Metazoa; phylum Chordata; class Mammalia; order Perissodactyla; family Equidae; genus Equus; species Equus quagga. Next base: position 67,341,822 of record NC_060270.1, read on the forward strand.
TTAAAAGTCCTACACATTCAGTTCTAAAGATATTTTTAAAATTTTTTGATAAAAATATTCATCATGGTATTATTCAGAGTGAAAAAAAGTGATAAAATTTAATCCTTCAATAGAGGGATGATTAAACAGTCACATATCACATGAGGAACTATTATGCAGCCACTGAAAATCACCTTATGTAAGAAGTTTTCCAAATTTCCATCCTGAATGGAAATTTGGAAAGAAATCAAAAGTAAACATCATTTTATAATCTCTTTTTAATAACCAGATGTCAGAGCAAATGATATTCTCTCCATTTTCAATCCCATGATGAATTTACTACTTGGTCAGGCCACTCTTTACATGTGTGCTCTATATTTCTTTGCACATTGTATGCACTCAGAGATAGGAACTTTGAGTTTATTCATTTGTCCAACATTTCTTTGTGTTGAGCACACTGTTAAAAACCTTTGTATCCCTTATGAAGCATGCACATTATAGGAACAATAAGGAATTAAACATTTCTTAAACATGTATTATTTGCTAGTAATTGTAAGGAGTGACTTAGATATATCATTCTATTTAATCCTTTTAATATTCTATAAAGGAAGTTTTATTAAACCCATTTTATAGCTGAAGAGACTGAGACTCAGGGAAGTTAAACAATTTACCCAAGGCACAAGAAGAAGAGCCTGAATTTAAACCTGGCCTTGTCAGAGTCTGCCTACACTCTTATCCATGACAGGGCTCTGCCTCCCTTCTCCTGGGGGCACTCAGTAACATGTTCAGTAAACCCACTGACTTGACCTTCAATGAGTCCATGCCTTTCCTTTACGTCACTGACCTCATATCACTTCTTCAACGTTTCCAGGGTCCAGCAAATTTATATATTTAGTCCCAAATGAAATAGAATATGAAAACCCATCACATATAAAAGGATTACCCTCAGCACACATAATCACCAGCACTGTTTCAGCAGCAGCAGCAGCAGCATATTTAAAGAAAATTGTTGGGTCTTTTATTTGTTTTCCAAGAAATGGACAGTTTGGACTCTTTGCTTTTTTCCCTTCCATAGTTAATACCCTGACACACTGACACAATTGGAAAATGCCACACATTTGAAACACATTTCTGTTTCTCTAAACAGAAAAAATCAGGTTCAGGGAAATTCATTGTTGGTGGCCTCTAATGAAAAATGGAGAGTTTGTTGGTTGATTTTTACACTTTTTTTCAAGGTAGATAGGTGGGCTTATGAAGTAAAAGAAGAAAAAGCCATCTTTCTCCATTACCAAACTCAGATAAGCATAGCTTTTTAGGCATAGAAGAGGAGCTTAATGAATAATAACAATTTATCTTTGCATTTTTATATTTTTCTAAAGTTTTTATTTTCTACATCTCATCTGGTCAGAATGAGGCAGGTTTGGAAGTTTGGGCAATTTAGGTGAGACCAATTAAACAGCTGTCTCCTTTGCATCTGTTAGTATTGTAATTTATTTGGTCCAAAGATGTGAAACAACTGATGTGGATAGCCTATAATAAGATCATGTGGTTAGTGTTGTCACGTACATGTGGATAAATCTACACTCAAACTTTAATCTTGTTTTCAGGAATGGTCAAGCTATTTGGGGATCCCAAGCCACAACCAATGTCTAACTTACTAGGGAAGAGTCCATCCTTATTTACTCCTATCAACCTTGCCGTTAACATATTTGTATTTGTATCCATCAAACAGACGAATTTAAACAGGAACAAATCAACCACCTCTGTTGAAGGTAAGAGTAAGCTGTGAAAATTCCCTCCTCCTTTCCCCTAAAGTATCACAGTTCATTTAAGCCAGCATGGCTTACATTGTTGATGTCAGATTTCCAAATATTCTGCAAAGGTTGGCAACTTTGTATGAGCTGCAACAGAATCAAGCATATTATGTTTTTCAATTATTTAATTTTCAGATTTTTATCACAGGGTTTTATACGACATTGCCTGAATCAGAACTTCTGGGGATAAGGCCTAGAGATCAGCATTTTAGCAAGCACCCCAGTTGATTTTTATACACATGTTGGTTTGAGAGACACTATGTCAAGTCAATGCTTTAGTTTACCATTGTCTGTGTTATCATCTATTTAAACCAATATTTACTGAGTGCCTCTAGGCGGGTGCTACACACAAACGTGCAACATTCAACACTACTTAAGTATCCCCCAAATGTTAAAATGATACAAATTCCACAATTCCATTCTGAAATGAATACCTTTCATAGGGTAGAAATTATGCCAATCTGGCAGCATACAGCCTTTGAGCTTCATTATGTCAAATGGAGCATACGCCTCCTCTCCTCCATCCCCTTCGAATCAAGATCATACAGAAAACCAAATTGGATTCTAACCATTTTAATTTTCCACCCTACTCTGGAAATGGCATCATTTGCTATTGTGGTTAAAGGAGATGGTGGTCCTGATTAAAATAATTATATAGTGGGAGCTTGGCCAAATGAAAATAAAGTGCAGGGGATGATCATCAGGAGATTTAGAACCATGTTGAAGAGGATAAGCACCCAGGGTATTTAGGCAGGGAGTGATTATGAGTAACATGAAGAAATTAGACAAAGTAACACTTACACTGAATACCACGGAAGTTTTGCCAGACTAGCCCTATTTTAGAGTGGATGATTTCCCAAGAGATGAATATTTATCCACAGGTTGTTGAAAATTGCAAAGAGACTAGCAGCCTAATTTTATTTCCTCTCATCCTAACTAGGTACCCTGCCAGAAAAATCTATCAGCTAATCAATACCTATTTACTCTTCATCTAGTAGCTTATTCTAAAAGATGTGTGTGTGTGTTTGTATTTCTATTCACTTAGGCATTCCCAGTGTCTAGCATCTTACAAAAGATCAGGTGTTTGCTGCAGTTTAAGTATGGAAAGAGTACAGGAAATGCAAGATTTTTCATTTCTCTTGAGTTGTTTGCAGTCTAATGTAATTAACAAATAAACACACATTGATAAGATGATAGTCTATGAAAGATACTAGAGTCTATTAAAAATACTAAAGATAAAGAGTTCTTAGGCATTGTATAAGTGATAGCTTCTACTACTACTACTGTTACTCATACATCTAATTTGCCCAGCAATTTCAGAGAGAGAGGGATTCCGTAAGTGAATTTTCCAAATGATAGGTGTGGATTTTTTTATTATGTAATTTTAAGAAAAAGTAATTATAGCAATATTTTTATCACAATTTTTAAACTGTCTCAAGCTTTCTTAAATAGAATATGGTCCAAAACATTCAAGGTCATTATTATGATCAAGAACTGTATATTGTAGGGTTTGTGTAAATATTTAGAGCTATTTGAATTTTTAAAATTTTTTAAATCATTATCATTTTAGTGGTGTTCTGATAAGGGGCTTGGCAAGAATATGTGGATAATTTCAAAATAAAGAACTGTCCATTAGGGAGAAAAAAGGAGAGAGTAAACAGAAGAGTGCAGACAGTTTTTTGCAACCTCAATCTGACCTTAAAATGTTAAGAAATAAAAAAGGAATTAAATCAAACTACACCTGAGCTTGAAATTGCAACTCCTCATAGGACTTACATAAACATACATCTCAACTGGACTGGTTTTAGATGAGTCATAAACTTATATTTTTGACTGATTCTGGTGTATTTCAATAGGAGGTCATCTTGGGTAGAATTAAGATTATAAAATCTGTATTTTGAGAAGGGGACTTGGAAGTCATTTTACATGTCTTCTTTTATATTCACATGTCCACCTTCCTCTACTAGACAAGTAATAGAGACTGGCAGTTGTTCTCATATCCATTTTCCTCTTTCTATGCCAATAGAATGTTCAGGAGAGGATAGTCGCTCAGATAAAGATTGCATTTCCAGTGCTTCTTTGCAGCGAGGTAAAGCCATGTGACTATGTTCTGGTGAGTGGTATGTGAATAAATGATACATGTCCTTTAAAGGAAAGGCCCACGCCCTTGCTGCTTCTTACTACAGCCTCTACGGGAACATGGTGGCGAGATATCCAGCACCGTGCATAGAAGTTTAGCTTCTTGGAGATGGCAGAGCAATAAGAAAGAAGAAGCCTGAACTAAAATAAGCTAGGATCATTATGTGAGAGACAGAAATGTATCTCGTGCTAAACATATTGCTATTTTGACTTTATTTCAGCAATCTAATGTGTTTTCTAAGTAATAAGATCCAAATGTCAGGAGAACCATGTCTAGTATCTCACTCATTTTGTATCCTCCACGGCTCGCCCAATGCCTCACATCGGGTAAGTGCTTGAATAGTTGAGGCAGAGAGCTCAGCGGTTAGATGGCATCCTCCTCAGTGAAATAGCCACGAAGGTCAGTTGCCATGTGCATCTGACCAAATATTGAACATGCATATGTATTCTGCATTTATGGGTCTAATAATGAGAATATGTTTTGCCTGTCATTACAATTTCCTATGGTCTTGTCATCTTCTTTCTAGTAGTCCTGTCTTTCTTCATCTATTCTATGAAATTTTATTTTGAAAGTTGTCTTAAAAGTTATGTCTTTTAAGGCATAATGTCCTGGAATTATGCTTAAAGGGTCAATGGGGATATTTTCTACAAGTCAAGAATATGCCATTATGAATCGTCATAGATCAGGGATTTTTCCAGATTTTCTCTAGATTCTAGATTCTAGCTGTGTTTAGAGTTAAAAATCTATGTATATGTGGTTCTAGTAAAATATAATTGTATATTTAATGCATCAGTCGCCCCACATAAATATAACCACATATTTTATTATACAATATATAATATAATGTATAATATATAAAATACACATTACATATTAAATATTATATGCTATATATATTTCTTAAACTCACAAGCAATATTGTATTCAGAATTCCCCAAATAGGTAGCCATTCTGAACTTAATTTCAAGAAACAGGAGCCTCTTATAAATATCCAGTAATAGTGAACCCTGGACACCAATTTGAAGGTAGTATCTTTGTCTTTGAAACAGCATTATGTCTGAAACTTGACCTCACCTAAACCTCACAACACTCAAAGCTGAAGTTCTGGTTTTCACTATAACAATCTGAGCTTTCTTTAGGCTATATTTTCCAAAAGATTTCTGTTTTCCACTCAAAATCTAGTCAGTCCTTGTATGTGGTCAGATTGGCCTAAAATGAAGAAAAGAATCAGAGGAGATGTCCAAGTGAGAAGAGAAACATTTCATGTTGCGCTTGACGGTGGGAGTAGCGGGCAGCAGGGGTCAATAAAATTGATGTTTTGATTTGTGACACCCTTTCCTCCCCAGCATTTGAGAACTGGGGGCTGGGCTGAGACAAGGTGTCAATCACCAGTGGTTTTACGTCAAAATTTGTGTTATTACCAGTTTCACTCTACTTAAAAAGGAAATTGGATCAATTGGATTCATAAGTGCATATTGAATCATTTAAAGGTGTTTAATGAGGTTTGTAAGTGGAGCCAAATCATACTCAAAGTTCCCATTAGTGTGACTGTTAAAATCTTTTAGACGTATAAGTGGAATAAGATTTTAATCTAAACTTAAAGGTGTAAAAAACTGTTTTTAAAGTCTATTTAACTGTAATATATTGAATACAAATTGTTTAAACCAAAAATATATTTGAACAACTTATTTCTAGATATAAAGATAATGTTCTGAATTATCAAAAAGATGTCACATCATCACCATCATTCTCATTTCAAAATTGCAAGAAATTGAGATACAATGAAGGGTGGACACCCGCCCCCTCCCACTGATGGAGAATAATGCTAAAAACCCAATGAAGACCCAGTGTCAGGCACAGATAGGGGTGGATGAACTGCACAAAGCTACTCATTTTGGCCCAAGCATTTTCTCCCTTATCAGTGCTGGCTACGCACACATAATTGGAGTCTGCACTCTCTGCTTGGTGTAGTACATGGACATAAATTCTGTGTTGTCGGTGATTAGCATGATCCCTCCATGGAGTCCAAGTGTGTCTTGGACCCCAAATATCATGGAACTGGCACGTACTCATTGCAAGAATCAAGGCTCAAGCATCTCCCAACACTTTCTGAAATATCTTCACACAATGAAACACTGAGGTACTAAGGGCCCTAACCAGAAAATCACTCAGTCTGAAATCTTTGTGGGTTGTTTAATGAGGATGCAGCAGCTGTTGGTATCTGAAGGGTACACGCTCGAAATGACAACAGTAAAAAACACCTAGAGCTGAATTGTTTATTAGCAGAGGGCTAAGGTCATCTATGAGAACACAAGAGATACAAATGGTGATGTGAAGGGAGGCATGCTGATACACACCCTTCTCCTCCCCCCAGAATGCCCTTCTGGACAGCTAACTCATAGACACATTTTATCATCAAGCTTGGCTTCTCTGGTAAGTCTCACACAAGCCTTCACTCCTTCTTCAGATAGGTTAAGAACCTTCCTCTGGGCTCCTGTACCACCCTGGATTTATGTCGCTGACAGAAACGGATCATACCTTACTAATACTACTACTTATTTGCTTGTTTCTCTGTCCCTCTATGCAGAGTGAATTGCAAGGACAATGATAGTCTTTTGGTTTTTTGTTTTGTTTTGTTTGCTTTTTAATTTCCATGTCTCAAGCACCTAGCCCATGACTGAGGTCAATTGAGGGTCATTGAGTAAAATAATGAATAAACCTATCTATCCCTACTATTCCATGTGGAGCCCTTACATTTCATTGACAGTGTGTAACAATCCATCAAAGAAAGGGACATGGATTATTAGATACTAGTTAAGTTAAGTGATTGTTTTCACCCATGATGGGGCTCTGTTTTTAAGCAAATGGTTTATTAGAACATTCCCCGTACTATATAAATGCCTAATTCAAATTTCTGCCTTAACTCACTAGTTTCTGAGCTCCTTGAGGATAGCTCTGTGCCTTTGCTCAGTGAAAATGTATTAAGTGTTTACTCTATACCTGGATGTACTGTGGATATAAAGATGAATTAGGCATGGTGACTACCCTCAAGGAACTTGCACTTCCCTGGAAGAGAGGGACAATTAAGAATACAAATAAAATATGCCATAATGCATGGAGTGCTATGAAAGCAAAAATGAGGCTCATCAAACCCAGAATGTAAATGACGTCAGCGAAGAAAACACAGAGGAAGGGACATACTAAACTTGGAAAGGAAGAGTCCAAGGATATTCCTGGCCAAAAATAAATAAGTAAATAGAGAGAAATAATGTATGCAAAGTCAAGGGAATGTGAAAGAACATGGTGTGATCTCGAAGCTGTAACTACTTGATCAACGTTAAAGCACAGAGCACAAGGAGGGAAGTTTTCCTGAATTAAAATAAAGAGATAGGGAGTCAGACAGTGTGGGCTTTATATGCCTGATAAAGAAGTTGGGAGTTCTCCTAAAGGTAATATTGAGGCATTGTAAGATTTGTATACCAGAAGAGTAACATGACCAGATTTGAGTTTTAGAAAGGACACTCTGGGAGCAGAATGGAAACTAACTTGAGAGGGAGGTGAGAAGAGGTACAGGACTGGAAATAAGAAACATTATTAGAATGTCATCGAGATAGAAATAGAGCAGATACTGTTGGTAGCCAACCCAGCAACTCTTCCCCCAACACATCCTTCTCTCATGCTAATAAAACCTATATTTGGTAGAATGTAAGTGGATAAAGAGCAAAATTCTAGATCAGGCAGCTTGGGTATAAATCCTGGTAGCTATGTAATCTTGCTCAAACTTGCTAAACTTTCTAAGCTTTAGTTTTCACTTCTCTAATATGGAGATAATATTATCTACAAATATGATTGATGTGTGGATTAAATGAGGTAATACAAGCAAATGCTTAGAACAGCATCTGGCATGCTCAAATATAGCCATCAATATTATTGTTGTTGTTGGTGTTATTATTTGGTTCATGTGTCTCCTACATGAACCTCAAAGGAGGTGGGTCCCATAAGAAAAGTAATTTGTAACTGGTCTAAACTGATTAATGTAATTCCATTTCTTTTTCAGTAATTATTTTAGACAGAGACATATTATACAATTCTGGCCAACAAGATGTAAAGGGATTTCAGGCCAGGGGCTTAAAATGAGTTTTGAGGAAGGCCTTCTTCTGCTAATAGATGTTATTCTTTCTGTTGAGATGCTGGAACTTCATGTACCTGGGGATCATGAGGGTGAGGCTTGAGGAAAACATTGAAAATGGAAAGAAACTTGTCTGTGATGAGATGCTGAATTAAACAATCCTAGAACTGTCCAAATATAAAACTTTCTGTAAATGAGATAAGTCTCCTTACTGTGTAAACCATTTTGCACTGAGTTTTCTATTACTTGCGGCCACAAGCATCTTGAGTGTTACAATTATTACGAAATATGGAGAGCCTGACTTAAGCAGATAGAGACAGGGGAAAGGAGGTGTTTCGGAGAATATTAAAGATTCAGAACATAAAGGGCCTAGTGACTGTTTCAGATGTTGAGGGCAAGAAGCTAGGAAGAAGTGTCTGCTGGTGCCACTCTGATGAGTCTTATAAGAGAAAGGCAAGTTGCAATATGAAGGAGGATAAATTCAAAGGACTTGGGAAGGAAAGGAAGAGGGATCCTCCAGGAGACTAATGTACAGTAGCAGTAAGAAGAAAAGCAGCAGAGAACACTTTCCTGGATACTAAAGGAAAAATTTTCAAAGAGATCAGAATAGGTTCAGATGCCACAGAAAACTCAGGTTGGATAAGGACTGAGAAATATTTGCTCTGTTTAACAATGACTTGGTTCCAAATTTCCCTGAAAAGAATAGTTTCAGAGAAGTGCTAAAAAGAGGTACCATTGTGCAGTAGATTAAGGAGGCAGCTGGGGGTCAAAAATTGGAGACTGGGAAATCTGGCTGCAAAGACTCAAAGAGAGATGGGATCATACTCATCTTCATATCTTCAGCACAGCATATTGTGTATGATCTATACACAAAAGACATTTGCTGGATGGATGGATGGACAGATAATGAATATTAAATCCTCTTGTTGAACTGAAAAGATTTAAGCATTGTAGGCCGAAAGTTCCAAGTTTATATAGGGTAAATCCCCTGGTTTTCTATCCCAGGTCATGTACAAAGGTATCTAATAAACTAAGATTTCCCTACCAAAGCTTGTTCTGTTTAACTTAAGGAAGAAGTTGCCAGGTGGAAGCTCCCTGAGCAGAGGTAGCCTGAAATTGTTGACCCATAGAGTGTTTTTAACTTTTCTAATTAATTTGCCAACATTTAGAAATCAAGAGATTTAACATAAAACGTCTGGCTTTCTCTGCCTGCTTAGAAAATCAGAAGACCTGATAGCACTGGGTCCACATTTCCACAAACCAGTTTCTCCATAGACCTGGGCTTCCAATTCCTGTGCCCATCATCTCCAGCACATCACCTCATCTTCAGTGCCTGAGGTCAAGCATCAGCTACCATCCATTCATTCACCATGGATGGCAAAAAGATGGGACCTGGATTCATATTGTTTTTGTAACTTTATAAAATTAAAAGGAATGTAACTATTTCTTTTATTTTTACATCTATCAAAACGGAAACCAAAGAAAACCAGGGTGGCTTTGTGCTTTAAGAAAAATAGAAGACAGTATATTCTTTGTTAAGAAAAGTTATTTGCAACTTAGAAACAAGAAGATGACTGATAGCCTATTCAGGTCATATTGAAGCATTGTTTAACAGGCCCATCCGATAATTAATTTAATTCTCTAGAAGATTATTTAACGATCTAGGGGACTAATTATTTCTTTAAAGGATTTATCTTTGTTTGACTTGCTCTTTACTATTGATGAGGACCACAAAACATGTTAACTTGCAGATTTTGTCAAGTAGAGATAAAAATGATCTCTAACTCCAAAAGTTATGGTTTTATTGCCCTAAAAGACATTAACCAATTTTGTCTCTAACAAAGCCAGCTTATTTTAGTATGTTTTCCTGACTAACAAGGTAAATCTGTGTTCCTTAAGTGTTCTTTGAATTAACTTTCCCACCCACTAGTTTGCCCCCCTCATTAATGACTCAGATAATAAATCTTCAACGTCTCCATTCTACATTTATATGTGAGTCACGTTTTTAACTTTATGAAAATTCTAATTTGACATCTTTGAGAAAGAAAGTTTCCTAAATATTTATTGTTTATACCACATGAGGCTCTGTAGAAATACTCTTTTCATGTATGTTAACTCCTTGGCCTCTGCAGGCACTTTCATCTGAGATCACTATTGAAATGAACACCACCCCCTCCATGAAGTTGGCAGTGTTTCTATACATCTCCGTGTGAAAGATTGCAAGAGAGATTTTCCCAGTAAATTTGCTACTTTGAGAAGGGTCTGGAGGAGAAGAAGTATCAAATAAAACTGATGGTAGATATTGCCCACTTCACCGTTCTGCTCAGGAGACACTCTGCTTCACACTCTGTTGGACTGAACACAGCACATGGTGAGCGAGTTACCACTACAATTTAGTGTTCAGAGGAGGCCACAAGCTGGGCTCTCTTCCCAGGGTGCAGAACAGAAAGAACCCATTTCTGAAGCTTCTCTATAGCCAGGTAAGACCACATTAAAGAGAAATTGTACATAAATAATCACTGATTCACCACAGTTTGTTAACTGCTGAATAATTCTGACTTACAGAACTCAACAATTGATGCCAATAGTTAAGGTTCACTAAGAGATGGTACAAGAACCCACTGCCACCATAAATAAAGTCACACTCATTCTTAAAAATAAGATAGTAACAAGGAAACTATTTGTAGCATCCTTACTCTATGGAATCCCAGGAAGCTATTTTGCAAAAGCAGTTCCGGTAAAGACACATGCCAGTGTCTGACATAATAATAAACAGCACTGTAATTTACATCCCTCCTGTGCTAGTTATTCTCCTTGCACCTCCAATCCCCGGGATACATGCTCTGCCTTTGCTTGCCCTTCTTTGTGCCCTTGGAGGCTTCCCCCGCAGACTGTACCACTCAGGTCCCCACATCTGCTGATCAATGGAAGCAGTAGCAGGAAGTTGAAAGGAGAGGGATGTCAGGATATTTCTTTCTGGCTTCCTCTCTGCTTTGGTAGCCCTACCAAAGGTTGAGCTTCTTAACTGAATCCAGCTTTTGTCTGGTAACCTCTTCCATTTCTATAGCTCTATTTCCTCTTCAGCTCCAGGAGTAGGGCTGACCTCCTGCTTTTGCTAGTGTCTGGGTATCTTCACTTTGCATGTTGGAATTTCCATTCCTGCTGTCACCTCCATAAGCAGTTCCTTCATTTGTAGCCTCTTCATTTTGACTGAGGTGATGTCTAGATCATACAGTAAAAAATGTGGGATAAAAAGTCCACTTGATTTTCCCATTTATTTAACCTCAAAGAACATTATAAGCTTAATTGTAAATACTCAAGTGATTTAGAAAACAATGACAACAACAACCAAAACACCATATGGTTCCAACTAGTTACTTGACATATTAATTCCCTTTACTCAATTAGTAGTTTCTATTTACATCACTATTGATATAATTTTTATTTTGAATTTTATCCTTCCAGTATTGGCTAGTGTATGAAAAGCTATTTATCCTCACTTATACTTTACATATCCAAATTGGAATAATAATTTTATGTAATCTTGCTCGCATGGAAATGAAATTTATAATACTTGAGAACAATGAGAGAACTCCTTCTTTTATAACTGAATTAAACGAAAAAATCCAGAAAGATAAAGGAAGAGTTGTTCATTTTATAGAAACAGGAAGTGAGACAGAGAGGTGTTAGGAAGACTCAGTGCCATGGGCTGAGCCATGGCACAATTGGAATCCAGGGCTTCCACCTCTGTTACCTTCTCCCATCCCTGATCATGCTAGCAATTGCTGGCCATGGTCTAAATGTGATTTTTTTTTGGATTATCAGTCTCCTAAATGATTGACAGATAGCAATGATGGGGTAGGCAGAGGGAGTCAGAGATTTTTTTCTTCAAATTTTATTTACATTTATTTTACTCTGGATTTATTTAGGTAATATGGTACAATGTGTGTGACACAGTTCAATAAATGAGCAATTCCTTCTAGAAAAAAGTCTACTTACTTGAGAAAATGGCATTTGTCCATATCAAAAATTAAACTTTATTTCAAATTTTGATGGAGATTTTTGGGGTTATCAAAGCCCTTTCCTCAGCCTCTGTACACTTGCCCCCATTACCACATCACCCGTCGGAGCCACCAGTGGGCAGAGAAGATCACCCTCTCTCCTCAGTGTCATTGAGTGGCTGTAAGTTTCTTTTTCTACCCTAAGACAATTTAAGGCCATAAAAAATCATGACAAATAAGCAATGGACTAACAAACAATGCTCTGGGAGAAAAATACACATATTATCAGATTTCCATACAAATGTAAACTCTCCCAAAATAAAATTACCCTGAAATTATTATTTAGCATTGGATTTTGGTTGTGGTTAAGAGGAACAAAGAGTTGAAACCACATAAAACTTTAAATTCTATCTTATCCTTTCCTTCTAAACTGATGGACATTGACCCCAAGTTACACAAAACCAATTATTTCTAACATTTGGAAAGGGAGTGCTTGCTGTTTTGGCAGCTCTGTTTGTTAGCAGGGGTATACTCTCAGATGCTGTGAGCAGTAACCTAGAATCAGAGCAACCACTTCACAATTCACAAGTGTCCAGGCCAAACCTACAAAGACTCGTTGTTGTCTCCTGGGTCCAGCATCCTGCTATGCATGTAGGAGGGACAAGATCTGGGCAGAATGATCTGTTAAATTTTCCCTTCACCTGGGAAAACTAGAGGCCTGGAGGGAAAGAGACATAATGAAAGTCCATAGTATCCTCAAACTAAGAACCATCAGGAAAGGCGGCAGAGTAGTAAGCATGTTTTACTGAAAGTTACTTTATTAATTACAAAGCCAAGCTGTTTCTGGGTGTGTAAACATCCTAAAACTTTGTTCTGATTTTTATGCTACTCATTTTATTATACAGTATATCCTCTCCTATTTGAAGAATCATTATTTTATCAAATTGTAGTACTCTATTCTTATTACAAATCACCCGTAATGCCAACCCTCATTCATTCACCAAATATTTAGAGAATGCCTACTGTATTCCAGACATGGTTCTAGGCACATTAGATACATCACTAGATTTAAACAGAACAAACATAACTTCTCTAATGAAATTTTCCTTCTGAAAAGGGGAATTACACACACGCATACGTACACATGCACACACTGCTCTATAAAATATATGTGTGTGTGTGTGTAATGTATAACCATGTATATTGCATAAGATAGTTACATAGTATACAATTAAGTGGAGAGTACTGAAAAAAAAGGGAAAGTAGAAGATACTAAGGATTGGATACAGGGAGAAAAAGAAGTGGGAGCACTACTAAACAGGAGGAGCTCCATGAGAATAGACCTCCTGGGAAAAGTGTGTTTTAGTCACTTCAGTCTGCTATGACAAAAATGCCATAGGCTGGGTGGCTTCAACAGCAAACAAATAGTTCTCATAGCTCTGGAGGCTGGCAAGTCTGAGGTCAAGGAGCCAGCAGATCTGGTGTCTGTGTATGTCCTCACGTGGCCAAGGAGATCATCTCTGATGTGTCTTCCTACAAGGTCACTAGTCTCATGGTGAGAGCTCCACTCTCCTGACCTAGTTCCCTCCAAAAGGCCCACCCTCCAAATAACTTCACATTAGAGATTTAGTCTTCAACAGGAATTTTTGGGGACACGAATACTCAATCCATAGCTAAGTGTCATTTGAGTCAAACTCTAACGAGTTACACTAGACAGCTACAAGCAGGGAGAAGATTTCAAGCAGTGGGACCAACTGGTACAAAGATGTTGTGCTGAGAGCTATAGGTATAGGAACATACTGATCCAACTGGGGAGCAAGGATGAGTGAGAAGGCTAGTAGGAACTCGGATGGTAATGGGGAGGGAGGCAACCAGAGTATGTAGGTATCTATAGGCCATCTCAAAGTACACTGTAATCAGAAGGCAACTGTAAACACTCTGGTACTTTCCTCCTGACTTTTTTTTCCCCCATGTTTATACACAGATGAACGTTTAAAATGGTTTGACAAAACATTAAACATAAAGGAGGTATTGTGCCTTATCAATTAATGATACTTTAAAATTCCTTCCCCATGATATAAAAAGCATTCTGTATGAACACATTTAAGGACTATATAATATTCTACTTATCTTTCCAATGGACAGGTTTAAGAAAACAGATATAGCTCCTGGCACAGTCCCGGAATAAATAATATAATGAGTTTCACACTTTATGCCCAAACACTCCTTTGATATGTTTGTTTAATCCTTTGAGGAAATCAGTAAAAAAAAAAAAAAAAAAAAAAGTAAAAATCCTTCACTGGGGCATTAATGAACTTTTCAGTGTCCATCTTCTACTTTTCCAGGTGGAGCACTCCCTCGGAGGAGCCACGGGAAAATACGTGTACTTATACCCACTGAGCTTACTCTGGGGCCACCAGCTTGGTCACTGTGAACCCAGTTACCTCCAGAGCATTTCTTAGGGTAGAAGCTGAAATCCTTCATGTTATTATCATAATAAAGAATACGGAACTTAAGCAATTTAATGGGGAGAATCCTTGCTTTTCTGGTTTGTGTACCACAAACAGAAAGAAAAAAAAAAGCCCAACAGGTTATACTATTCAAATGGTGACAGCTATCAAAATTCATGGACATTTGCTTACAGGGATGTAATCAGCCTTTCACAGCAGTGGATGAAACCTTAAAAACTCAAAGCTGAATCTGGGACAAATTCTTTCAACTTGATTTTGTCCTGTGAACAATAAGAGCATGGCATTCAGTGACATGGCTGACACCATCAGGCACTGATCTTCTACAACACATCCAGAAATAGCAAATATTGTTCCAAGAAACTTCGAGTTTTCAAAAGAAAAGAGAAAAGAAGGAAGGAAGAAAAGTAGAAAGAAAGGAAGGAAAGTGTCGTTTATATGAATGTTTGAGAGCAAATAGGTTTAAAAGCTTTGTTTTAAATAAAATGCATAGATGCTTATTCTGACATAAGAACAGCTGGCACATTGAACATTGTAATGTAAACATCTGTTCATGTTCATATGTCGAAATAAATACATCAGATGGTAATGTTCAAACATTCAGATTGGTCTTAAAATAGTGCTTTTTGATAGCCTCTGAAGTAAATGACAAAATTAGGAAGAGAGAATGGGAAAAAAGGGCAAATAAATACTTTAACTGTGCCCCCAGCCCTCCTGAATGCTGTATCTCATTCCTTTGCCAATCATCTTAAATTCAGTGGCATCTTTTTAATAGCTGTTTTTACATAATGGGAAATTTCGTTTCAATTCTCTTTCCCCCGTGCTGTGCAAAATTGATACAGGGCAGACATTGCTTGACATGCAATTCTCCAGCCCCTTCTGAAATTCTGCTGAACTTTCTCTTTAGAGAAAATAAAGCAGGTAAACTCAACAGCCCTGGAATTGGCACTATTAAATTCAGGGACATAAAGCAAGGCACTAGAGGAGATAACTTCCCACTCACAAAGACCTTTAAGAAAAGGCCACATCCCTAGCTGTTTGAGCACACACAAAGTTGAGGGTGCGTTAGGGGTCCTCTTTACCTGAGAAGTCCCTCACTAGCAAAAGGGAAAGAAATGCTAAAAGGTCCACAAAAGGGCATCACAGTTCTGAATTCCAAATGATTTGAAAGACAGATGTGCTCATGCTAAATATAATTTTTACAACAACTCATTGGACCTTAAATTCAAATCTCAAGGTAAAGATCCTCATTTTGAGCAGAACGATTCGGTTTTGTTATTGTCGTTGTTCTTTTTCCCCTAGTCTTGAACAGGTTAATGCCTTGGTGAGTGCTCCTTTAGGAAGCAGGAAAAAGGATGCACCAGGAACGTCCAAAAAGGCTGAAGAAAAATAAAAATAACGTCAGCAGATCATAGATATGTGATGAAGCAAAGGGAGCAAAATATTAATTAAAGAACTGAGGTAATAAGTATATGAGAGTTCACCACACAATTTTTTAATTTTTTATTTATATTTGAAAATTGTACAATAAAATGTGAAAAAAATAGGATCAGAAGCTCCTTTTGATTAATTACACAAAAGTGTAAAACGAAAACCCACAGAATGGGAGAAAATATTTTCAAATCATATAACTGTCAATGATCTAGTATCCAGAATATATAAAGCATTCTTACAAATCAACAATACAAAGAAAAATAGCCCAACTAAAAAATGGCAAATCCTTTGCCATGAAAAGATGTTCAACATCATTAGTCCTTAGGAAAATGCAAATCAAAACCACCATGAGGTGCCAGTTTGTGCCCACTAGAATGTCTATAATAAAAAAGATAAATACTAACAAGTATTGGCAAAAATGTGGAGAAATTGGACCCTTAAAATTCTGCTGATAAAAATGTAAAATGATGCAACATCTGTGGAAGACAATTCGGTGATTCCTAAAAAAGTTAAGTAGAATTACCATATCTTCTAGGCATTTCTCTACTTAGGTATACACACAAAAGAACTGAAAACATGTTCACGTAAAAGTTTGTACATGATGTTCATAGCAGTATTATTCATAAGAGCCAAAAAAGTGGAAATAATCTAAATGCTCATTGACTGATTAATGGATATATAAAATGTGGTATGTACCTACACTGGAATATTATTCAGCCATAAAAAGGATGAAATACTGATACATGCTACAACATGGATGAATCATAAAAATGTTATGATAAGTGAAAAAAGCCAGAAAAAATGCAGTATATCACATATTTTTGTTTATAAGCAAAGTCCAAAGTAAGCAAATCCATAGAGAAAGAAAGTAGATTAATTGTGAGGGACTGAGAGGAAAGGGGAATGGAGCAAGACTGTCAGCAGCTATGGGGTTTCATTTTGAGTTGTTCTCGGATTATCTGGTGGTGATGGTTATGCAACCTTGTGAATATACTGAGAACGTATGCTTTAAAATTGTAAATTTTATGGTATGGAGTTACATTGCAATAATGAAAAGAAAAAGTCAATCGCAGGAAGCTAAAATTGAGAAGAGTGTTTGGAGAGCCAGTAATTGATTTTATCGCATGGCTGTAAAGATGGCCTCTTTGCCTTTGCTATCTCAACCAACTAATCTTGTAGGCCTGCTGAGGATGGCGGATGTGCTTTGTACACAGGTGTTGTGAGAAGCAGTGAGAGATACCACAAGAAAGGGATTGTGAGAAGGGAGGCTTGTGGCTGGCACACCTGGCACAGACTGTGGGAGTCTGAAGAAGCTCTATCACAGCACAGCCTGCTCACCTGACTCCGTGGAATGAAGTGATGCTAAGGCTCACCTGGCCCACCTTTGAAGCTCCTGAACCTCCGCGTCACTCCAGCCAGGCTTCCAGTAGGCGAGCCTTGGGGTGGGAAAGGAAGGAAGCACACTGCCTGGAAATATCCTACCGATGTTGCTTCCGCTATTAATCTGAGCTCCTCCACCCAGCATGTAGGTAGGCTTTGCACCCAAACCATACCAGAATGTAAGAGAATCCTGTGTCAGAATGATTAATTGAGATAATAATTTGTTATCTTTCCCTCCCTTTTCTAAGAGGTGACAATGCCTCTGGACTCCCAGTCTTAGGGGTGATTTGCACAGCAAAGCAGAAAGCACGAGTGGCTTAAAACAAGCTTCTTCTGGCTTTTCTCTGTCTTTCACACTCGAAAATTGTAGCTAATAGTCATGTGAGGCTATTTAAACTTCAATTTAAACTAATTAAAATTAAATATTCAGTCCCTCATCAGCACTGGCCACATTTCAATTGATCAACAGTCACATGTGGCCAGTGGCTACAATATTGGGTAGTACAGAATCAAACATTTCCAACATCAGAGAAGGTTCCCTTGGACACAATGGCTGCAGCTCCTTGGGTGGGACAGAGGTAAAAACAGTGAGAGAAAGAGAGGAGATATTGGTCCATAGGAAGAGGACAGAATGGGTCTCTCATGCAGGCTAAATGATGGTCTGGTGGTCAGGAAGTCCTCAGAGAGAAAGGCTCCTAGTGGATCTTGGATGGCTGGATCCTGGGCCTCAGCCCTTCTAGCAGAGAAAAAGATTTTGGCCCACATCATCCGGGATTTAGCAGTGGAACCGCACACCTACACAATGGGAATATTAGTGGACCACGATAAACAGAAGTTTAGAAGCCCTTCCTCCGTTGTGGAGTACTGTGTGAGCTTTCCTAATTCCTGGTGCCCAGGAAGAATTAGCAATAATCACCAAGATTGCATCTTGTCAGATCTGCTCAGATTCAGAGTCATTCTGACATGAAGAAAATACAGATATGTTCTATTTATGTTTGTCAAAATTTATGAAAAATTATTCATATTTGCTACCAAGAAAATACGCTATGATGGATGAATACACACACACATACATATATATATGCATATATATACATATATAATATTCTTAGAAATATTTAATCTGTGAATTTCCAGTTGCCATTCCAAGAGTGCCTGTAGAGAATGAGGGTGACTGAAGCCCGCCCAAAGTAAAATTTCCAAGGAAAGGAAATGTTCCCATTTCCCCTGGCTTTATGAAGACCACCATCTCTCTTATCTGTATTACCTAACAGCCTCCCTGCTCTATTCATGCCCACCTCAAACCCAATCTGCACACTGCAGGAAAAGTGATACCTTAGCAAATAAATCTGAGCATGTCACCCTCCTTTTGATAACCCTTTCATCATTACCGATTTCCTCAGGAAAAGATCTATGGCCTTAGCATGGCCAAAAAGGGTCCGTAGGATGTGGCCTAGGCTCGTCCTGGAACCCCATCATTCACCACTCCCTCCTCTTTAGGCTTCCAACATGCTGAAATGCTTTCTACTTTTCCAGGAGTCCATCCTCTGTCTTCCCTCTGGGTCTTGGTGCATGCTGCATCCTAATGTGTCCCTTGGCTTTCTTATGCAAAAGGAGGGTGTTGAATAATCGAACTTTTCTGATAGGTTATTGTAATGACTAATTAACACAAGTGCATGGAACAGTATCTTGTACATAGTAGGGAGAGTACAAAAAAAATTAACAAAGCAATTGAGAGTAAAAAAACAAGTTTCAAAGCAATGACAGAGGGTAATGTGCCGCCCCTGCTGAGGAAGCACCTGTACTCCAGAGGCACTCGCTGATGAAGGAACCTGCTGGAGGATAAGCAGGCCTTGGAAGGCTTCTGGAAGGATAGGGGGTTTTCTCTTCTATTTTTTTTTTTTTCTAAATTCAGGGAGGGCTCTTCAGTTCTATCCATCAAATTGCTCATTAGCATTGCTCACTTAAGATAAGATAAGCCTTCTTAAAGTTGCCAGAAAAAAAAGGTCAGTATTGAATAAATGGACAGATAACATTGGATTCAAAATCAGGGCATCATGCTACAAAACACCTGACTACTTCTCCTCAAAACTGCCAAGGTCATAAAAACCAAAGAAAGTCTGAGAAACTGTCACAGCCAAGAGGAGCCTAAAGGGACCTGACAGATGAATGTAATGTTGGTCCTGGATGGGATCCTGGAACAGAAAAAGACATGAGGTAAAAACTAAAGAATCTGAATAAACTAATGGACTTTAGTTAATGATAACGTGTCAATATGGGTTCATTAATTATAACGAATGTATCATACTAATGTAAGATGTTAATAAAAGAGGAATCTGGGTACTGGGTATCCAAAAACTCTGTTTTAATTTTCTCAATATTCTGAAAATCTAACACTATTATAAAAAATAAAGACGATTTAAAAAAATCAGGTATTCATAATTGCCAAAACTTGGAAGCAATCAAGATGTCCTTCAGTAGGTGAATGGATAAACCAACTGTGATAGGTCCATAAAATGGCATATTATTCAGTGCTAAAAAGAATGTGCTGTGAAGCTATGAAAAGACAAGGAGGAAGCCTAAATGCATATTGCTAAGTGAAAGAAGCCAATCTGAAAAGGCTGCATACTGTATGATTCCAACCATATGACATTCTGGAAAAGGCAAAACTATGGAGACAATAAAAAGACCAGTGGTTCCCAGAGGTTAGGGGAGAGGAGGGATGAAACAGCAGAGCACAGAGCATTTTCAGCGCTGTGAAACTATTCTACACAATACAGTAATGGTGGATAAATGGCATACATTTGTCCAAATTCACAGAATGTACAACAGCAAGAGTGAGCCCTAATTTAAAGTTGAGTCTTTGGGTGACTGTCAAGTGTCAATGTAGGTTCATCAATTGTAACAAATGTACCACTCCCGTGAGGGATGTTGATACTAAGGGAGGCGATGCATATGAAGGGACAGGATGTATGTGGGAAATTTTTGTAACTTCCTCTGAATTTTGCTGTAAATCTAAAGCTGTTTATAAAAAATTGCCTTTAAAAAACATCAGGGGGCAGTCCTGTGGCCAAGTGGTTAAAAGGTCTGCACACTCTGCTTCTATGGCCTAGGCTCATGGGTTTGGATCACTCGTGTGGAACTACTCCACTCATCAGCTCTAATTGGAGGCATCCCACATACAAAGTTGAGGAAGATGGGTGGAGATGTTAGCTAAGGGCTAATTTCCTCAAGCAAAAAAAACAAAAAATGAGGATTGGCAATGGATGTTAGCTCAAGGTGAGTCTTTTCTCACACACACACAAAAATATCAGGGCATTTGAGTTGTAGAAACAGACTCACCACTGAGTAGATGTGTGACTATTGCTTAGATTAAGTTAACTAACCTTTCTCAGATGTTATTTCCTTATGCAATGAGATCGTTGAAAGGAAAAAAATCTACTTTCTCACAAGTTCTAAAACCCCATGAATTTCAGTAGAGAAAGAAAAGATAACCCATAAATGGTGAACTATCTATATCAAGAACCATTTTGTTGAACCAAACCTTAATCTAGAAATTAAAAGAGAACTGTACTTGCAATTACATATTTGTGTGTGTGTTTAATGAGGTGATGCTGTCGAGGATGGGGGTAGACTTGAGAACTGAAGAACGTCACTCCTTGACTCTCTAATTTAGGACACTTCAAAAGTCAAATGGACTGACTGCAAGTTGGCCTGAGATATGGCTGTCTTCATCAATTCATTGATTTATGGATGAAGGAAATATGTTAGGGGATTTTTAACTGAACTGCACTTTCTTGATGTCCTTCAAGAATACACAACTCAGTCATTTAGACCAGGACAGAGTACCTCCAGAGAGGTGAGGCAGAGCTGACTATGGTTGCCAGGGAGGAATCAGCTTTTCACTGCTCCTTCAGAGACCATTTTTCACTGAGAGGCAGGAGGAAAAAAAGATAAAATAAGTGAATTTAAAATGAGATGCGAGGTTAAAGAATTTATTTCTTTAGTATAGAAAAGATTCCATAGGATGGAAAAGATCCCAAGCCTTTTTACGTAATTTGAGTTGAAGTTCTAGGATAAAAGAGCAAGAGGAAGATGTGAGATCAGGGATGTCAATTCATAATCTCCTGCCCCTCTGACTTATCTCCAAAGGAATCCTTGTTATCGGGCAAAGGCACAAGAAACCTTTGCAAACCTTTCTTCCTCAACCAGAACCTCGAAAGCAAATTCTCCCAAATATACCCAACTTTTGACTAATAACATTTCCTTACTTTTAATAGGAATCATGCTGGCCATCCTTCTCTGGACCATCTGAGCAGACCCTAGTGAACCAAAACATGCATTTACCATGCAGGGTGACTAAGTATTTTTGCTCCATCTAAATTGTCTGGCTAAAAATATAAAGACTTTGGAGTTCCTCTCCAGATTCACATTCTGGCCCTACCTCTTAACAGGTAAGTGAGTTTGATCAAATTACTTTATCTTTCTTCAACTTCAGTTTCATCATTATAAAAATGGGAGCAATGCTTTTACCTAGGAAATTTGCTTTAACAATTAAAAGCAAAATCTACACAAATAACCTAGTACATATAGTACCCAGCACTCTCCACTCCCCTGCGGCAGTATTCTCTACTACCCTGCAGTGCTCACTCAGAAGACAGCTGAGTGTGTGGGCTTCTATCCTTCTGCTCTATAAGGACAGCCTTGGCAATGGGGACACCAGCATTAGCAGTGTGTTGGGGAAGACTCCCTCTATCTGGAACTAATGTGGATTTCTGGATCTTAGGCTGACCAGCTCCCTTTTGATTAACACACTCTTTCTTTAGATATACTAATATACCCTTTTCATCCACTGAGTTTGGGAAATGCTTGGTCTCTTTTAGATGATTTGAAAATGTCTTATAGTTGAGGTTTATATTTTAAAGTCTAACTAAAAATTGAGGTTGCATTTTTCCTGTATCCAACTTCTTCACCCAGGAGGGTTCCACAGTTGACTTACACTGGCTCAAAAGAATGGATTGCTAAATATTCAGAAATTTTGTGATTTGGTTTAAAAATTAAGATATATCAACTTACAAATAACAAGTCATATTAAAAACAAAGGGAATGCTCAAAACTATCCATTTTTTCAATTATTTTACTGGATTTCACAACTATTTATGCTCTTGACATTATTTTTGTCTATTGTAACTGTGTGATGGGAACACTACAGAAAGCTGTGTTTCTGTGCATCTTTTTCTAGTTCCACTTTCAGTATTGTCATGTTGGTAGCATGAAATCAGCCACTATGTATGTATTCACACCAAGGAAATTGATAACCACTACAAATCAGGGCTTGATTTATTGTTTCATTGATTGTCTAGCCTTTAGAAAGTGTTGAACAAAATACAATAGTACAGATTAATCCTAAAATTGTGTCTTGTTGCGTCTATTACATTTAAATTATACATAAAAAAATTGAGAAAATATTCTACTAGTATTTGAAAACCATTATCTAATTTACCAAATAAGTTGCTCACATCATTGACGAACAAGTGAAATGTCAATATCTATCTTCATTGTTTCACTTTCACCTTACTTATTAACACAAATGAAAATGTCAACTGATATTCATGTAGGAGCTACACTCTTTCATCAATTGTAACCAAAGGTTGACCGTGAATACCAGAACTAGGCAAAATCAACAGAGACATTCTGTGAGAATAAGATGGCTACATGAAATTTAATAAATATTTTTACTATTATTTATAAATTGTGTGCTATGCATCCTTTATATAAGTAAGTTAATTATAAACTGAAACACATACACATACACACTTTTTTTTGCAGAGTTTGTTGTAAAGCATTTACCATTATAGCACTAGGGACTCCAAAAAATTGTGATTAAATTGTGTTATATGTTTTTTACATGCATTATAGTGAATGATGCATATCTTTTCATATATTAAGGTCTTTACTAGTGTTCCTGCCAAACAATACAACTATGAGATATTCCAAACTGTGTGTTAGTGCTTGGTGTTTCATTATAGCAAATAACCTGGTGTTCAATATTTGACTACATGCAGGTCAGCATAGTGAAGTGCCGGGAGTGTGTATTCTAGAGCCAGACTGCTTGGGTTCAAACTCTAGCGCTGCCACTTACAAGCTAATATCTGCAGGAAAATTACTTATTCATTTAGTGCCTCATCAAAGAATACAGCAAAAACTACTGGAATTTAAAAATAAAACAAAACAAAGCATTAGGAATAAATTTACGATGCTGAGTCTATTTACTTTCTAGGCCAGGGAACACTCATTTGTGAAGAAATTCACTGAAGTGTTCAATGAGAAGGGAAAGTCAGGTTTTTTCAAGGCTAGAAAGGGGAGGTTGTGAAGTTGTGCCAACTCAGCAATGAAAACCAGCACTCAGATAGAATGGAATGGGCCTATTGGTCTGTACACAGCTGGTTATAAGAAATCTCATTTGTTCATGGGTCAGGCGAGTATTTTCAGCTAGGTCCAGTAACGGTCATTTCAAGTTCTTTGTCCCTTACCAGGTTTAGCTGGTTAGAGACAGTTGTGATGAAACACAATAGTTAAGTTCCTTGGTTTAGGTTTTCTTGTGTTTTTTGTTTGTTTGCAAATATCCTAACCACTGCAGCATGCTGCTTTATTTCCATAAACTTTGTCCGTAAAAAATTTCAGAATTCATAAGAAAAGATTTATATGTCACAGGAAAAAAAAATCTCTGATTTCAGAAGACAGATGGATGTCCCCTTTGGGGAATCACCAGGCAAAGCCAAGAGCGAGTAAAAGAATAAACTGAGAAGAAACCCATGCATCAGCCAGAATGTTCCCCAGAGACCATTAGAGCTTACTCCCCTGGTTTCTGGGCAGTTCGTTCTTGGATTCCATTTGGTGATGACAGAAGATAATACCTTAGAAGATAATGTCTTAATCAGCTCTAATCCCATCACCTGCACATAATTTGGGAATTTTTTTTTACTTAATTTTTCTTGTGCTGTGTTAATATTTTCTTTTACCTTAGTAACAAAAGAGGAAAGAAAAAAGATCTGGAAGAAAAAAGGTATTGATCTTTGTACCAACCTCCATGTACTGAACTTTCATCAACAGTTGGATATTAAGACCTTACCTCTAACTCATATCACCTGTGACATCTTTCTTTACTCCTTCCCCCTCCACAGATCAGCTATCTGAGAGCATTTGTTTCAGAAACTTATTACTGCTTAGTAAACTATGCCAAACTTAGTGTATTAAGACAGCGATCCACACATTTTCCTGTAAAGGGTCAGATAGCATATATTTTAGACTTTGAAAGCCATATGGTGTCAGTCACAACTACTTAACTCTGCCCTGGTAGTGCAAAAGCAGAAAGAGTCAATATATAACAAATAAACATGTCTGTGTTCCAAAAAACCTTTATTTATAAAAAAAATGAGCATTGAGCCACATGGGTTATAGTTTGTTGACCCTTTGCTGAAAATAATAATACATTATTCCTTACAATTTTCTGGGCTGTTCTCTACATTTGATATTGACTGTGGTCTCATTAATCAGAGAGCTTGGCTTGAGCTGGAATATGCCAAAAAGCTTCACACATATCTGGCACCTCTACTGGGGTAGTTGGAACAGCTGGGGATTTCCTGATCCAATTTCTTCATGTGGACTCCTACCATTCAACAGTCCAACTCACACTTCTTTGCATGGCAATTGGATACATCCCAAGAGCACAAAATTAAAAGCTATTTGGCCTCTTGATGCCTAGACAGAGAACTGGCACAGAATTACGTGGACAAACGAAATCATAACGACAAGGAAGCCTAGATTTGTGGGGAAGGGAAATTAGCATCTGTCTCCTTATGGGAAGAGCAGCAGGCACACCCAGGAATGGAAGGAATTGTCTGTGGCCACCTTTACAAACAACCTACCACAGCATTTATCACATATATCATATAATTTATCATAAGATAATGGTGTATGCAGAGGCACCATGTCACAGAAGTTCATGGTCTAATTGAAGGAAAATGGAACCACTGAGTGTATGGAAAGAATAGCTCATCCCTCAAGCATTGGTTAAGTTTCTAGTAAGTGCCAGTGTCTGTGCTAGAATGCCAGCGACACAAACACAGACAGACACGTCTCCCTCTGTGAGTCCACACGATATGAGAAAGAAGGGGCTGAAAGAAAATAACTTCAGCAACGTAATACACTCTATACTGGACATTTGAATAATCAAAGAACCATGTGAGCACACTGAGGGGGATTCTGCCTGGACACATGAAGGAAGGCTTTGAGGAAGAGACAATATTAGAACAAAATCTTAATGAATAAGGAAGGATTGACATGATGAACCAGATGTTCTATGCAGAGGAACAGTGTGGAAATGTGAAGAGGCTAACAGAGCTTGGCTGCTCAGGGAAACTGCAGAGGAAAGTTGAGAACCAGCTGGGAACAGAGTCACAGAGGCCTTGTACATGTACCAATGCCCTGCATTCATCCTGTAGGCAAAAGTGATTTGATGCAGGATTTCAGAATGATGAGAATTTTAAGCAATAGTGTGGAACAGGAATTGTTGAAACAAGAAACAACATAAAGGGGTATCTATTAGAAGGCTACCACAGTACTGCAGGCAAAAACTGAGGATGATGGGGGGGGGGAAACATATTTCGAGATATTTTTTGTTTATTCCTGCTGCTCAGTGAGAGGAAAGTACTTCAGCCGACTTCAATTCAGAGAGAGAAAAATGCATGAGGAAGAATGTGCAAAGAAATAACAAATACTGACAACAAACACTGTCTTGTAGCAAGACTGCCTGAATAAAACTTCACTCTGAATGAATCCAAAGAATCAACTTGACCTTCAAGAATTAAATCATTTATAACTTCCATAAAGGACCTTGTACTGACATTTAACACATTCTTAACCTATACAGGCTGTCTTTTATTTTACTTTCATATTAGTGCTGAATATAAGGTTTTAAAGATGTTTTTAAAGCATCTCTTGTTTCTTCTCATGTTATATAAGTAATATACATATATTCATGCATTATAGAAAAGATTTCCAATGAGTGAAGAAGAAAAAGTATTAAAAAAAGAGAAAGGGAGAGGGGAGAAGAGAAGAACTTCCCCTTTTAGCCTCTTACATTTTCCTCCTTCACTTTCCCCTTCCTTTCTTCCAAAAACGTGAAGATTCATTGTCCTATATTGGGCACAAGTAGGCAAAATGGAAAAAAGAAATAATAATGTTAATTTTACTTCTTATAGGAGTCTCTAGTTTAGTGCTCAGAGCAAAATCAATTGAACTAAGAATAAAAACACTGTAGTTACCCTAAATTGAGATTGAGATGACTTTTGAACTATATTCTAGAGATAATCAGCTGCCACTGATCTCACTGTCTGCCCTTCTGTCACGTAAACACCACACACATAGAGGCAAATATATGCACACACAAACATACATAAACACAAACACATACATATACACACAGTGCTGTTTCAGACTGCAGAGCCTCTGCTGATGACTCACCTTTACTTCCCTGCCACGTGCATCCTCTGTGCTCATCTTAGCTGGGCTCATTCCCACTCATCCTCCAAGACTTTCTTGGATGTAATCTCACTCAAGCATCTATTCCCAGGGCCTGGCCTCTAGCAATACCTCCATCCCAACAATGTTTATTTTGTTTAAAATAATTTGTTTACCAGTGTGTCTCCTCCGTGAGACTGTGAGCTCCTGAGGAGCCGTGCTCCTGTCTTACTTCCCACTAAAACCCCTGCTAGTTAGCATCAAGCTGGACAAAGAGTAAATGCTTGATAAACGGTTACTGAGATGGGTGTGGTGGAATGCAAAGTGGAACTAGTGATGGTACTAAGAACAATAATATTGCAGCTCCCAGGAGCAGAATAGTGGCAAGGGTTGATGTATTCACTTATGAAAACCAATCTAATGAGTAACTCTTTATATTCTAAGTGTGAACATTATCCACATATAATTATCTGCCTGCTATTATCAAAACACATTACCACTGAATTCAATGTTTTCCCCACCTTTTATTTTTTAACATGCTTTACAGCTAACTTTTACCTGTGAATTATTCATAATACATTTTAAACGGATATAAGATAATTGACCTTGTCCACATGAGGCACCCATATTCTCACCCCGTAATAATTAACTCTCAGATGTGGACCATTATTTAAGGGTAATGACTTCTCATCATTTTGGCAATATATTATTGCTTACAGGTCCATCTGATTCTATATTTCACAGCTTTGCTTTTTAATTTGCCTTCGAGATGTAACAATTGCCAGCTAAGTGCAGGTCCCGAAATGAACTCAGCACATTTCCAGTCACACCAGGGAATCTTCCTCTCCACTGAATTAGTTGCCTTATTATTTACTTCTTTCATGAAGCCTAAATTCTAGAAGTTATCCTACAGCTCCAGACCATTCTGTCTGACTCACTTCCCTGCACTCTCCTATTTCTTAAACAGTCATCAAGTCTTACTGATTTTTTTTCTTGAAATTTGTCCCATTTTCTATCTCAGCTACTGACAGTGCCTCAACATCTCTGACTTAGACGCCAGAGCCAGACTCCTAACCCCTCCTGACTCCGTCCCTCCTCTCAAATTCATTCTGCTGAGAATTCTAAAACACAAACCAGACCATGTCACCTGACTGCTTAAATAGTTCCAGACACTCCTCTGCCAAATGTCTTCAGGATTTCTCTAGCTTAAAAAAAAAAAAGGTAATATGGACATTTTAACCATGTTTATTCTTCTGATCTGTGAGCATTGAATATCTTTCCATTTCTTGATGTCTTCAATTTCTTTCAATAATGTCGTTTCTAGTATGAATGCAAACTGGTGCAACCACAATGAAAAACAGTACGGATATTGCTCAAAAAATTAAAAATAGAAATTTCACATGATCCAGCTATTCCACTACTGGCTACTTATGCAAAGAACATGAAATCAACAATTCAAAAAGATGTATGTACCCCTGTGTTCACTGCAGCATTATTCACAATAGCCAAGACATGGGAACAACCTACGTGCCCATCAATGGAAGAACAGATAAGGAAGATGTGATATATCTATGTACACACACACACACACACACACACACACACACACTAGAATACTACTCAGCCATAAAAAAGACAAAATCGCGCCATTTGTGATAACATGGATGGACCTTGAGGGAATTATACTAAGTGAAATAATTCAAACAGAAAAAGACAAATACGGTATGATTTCACTCCTGTGTGGAAAATAAACAAACAAATACATAGATAAGAAGAATAGATCAGTGGTTACCAGAGAAGAATGCGGTAGGGGGGAGGGCAAAAGGGGTAAAGGGGAACATATTTGTGGCAACAGATAAGAATTAGACTGTTGACGGTGAACAAAATGCAGTCGATAAAAGGGCTGAAATATAATGATGCAGATCTGAAATTTACACAATGTTATAAGCCAATATGACCTCAATAAAATAATAACGATAAAAAAATAAACCATCAGTTCCAAAAATATCATTGCCAAAAGGCTAGATCATGATTGCATTTCAACAAAAGGAATATCAATTAGATCATTTTTTTGTTGGCAACCAATACAGAACTTAGTGATAATATGGGATTTGGGATAGATATTAGTAGATAGATCCCAGCAATGATTATCTTATAGATAGTAATGTTTCCTCCAATATACACACACAAAAAAAACTGAGATCTAGAGAGCATATGGTGTTGGGAATCCAGAAGACCTTTCATGAATATAGCAGTTTCATATATTTGGGCCCCATTAGTTCAGAATTAGTGCTGGTAAAATGTATTTGAAAAAAAGTCCTCAATTTTTCAATAAACGTTTTGGTAAGTAAACGTCTAACTCAGTATAAGCATGCAGGGCAAAATTAACTTACTAGGCAGACACAGCATTTCCTAACATTTTAATGCTCTAATTGTATATACAGATTACTACTAGCTATGAATGATGCTCTATATTCATTAAAATCAGGAGTAGACTTGCAGAAGAGAATATACGCTCTAAAGGAAAACAGCTATTTTTCACAATAGACTTTTTGTAATTCAATCAGATCTTCCCGTCTGCCACTTACAAGTTTCTCTGTAGTTTCCATGCATAGGAAGTACCATCCTTTCTGAATATAGAAATTGCTTCCTGTGATTACCAACCACCTTTCACATCAATATTCTCTAAGCACTTGAGGGAGGAACTTAAGAAAAATGTAATTCTAGTTGAAAAGGAAACCCATGAACCATAATGAAACTTCCAGAGCAGTGCACTTCACATATCAAAAAAAAAAAAAAAAAAAGACGTTATTTAAAGGGTCCAGAAGAGTATTAAACACATCTAATGAAATGCTTAATAACTGTTTAGAACAGCCTGTTAACACCCCCCACAGATATACAGGTAAATGAAACAATCATTAAAAGGAGATCTGTGTTCAGGAACTGCATCAGTACTCATATCAGCCAGGTTTCTTCTTAGGATGCAGTGCTCAAGCATAGAAGAACTGGGGTGGGGCACCGTTAACAAGCACCCCAATGTTACGTACCACAATTTGAGATACTCCAATATAGAGTCTTTTCTTGGTAACTATACCTCTCCTCCCCCTCCCACTCATCCCTAGTCATTCAATTAGTCACACGGCAAACCTAGAGGGAACATAGCCACCAAGTCAGCTAATCCATCAACTCAATTTCTGGATTGCCAAAGCCAGGAATTATTTTATCCACCACTCAAATTTATCCACTTCCAAAATTTCAGAGCTATATTCTCCAATGTATTAGCCACATGTGGTTATTCATTTGTTTAAATTTAAACTAATTAAAATTAAATAGAATTCAAAATTCAATCCTTCATTCACAATGACTACATTTCAAGTGTTCCCTACCCATATGTGGCAAGTGGCCACCATATCGGACAGTGTTGCTATAAAACATTTTCGCCATTGCAATAACTTCTATTTGACAGTGCTGATTTAGAGAATGTATTTAGAATCTTAAGTGATTCAATAAAGAATTAATAAAAACTCAATAAATATCAAATTATTTCTCATAACTTTGAGTGCTTATAATTTCTATTTATCCAAATTTTATCCAAGCTTCAAAGTTCCACTGTTTCACTTATCCACTGCTGCATAACCAGCCACCCTCAAATTTTGTGTGACTTTGAAGAATTATTTTATTATTTCTCAAAATTCTGTATGTTGACTAGGTCTCAGCTGAATGATTCTTCTAGTCTCACCTGGAGTTTCTCATATTTGTGATAAGACAACAACTGAAGCTGGAACGTCCAAGATGACTTCACTCCCATGAGTAGTATGTCAGACGAGATTGTTGACTTTACCTCCATGACCAGCATACTGGCATGTTGGAAAGGCTGAGCTTGTCTGGAGCACTGGGAAAGCTGGGACATTCCTTCTTTCTCTCCCCATATACTCTGAGGTCCTCTCTGTCTATAAGTGGGCCATCTTTGGAGAACATTTAATACATCCACTGAATCACAGTCCTCCACAAAGTGTTCTACTCCTTAAGTTCACAGTTCTATAAACTTCCACAGGACTGCTTTGCTTCTAGCCTGCCAGTATTTACATAAGTATCAAGCTGTTCTTCAGATCTTTCTTGGGCTCATGCCTCCTTCCCACCCAACTCCACCAAAATATGTATTAAGTTTCTTAAGCAAAGACATTAGGTACTAAGTACCTAGTATCTGTGTACCTCTTCCAGACTGCCAGCAATCAGTGGAGTGCTGTGCACAAATCAAGCCATTAAAAAACAAAATATTGAGGGGCTGGCCCCGTGACCGAGTGGTTAAGTTCGCGTGCTCCACTGGAGGCGGCCCAGTGTTTCGTTGGTTCGAATCCTGGGCGTGGACATGGCACTGCTCATCAAACCACGCTGAGGCAGCGTCCCACATACCACAACTAGAAGAACCCACAACGAAGAATATACAACTATGTAGTGGGGGGCTTTGGGGAGAAAAAGGAAAAAATAAAATCTTTAAAAAAAAAAAATATTGAATTGAATCCACCCTCCACCGCCACCTGTCCCAGACACTGCTGTCTTTGTTCAAAAGCAGGAGAGTGTTCATCAAGTTCTATGCAGGGTAGTATGACAATAAACTTTCAGCTGGATGGACCAAGGTTTAAATCCCAGATCCGACATCCCATTATATCATGCTGCTTCAAAAACAACTGTAGGTCTCCGTAATGTAACTGTGGAGAAGACATAGATCTATGAAGAGTTAATTGTAGAGTAAGAAGCGAAAAACAGTCCAAGGCAACAATAGCCACAATAAGAACTCAAAGGAATTGTAACGTGAGGCTTAGAGATCTTACACTGTTTAGGATCCCAGCATTTTTGCCTATGTGCCCTTCCCTCTTTCTCACAGCAACACTCAATAACATAGAGACACACACTTATTTCAGGTGTTGAGTGTCTCTAGACTCTTTATAAGCATTAACCATATAGACAAACTTGCCAATGAGGGCTGCCTAGATAATAAATTGCACTCGTTTTAAAAACCCTCAGTTGTAAGCAGTGCAATTTGCTCTACTGAAAATCCAGATTTTAGTGATTCAGAACTGAACACTATAAAACTGCTTTTGTTGACAGTAAAAATATTTTCACTACCTCAAGTCATCACAGACACCAAATGTAACTATTTTTCTTTCAATGCAGAGATGCTGGGGTACTCAGACTCATAACCTACAAGGAAAAAATTTTATCAGCTGCCTTAGCCTTTGACACAAATATTTCTATAGGTGATTGAGATGATCTATGTGGATACTAAGAAATAAAGTGTAAGCAGAAATGAGCCATTTTACAGTATTTATTCTGCACAGCCTCCAAAATAGTGAATAAAATGAGATCTGAGACAGGAAAATGGAAATAATGTGTCTTCTTTAATTTATATGAGAAGCAAAAAGGAAATGAACTCCTTGCACTTTGGCAGTAGGAATTAAAAGAAGCATCCAATGGGATTTTCTTCCAGGTGCACCTCGAGTCTCAAGTAATTTACATTTTGAAGATCAAGAGGCTTTATTAACCAATTTGAAGATTGTGTACCTCAGAGGTTAGCTAGAAAAGCACTCAAATTGAGTTTTAATCCCTATGGCAGATATGAAGGGTGGAAGTGGTGATAGGGCAAAGGAAGGAACTGGCATTGGTTGAGTGCTCCTGTTTACAAATGCAGTAATGTCTGGTGGTTAATGGTCAAGGCTCATCAAGGCTCTAGGGCCGGACATCATAGATTTGAAGTGCACCTCCATCACTTAGTTGCTGAGTGACCTTGGACAAGTTGTTTGATCTCTCAAACCTCAGTTTCTCCAAAAGTAAGATGTGCATAATATTAGTTCCCACCTTACAGGTTTGTTGTGATAATTAAATGACATAATGCATGTAAATCTCTTAATATACTAAGGGTTCAGTAAGAGTTATCTGTGATTATTATTGGCATAAATTCTTGCGTTTAATCACTACAACTAAAACCACCCCACAAAGTGATAGTATCTTCACTTTACATAGTAATCAGTCTATTTGATCACAAAGTCTATGCTTTCAGCCAGTGTGGGCAACAGTGTTTTGGCTAGGAAGGCAATAGTTTCCAGTCGGCATGAGAGAGTTATCCAAGTGGAAAATGATAACCACATCCAGGTCTTGGTATAGAGCAAGGGCTATTAAAATTTCAACATCACAAGTAGTCAATAGATACTTTTTGAAAAGAAGAAATGGTTAGTAGAAAAAGGCTCTGGCACTTTTGCTGTCATACAATGCTTTTAGCACACACTTAGTAACTGAGATTGCTAGCTCCAGTCTTCCAGCTCCAGAGTTTGCCCCCCGCTGAGTGTGTATTGAGACACAGAGGGGACCACATGTTAATAGCAGTTTGTGGGCTTCGTTTGAGTGGCCACAACTCTCCACCACAGACAGATAGTTCCTGTCATTTCAGGGAGCTTCTGTTTACACATTTAGCTTTTGCTTCCTTTCCCCAACCCAGATTCTAAACTATGACAGTGGGTCTAATGGGCTGTTACACTTTGCTAATTTACCTATTAATTTTGCAAATGGTCTGTTTCACGGAAGATAAAACTTTATCCTTTGGAAACATGACATTCTTCAATACTGTCTGCCTAGAAGGATCCTCAGGCTTTGTACAGAGAAGGAAAATGAACTGTCAAGGTGGCATTTCACAGCTTACTCCCTTTCTGGTGACATCATGTGGGTAAAATGATTATTCACTCAATAAAGTAAGGTGACTAGTCAGTCAACAAACATTAGTTGCCTAACATTTTTGAGGATTGACTAAAGGACTACGTTTTTTGCTTTTCTCTTATGAAAATGGTAGAAAATGAAAGCAGTACATATGTAATCTAGTGAGTCCAGAATTCAACGGGAGGCAGAATTTAAGATGAGCAAAGTCACAAATACAGTCAGGAGTCACTTAACAATGGCAACACTTTCTGAGAAATGTGGTGTTAGGCGATTTTGTCGTTGTGTGAACATCATAGGGTGTACTTACACAAATCTAGATGATATAGCCTATACACACCAACGCTATATGGTACTAATATTATGGCACCGCCATCCTTTACGCAGTCCTTCATTGACCTAAAAGTTGTTTTGTGGTGCATGACTATATTCCCTTATGACTGGTGATTAACGGAACAGAAAACTAAATATCAATGAAATTATTGGAAGATGGTTCATAGACTTCCCTGTTTAAAAATCCCTCATGAAATAACCAAGCAGTCTAAAGTGCCCACTTACACAGTATTCAGGAAAGAATGGGGCACGGTAGTCCCCTAATAGCTGATATTCACAACTCAGCCACACTCTGCTTACAGAGACTCCTCAGTAATTTACATTAACTGGAGGAAACATTCAGATTATTGCTCTCAATTTTGAAAAATAGTTGATTTTACCCCAATAAAGTGTTCTCAGGTTAAAACAAATATCCTAAACATATACACCTACACGTGCATACATACTACCACTACACTACCACCAGTTGCAACAACAAAAACCAGTAAAATCATTTTAAGTGGATGAGAAAGTTTATGGTGATCACCAAAGTTTGCCGGTAAGTAAATATTTACAGAGTGATAGAAACAATCTGTTTTCTTAAGTACCTAAATAGCTTGTATCCTATTTTTGCATCATTAATTAGGCAACATCCTTTTCTGTTGCTGATAGCAAGGTACAATTCATTCCAAATGCAGCCTACATTCTCACAAGTTAAAATGATAGAATCAGCTTCTCTTCCAAAATGGCAGAGTGAGGATCTTGGTAAACTCACTGCCCTTCTAAAACAACAAAAATACAGACAAAACACCATTTCAGAAGTCTAATAATTAAGCACAGAACCAACTGAATATCACCTATCCTGGAGAAACTACTGAAGCTCAGGAAGACGGTGAGTATGTGATGCTCCCATTTCTCTCCCTCGCCTGCTCAGTGGCCCCACCACCAAGAGCTCCATTAAAAGCACCATCATCAGAACACAGTCATCATTTTGTCAAACTCGTATTTCCTTGGGAAATCTCTATTTTCACAATGGGATGACTATTTAATTTAACTCAGAACTCAGCTGAGAGCGAGGAGGAGAAGGGACAACCCAGGACATTACCAAAACAATAGCAAAGTGTTGGCAATATCCCACTTCCTTAAGGTTGTAATTTCAGTTAGAAGAAACAAGAGTTTAGTGTGAAATTTGACATCAAATCTTGGAGAACTAAAAGCCCATAGAGACTTTGAAAAGCTCTCACATGTTCCTGGTGATCTCAAAGGCTGTTCTCATGTACTAGAATAGGGACATCCCAGAAAAGACCTGGAAACAGAGCACCAGTTGCTCACTTCTGGCTGACCTTGAGGCCCTGTACAAGCAGGAAGTGATGGCCAAGACTGTCTTGTAAGTTGCCTGAAGTTCAGAGGTGTACTTTTTCACACAGATGCCCTTGGCAAAGAGTGGAAGATTTACAGAAACAGTATTTAAGGAAATCTTCTGACTAGTCATTGCCTGATCAGTAATTATACTGCCCCAGATATGACCCCTAGGAAATCAAGTTTAAAAAAAACCCAAGAGCTTAAAAAAAAAAAAAAAACTAGCGGAGAACTCAGGTGCTACACACTGAAGGAAATAAAGAATATACAGAATTAGTCTAGGAAAGCCACTAAATGAATAAGAAGCAACAAGCAAAACAAGAATCCAGCAACAACAACCCTCATAGTGCAG
This sequence comes from Equus quagga, assembly GCF_021613505.1. Taxonomy (NCBI): domain Eukaryota; kingdom Metazoa; phylum Chordata; class Mammalia; order Perissodactyla; family Equidae; genus Equus; species Equus quagga. The sequence continues at coordinate 67,377,417 of NC_060270.1, forward strand.
AGAAATATGCTAACAGAGTTGCTACAACATACCATTTAAAATGTCCAATTTTCAACAAAAATTATGGAACATGCAAAGAAAGAGGAAAGTCTGCCACATATACAGAAAGAAAAGCAGCCAACAGAAAATGTTCCTCAGGGGATCCAGATTTTGCACTTAGTAGCTATGAAGCTACTAGCCAAGGAACCCCTTCCAAAGAGGCACTTCTAGGACCTGTGTCAGATAACTAGAAAGATAAGCACCAGTAATTTGGAAAAAGCTTACTGGAGTCCACTACGTTTCAGGTTTGGTGGGAAGCACAGGAATACAGCTGGGGACAATAAGTTATTCTTGGCTTTCCTAGACATCCTATCCTTGTAGCTGACTCTGACCAGTAAGGGAAGGTGACAATACAATGTTACAAGGAGTGACAGCAGAGGGTGATGTTTCTGTAGAGAAAAGTAAAGGATGCTGTGGAAACTGAGGAAGGAAGAACCTAACCTAGTATGGGGAGTCCAAAAAAACCCCAGAGGATATGACATCTAAGATGAATACTGAAGGATAAAGAAGAGTTAGGCTGACCCTCATACAAATGAGAAATTTGACAAAGAATCTTGAAGGAACTTGACTAGATGATGCACTTTTTTTCTGGATGGCCATTTGAAAATCAGATAAAATTTCTACTCCTTCAAAACTTCAAAGTTAGAGACTAGAAACTAATGTGTTTGTAGACTAAAGAGATGATGGAGAGAGGGAGAGCCAGCTCAGAGGAGCATTGATATTGAAACACTTGATAATGTAAACAGCCACATACCCAAAGGAATTAGCAAAGAAATGCATAATGCTTTGAACTCAAGAGAAACAATAAAAAGAAATGTGACTGTTATCCAGAAACCTGGGTTCCAGGCTCAGCTCTGTCATTTATTTTCATTAATGATTTGGGGAAAGTTCCTTTGCTTCAGTTTTCTCATGTGTAAAATGGAGATTAAAAAGGACCTGTCTTCTGTCCCTCACAGGGATACTATGAGGATCACCATAGGTGATTGTTTTGTAAACCTTGAAGTGCTTTAGAATCAAAAAGGATGAGGTGATAAGAGTGGTAGTGATTATTTTCAATAGCAATAGAAAATTGAGTTGTCATGCCAAGCTCCTTCCATTAGGAAAGAATAAGACTCCTGGGTCTTAGATATCTCTTTTCCCAATGTGAGCACCAGCAGGTAGCACCAAGTCTGAGCTCAGCTCAGCTCCTTGAGGAGAGCTGTCACTAACCAGGTTTATATTTCCTGCTCACCACAAAAGTGTCTCCCAAACCAGAACGTGATCCATCCTGCTGTGCCTTGGCATTGCCTGCCTATTTTTTGTGGCTTTGCCTCTGGCCATCCATCTCTCTAATAAGAAGGGTGTGGATGTTATAGGCAATTCTTCCTTCTTTGCTTTCCTGTCTGAAACAGGTTTGTAGGAAAGATTTTAACATGCCCTGCATGTCATATGTTTGGGATTCTGAAATGAAAGATGTACACAATTCTCTTTATTTCATAAACATTTCCTGAGTACCTACTGTGTACCAAGGACTGTGCTAAGCCATGGAAATGTAAAGAGATGATCAGACATTCATTGTTCCTATTCTTGAGGGAGCTCATTTTCTGGTGAAGGGATAGAGAAGCAACAATTAAGGTACTGGGTAGCCAGAGCTGGAGTAAAGATAAGCATGAGCATAGAAGGAGACCAGAGAAGACAAATACCCAGCCTGCAGCAGTCAGAGGGAGAGACCATGACAAGATCAGGCAAGATCAGGGACATTCCCTTCTTAGCTTTTCCTTTGCTTAGCACAGGACTCATTTTGCTATAATTTCTACTTTTCTAGCTTCTCGTTGGGAGTCCTTGTTGGATCAGGCAACTTCCATCATAGGAAATGACATTTATCAAGGCTAATCATCAAGTCTCACACTAGCTCCAAAACCCCCACTGTTGGGACCACTTCCAGATTGGTGGCATAAGGATCTCTAAAAACTTGTTTTTCCATAGAAGCAATGAGAACACTGTCAAAAATCAACTTTCAGAAAAGTAGAAAGTAATTAACCAAATGCTTGCAACAAACTGAGAAACATTTGTTTAAGAAAAATAGTTAACTGATGATAAAAAGCAAGGTTTACAGTGTTTTGACTTGCCTTAACTTCATCCCCTTCTCCCCAGCACCATGGCAGCCTTGAAAACTAACAGCTTCACAACTACAGTAACCCAACAAGAGAGTAGTATGAGTTTGTTATTCACAAAAGTCCCACCTCAGAGAACTGATACTATTTGATCTGTATGAAAGCATTCTGAAAAAAATCCATTCTCAGAGTCTGTCTCTACATGACCTGATTCGGGGCTCACTTTGTGTGAACAGCCCTATCCCTAGGGTATTTGTTGAATACAATCAATGGAAATTGTTTAATATCGCAGCTGCCTGAAGCAGTGATGCCAGGTGAGACCAACAAGGGGATGACTAAAAAACGTAAAAGGAAAAATTAGGGAATTAGATGTCCACTGGGAGCTTTGAAAAGCACCAGCATATTTCTGGGAATCTAGAAGGATACGTGCATTTGCAGGGCTGAGCACATGCTCAGAAAAGACCTAAAAACATATTAATTTCTCACATCTTGCTGAAAGAAGTAGAATATGAAAGGTAAGGCAAAGTCATAAACTGCCTAGATTGAAGGAGCACATACTCAGAGCCCTTCAGCAAAGCCTGGAAGACTCACTGGTTTGGGGCACTTAAGGAAAGTCATCTGATCACTAGCTGTAAACAATCCTAGCTGAGCAAAACCCTCAGCAGCCACACACAAAAATTAAAAGTAGTACAGACTTTTCAGAATTAGTACAGTTAAGTCACTAAACAAACATCATCAGTGACAACAATCAAACAGCAACAAAAACAAAACCTGGGGAGGAGAGATCTGAATTTCAGAGTTGCTACATTATACTATGTAAAATCTCTAATTTTTAAGAAAAATTATGAGATATAAAAAAGAAATTATGATCCATGCACAGAAAAAAAAGTAGTCAATAAAAACTTTCTGGAAAAGCCCAAATGTTGGAAAAATTATACAAAGACTTTAAATCAACTTTTATAAATATATTCAAATAAAGAAAGCTATGTCTAAAGATTTAAAGCAAAGTATGACAACAATACTTCAATAAAGCTGTAAATACAAAACTGTCATTACGAGCTTATAATACATAAAGATTAAATTTGGATTATGATGATAATAAAAGGGAGAGAAAAGAGAATAAAAGAATGTTGCAGAAAAATTTTTGTATGCTATTGAAATTGTTAGTATTGAGTTAAACTAGATTGTTTTAAATTAAGATGTTAACTGTAATCCCCTGGATAACCAGTAAGAAAACAATTCAAATAATAAAGGAAGAAAGAGTTCTCGTCAAGATGGTGCTATAAGCAGACGTTGAACTCGCCTCATCCCACAAACACAACCAGGTTACAACAATTTTAGGAAGAATCACCCTGGATTGAAAATTGAAAACTGGATAAAAAGAACCTCTACAACAAGGGACAGTCCTGACGAAAGCAAAAGAGGCAGTAACTCCAGCCAGAGAGGAAAAAAGCTACCTTTGGGAGCAGCGGAGCTTCTCAGCTGGCCAGGCAGGAGGCAACCTAAGGTACGCAGCCCTCCCTGGAGGAGTGAGGTCCGGAGCGGGGGCAATACTGCTATAACCATCCTTTGGACTCAGCCCAAGTGAGAGGGGGGTCTTACTGTCTGGCTTTGCTGGCTATTAACTGCAGTGAGGACACCCCAGAAAAGCTATCAGCCAAAAACCGGAACGATCCAGGTCTTAAAGGGCCAACGCACAAACTCACTCATTGCAGCAACCTAAAATCACCAGAGAGAAGGCTGACTGTCCTTTGGTGAAACAAGACTCACCTGGTGGGCTCTGGGGGCATCTTGGTGAGAGGAGGATCCTCTGCAGAGATTGAGACATTGGTGGGGGCCATTGTTCTGAGCTGGTCCAGGCGAGCTGATACAGTCACCAGTGGGGGCCATTGAGGTGCGTCCCTTGGGCTGTTAGCCCAGGGGTCTGCCACACCCACTAGAGCACAGATTTAATCCAGTTCAGCCAGGGCAGGCAACCCACCCTAGGGACTGGCCCCACCTAACAGCAAGCCCTCAGGCTACTTTTCAGCCTGCATTGACTGAGTGCCTTTATCTTCTACAGGTAGGCAAAGGTGTCTGCCTCCGTGGGGCAGGGCTTGTGTGAGGACCAGGTGAACTGTGGGGGGCACTGGGGCAGAGGTGGAGGCCTCTGTAGTGTGGCGGTGGGGTACACTCCAGGGGGTTGAGAAGTGTACACAGACCAGGACTGTGCTGACAGTGTATGTGGTCCAGACGGGGGTGAGGCTTATCAGCAGCAGAAGACTTGTGTTTCACAAATAGCCATAAAAAGGATCAGCCCCACCTTCCAAAGCCTGAAACAACTGAGTGCCTCCATGCCAAGGGCTAGCCTTACTCAGCTGCACTCCTAAGAGAACTGACATGAGCCTTGTTGGCCTCAGGCCTATCATAACTGTAAGCCCCAGAGCCTAGCAACCAGCTACACTGGGTACAAACCCAATTAAGAGGACAATTGCAATAAGAGTGTGCTAATAGGCGGGACCAAGATGGCAGAGTGACGGGTCTTCTTCGTCTCTCCCCCGTCGAATCTACAACTAATTGGACATTCACCGATTAACAAAGGATATCCAGATAGCATGTCAAGACACCTAAGAGTCTCATGCTACTATACATCGGAAGGCAGACGGACTTCCCCCCGGGAGGAAGTGGAAATAGGTGAAAACTCTCTGACCCATGACCTCCAGACAGCCTAGTTCCTGCAGGAGGCTCTCTTCCAGCAGACTCCTCCATAGCATAGCCACACACCAAGAGCAGGAGTGTGCACTCACCAACGGAGGGATGGTGGAAACAGGTGACAACAGCCCTACTCAAGCGCCCCACGATTACACCTAAGCCCTGGGGGAATCCCCAGGGTCCCACACCCACCGGCAGGGAAGGCCTCCACTCGCCATTCGCAGGGTGGCCCCACCCAGAATCCAGAACAAAGGGACGCTCCCAGCGGGCAGATTCCCTGGCACGGCACCAGACCGCAAGCTGCTGCTGGGCCCAAGGTCTCTGGCACATGGGACGGTGCAGGGGGCGCCTGGACTTCCTGTGGACGTGCTTGGGGACTGGGTGGAGCTCCCACACCTGGCTCTGTGGCCCGGGGGGATGCTCCAGGGTCCCACAACCCCCCAGTATGGAGGGCCTCTGCCTGCCATTGGCAGGGAGGCCCCGCCCAGCATTCGGAACACCAGGAAGCTCCCTAGAGCAGAATTCCCCACAAGGCAGCAGCTTACAGGCCACTGCCAGGCCCACGGACTCTGGCTTGTCCCAGGTGAGGCAAGGGGCTCCCAGAGATCCCGTGAGAGTGGAGTGGGGCAGAGTGGAGCTCCGGTGAAATGGCTACGTAGCCCAGGGGGGAACTCCAGGTTCCAACAGTAGCCTCAGTGAAAGCCTCTGCATAGCACTAGTGGAGAGGTCCCAACTGGCAATCACAAGGCGGGAAGGCCCTGGGGCAAAAGTAGCACAGCTAGGTGAGCTAACGACAGACTGCAGAAGATACCCATACCTCTGCTGGGACCTATAGTGGACAAGTGTGATCTTGTGGTCTCTGTTAGGGACAAAGTGGCGATTATAGGTGATCTTGCTCCTGGCTGCTGGGAAAGCCCACAACACTGCTGCAGACCACAAGGATGGAGCACGTCTAAGTGGGCTGCAACAATAGGCACCAGCAGCCTGAGGCCCCCTTGCGAATGCTCCCACAACTGACAAGGGACCCCATAGGACCACTCTGACTATGAGGAAGTGTCCAGGTCCAGTCAGTAACAGCTGACAGGGTTGCTGGTTGGTGCAATCTAAACAGCTGCCCCCCCACACACACCAGTTGCAACAAGTGGAAGCAGCGACTAAACTCTATCTCTATGTGGAGGCACAAATCCATGCCATCAAGCAGTATGAAAAAATATATTAAGTCTCCAGAACAGAAGGAAAATGATAAGCACCCAGAAAACAATCCCAAAGACAATGAAATCTATAACCTAAATGACGATGATTTCAAAACTGCCATTATTAAAAAACTCAACGAGTTAAAAGAGAATTCAGATAGACAACTCAATGAGTTCAGGAGCTATGTCACAAAAGAGCTTGACACTATAAAGAAGAACCAATTAGAAATACTGGAGATGAAGAACACAATGGAGGAGATTAAGAAAAGTCTAGACTCTCTGAACAGTAGGGTCGATAATATGGAGGACAGAATTAGCAATTTGGAGGAAAGGAATATAGAAATGCTGCAGACAGAGGAGGAGAGAGAACTAAGACTAAAAAGAAATGAAGAAAATCTCCAAGAATTATCTGACTCAATTAGGAGATGCAACATAAGGATTATAGGTATACCAGAGGCAGAAGAGAAGGAGAAGGGGGCAGAAGGCCTGTTCAAAGAAATAATAGCTGAGAACTTTCCAAACTTGGGAAGACAGATGGAACTCCATGTGACAGAAGCCAATGGATCTCCAAACTTTATTAACGCAAGAAGACCAATCCCAAGGCACATAGTAGTGAAACTAGCAAAAGTCAACAACAAAGAGAAAATACTAAAGGCAGCCAGGAAGAAGAAAATAACTTACAAAGGAACCCCCATAAGGCTATCAGCAGATTTGTCAGGAGAGACCTTACAGGCCAGAAGAGATTGGAATGAAATATTCAGAACTCTGAAGGACAAAAACCTGCAGCCAAGAATACTCTACCCAGTGAAAATATCCTGCAAATACAATGGAGAAATAAAAATTTTCCCAGATAAACAAAAGTTAAGGGACTTCATCACCACAAAACATCCTCTTCAAGAAATGCTCAGGAAGAACCTCATTCCTGAAAAATCAAAAAAAGGAAAGGGGTTACAAAATCCAGAACAAAGGAGATAAGCAGAAGGACAATAACAGAAAGTAACAGCTCTCCATAGGGACAAAATGCAAAAGAACTGGGAAACAAGTGATAAAATGGCAACAGTAGTCCCCCACGTTTCAGCAATCACTCTAAACGTGAATAGATTGAACTCTCTAATCAAAAGGCACAGAGTGGCAGAAGGGATCAAAGAACAAGTTCCAACAATATGCTGCCTCCAGGAAACACACCTCAGCCCCAAAGACAAACACAGACTCAAAGTGAAGGGATGGAAGACAATACTCCAAGCTAATAATGAACCAAAGAAAGCAGGTGTTGCTGTACTTATATCAGACAAAGTAGACTTCAAAGCAAAACAGATAAAGACAAAGAGGGGCAGTATGTAATGATAAAAGGGACACTCCACCAAGATGACATAACACTTATAAATATATACACACCTAACACAGGAGCACCAAAATTCGTAAAGAAACTATTAACAAAACTAAAAGGAGACATCAACAGCAATACAATAATAGTAGGGGACCTCAACACCCCATTAACACAAATGGACAGATCATCCAGACAGAAAATCAACAAGGAAATTATAGAACTAAATGAAAAATTAGATCAGGTGGACCTAATAGATATATATAGGACACTTCATCCAAAAACAGCAGGTTACACATTCTTCTCAAGTGTGCATGGAACATTCTCAAGGATAGACCATATCTTGGGAAACAAAGCAAGGATCAACAAGTTCAAGAGGGTTGAAATAATATCAAGCCTCTTTTCTGATCATAATGCTATGAAACTAGAAATCAACTATAAGAATAAAGCTGGGAAAGGGCCAAAAATGTGGAGACTAAACAACATGCTACTGAACAAACAATGGATTATTGAAGAAATTAAAGAAGAAATCAAATATTATCTGGAGACAAATGAAAATGAAAACACACCATACCAAATGATTTTGGAAGCAGCAAAGGCAGTCCTAAGAGGGAAATTCATTGCAATACAGGCTTACCTCAATAAGCAAGAAAAATCTTACATAAACAAGCTCAAACGACACCAAACGGAATTAGAAAAAGAAGAACAAACAAAGCCCAAAGTCAGTAGAGGGAGGGAAAAAAATAAAAATTAGAGCAGAAATAAATGATATTGAAACAAAAAAGACAGTAGAAAGGATCAATGAAACAAAGAGTTGGTTCTTCAAAAAAATTAACAAAATCCACAAACCCTTAGCCAGACTCACTAAAAAAAAAGAGAGAAGTCTCAAATAAATAAAATTAGAAACAAGAGAGGAGAAATCACAACAGATACCGAAGAAATACAAAGGATCATAAGAGAATACTATGAAAAACTATATGCCAACAAATTGAACAACCTATAAGAAATGGATAAATTCCTAGACTCATACAACCTACCCAAACTGAATCAGGAAGAATTAGAGAATCTGAATAGACCAAGCACAAGTAAAGAAATAGAAACAGTAATCAAAAACCTCACCAAAAATAAGAGTCCAGGACCAGACAGGTTCTCTGGAGAATTCTACCAAACATTCAAAGAAGACTTAATACCTATCCTTCTCAAACTATTCCAGAAAATAGAGGAAGATGGAGCACTCCCTAATACATTCTATGAAGCCAACATCACCCTGATTCCCAAACCTGACAACGACAACACAAAGAAGGAAAACTACAGGCCAATATCACTGATGAACACAGATGCAAAAATCCTCAACAAAATTTTGGCAAGCCGAATACAGCAATATATCAAAAAGATTATATGCCATGATCAAGTGGGATTTACACCAGGGACACAGGGATGGTTCAGCATCCACAAGTCCATCAACATGATTCACTACATTAACAAAATGAGAAACAAAAACCACATGATCATCTCAATATATTCAGAGAAAGCATTCGACAAGATCCAACATCCATTTATGATAAAAACCCTCAATAAAATAGGTATAGAAGGAAAGTACCTCAACATAATAAAGGCCGTATATGACAAACCCACAGCCAACATCATACTCAACGGACAAAAACTGATACCCATCCCTCTCAGAACAGGAACAAGACAAGGGTGCTCACTTTCACCACTCTTATTCAACATAGTACTGGAGGTGTTGGCCAGAGCATGTCGGCAGGAAAAAGAAATAAAAGGAATCTAAATAGGCAATGAAGTAAAACTCTCGCTGTTTGCAGATGACATGATCTTATATACAGAAAACCCCAAAGAATCCATAGAAAAACTATTAGAAACAGTCATCAACTACAGCAAAGTTACAGGGTATAAAATCACTATACATAAATCAGTAGCATTTCTTTATGCTAACAATGAACTAACAGAAAAAGATCTCATGAACTCAATCCCATTCACGATCGCAACAAAAAGAATAAAATACCTTGGGATAAATTTAACCAAGGAAGTGAAAGATCTATACAACGAAAACTACAAGACCTTCTTGAAAGAAATCAGCGAGGACATAAAGAGATGGGAAGACACTCCATGCACATGGATTGGAAGAATAAACATAGTTAAAATGTCCATACTACCTAAAGCAATCTACAGATTCAACACTATCCCAATCAGAATTCCAACATCATTCTTTACAGAAATTGAACAAAGAATCCTAAAATTCATATGGAGCAACAAAAGACCCCAAATTGCTAAAGCAATCCTGAGAAAGAAGAACAAAGCTGGAGGCATCACAATCCCTGACTTCAAAACATACTACAAAGCTACAGTAATCAAAACAGCATGGTACTGGTACAAAAACAGATGCACAGACCAATGGAACAAAATTGAAAGCCCAGAAATAAAACCACACATCTGTGGACAGCTAATCTTTCACAAAGGAGCTGAGGGCCTACAACGGAGGAAAGAAAGTCTCTTCAAGAAATGGTGCTGGAAAAACTGGACAGCCACATGTAAAAGAATGAAAATCAACCATTCTTTTTCACCATTTACTAAAATAAACTCAAAATGGATCAAAGACCTAAAGATTAGGCCAGAAACAATAAGTCTTCTAGAAGAGAATATCAGCAGTACACTCTTTGACATCAGCTTCAAAAGAATCTTTTTGGACACCATAACCCCTCACATGGGGGAAACAATAGAAAGAATAAACAAATGGGACTTCATCACACTAAAGAGCTTCTTCAAGGCAAGGGAAAACAGGATTGAAACAAAAAAAACAGCCCACTAATTGGGAAAAAAATATTCACAAGTTATTTATCTGACAAAGGGTTAATCTCCATAATATATAAAGAACTCACACAACTCAACAATAAAAAAATCAAACAACCCAATTACAAAATGGGCAGGGGACATGAACAGACATTTCTCCAAAGAAGATATACAGATGGCCAATAGACACATGAAAAGATGCTCATCTTCACTAATCATCAGGGAAATGCAAATCAAAACTACACTGAGATATCACCTTACACCCATTAGAATGGCAAAAATATCCAAAACCAAGAGTGACAAATGTTGGAGAGGCTGTGGAGAAAAAGGAACCCTCATACACTGTTGGTGGGAATGCAAATTGGTGCAGCCACTATGGAAAACAGTATGGAGATTCCTCAAAAAGTTAACAATAGAAATACCTTACAACCCAGCCATCCCACTACTGGGTATCTATCCTAAGAACCTGAAATCAGCAATTCCAAAAGTTCCATGTACCCCTATGTTCATGGCAGCATTATTCACAATAGCCAAGTCATGGAACCAACCTAAGTGTCCAGCAACTGAGGATTGGATAAAGAAGATGTGGTATATATATATACAATGGAATACTACAAAGTCTTCCCATCCACAACAACATGGATAGACCTTGAGGGTATTATGTTGAGTGAAATAAGCCAGACAAAGACATACTCTGTATGACTCCACTCATAGGTGGTAGTTATCATATGGACAAAGAGAACTGATCGGTGGTTGCCAGGGGACAGGGGGGTGGGGGGAGGGCACTAGGGGTGAAGTAGTGTAGCAGCAACATGACTAATAATGATGTACAACTGTTATTTCACAAGGATGTTAACTTTCATAACCTTAATAAAAAATAAATAAATAAAGGAAGAGAAATATCACAGGAATTTTAAAAGATATACTAGAAAGAACCTATTTTTAAAAAAGAAGACAGGAATCAAAATTTGGGGAAAAGATCATAAGACATATAGAAACAAATTAAAAAATGGCAGATGTATGTCCTGCCATATCCATAATTACATTAAATACAGATTAAATAACACATTCAAAAGGCAGAACTAGATACAAGATGGGGGAATAAACATAAAAAAAATCTAATATATGCTATCTATATGAGAGAAATATATTGAAAACATTTGGATGAGAAATGGTATACCATGCAGTCATAACGAATAGAGAGCTAGAATAGCTATATTAATATCAGAAAAAATGAATTTAAGAAATACATTATTACTACAGACAAAAAAAAAATGACATCCATAATAATATGAGGGTTAAATAATCAGGAAGACATAATAATTATAAACATACATACAACTAACAAAAAAACCCAAAATAATGAAGCAAAAACAGGAATAATTAAAGAAATATACACTTTAACAATAGTAGTTGGAAAAGTCAATACCTCAGGGTGGGTAATGGATAGAACTAGGTAGAAGATGAACAAGAAAACAGAAGACTTAAACAACGCTATACATCAGCTACACCTAACAGAATCAGCATAACACTCTGAACAGCAATGGCAGGATACATAGTCTTTTCAAGTATACAAGGAACATTCTCTAGGACAAACTATATGCTAGGAAATGAACAAGACTCAATAAATTTAAAATTACTGAAACCATACAAAGCATGTTATCCAAAGATCTTCAATTTAAATTAAAAGTCAACAATGAAACTTGGGAAAATCACAAATAAGTGGAAAGTAAACAAGACACTCTTAAGTAACCAGAGACAAAACAGAAATCACAAGGGAAATAAGCAAAAACTTTGAGGCAAATGAAAACAAAAGTACAAAACACCAAAGCTAATGGGATACAGCTAAAAGAAGCTTAGAGGGAAATCTCTAGCTATAATTGCCTATACTTATAAAAAAATTCTCAAATGGACAACTTTACTTTTTACCTTAAGATACTAGATTGGGGCCGGCCCGGTGGCACAGCAGTTAAATTCATATGTTCCGCTTCTCGGCGGCCCGGGGTTCGCTGGTTCAGATCCCAGGTGCAGACATGGCACCACTTGGCACACCATGCTGTGGTAGGCATCCCACATATAAAGTAGAGGAAGATGGGCACGATGTTAGCTCAGGGCCAGGCTTCCTCAGCAAAAATAGGAGGACTGGCAGTAGTTAGCTCAGGGCTAATATTCCTCAAGAAAAAACAGATACTAGAAAAATAACAAACTAAATGAAAGTCACATAGAAAGAAAGAAATAATAAAGATTAGAGCATAAATAAGTAAAAATAGATAATAGCAAAATGATAGAGAAAAATCAATAAAACCAAAATATTCTTTGAAAACATTAATGATTTTGACAAACCTTTAGCTCCACTAATCAAAAAACAGAAAGACTAAAATTACTTCAGTTAGGAATGTTAGAAGATATAGAAGATAATAATGGGGAAGCAACATCAGTATCATGGCGGAGTGATCTCTTCCATTGGACGATCCCCTCTAAGATATAACCAAAAGGACATTCATACACCAACAGAGGACATAATTACATGACAAAAGAAGTCAGAGAGGCCCATGCAATCATAAGCCTGAAGGTGGTGGTGGGGCTGGAACCTCTGTCGGAAGCGGAAGCTGATCTGCAGGAGCTCCATGGAGAGAGACAGGCTCTGCCCATGGGAACTGCACAGGTGAAAAGGGCGCCCTGGCCCTCCTCAGTACTCCAGCCCCAGGATCACCTGGAGCAAGGTGTGGAGAATGTGACAGCTGCAGAGAGGAAAATGTGCAGCACCAGAACCATTTGGAGCTTGGCACAGAGAGTGTGGCAGCCGTGGAGTGGAAAGGGCACAGGTGAGAGAGGTGCTGAGCACCACTCCAGGTACTCCAGCCCCAGAATAGTCCAGAGCACAGCATGGAGAGTGTGGCAGCAGTGTCAGAGAAAGGGAAAATGCACAGTCCTGCAATCGCCCAGAGCTCCATTCAGAGAGACAAGCACAAGCAGGGGCTGGGGAAAGTGCTGGTGAAGGAGAGTACCCCTCCAGTTTCCTGGTGCTCCAGATCTGCCGTCAATCCGTCACTCAGAGAGAAAAGCAGCCAATGGCTGTAGCCCAAGCTCCTGCCAGGCCCAGAATACACAGCAACTTATCCCCATCCTGTGGTGGTACATGGCAGCTGCAACCTCATAAGAACACCATGAGGGAGCAAAAGTCTACCCCATTGACATCAAGGAGTATGAGTAGGTATATTAAAACTCCAAACCAGAAGGAAAGTGACAAGTACCCAGAAAACAACCGTGAAGGAACTGAAATCCATAACCTAAATGACAAAAAATTCAAAACAGCTATCATAAAAACACTCAATGTGTCACAATAAAATATAGAAAGACAAATTAATGAATTCAGGAGCTTCTTCACAAAGGAGATTGAAACCATAAAGAACCAATCAGAATTTTTAGAGATGAAAACCACAATGGATGAAATAAAGAAAAGTCTCTATTCCCTAAACAACAGAGCTGACAATATGGAGGAGAGACTCAGCCAGTTAGAGGATAAAACTATAGAAATGCTTCAGAGGGAGGTGAAGAGAGGACTAAGATTAAAAATAAATGAAGAAGCTCTCAGAGAAATATCTACTCAATCAGGAAATGCAAGATAAGGATTATTGGTATTCAAGAGGGGGAAGAGAAGGAGAATGGAGAAGAAATCTTGTTCAAAGAAATAATAGCTGAGAACTTCCCAAATCTGGGGAAAGAGCTGGAAATTCATGTGAAAGAGGCCTCCAGATCTCCTAACTTTGTCAATGTAAAAGGGCCTACTCCAAGGCAGATAGTAGTGAAACTGGCAAAAGTCAGGGACAAAGAAATTATACTAAGGGCAGCAAGGCAGAAGAAAATAACTTAGAAAGGAAGCTCTATCAGGCTTCCAGCAGATTTCTCAGGAGAAACTTTACAGCCAAGAGAGAATGGAATGCTATATTCAAAATCCTGAAAGACAAAAACTTTCAGCCAAAAATACTCTATCCAGTGGGTATCTACTTCAGATATGATGGAGAAATAAAAACTTTCCCAGATAAACAAAAGCTAAGGGAATTCATTGCCACAAGACTCCTCCTACAAAAAAATCCTCAAGAAGACCTTCATACCTGAAAAAAAAAAAAAAATAAGAAACGAGCTAAAAAGCCCTGAGGTAGGAGATGAATAGGTAGGCAATAATCAGAAAATGGCAGCTCTTTATCAGATCAGGTTAGTGAAGACTTAATTTTAGCATCAAGGATAAAGAAAGGGAAAACACCAAAACAAAAATGATCTTATAATTTTAAGCACAATCTCACAACACAAAATGGAATAAGATATGACAACAACAACTGAGAAGGGGAAGAGGAAATGGATGGAATCAGGAGAGTCTAAGGAAATAAGAGGCTACCAGAAAATGGACTATCTCAACTATGAGATTTTTTATAAAAACCTATGGGTAACCACTAAATAAATAATTAGAACAGAGACATTTACAATAAACAAGGAGATAACAAAGAAAACCAACAGAGAAAACTACCTAATCAAATTGATAATCTGAAATACAGAGGACTAAAAACTAAGGAAATGCAGAAGAACTGGGAAATGTGTGATAAGATGGCAGTATTAAGCCCTCATATATCAATAATCACTCTAAATGTAAATGGATTGAATTGTCCAATAAAAAGACACAGAGTGGCAGGATGGATTAAAGAACAAAGTGTGCCAATATGCTGCCTCCAGGAATCACATCTCAACTCTAGAGACAAACATAGGCTCAGAATGAAGGGATGGAACATAATACTCCAAGCTAATGGCAAACAAAAGAAAGCAAGTGTTGTCATACTTATATCAGACAAAGTAGACTTCAGAATAAAACTGGTAAAGAGAGACAAAAAGAGGCAGTATATAATGATAAAAGGGACACTCCACCAAGAAGATATAAGACTTATAAACATGTATGCACCCAACACAGGAGCAACAAAGTACATAAAGCAACTATTAACAAACGTAAAAGGAGATATCAACAACAACAGAGTAATAGTAGGGAACCTCGACACTCCACTTACATTAATGGATAGATCATCTAAAAAAAAGTCAACAAGGAGATAGCGGACTTAAATGAAATACTAGACCAGATGAACTTAATAGATATATACAGAGCACTCCATTCCAAAACAGCAGAATATACATTCTTCTCAAGTGCACGCGAAACATTCTCAAGGATAGACCATATCCTGGGAAACAAGGCAAACTTCAATAAATTTAAGATTGAGATCAAATCTACTATCTTTTCTGACCGTAATGCCATGAAAATAGAAATCAACTACAAGAAAATAGATGGAAAAGGAACAAAAAGTGGAGGCTAAACAACATGCTACTGAACAACCAATGGGTCATCAAAGAAATAAAGGGAGAAATAAGAAAATATTTGGAGACAAAAAAGAAAGAAAACACACCGTACCAACACATGGGATGCAGCAAAGCAGTCCCAAGAGGGAAATTTGTAGCAATACAGGCCCACATTAACAAACAAGAAAAAGCTCAAGTAAACAATCTTAAACTTCACTTAGAATTAGAAGAAAAACAAACAAAGCCCAAACTCAGCAGAAGGAGGGAAATAATAAAAATTAGAGCAGAAATAAATGAAATTGAAACCAGAAAGACTGTAAAAAGGATCAATGGAACAAAGAGCTGGTTCTTTGAGAAAATAAACAAACTTGACAAATCCTTAGCCAGACTCACTAAGAAAAAAAGAGAGAAGGCTCAAATAAATAAAATTAGAAATGAAAGAGGAGAAATTGCAATGGATACCAGAGAAATACAAAAGATTATAAGAGAATATCATGAAAAACTATATGCCAACAAACTGGACAATTGAGAAGAAATGGATAAATTCTTAGATTCTTGCAACCTCCTAAAATTGAATCAATAAAAAATAGAGAATCTGAATAGACCAATCACAAGTAAAGAGATTGAAACAGTAATCAAAAACCTCTCCAAAAATAAAAGTCCAGGAGCAGATGTCTTCTCTGGAGAATTCTACCAAACATGCAAAGACAACTTATCACTTCTCAAACTATTCCAAAAAATTGGGGAAGATGGAAACAGTCCTAACACATTCTATGAGGCCAACATCACCCTGATCGCAAAGTCAGAAAAGGATAACACAAAGAAGGAAAATTACAAGCTAATATTGCTGATGAACATAGATGCAAAAATCCTCAACAAAATATTGGCAAACAGAATACAGCAATACATTAAAAAGATCATACACCATGATCAAGTGGGATTCATACCAGGGACACAGGGAAGGTTCAAAATCCACAAGTCAGTCAATGTGATACACCATATTAAAAAGAGGAAGAGAATCCACATGATCATTTTCATAGATGCAGAGAAAGCATTTGACAAGATCCAACATCCGTTCATGATAAAATCCCTCAATAAAATGGGTATAGAAGGAAAATACCTCAATATAATAAAGGCCATATATGACAAACCCACTGCCAACATCATACCCAATGGGGAAAAACTGAAAGTCATCCTGCTGAGAACAGGAACAAGAAAAGGGTGCCCACTATCACTTCTCTTATTCAACATACTACTAGAGATTTTAGCCAGAGCAATAAGGCAGGAAAAAGAAATAAAAGGAATCCAAACAGGCACTGATGAAGTGAAACTATTGCTCTTTGCAGATGACCTGACTTTATATATAGGAAATCCTTAAGAATCCATTGGAAAAATATTAGAAATAATTGACAACTACAGCAAAGTTGCAGGATACAAGTCAACGTACAAAATTCAGTCACATTTTGTGCAGGTCTGGTTAAGTGGACACGTTCCGCTTTGGTGGACCAGGGTTTGCTGTTTCAGATCCTTGGTGCAGACATGACACTGCTTGGTAAGCCATGCTGTGCTAGGTGTCCCATATACAAAGTAGAGGAAGATGGGCATGGATGTTAGCTCAGGGCCAGTCTTCCTCAGCAAAAAGAGGAGGATTGGCAGCAGATGCTGGCTCAGAGCTAATCTTCCTCAAAAAAAAAAAATCAGTCACATTTCTCTACTCTAATAACCAACTAACAGAACAAGTAGTCAACCTTGTTCCCTACTTGCAACCTCAACAAAAAAATAAAATATCTAGCAATAAATTTAAACAAGAAGGTGAAAGACCTATACAAGGAAAATTAGAAGACATTACTGAAGGAAATCAATAATGACATAAAGAAATGGAAAGATATTCTATGCACATGGATTGGAAGAATAAACATAGTTAAAATGTCCATACTATCTAAAGCAATATATAGATTCAGTGCAATCCCAGTTAGAATCCCAGTGACATTCTTCACAGAAATAGAACAAAGAATCTTAAAATTCATATAGGGCAACAAAAGACCCCGAATAGCCAAAGCAATCCTGAGAAACAAAAACAAAGTTAGTGGCATCACAATCCCTGACTTCAAAACATTCTACAAAGGGATAGTAATCAAAAGAGCATGGTACTGGGACAAAACCAAACACAGATCAATGGAACAGAATTGAAAGCCCAGAAATAAAACCACACATCTATAGACAGCTAATCTTTGACAAAGGAGCCAAGAACATACAATGGAGAAAGGCGGTGCTCTTCAATAAATGGTGCTGAGAAAACTGGACAGCCACATGCAAAACAATGAAAGTAGACCATTGTCTTTCCCCATGCACAAAAATAGACTCAAAGTGGATCAAAGATTTGAAGACAAGACCTGAAAACATAAAACTGCCTGAAGAAAATATAGGCAGTACACTCTTTGACATCAGCCTTAAAAGGATCTTTACAAATACAATGTCCACTCAGACAAGGGAAACAAAAGAAAAAATAAACAAGTAGGTCTTCATCAGACTAAAGAGCTTCTACAAGGCACAGGGAACCAAGATCAAAATGAAAAAATAACCCACGAACTGTGAGAAAATATTTGTAAATCATATATCCAATAAGGGGTTAACCTCCATAATATATAAAGAACTCACAGAACTGAACTACAAAAAAATAAACAACCCAATCAAAAAATGGGCAGAGGGGGGCTGGCCCCGTGGCCGAGTGGTTAAGTTCGCGCGCTCCGCTGCAGGCGACCCAGTGTTTCGTTGGTTCGAATCCTGGGCGCGGACATGGCACTGCTCATCAAACCATGCTGAGGCAGCGTCCCACATACCACAACTAGAAGAACCCACAACGAAGAATATACAACTATGTACCGGGGGCTTTGGGGAGAAAAAGGAAAAAAATAAAATCTTTAAAAAAAAAAAATGGGCAGTGGATGTGAACAGACATTTCTCCAAAGAAGATATACAGATGACCAACAGGCACATGAAAAAATGCTCAACATCACTAATAATCAGGGAAATGCAAATCAAAACTACACTAAGATATCACCTTATACTCATTAGAATGGCTATAAACACCAAGACAAAAAATAACAAGTGTTGGAGAGGATGCAGAGAAAAGGGAACCCTCATACACTG
The DNA here is from genome assembly GCF_021613505.1 of Equus quagga. Classification (NCBI taxonomy): domain Eukaryota; kingdom Metazoa; phylum Chordata; class Mammalia; order Perissodactyla; family Equidae; genus Equus; species Equus quagga. Next base: position 67,396,052 of record NC_060270.1, read on the forward strand.
CTGGTAGGAATGCAGACTGGTGCAGCCACTTTGGAAAACAGCATGGAGATTCCTAAAAAAATTAAAAATAGAATTACTATATGACCCAGCTATCCCACTACTGGGTATTTATCCAAAGAACTTGAAATGAACCATACAAAGAGACTTAGGCACCCCTACGTTTATTGCAGCATTATACACAATAGCCAAGACATGGAAGCAACCCAAGTGCCCAACGACTGATGATTAGGTAAAGAAGATGTGGTATATCTATCTATAATCTATCTATCTATCTATCTATCTATCTATCTATCATACTACTCAGCCATAAAAAAGACATAATCGTCCCATTCGCGACCACATGGATGGAACTTGAGGGCAGCATGTTAAGTGAAATAAGCCAGACAGAGAAAGACAAACCCCATATAATTTTACTCATATGTAGAATATAAACAAATTTATGGACAACGAGGACAATTTAGGGGTTACCAGGAGAAAGGGCAGGGGAGGGTGGGCACAAAGGGTGCAGGGGCACATTTATATGGTGTTTGACAAATATTAATGTACAACTGAAATTTTACAATGTTATAAACTATTTAGACCACAATAAAAAATGTTTACAAAAGATAATTGAATATTATGAATAATTATTTAGAAATGAATGAGATACCTTGGATAAAATGGAAAAATTCCTATAAACAAGCAAGCTTCTGAAACTGACTAAAGAAGAACTATAAAATTTGACTAAATCTATAACAAGAAAAGAAATTAAATTACTAACGAAAAAACAACCCCTCCCATAAACACACACACAACCTTAGGTCTAAGATGGTTTCACTGATGAATTCTACCAAATCTTTAAAGAGTTAACAACAATCCTTCCCAAACTTTTCCAAAAAATAGAAAGGGAACACATTCCAATCCATTCTGAGGCCTGAATTATCCTGATATTGAAACCAAATAAAGATGTCACAAGAAAATAATCTATAGATCACTATCACTGATGAATATCAATGCAAAAATTTTCAACAGAACACTATCAAATGAAATTTAGCAACATACAAAAAGGATTATACAACATGACCAAGTAATCTGTTGGTGCAATATATGAAAATCAATCAGTATAATAGACAATAACAATAAAAGCACAAAAACTATTTGATCATCTCAACAAATTTAGGAGAATTTTGCAAAACCCAACACTCATTATGATTTAAAAAACAATAATGACAACAGACACTGAGTTTAGAAGGAAATTTTCTGAATCTGATAGAGGATTCCTATGAAACACCTACAGCTGTCCTTATACATATTGGAGAAAGACTGAATACCTTTTTCCTGAGATCAAGAACAAGTTAAGGATGCTCACTCTTGCTGCTTCTAGTCAACACTGTAATGGATATTCTAGCCAGGCCAATTAGGTAGGGAGAAGAAACAAAAGCCATCTAAACTGGAAAGGCAGAAGTGAAATTCTAACTATTTGCTGACGAAATAATCTTGTTTATAGAAAATCCTAAGAAATCTCACAAAAATCTGTAGAATTACTAAATGATTCAAGAATATGGCAGGATACAAGATCAATATACAAAATTTAATTGCATTTTTACACATAAGCAATGGATAACCCAAAAATAAAATTAACAAAACAATACAAAACAAAACTAAATAGAGATATATATAAATAAAAAATAAGAGAATATTTGTAATAGTATCAAAAAGAAGAAAATACCTATGAATAAATTTTAGAAAAGAGTTATGAGACATTTACTAGAAAACATTACTGAGATGAATTTTAAAAGATCCAAATAAATGGAAATACATCCATGTTTGTGGATAGAAAACTTGACATTGTTAAGATGGCAATACTCTCCAACTGATCTACAGATCAACACAATTCTTTTCAAAATCATAACTTTTCTTTACAGAAATCAACCTGCTGTATGAATCCTAACATTCACATGGAAATGCAAGGGACCCAGAACAGCCAACAGTGTTTTGAAAAAGATTAATAAATTTAGACAATTCATACATCCCAATTTCACAACTGCACTATTGTAATTTAGTAATTACAGCACTAATGTAATTCAGTAATTGAGACAGTGTGATATTGAAATAAGGATAGACAAATAGATCAATAAAATATATTTGAGAGTCCAGAAATAAAGCTTCACTTTTACGATCAAATGACTTCTCACAAGGGTGACAAGATCATTCAATGGAAAAGATCAGTCTTTTAAATAAATGATGCTGTGTCAATTGTATATTACATGCAAACAATAAAGTTGAACTCCTACTTCACAACATAAAAAAAAATTAACTCAAAATGGGTCATAGAACTTAATTTAAGAGCTAAAACTATAAAAATCCTAGAAGAAAACATAGGAGTAAAGCTTTGTGACCTTGGGCTAAGTAACGGTTTCCTATATATGACACAAAAGCACAAGTGACAAAAGAAAAAAAATAGGTATATTGGGCTTCATCAAAATTTAAAAATGAAGCATCAATGGACACCATAAAGAAAGTGAAAAGTCCTATAGAATGGGAGAAAGTATTTTTAAATTATATATCTAGTAAGAGTGTGTTATCCAGAATATATAAAGAACTCTTAGAAGTCAATAATAAAAAGACAAATAATTCAATTTAAAAATGGGTAAATGATTTGAATAGACATTTCTCTAAAGAAGGTAAAGAGGTTCCCGATAAGCATTAGAAAACGTGGTCAACAACATTAGTGATTAGGAAAATGACAACCAAAACCACAATGAGACACCACATCATACCCAGTGGAATGGCTAAAATAAGACAGACAATAACAAATGTTCATAAGAATGTGTTGAAATCGGAACTCTCATATACTGTTGATGAGAACATAAAATGTTACAGTCACTTTGGAAAAAGGGTTAGTCATTTCTCAAAAAGCTTAACATATAGTTTCCATATGACTCAGTTATTCTATTCCCACGGATATATCTAAGAGAAATAAAAACATATTTCTACACAAAAATTGTACATTGATGTTAATAGCAGCATTATTCATAATAGCCAAAAATGTACGAACAACTTAAAATGCTCATGAAGTGACGAATGGAAAAACAAAATGTGGTATATCCATATAGTGTTGGAATATTATTTGACTAGAGAAATGAATTAAATATTGACACATGCTAAAAACATTTTATAAACATTATGTTAAGTAAAAATATCCAGTTACAAAAGACAACATATTGCATGATTACACTTATGTGAAATGTCTAGAATAGGAAAATCTATAAATACAGAAAGTAAATTAGTATTTGCCTGGCATTGGCACACTGTGGGAGACAAGGCAGGTTGGGAGCTGGAATGGGGAATGGCTGCTAATATGTAGGAGGTATCATTTGGGGATGTTAAAAATGCTTTAAAATTAGACTGTGGTCATGTTTGCAGCTCTATGTATATATTAAAATCCACAAACTATACACATTGAATTGGAAAGTTTTAAGGCATGTAAAATATATTTAATACAGCTGTAAAAAAAAACCCAGCACTTCATCATTGTGAAAATATTTTAGGGCTTTGAAGTCAGAAAAAAATAATTCAATTGAAATCTCCACGTTTCCCTTTCTAGCTGTATGACTGCAGCAATTCCTTATTCACTCTGTGCCTCAGGTAATTCTCCATAAAACCAGAAAAACAGTTATGTGTGATGATTAAATTGTCTAATGCACAAAGTAATTAGCCTGGTTTTCTAGCACAGAGTAGGTAATCAATAAATGGGTGCTGCTTTTATTATCCTGGTAGATACTTTATTTTGTATAAAAGCCAGTCCCAACAAAAAAAGCATATCAGAAATATTAACATGTACCCTGGTACTTGAGGCCTGAAAGAAACATAGGTTAGCTGAACTATTTAGGAAATCAGGCTAAAAGGCAGAAAAAAAATTGGCTGGCCCCGTGGCAGAGTGGTTAACTTTGCACGCTGCTCTGTGGCAGCCCAGGGTTTCGCCGGTTCGGATCCTAGGCCAGGACACGGCACCGCTCTTCGGGCCACGCTGAAGAAGCATCCCACCTTCCACAACTAGAAGGACCCACAACTAAAAATACACAACTATGTACAGGGGGCTTTAGGGAGAAAAAAGAAAAATAAAATCTTTAAAAAAAGAAATGTAACTCACAAATACCTTGACACTGTTTATGATATTGCATTACTACCATCCAATCAGGACTTGTGGGTTCTTAATTCAGTATTGCTCATTTTAATCATCATCATCAGTACCATCAACACTACAGTAATCACTAAATTAAATCCATTGAGAAAGCACATTCTAAGCACGTTGATTTTTTTAAAGATGATATGGTGGTTTAGGACTGAATACTCCAATTCTTCAACTAAGACAGCATGGTTATTATTACTAATAAGCTCAATATTCCTTATAATAGCTACTCTTTAAAGTATTCTATGCCAAGCTTATTAGCAAATGAAGTTGAGCACACAGTTCACATTGTGAGTGGCTTCTCAGGAATCATTTTCTTTAATTTCACAACCACCTGTTTTACAGATGAGGAAACTGTGGTTCAGAGAAGCCACGACACTGATGTAAGCTCACAAGCTCAGCTCATAAGCAGTGATGCAGAATTGCTGTTTCCTATGTCCGTGTTTTTTCAGACAAAGATTGGATTACATTATTCTTGGGCCGGCCCGGTGGTGCAGTGGTTAAGTGTGCACGTTCCGTTTCAGCTGCCTGGGATTCACCAGTTCAGATCGCTGGTGCAGACATGACACTACTTGGCAAGCCATGCTGTGGTAGACGTCCCACATATAAAGTGGAGGAAGATGGGCACGGATGTTAGCTGAGGGCCAGGCTTGCTGAGCAAAAAGAGGAGGATTGGTGGTGGATGTTAGCTCAGGGCTAATCTTCCTCAAAAATTTTTTTTAACGAATTGGGTTACATTGTTCTAATAAGCTTATTTTTAAATCAAGATCATCCTGGAAAATCCCGGAAGTGTGCTTCTATAGCTATATTTAGTTTAGCACCATGAGAAGGTTGAACTTTTCTAAATATTGCTTGACAGTGATGATTTTGATGATAATTATACCAATGATGAAATAACAGTTGACATTAAGGATAAGTGAGAAAAGGGACATTAAACTGCATTTACACAGGAAGAATCAGGCCCCTGGTGACAGGCTGAACTCCTCTGCCAGTTAGGTATATTGAGCACCTCCTCTGTAGCAGGCTCTTCCCAGGCCTGGGGAATACAATAGTACCTTAACAGCCACCAACCCCAGCCTTACGAAGCTTAAGTCTGGAAACACACACACATAAGTAAATTATATCATATGAAAAAAAAGTGCTGAAGAAAAATAATACAGGGAAAAGGAGCTAGGGAGTGCTAGTGCCAGGAAGATTTGCAATTTTAAATAGGATGAACAGTGAAGGCCCTGCTGAGAAGGTATATTTATGTAAAGTTTTGAAAGAGGTAAAGGATCAAGGCATGTGGTAAATTGTAAAAGAGCTTTGCAAGCAAGGGAACAACAGTGCAAAATCTCTAACGTGGATTTTAGATTTGACACCAAAGGTACAAACAACATTGACAAAAATAGATAAATTGGACTTCATTAAAAACTTTACATCAAAGGACGCTATCAAGAAAGTGAAAAGACAACCTAGAGAATTGGAGAATATTTGCAAATATTTGATAAGAGCCTAGTATCCAGGATATATAAGGAACTCTTACAACTCAACTACAAAAAGACACACACTCAATTAAAAAAATAGGCAAAGGATTGGGACAGACATTTCTCCAAAGAAGACAAACAAATGGCCAACAAGCACATGAAAAGATATTTGACATCATTAATTATTAAAGAAATGCAGATCAAAACCATACTGTGATAGAATTTAACACCTGCTATGATGATTATAATTGAAAAAAGGGAAAATAACAAGTGTTGGTGAAGATGTAGAGAGATCAAGTGGGTCCAGAATATGGAAGATCTGAGAACTCACTGGTCTTACTTTAAGTGAGATGGGGAGACATTGGATCGTTGTGATCGGGAAGAAACACGCACTGGCTTCTATGTTGAGAACAAACTGAAGAGTGTGATGACAAGAAGCAAGAAAATCCATTTAGGAGGTAATTATAATAATCCAAATAAGACATGATGAATCTTTGGCCTGGAAAGTGACCAGGGTGGTGATGAGAGTGGTTAAATTCTGGGTATAGTTTGATCGTAGCAAGCAAGAATTGGAAAATTAAGAGAAGGCATGGGAAAAATAGTGGAATCAAGAATACTCCAAGGTTTCTTGTTCTGGGCATCTGACAGAATGAGTTGCCATTCAGAAACTTGGGAAGGAACTCTGGAGGAGTAGATATGAAGGAAGATGGTCAGGAAATTAGTTTTGCATATTGTAAGACCAGTAGGCAGGTGGGTATGTAAATCTTGCATTCAAAAAAGGAATCTGAGCTGGAGATCTAAATTTGAGTCTCCAGGATGTGACTGAATTGTAGGTCCAGAGGAGAACGCATGGACGAAGAAGAAAGTCCCAATGACTGAGCCCCAAGGCTGGCTCCTCATTTTAAGTGTGAGTAGAAAAGAATGAACAAATGAAGAAGGTAGTGAAAGCACAGGCAGTTCAGGAAGCATAAACCAGCGTCGCGTCTTTGAAGTCAAGCAAAGCATCCATTTCAATGAGGAGGAAGTGATCGATCGACTGTGCCAAATGCTGCTAAAACAAGAGATGATTTCTGTTGGTATTTCCACAGGATTTGGTGACTGTGGAGCTCACTGGTGACTTTCTTAAGAGAAGTTCTGGAGAAATAATGCATTCAAAACCAAAATCGTGCATTCAAAGATATTTTAGTATCTTTGAAATGCAGGTCTAAGCACTGAAAACATAAAAAGGAATACCATTTATATACCAGCTCTAGGTATGCAACTGATTACAATAAAAGTGGATAAATAATACAATGACAATATGAACCAGGTAAAAAGGGAATAGAGAGAACAGACACTAACTCAGTTTTCATGAATCACAGTGGGCTTCACAGAAGAGGCAGACTTGGGAGAGAAAGAAAGAAGAAATGTTACCAGCAGTAACACACAAGGAAGTCACCTCTGGAAGTGGGACCAGGCATGAGTTAGACATGGAGGCACAACAGAGCCTACACATCTGGGGAAGGAAGAGCATCCTAACCTTATGTCATAGCAGAACCAGCTTTGAGTTTGTTACCATTTCTTCCCGCGCTACTACTTACTTTGTATCTTTTTTTTAATTTAATTGACCTTAAATTTACTAACATTGTTTTTTTACTAACTTCTTTTTAACTTACACTACTCTCTTAGTAACAAGAGATTTGAAATCATGGGTTTGATGTGCTAATTGTATATATTTTTTCTAACAGATAGTAAAATAAAAATACAAATACTGTATTTAAAAGTCCATCCTTGTACCACCGCTTTTTGTGTTTCGTGCTTAGGATCCCAGAGCTCAAGGATACAATGTCAAGGAGTACCAATGGAGGGAAATAAGCAAATAAATAAGGAATATTTAAATAATATAAATTATTTAATAAATAATATATAAGGGTAACAAATAAGGAATAATAAATAAGAAAATAAGGGACCCATGAAGAAGATAAGTTGGAGCCTGCCAAGGCTTGGTAAATAAAGTATTCTTGAAGGTCTCACTACACGTCTCCCAGTTTCCTGGGCAATTTATTTCTTTCTTATAATAATTCCACCTACATTCAATTTGCTCTTTTCTGCTGGATGCCTCTGAAACATGTCATGCTAAACAGTCACTCCTAAACCTTTCAATCAGTTGCTTAAGATCTTTCAAACACTTGCCCCTCGCCCAGGGGGCCCATGAGTAGAAGTCCAAAGGTATATCTACAACATAGTGTGACTTCTAGGCTTCTGCACTGTGGAAGCTCTTGATGCCAGACGACTTCTAGCTAAATGCCGACTAAAGCATACCTTCACTGACGGGGTGGAGGCCCTAATGATTGTGTATAAATTGAAGCAAGGCAAGAGAGCCGGATACAAGGAGTGTTATAAGGCCAGGGAATTCCTGATACATCGCCATCACTTATTTTTAACCTTTATAAAATTCACTCTTTACTGTAATGACCTTTCAATTCCAAGATGAAAGAAAAGTTCATGTTGTATCATTTGATGAACGAGTTCCATCACATTTGTCTGCGGCAGAACTTTCCTGACAACTCCCCATCCTTTAGGCCTCTTCTCCCATAGACTGCCTTTAATCGATAAAGCAACCCCACTCTTAGCAGTGGGGAAATGAGAAAGAGACGAGCAAGAGCAATTATCACCTTTCTCTTTCATCAACATAGGTGCCATTGCTACCATTAGATTTTCATTAAATGGTGCAGGAAGAAAAAAATAGGAAAGAGAGAACAGATATGGAAATGGCTAGTGCTTAAAAAATGAAGCCATGGGGAGTGCTTTCCATGCACTATTAATGTTAATGTAGTGGAATTCCTCCGTCCTCTTAATTAGACTCATAATTCTTAACCTTTAGGTAAACTGTGTATTCAGGCATGATGGAGGATGAGAAATGAAATTAGCATTGCCCTAAGGTAGAAAAGAACACATCCACCAAAGACCCAAGGGCGCTGATGAATAACTGGAGGAGGCACTATGCTTAAGCAAAACAGCACCACGGAGCAGGTGCGATGGAGCAGGTGCAATGGAGCGGGTTACGTACATGAACACACTGCTACTCAGTGATAAAGATACCCTCATATTTAAACTGTGAAATGCGTGGTATCACTAAGACACCAGAGACCTGAGTTATCAAATCAAGGATATAGGATTCTGTAACACTCAGAACACCCATGTGTAGATTAAAGAATCCTCTGAGACACCACAGAGCCTGTGTTCTTCATTTAGCAGGAGGGAGGAATGCTTTTCTGGTGCTAATCAATCAGTGCTGTGATGTTCTTAGCAGACCCTGTAGACGTGCATTCAAATTGCCTGCAGCATGAACTGCTCCAGGCCATTTTTTCTTCTAGCAATCTTCATTCATTTATTGGTTAATCTTCTCCAGCTGCCAGGGTGTTTAAAGCCCTTCATAATATCAAAGGATTTTTACCAATCTCTAACTGCCCAGTAATTTTTAATGACTGCCCAGTCATTTTTACCCATTTTATCTTCTTCAAAAAGCACCTCTAGCTGCCATAAAATGTATATTCTAACATCCAGGGTAATAATCTCCCTTTGCTTCATGCATCACCTGAACGCCTTTGAAAGTCTTGAAGGATCCAAACAACTTCCCCATACCTGAAATATGGAGCAGCAGAGGAAGCTGCTGCAGGAAAGTAGCTCAAGCTACCGGGATGCACCCAGTGCAAGAAGGCCCTGTGGCATACTCATCACCTCAGGGCACTTGTAGTATGGTGCACCAGCCCACAGTGGCCAAGAGTGTCTAGCACTGTCTGCTTCGCCAGCTCTCCAGCTGCCAGATTGAGTAGGCCAGCATTCAGAGCATGAGGGAAAATATGTCAACAGTGCACTGTGGGTGTACTGTTTTATACATATACACAAGTACACAGACACATATGGGCAATATTTCAGAGGCAACAGATTCATAAACGCAGCATTAAACGTGATGGTCATGTAAATGAAAAACTATATAATGTCTTTTAGCTATATACCAACACATGCACATAGAGACAGTTTGATTCACATGTATGTTAGGGCTTTGTGACTAATTATATAATTAATTTTGAAAATTTGCTTTAATTTTCCAAAAAAGGGGGGAATAAAATAATATTTTCCAAATATTAGCTCTCACATTTACGTTGGCGTTAGAATGAACTAACACTGAAATTTTTTTTTTTTTTTTTAAAGATTTTATTTTTTTCCTTTTTCTCCCCAAAGCCTCCCGGTACATAGTTGTATATTCTCCGTTATGGGTCCTTCTAGTTGTGGCATGTGGGACGCTGCCTCAGCGTGGTTTGACGAGCAGTGCCATGTCCGCGCCCAGGATTCGAACCAACGAAACACTGGGCCGCCTGCAGCGGAGCGCGCGAACTTAACCACTCGGCCACGGGGCCAGCCCCACTAACACTGAAATTTTAATATTCATTAAATGGTAAAGCTAATTTTGATATTAATAAAATATTACATTTTAGCTAAAAATAACATTCAGGCTATATATTCATACTTACACAAGGATCTATAAATAGACTTACAGGTTTAAAAATAGCTTGTAGTATTTTACAGGTCTAATATATTTTTCTTTGGTGTGTCCCACATTTAAAAAAAATGACACACCTCATCGTCGATGAGAGGGAAAAACAATATTGCAAGCATATCCTTTTATTTCAATTCTTATTTGGGTATGACTTTTTTTCTGTTCTTTTTTTTTTTGCTGTTTCTTTTTTTTTTTCTGCTGAGTGATGAGCATTGAGGTAATGTACCAATTATTTCTGCTTCTTCGCCTTCCAGGCATGTGATAGGACTATATTTCCTGATTCCCTTGGGGTTGTAGGTATTTGAAAGGTAGCAGACTATGCCACCAAAAAATATGCCAGTGGCATAAGGATTATTTTGAGCTGAAGGCAACTGAGAAGAAGCAGAGACAAGAAAAGCTCCCTGCCCCGCCCCTCCCATTTGCCTAAACGCAGGACATACATTTTCAAAGATGTCCCTCCTCCCCTCTCTACCAAGAAGGACAAAAGTTAATCACTGAGCGATAACTTTAGACCCTATTAGCCTGGAGATGGCACCAGAGTAATTTATACAACAAACTTCAGTAACCAGCCTTTATCTCCATACTTGGAAGCCTAAAACTACCTTCCTTTGTTCTACCATTTCTCCACAAATTTATTGTTCTTTGTCGAAGATGTGTACGAGTTGGAGTTCTAAGCTCTCCTCTTTGAATTACTCATTTTTCCCTGTGTATGCACCAGGTGTATCTAATGTATACACGTTAATAACTTCTGTTTAATTTTCTCTCGTTAATTTGTCTTTTATTACAGGGGTCTCAGCCAAGAACTTGGAAGTTTAGAAAGAAAATTATTTTTTCTTCCATTACCATTTCATTCCAGGTAATGAGCTGTAAGCAGAAGTGACATATGTCACTCCCAGGCTGCAGCAGGTTTAAGGCACTGCAGAGCCCCCTTTTCCTCTTCCAAGATGGCCAGCAACTCTTGGGAGGGGAGCTATTCAGTCACTCTGGACCCTAGAGGGAGAAGACAGAAGGCAGAGCCCTGAGGCAATCCATGATGAATACCTGGCCTACTCGAAAAATGAAACCTTGTTGTTTTAAGTCTTTGAGATGCTCTGGTTTTTATTTTGTTATTATTGCAGCATAATTCAGCCTATCCTATCTAATGTAGAAATGCCAATTATTGTTTTTCAAAGTAAATTTTTGACCATACTCTCACATAATTTTTACATACAAGACAGATTTTTTGAGCACTTACTTTGTACCAGGTGCCAAGCAAGGCTCCAGAAGTATTTATAAATGAATAAGACTCAGTGGTTATTCTTGTTCTTGAAGAATGCACAGAGTTGGAAAAGTCTCACTTAGAAAAGAAAGTTTTATTTCAACTTCGTCACTGAGGAAATTCATGTCCTCTGTGCCTCTTAGCTGCCAACAAATTGCCAACCCATTGCCCCTCGTGCCACCATTTCCCCATTTCCTTTTAAGAGGCTTATTGTGGGCCAGCATTACTCTGAGTAGTTACATCCATTGTCATGCACACTTATTTTTAGATCACACAGGGTTATTTGCCTAAAATCGTCTCCATGTTGAGAATCTGTTAAACTTTATTCAAGATACAAAATGAGACAACATACAGAAGCTTAATTATTCAGAGACAATTGCCCAAAATGCTGTTTGTCTTTGTCTTTCTTTCCGTCCTTCCTTTCTTGCTTCCTTTCTCTCTCTCTCTCTCTTAATCCTCCCAAAGTGGTTTCTGCAACTACTCCAACATTCTCACATCTTATCCTTTCTAAACTCAATCCAAAAATTCTGCTGAATATACAGATGGATTGTTAGAGAGTCAGCAATTTCATTTCTGATTTTCTCCTTATCTGACTTCTTTTCCTTGTCAGTGACGTGTTCACAGAGAGAATTAGTTTTCTATTCTTGGGGGCATCTTATGAAATGATTACCCAGATAGATTTGGAATGACTTCTGACTGTACCTATATCATAGTGGTTTACTAGGAAAAATCCAGTCTTGGCTTGACTCAATTTAATGGCATGTCATACAACAGGCATCTGGCTAGCTGGTGAGCTGGCAGACTCAAGCAAGGATTGCTTTTGTTTGTCAATAAAACAGAATTTAATCATAACAGGTTTTGCTAGATTCATGTGTATTTTTACAGGTATGGATAGGGTCACATGATTCTTACTTGACTTAACCTCTTTGAACTTCAGTTTGTTCATCTGTAATAACCTATGTCTCATGAGATTGTAAGGATTAGTGAGGTGATTTTACACACACCTGTACTAGGAACTGAAAACACTGTTAGAAAGCCTGGCACATTGCAAGCCCTAGATTCAAAAGGTAGGCATAACGTTGATATCTTTCCTTTCCCTTTTCCCTTATTTTAAGTGCTTCCTACACAGGAATTATCAGGAATCTGAAAAGAAAACAAATAAAATATAAAATGCATATATACAATATATATATGAGCATATATATCATAAGAAGGCATATATAAGTAGGGGTTTGCTTTGCATATCTATATGCATACGACATACTATAACCAGCTCCATGTATCATATACAACACGCTCTCCAGTGAGCCCATCTCATCTCATTTGGCAGAACTATTACACAGAACAAGGTGTTGGACTCAGGATTTCCACCTGCTTTTCCTTCATCCTCTCTTGACATCTGTCTCTGACTTTTGAGAGCATGGGCTTTGAAGTTAGATCTACTTGGATTTGGATCCTTCCTATAAAACCTAGGGCAAGCTACTTTACCGCTAAGTCTCCATTTCCTCGTTTATATATCTGGAATAACAGCATCATATTTAATGGTAGATGTAAGAATATGAAATTGTGTGTATAATATGTTTTTTTAATGTTTATAATGTAACTATTAGAAAATTTTAAATTGCCCACTTAACTCACATTATATTTCCATTGGACCATTGTATTAGAGTCTACTTTGTACTTCAAAACCAATTACTATTTTATTTTTCTTTCTATTTCTGTGAGCCCATGCTCCTTACGTTTTTCCTTGACCACTGAGATAGATACCTAACTAATCTCCTGGTTTGTAGTTTCCTCCTGACCCAATCAGTTCCCTCTACAACCACAAGTTGATCTTCTTATTTGGTCACTCTCCAGCTCAAGCATCTGCTTCATGCAGTGACAGTAGATTAGTTAATCTACAGAATCATGCTGCCAAGTATGTGAAACATGGAAGGCCCTCCCTTCTGCCTGCCCTTCCTTCTCCCCATTCTTCTCTGCCTCCTCATCTGAAATAAGCAGCAACAACCTCAACTGCTTCATTCCTAAATATAATTTCTCCCCTAGTCCCTGAGAGTGAGTCACACCATCCTCCCTCCACGTCTTTTCCCATTACAATGACTCCTATCCATGCTGTGTCTAAAAAGAAGTTACACCTTTCCATAGAACATCTCTGAGATTTAGCTAAGTAGAAGTAATTTCTTATTTTCAGAGCACTTTACAGCTCACTAATGTATAAATATTGTCTCTAATCTGCCCACAAGGGCATAGCCTTCTTAAATGGTAGTAGCCACTATGGCCAGCCCCTTTACATGTGCATTCATAATCCCACAAAAAGCCTGCAGGTTAGGTTAAAATGTTACCCATTTTGCAGATGAGAAAATGTGACTCAGAGACTCAGGGTATATGACCTGAAAATGGCCACTCACCAAATAAATGGCAGAGCTGGGGAATTCAGTTATTTTTTGCTTCAGAGCCTAAAATGTTTCTACTGTGCTGAACTGAGATTATGGTTTAACAATCGCTACAACACCTAACACACTGAGAGGTATTTCTCATCAGATTCCTACACGCACACACACATCCCACATACACACAGCAGAAAGCGCAGAGGAATAAAAATGCCAAAATATTCAAAATCCCTTCTCTTAGCAAAAGTGAGAGGACAGTGAAAATTATGTTTAGAAAGACACCTTTGTTATTTCAAAAGAACTTAGGTACCTTAAACTAAAAACAGTAAAAGTTCCCAACATTTTTCATGATTCCAATGATGTGGGTATGATTAATGTTGTCTTTGCCATCCTCATTCTTAGAGTTGGGGAAATCAAGGCTCACGGATGTTGAGTACCTTATCTAAGGCCAGATAACTTATGCTATTGGATCAAGTGCTTGGAACAAGGCAAGTGAGGCCACAGCCTGGGCTCTTCACTGACACTCTGCTGTCTTCCCTTTGGCATGGTTATAGTGAGGACTCAGGCAAGAAGGAAGTTAGCATCAGTCCCCACTCCTGACGACAAGCTATGAGGTGCCATTATAGCACAGTCTTTGTAGATGGATGGGCTCCTGTGCAGCTGGTATAATTGCATTTCCATATCTACCTAATAACCCACTGAATATGTCTGTAAAGTAAATACCATAATAGATGCACAAATACTCTAAAGTAAGAAATTGTTATTCTTGCTGTTCTTGACTTGTTACGACCTTGGGGAAGTTTCATACCTTCTTCGCACAATCAGTATTACCATATGGAAAGCATGTTCTCAGAAAATCGGGGCATGAAGGTGTCAAAAAAGATCACCTACTATATAAATAAATTATCATATTTCATTGCCTTAACAGTCTCAGAAAAATTCTTCTTTTTTGGATTTGTTTGTTTTACCAACCCCTCTAGTTCCTCACTGTGACAAGAAAGTAATAAACTGTGACATGTATTTTAACTCACTTTGTGTTGGTTAGTATAGAGTCATGAAGTGTCAAGGCAGAAAGGACACTAGGAAAACATCAAATATAACCCACTAGGATTAAAGATGAGAAACTTGAGGCCCATAAAATGTAAGTACCTTACTCAAGGTCACAGAGAGTCAATGGTGGAGCCAGGAGTGGGACAGCAGCTCCCACCTCCCGGTCCAGCCCTTTTCACTCGATGAAGCCACTTTCTGCCTGTGAGAGTCTCTGTGGCAGGCTTAGCCAAATGCCCTTGTTTTATCCTGGGTCCTCTGACTTAATATAATACTAGTGACACAATATTAATAGAGGAGGAATCTTCTCTTCATTCAACAACTACTTACTAAATGTTTGCTTGGTGCCTGTGCTTTTCGAGGCATTCTGAGGATACAGTGGTGAATGAGACAAAGAAGATCCCTCTTTCATGGACCTCACATTCTATTGACAGAGGCAGACAGTAAACAAGCAAATAGGAAGAAAATGCCGGGTAGTAATAACCTCTATACAGAATATTAAAATAGGATTAAGTGATAAAGAGTGATGGAGGGGATACTTTAGTTGTATGTAAAATTTAAGTTGAGCACTAAGTATGGGAAGAGGAATGAAGCTTCTGAGTAGAGAGAACTGCTAGTGTATCAGGACTAAGAGTTGTAGGGCCAAGCTTAGCAAGGTACAGAATAAAGGGAAATAAGGCCAACTTTATTTGGCAGGTGGGAGAACAGGAGCTGGGGAGGGGCCTCAGCCTGTAGTCCACATTAAGGAGTCCAGGTTCTATTTCAAGGGCACAGGGAAGGGCTTGAAGCCAGGTTATACAATCTCATTTTGGAAAGATCATCATTTAGGCTTTTGTGTGAGATATGAACAGTAGGGAGGTGGGAGAGGAGACGAAGCAAAAATTTGATGCACTTGTCCAATCTGTAGACGATGGGAGTTTAACTTTTAGGTGGTAGCAGTGAAACTGGAGAGAAGAGGCTGGAGTCAAAGTCAGCTATGAGTCTGACTACTTGTTGGTATGCTGAAGAGAATGGAGATGGTGAGGAGGGAATCAGTCCTAGGTTTCTGCCTTAAGAAACTAGAGACATGATGGTATAATTTATTAAGATGAGGATGACAGACAGATGAGTTGATCTGAGTGGTTGGCAGAGGGGAGGAGGGGACATAGACTTACCTCCAGCACTCTCAACAGTGCTATTAGGTGGGTAAATACGATATTTACAAATAAGTGAACTGCGGTTTAGAAAGTAAGTACACCTGCAAGCCAGCAAGAGGCAAATCCCAAAATTGAACTCTGCCACCAGACTTATCATAGGATTCTGAGACCACCTCCTGGTAGCTAAGGGAGCTAATATCCCTCTTGCCCTTTGGAAAATGTGACAAAATACTGACTAAGATAACATCAGTATCGCAAACATCTACTATATGGAAGATATAGTATCTATCTCATTAATTTTACAGATAAGGAAACTGAGGCTCAGAAAGCTCATGTAACTTGCTGAAGATCTCATAGTCAATAAGTAGAGAAAGTGAAATTTATGACTAGGTTTTATGATTCCAAAATTCATGCTCTTTTCATGTTGCTCCCCTGTACTACATCTGAAGATTAGAAAATGGGATTCTTTTTCCTGTAAGTACATTTGAGATAAAGTAAGTGAACGTGCTCTTTCATAAAGTGGAGAGAAAACTAAAAACTTTCTCTTATACAGGATTCGAATGTTGACTTTTGGGCAATCCACATTCATTATTTAAGTAATTAATAGTCTGAACAGCAATTCATTTGCAGCCAAGCACGTATCATGTCTTGAATTTATGTGAGATAGTTTTTATTTTACTCAGATACACACCCACATCTCTAGCTCCATTAAGGTGTATGTCTTCTTCATAAAATCCACCTACCTCTAATTTTGACTTTAAGTCCCAGTGAAACACCAAGAATGAGTTATTAGGACATTAGGAAAGGTGGCTTTCACGCACAGTAAAATGCACTGACTTGATTCATGTGATGGTCTCTTTATATTTTTTAAGACCTGTGGCAAACTCTTAGAAACACATTCCAGCAGCATTGCCTTAAAGGTGAAAAGTCCCTAAGAAGGAAAAACAGAGAGTCAGACACATTTCCATCCTGAATTAGGACTGAGTAATCAATAGTTGGCAGGACACCAGAGTGGAAGAGTCTTCTACACTGAGTTAGAGAGACCTGGGTTTGTCTCCTGACTCTGCCTTGCATTTGCCGTGTTTCCTTAGGCTGCTTGACTATTCACACAAAATTTTGAAGAAGATATGATACTTGTAAAAAAAAATCTATATACTCAGCCCATTAAATGATAGAAACAAATTTCCCTTCCTTTGAAAGTGGGCCAGCCTAAGTGACTGTCTTCTAATAATTAGAAAGCAGCAGAAGTAATACTGCATGACTCCTGATGCTAGGTAACAAAATGCAATATTTATTCCACCTGGCTCTCTCCCTCTCTTGGGACATTTGTCCCTGAAACCCAGCCACCATGTTATGAGAAGCTCAAGCAGCCACATGGAAAGACCTCACGTCCAACTGAGCTCCCAGTCATATGCTCAACTGAGGACCTCAGCCAACAACGAGCACCCATTGAGTGAGTGCAACTTCAGACAACCCCAGCGCCAGCCCCAGCGCCAGCCCCAGCGCCAGCCCCAGCGCCAGCCCCAGCCCCAGGTGATGTGGAGTGGAGCAGAGATGCACAAGTCTTCTGGAACCTGCCCAATCTGCAGATTCACAGGCAAAATGAATGTCACCGTTATTTTAAACCACTAAGTTTTATGGTGGTTTCTTACGTAACAGTTGATAACCAGAACAGAAGATGAATCTTTTCTTTGGTTACCTGAATCCTCCTTTCATTATTTTCCTTCCTTCTGTGAGACCTTTCTTCTTTTTCTGTCTGTTAGTTTGGAATGCAGGTGGAGGTTAAAGCCAAAGAGACATTTATTTGAAACTGGTTTCTAGTACTTAGTAGCTATGAGACATTGGGTAAACCACCTAATGTCTTAGACACTCCCCTTTGGTTCATAACTGAGACAGATAATACAAACTTCACGAGACCATTGAGAGGATTAAGCGAAATAATGTGTTTCAAATGCCTGGCAGAGTGAAGGTGCTGAGTGGCCGAGAGCCAAAATCAGGAGCAGCAGTGGTAATATCAAAGAGTATGCATTATAGGAACCACGAATTTCTTTACAGATTCTTGAAGTGCATAAAATAAAAATAGTCGTTTATTAAAGAGATTTCAAATACTGCTCTAGTAGTTTCTCTCCCAGATGTCATGGCATAGTTTTGTGTTTTTCATTATGGTGCTCCTGCAACAAAAATTGTTCTTAGTAGTATGGTGACAAGCTGGTGTAGTGAAAGTACCATGGGCTTTGGGATCAGTTCTAGCCATGTAATTGGTGTGTGCGTGAGTGCGTGTGTGTGTGTGTGTGTGTGTGTGTGTGTGTGTATCTGGAGGGAGAGAAAAGGGGAGGAATGGAAGGAATGAAGGAAGAAAGGAAGAAAGAAAGACAATGTAGGTATCTGGGAGGGGGTATGCTATAGGGGCCAAGGATTTCAGCTCTCTGACTGAGACCTCTAAGATTTGTGAATGTGTCTGGGTAGGCTAGCAGTAGTAAAATGGTGAGTGAAGAGGCCAAAACAATCTCAACTCCCATTAGTTGGGGGAGCAAATACAAAAGTGCTGCCATGAATCAGAGGTAATCTGAGGTGGTCCCTAAGCCTTTTGCTGACAGCAGTGAGCTAGACTGCGGGGATCAGAGCTGTTTAAGACATGGTTTCTGTCCTCAGGGAGCTCGTAGCTGTTTCTAGTTCACCAGGCATAGAGAGTGACCTAAAATCTCTATGGCTTTAGCAAATTATGGATGCCTACTTTAGCTTGACTTAAATAAACTGACATTAGCCTTTGGATTTGAAATAGGAAAAGAAAGAGAAATCCCTTGCTTAAATGTTTCAGTGACTACCCTTCACGCTTAGAATAAACTCCATAGTCCTGGCCTTGTGTGATCTGGTCTCTGGACACCCCAACTTCATTTCCTACCACCGTTCCTTGCTCTTTTCTCTCCACTAGCCACACTGGCTTTCTTGCTGTTGCTCAGGCTGGAATCTTCTCCAGATATGCACACGCCCTACACCCTCCCTTCACCTAGGACTCTGGTAGCGCATCCCTTCCCAGCAAAGGGATCTTTCCCAGCACTCCATCCGAAACAGAACTCCTCATGCCTGGCAACTTTCAGGCCCTTATTCTTCCTGACTTTTCTTCCTCACATTTTTTGTGAACTGACTCTATGTGTGTGTGTGCGTGTGTGTGTGTGTGTGCGCGCGTGCATGTGTATTTGGTTTGTTTCTGTCATCCCTCACACAATCATGTGGGCAGGACTCTGTTTGTTCAATGTTTCATTCTTACTGGCCAGAAAATCATGTGGCACATAATGGATAATCAATAAATACTTTTGTATGAAAGAAAATGTAATCATCTGTTAATTGATCTTGTTTGGTAGAAATATTGGGGACAAAGAGTTTCAAGTTTAGTAAACCCCAGAGTACCTCGAAGTGCTATTTCTTTTTTATCAATAATTTATCTTTTATGCCTCTTATTTCCTTACTTAGATTTCTAAACCTCATTATTAGTTCTGTACACATTTGAAGTCAAATATTATAAATGGACATGAGGGTTTATACACACAAGTGCATTTATAAATCTATTTGGATATATAAAGAGTATAAGACGAGTATATATTATTACTAAAGCATATTATATAGCATACACTCTATAGTGTGTAAATAGTATGTGTGTGTATATATATATTCATTAGTATATACTTATATACATATATAGTCTAAACTATATATCACATATTATATAGCCAGTTAGCTGTGTGCTCACTAAAATATCATTAATTGAGAGAAAAGAGGAAAATGGAGAATTTTAGAATACTTTAAAAGAAAGAATAGTTTATAACTTTCAAATCCATTGGAAGATAACCAGGTAAAGCAATTGTTTCCAGGTAGGAACCACTCATACTCCTGCATGAATGAATGAACAGTAATGACTTTAGCCCATTACTGGTAGAGAAACAGAGACTCTGAGGTGCTACCGGACGCTGAATCATTAGTGCTACTGATGAGCTTGAACAATCTTCATGACAAACTTGGCTGGATGATGATTTGCTTGACAAATGCTTTCTATCCAGAAAAGTAAACTCCGGCTCAAACTGCTATTTGATATCAAACTCCCGCAGCTATTAGCCTGTAAAGTAAAGGAGTCTGAATTTCCAGGGGTTTCATTTGCGCCAACATCGACTTCTTACCTCTGTCTCAGAGAGCTCACAGCTTTACTGAGGAGGGTATTCCCAAGCAGATCTTCACTACATGGAATAGTAAGTGCAAAAACATGCACACATCAGACACTTTAACCTCAACCAGTAATCCAATTCTAGGCACCATGGAGACTACAGAAGAGAATTTTGGGATAGGCAGGTACCTGGGCAATGGGCTTCCCAGGTGACCACCTTTCTATGACCTTCTCAATCCTGTCTTCCTTCCAGGGGGAGTTGTGGGTTATGGAGCTAATTGGCCATGTGATTAAAGCATCTTCCAGACTGTGGCCTCAATATTTCTTTTTATGTCCACTGTGTGAGTGTTTCTTAAATTGGGTTCTGTTGCATTTTATCTGCTCATCACATGTTACCTTCAGGACCCTGGCCTCAGGAAAAAGTCCTATGAAGGTGTTGACAGTGATAAAAGGCCTGGGCTCAACCAGGGTAGCCTTTATCCCTGGGGAAACAAGTGGTCCCCTCCTCCCCAGTGTCAAGTGGCCCCTGAGCACTGGCAGCCTGATGATTCCTGTCTTGGAAGCTGGTTTGCAGCAGGGGGCCTCAGGCCCTGCATAAAGCTCAGGGTAGGAAGTAGCAAGCATGGTGAAAAGAACTACAAAGATCCATGGGAATAGTAAAGACACCTTTCCTATGGCCCCCATGGCTTAGAATGCTGGTCCTTTGGAGGGATTTTAGTATAAACTTTCAGTTAAAGAGACAGATGACACATTCCATTGGCTGGCACTTATCAGCAATTCTGGGGCAAAATATCAGAGGAAACTGTCAGAAAATGACAATGTCGTGATTCAGTCACTAACTGAATGAAAAAGTGGTGAACCAGGCCTGAACTTATCCTGCCTGTCTTCCCTCTCCATCTCCCTCTCTTGCTGCTAAATGAATGGCACCAAAGCTGGAGCCAAGAGCAGACAGAAGGAGGCTCAGGGGATGCCATTGTAGGGATCCACAGGATCACCCTGGGAAGGAGTGCATGAGCCATGGAAGCTGCTGCATCTAGGCAAGGATGCTGCAAACTCTTTGAAGCTGCCAGGTATTTGCCCGATTCAAGCTACCTTGACAACCACATGGCATTAGTAGGGGTGACTTTGGCGGCTCTTCTATCTCTTCATCTACATTTTCTTAAAAATAAGGAAAATCATATCAACTCATGTTTTTCCTGACTACTCCATTTCCTTATAAGTTTGGGCTCTTTGGGGTTTTCATAGTGCCTCAGAAAGAGCATCCTTGCTTTGACCTCAGGCAAAGCTGGATGCAACAACTAGATCTGCCGCTGCCCAGCTGTGTGGCATTAAGCAACGATCTTACTTTCTCTGAGGTTCTGTTTCCTGAAATGCCAGATGGAGATAGTAACCCTGCCTGTGCAGATCTGTTTGCATTAGAGACAAGGCTCATACAGCATCCCACACATATCCTCAAACATAAGAAATGCTGAGTCATTGGTAGCCATTCGAACAGTTCTTTATTTTTCTCTCATCTTGCCTTCTTTTGTTTCCTCCCTTTATTATCTATTGTATTAAGCACCGAGGAGAATCTATAGCAAGAAGGCATCCTCCACATTCTCTTCTTATTGATTTGAGTCCACTATAGCCACAATTTATAATATTGTATAGCTTCTACTAACCCTGGCTACCAGTAGTCTCTCCCTCCAATAAGCTATGGGAATCAGCCTATAGACTTTTTTTTAATTAACAAAAAATATTTTTAATTGTTTTTGACTCCTCTCTGCATTTATCCAATTGCCAAAGTTGAAATAAGATAGCAATACCTAGTGCTGGGAAGTGATGGGCACCCAATCCCACAGTGGTGTTGAGAGTATAAATTGGTAAAACCTTGATACACTGTAGAAGTCAATATGGTAAAAGCCTTAAAAATATGCACACTCTTTGCCCTGGCAATGGCAGCTCAGGGAGTTTATCTTAAGGATATAAACAGTTTTGTTCTCAAAGATCTATGTGCTAAAATGTTCTTGCATTTGTAATAGTGAAAAACTGAGAACAATCTAAATGTCTTATATAGGAGAATTGCTAATTTTGTGTGTTTTCCTGTGGTACATCCACATAACGGAAGACTCTGTTGTTAATAAACTTTATGGTATAAAGTCATACTTATTGATATGGAAAGATATTTGTATATTGTGTACATGTGACAAATATAGGTAGTAAAACAGTATCACAGGTGGGCGCCCGCTTCCGAAAATAAGGGAGAAACTTGTCCAGCTCTTCCAGACTGGCAGGTAGAAGAGGACCATGCTCTCCCCTTCTGTCCCTGGCCTTCCCTGTGGGGAAGAGGATGATTTGATAATTAGGGAGATTAGGAGAACATCCCTTCAGGTGTGTGCCTATTATGAACTGAATGTTTATGTCTTTCCCAAATTCCTGTTGAAATCCTAACTCCCAAAGTGGTGGTATCAGGAAGTGGGCCCTTTGGAAGGTGATTAGGTCATGAAGGTGGAGCCCTCATGAATGGGACTAGTAAGGGTTCTCTCACTCTCTTTCCACTAGCCATGTGAGGATGGGAGGACAAGTGAGCTGTCTGTGACCCTGAAGAAGCTCTGACCAGAATCTGGCCATGCTGGCACCCCAGTCATGGACTTCTCCAGAGCTGTGAGAAATAACATTCAGCTTTTTATAAGCCAGCTAGTGTGCTATTTTGTTATAGGAACACCAACTAAGACAGTGCCCTTGGTGCTGGCTCTCAGATTCATGTGCCTACAATGGTGCACTTTCATGTCTCCACCCCGACTTGCGTGAGGTGAGCACACCTGAGCTTGGGTCCAGGGGGCTCTGTCCCTGCACTGAGGAGTGTGAGGCTGGGGTCACATCTCTATCGGGCTGTCTGTCTACAGTCCCACAAACCCACTAACAGTGCCTGGTCTGCAGGTGGATGCTGAGGGGCAAAGAGTTCTCCTTGGTCTCTGGTGCATGCTGTGTTCTCCAAGCCACATCACAAGAAGAAAGTAGATATTATATGTACATGCCCATTGTCCTCCTCTATCTACTGCATTTCACTCAGAACTCATGGGGAAAAAGAAAATACATGAGTACCCTCAAACCCCAACTTTCAGATAGTATGTTCTCACTGTGTTTCTGTGAATATGCCCAAGGGAAAACATCTGGAAGGATACACACTTAAATGCAACATTGGTTTTTTCTGGGTGGTGAGATTATCTGGATGCATGAGTTATAACTATTCTATTTACACTGTTGAAACAGAAATAAAATGTTCCTTTGAGCTTCCATTACAGTACAAATTTTGGACCTTCCCTGCTGGGATGGAAGCTATGAGCAAGGAAAGAAATACGACACTACTGCTTATTGGAAACTTGTTATGTACCAGGCCTGGAACAAGGAACAGTGAAGACTACTTGTTTCCTTCAGTCCTCATATCAGCCTTATTAGCTCAGGATTTTCATCTAGATTTTTCAGGCTGTGGAAATTTAGCAACTTGCACAAGGTCACGTTACTAGTAAGGAGTAGAGTCAAGATGTCACTCTCAATATGGCCTGTTCCCAAATCCATGTGCTTCTCACTTGAATATGCTCAAGGAATTAAAGACAGTTGAGCTTGGAAAAAAGTACGTACAAAGGCAATGCTATAGCCAAATGGATATCACAGAATGCAAATACTAAAGAAAAATCCCAGAGTCAGAATGAACGTACTCCCATTATTCCTAAAATTCCACCAAACCCAATCCTTAGAAAACTAGAAGCAACACAAAGAGAAGAGAGTAGGATGGTTTTCAGAAACAGGCACTCTGTGAGCAGCACTGAAAGTGACACGTGCATGCAGGCTTGACAGCCAGAGGAAAGAAACACAAACAAATATCAACCCTGGATCTCTTACTGCAGCACCATCTGAGGATGCTGGGAAAAGGGACACCAAGCATGCCTCAGATCTAATCAGCCCTGCAAGCATGGCTGACTCCAAGGAGAGTACAATAATTGATTTTCACAATGATGATCCTGAGTCATCAAGAAAAGGTTACATTTTATGTTCAGAATTCTCTGTTTAAGAAGTCAAGGAAGCATATAATCCATTTGAGAAAGATTTTCATTGCAAATAGTTAAAAAAATTTTGAAAAGATCTTTGGTGCTTAAAGGGATAAGTGATGGTTATCTGGAAAATTCACTTATGTGGAACGATGTCTTCCCTAAAGATTCTAGATCAGTGAGGCGGTGTGTTACATTTAGTCAGGCTCCTATCACTCCTCCTTTGTTGACATTTCCTTGTCTAACGTTCTTGAGCCTTTCAAAATTCCTAACTTCCCAGCACTGGATTGTAAGTTTCTTGAGGCTAAAGATTCTGAGAGCTTTTCTTGGATGTTCCACATCCCTGTGGTACTCAGCCTTTTTTTTTCTGCCATGAAACAAATGAACTGATATTCACAAAAATGACTGACTTGCAAGACACGCATAAAGGTTGATAAAGCCCTCCTGACATCTTGCAAAATCTCTTTTGGGTTTTGGTAAGCAATCTTAGAATTTTTTTATGCAAGTATGTTAATAACCAAATCAACTGTTCACTCTAAAAAATAACCATAGGAAAAAATAAATAAATAGCATTAATCCAATTGTTTTCTAAAAGTAAACTTTATTTTAAAAAAAAGAGTCATTTCCATTAAGGCCTGCACTGCTCAGGTAACATTGGTACAGGACGATGCCTGGCTGCCCTGCTGGCCTCCTTGTCTAATGATGTTTCCCTATGCACCTTTTACCTCAGACATGACTCAATGCTCTTTGGCGAATCTGCCAAGATCCTTTGTGCTTTCTCAAATGTTATTCCCTCTGCCAAAAGTCTCATTTCCCACCTCTGCACTTTCTATATCTAGCTCAAGTGCTCTTACAAGTGCCATTGCTCTCAAAAAACTTCTCATTCTCACAACTGTGGCAGGATGGGTATTGCTATCATTCCATTTTTGAAGACGAGGGGAAAATCTCGAGAGGCTACAGACTCCCTGTAGGTCAAACCCTGGGTATCAGAGCCAGAACGTGTGCAACACAAGTGCTCTTCTAGCAGCATTTCTCTCCATGGCACAGTGAACACTATGAACACTATGAACACTAAGCCCCCTTGTTGACAAACACCCCTCTCCTCAATATTCTGGGTTTGCAGGGACCATTTGTCACTGTGGTCACCCTGTGTGGCCCATGCAGAGGGGCAGGGGTGAGCCTTACCTGGCGTGTTGAGCAGGCGGGACTTCCTGCAGTGGTAGGCCACCTCCTGCTCACAGTGCTCCGAGCCATCAATCACAGCCTCCAGCTGCTCCATGCTGCTACCATAGTCCAAGGTCATGGTGTAGGGATTTTCAGGGTCCGTGCCCCGCACGTGCGTCAGCTCTGTGTTGTTGTGCTGCACTGAGGTCCAGATCTTGTCCTCTGCCCAAACAACACAACCCAAGGAAGGAGACGTTAGAAGGAAGATCAAAGGAGGATCATACTTATATACCACAATAAAGCTGAAAATAAAGGAAAATCAGATCGTGCAACCAGTGTGATGGGTGGCTCAACATGCAACCATTTATTGCCAGCTGATTGCTCTACTCATGCAAAGAATTTGACCAGAGAAGTTTTGTTTCTCATAAAGCTCCACCCAGAGTTAGATGAGGGTTAATGATCTTAAGAGCTAAATGTGTGGAACCTTTACTCCACAGGCTTTATGCTAAGCATTTCTCATTTTAAACTGATATTACCTAAATCAGAAGGGAGTCAATACTGCCATGTCAGAAATGAGGGAAAAGTGAATGAGGAGAATTAGGCTGCTTACTCAAGGGTATGCAGTTAGTTAGTGACTAAGAATTGGAACCCAGGATGTTTGACTCCAAAATCCATACTTCCAGCTACTGACACACACTTCTTAGAAAGAGAAAACACTAGTGTAAATAATTGTCTCAGAGAACCATAAATACCACATTGCAAATAAGACTGATACACAGAAAGTGTCTGTAAAATATACATCATTAACAAGAATGAGATAGTGCAATGCACACTGTACATGTAAGGCATTTCATTGCTGTTTTTTATTATTTATTCTCCATGTTACCTCTATTTGCCAAAAGTATTTTAAGACATTTAGAATAAAAGAACCCACGGAGATGAAGACCTTTAAATCAGGGTAGGTT
Source organism: Equus quagga (assembly GCF_021613505.1). Classification (NCBI taxonomy): domain Eukaryota; kingdom Metazoa; phylum Chordata; class Mammalia; order Perissodactyla; family Equidae; genus Equus; species Equus quagga. The sequence continues at coordinate 67,422,373 of NC_060270.1, forward strand.
TTACCTACTACTGGTAAGAATGAAAGGTGAGAAAAAAGGAGAGGAATTTGAGTTGTAGAGCTTCAGAGACTCATATTTGAAACCTATTTCTGCCAACAACAAGCTTGGACAAGTCACTTCTCTTTTCTGGGGCTCAGTTTTATCGTCAGTGGAAAAAAAAAAAAAAAGACAGCAATACCAGTAGGACTGTTAATATGGAATAGCAACCAAAAATATAAAGTTGCAAAGCACTATCTGGGACATATGTATTAGACATTCTGCAATAATAACCTAGACTAAAATATTTACTGCAATTGGAGATAGAATTTAATTCTGAACATAGTCACAAATAAAGCAAAAGAGGAAATAGGAAGAATTGAAAAGCTTTTGTCTCTGAGAATCTTGCCCACATAATAACATCATTACTCTTCATAAATTCTGAGAGCTGGAAAAGAATCTAGCATAGACATCACATGGTTTCCTTCTTCCCTCACCCTCTTAGTTTTACAAATGAGGAAACGAAGATCTAGGAAGTAAAGAAACAACCCAAGGCATTTCTATTAGACAGTAATGATGAGCAGATATACTGGAAGTAACCATTATTATTAATTAGTACTATTAGGAAGCATGGCTGTTGGTATGATTTAACTGAACCAGAAAAGAACCGGCAACCAGGACTCCCAGTTTTAACACTTTCTCTACGCTAACTCTGTATATGACTTGGAATAAGTAACTTCATTGCCCTGCACTTCAGTTGTAATATATGAAAAGGAAGAGAAAGAGAGTTTGTTTCAATTATCTCTAGAGTATTTTCCAACTCTAAAAAAGGAAATATTTCTTTCAGCATAAAATTAAACTTTGCTCAATATTCTGATTCATCTTAAGACTGTTTCCTAAAACAGCCCACTGATAACCCAAGTCTCCAATATTTAATTGAGGCAGAATTGTATCTTCTATAAAGTCTAGAAAACAAATAAGAATGAAGGTTATTGGATTTTGACTTTGCTAGCAAAAATAGAACGTGATTCATATGGGTAAAAATAATAATGTTACATAAATAGTTAACCCAAAACTCTAAAAATGTTGATGCTCATATAGACAAAAACTGATAAAATAACCCAAAGAAAAGTAATTGTTCAATAATGCAATACTGTAGAGGCAGAAATAAAGACTGACAGTTTTTAAACAGTCATGGTGCTTAGAAACAGTCCATGGTGCTTAGAAGAAGAGAAGGAAAATGATGTCTAATCTAAATTATAGATGCTATGTTCATACTAGGACATTTTACATACATTATCTCCAGTATTCATAAGAATCCACCATGGTAGACATGAATCTAGATATAGATACAGATATAGATATAGATATATAGACATATAAAGGCTCAGGGAGAGAAAGTAAACTGGTCCCTAGTCTCAATGTGTTCAATCTGTCTAATTTCAAAAGTGGTCCATATAGCACCCTTAAATCATGTGAATTTGTATTTCCCTCTGATTGTAAACAGCTTTTCATATCCATATATCCATTCATCTGATTGTTCCTACATTCACTAATTGATTTGCTTATTCATTGACCCATTTTGCAAAGAGCATATTCTATTTTTGGCAAGATGGAAAAGGAAGCTGTGTCAGAGAGACAATCCTTCGTCTTAAAGCCACTAATATTGCCAACCTCGCCTTCTGGACCCTGAGGGTGAATTGAAGTTTTAATAATTCAGCCATTGGCACTTTTTGGTATATGCAATATACAGAAGATACAGAGGAATAATTAAGAGCTCCAAAGTGCTCCCCACAATTCACTTAACAGACATCACAAGCCCTCGCTGCAAACACAGTATGAGCGACGCGAGGAGAGATGATTACTTGAAACCTAGAGCTTCTTAGCTGGCTTTCCTTTCAAAGATGCCCTTTGTTCTCTGATTATATCTCTTCTCGGAGACAGCAGCACGAAGACTAAAAACAAGGAGGTAATTGGATTTTCCTTCTGCTTCATGGGTGGCAGAGCAGATTAAGCCCTAAACCCTCACAAAATATTAAAGGCCAGGGGTCAATGCCACGCACTAGAATCAGTTTGGGGGCTGATGTTCCTGATGCCTGGTCTAAGGTGGAGACAAGTGGTTTTAGCTGGAAAGTCTAAGTGAAGGTTTGCTCTGAAGCATTTTTAAACAACTAAGATGTATTTTGAACAGTCTTTTAGGAAGATGGGGTACATCTGTCCATGGACCCACACATGCTTTAACTAAAACTGGACCCAGGAAGCTAAATGGTCAAAATGGTCAATTTAGTCAATGGGCAGGTGGAGATTAGTGGACACCATTTGGGCTCTGGAGTCAGAAAATTTGGATTTGTTTGCCAGTTCAATAGTTACTGGTTATGCAACTTTGGTCAAATCATTACTTCTCTAAAGTTCAGTTTCCTCATGAGTAAGATTTGAAAGGCAGCAATGATGCCACTGTACAGGATGGTTGTAAAGATTAAGTAAGGGGATTTGTGTGAGAAGGTCTATTATTAACCAAATTACTGAGCATTTCATAGAAATCTGTGTGTACCTATTATATAAAGTAATATATCAGCTCTATCTCAAGGAGCTTCCAGATATCAGATGCTGATACAGGAGTCTCCCTTAACTGTGGTTTTGCTTTCCATAGTTTTAGTTACTCTCAGTCAACCACAATCCAAAAATATTAAATGGAAAATTCCAGAAATAAGCAATGCATAAGTTTTAAATTGCATGCAATTCTGAAATCTCACGATGTCCTGCTTTGTTCTGCCTGGTATGTGAATCATTCCTTTGTCCACGCTGGATATGCTACCTGCCAATTAGTCATTTAGCAGTCATCTCAGTTATGAGATCCACAGTCATGGTATCGCAGTGCTTGTGCTCAAGTAATGCTTCTTTTACTTAATAATGGCCCAAAAGCACAAGAGTAGGGATGCAGGCGATTTGGAGACACCAAAGAGAAGCTGTGATGTGCTTCCTTTACATGAAAAACTGGAAGTTTTCAACTTACAAGGAAAAGACAAAAATCACATGCTGAGGTCACTAAAATCTATGGAAAGAAGGAATCTTTCATCTATAAAATTGTGAAGAAAAAAAAGAAATTCGTGCTAGTTTTGCTGTCGCACCCCAAATGTGTATGCATAGGAAAAAACATAGCATATATAAGGTTCAGTATTATCTGTGGTTTCAGGTATCTAATGTGTGTCTTGAAACATATCCCCTCAAATAAGGGGGGGAGTACTGTATTATTAACAACAGCATCAAGGAGAAGGAGAAGTGCAACTGGCCTCTGGTAGTTCTCAAAGTAGCTTGTGTTCACAGGGTTCTTGCCCAGAGCATCAAGTAGGACCCACGAGACACCTAAAAGGGAGACACACTGAGCCTGGCCCTCCCACCACAGATCCATGGGGGAAAAAAACAGCTTCAAAAGACCCAGAACAGGAAATGCTCTCCTCCTGCAGTTCTGTGAATTTGAACTCCCACTCAAAGAAACCTACAGAGCTTTCCCTATAACTCAGGTAGGTCCAGTTTCATGCAGGAACTGAGTGGTAAATCATCTGAATGCTATGAGCAGAAAAGCATCATAAAATCCACCAGGCTCCAAACTTCCCCCTCTGCTGCCTTTCTCCAGCCCCAGACCCTCCACCACAGGACACATGTTCTAGGTTCTAGTCTCTAGAGGTGCATCTAGGGCTCCAAGGCACCACAAGACATCTGGGCTTTAGAAACAAGCCTATCTGATTGGCATCTGTGTTCTGCTATGTGGCAGTAGTGAGACTGTGGGCAAGTTAGTCTCTGAATCTTCCTCAGTGAAAAATGGGGATATTAGTATCAACCTTTTCATCCATGATAACTTTATAATGACTCAGCATCGTGTTTTGTGTGAACACCAGACAGGTTGTCTGGCATGAAAAAGAATAAAGAATCTCTACATTAGAACTTTTCTCTAGCATTAGAGTCAGGACTGGGATTCATTCCTTAGAAAGCCGGGGCGGGCAGCGCATCCGGCAAATGAGGTTAAAGCAGGATGGACTGCCCTTTCTTGTAATAGAGCTGCTACTCCAGATAATAAATTACTACCCCCTTATTCAATTATCTTTTCACTCTAGAAAAGCCTCATGTGTCTCTATATTTATTTGTGTCCCTTGCATTTCCTGAAATTTCTTCAACAGAATTTGTTTAGTCCTCATGGACCTAAAACCCTGGAAAATCATTGCCCTTGATACCTCCGTTTGCTACCCAGTTCATTCTCTATAATTTCTTCTACTGTATACCACCATTCACTCCCATGATGAGAAACAGAGCCCCATCTTTCTAACTCGCTCAAAGGAATACATGCATGGAGGTACTGTGACAAATTCTCTGCTTAAGAGAGGATTGCATTTGGAGATTTTTGAAGTGGCAGGAATCTATTCACTTCACTAAGGATCCCAAAATAACAGTCTTGTTGTGAGTGATCTCGAGTGGATTCTGACTCCTAGCGACCCTGTGGACAGCAGAGCAGAACTCTGTCTAGTCATTTTGCACCATCCTCTCACCTTCTGGTGCTCTATCAGACAAGGCTGCTGTGCTATTCATAGCGTTTTCATGGCCAATTTTTCAGAAGTGGGTGGCCAGGTCCTTCTTCCTAGTCTGTCTTAGTCTGAAAGCTCCGCTGAAAACTGTCCACCATGGGTGACCCTGCTGGCATTTGAAATACTGGTGGCATAGCTTTCAGCATCACAGCAACGTGAAGCTGCCACAGTATAACAACTGACAGACAGGTGGTATGATTTCCTGACCAAGAAATGAACCTGGGCTGAGGTGGTGAGAGGGCTGAATCTTAACCACTAGACCCCCAGGGCTGGCTAAAGTAAAAGTTATTATATATTTAAGACATTCACTTTTTCAACAGATACATAGTTTGCAAATATTTTCTCCCACTCTGTAGATTGCTTTTACATTTTGTTGATTATTTTGCTGTGCAAAAGCTTTTTACTTTGATGTAGTCCCATTTGTTGATTTTTACTTTTGTTGCTTGTGTCTTTGGTGTTGTAGCCAAAAAGTCATTGCCAAGACCAATGTCAAAGAGGCTCTTCCCTACGTTTTCTTCTAGACGTTTATGGTATCATGTCTTATGTTGAAGTCTTTAATTTACTGAGAGTTAATTTTTGTGAGTGGTATAAGACAGAGGTGCAATATCACTTTTCTGCATGTGGTTATCCAGTTTTCCCAATACCATTGCTAACAGTCTATCCTTTACCCATTGAGTGTTCGTGGCTCCCTCGTCAAATATCAATTGACCATATATGTAGGGGGTTATTGCTCAGCTCTCTATTCTGTTACATTGGGATATGTGGCTATTTTTATGTCAGTACCATACTATTTTAATTACTATAGCAGTGGGGGAAATGGAGAGAGGTTTTTGAAGGGTACAAACTTCTAACTGCTAAGTAACTTCTAGAGATCTAATCCATAGCATAGTGATTATAGTCAGCAATACTGTATTAGAAACTTCAAAATTGCTAAGAGACTAGATCTTAATTGTTCTTACCACACACACACAAAAAGATATATATGTGATGTGATAGAGGTGTTAGCTAATGCTACCATGGTAATCATATTGCAATGTATAAATATATAAATCAATACATCACCCAACTTAAACTTACACAACATAATATGTCAATCATATCTCAAAAAAACCAAGAAATACTATGGACAGCTAATCTTTGACAAAGGAGCAGAGGGCCTACAATGGAGAAAAGAAAATCTCTTCAACAAATGGTGCTGGGAAAACTGGACAGCCACATGCAAAAGATTGAAAATTGACCAGTCTTTTTCACCACACACCAAAATAAACTCAAAATGGATCAAAGACCTAAAGATCAGGCCTGAGACAATAAGTCTTTTGGAAGAGAATATAGGCAGTACACTCTTTGACATCAGTTTCAAAAGAATCTTTTCGGACACTGTAACTCCTCAGTTGAGGGAAACAATAGAAAGAATAAACAAATGGGACTTCATCAGACTAAAGAGCTTCTTCAAGGCAAGGGAAAACAGGATTGAAACAAAAAAACAGCTCACTAATTGGGAAAAAATATTTACAAGCCACTTATCTGACAAAGGGTTAATCTCCATAATATACAAAGAACTCACACTGCTTAACAACAAAAAAACAAACGACCCGATCAAAAAATGGGCAGAGGACATGAACAGACATTTCTCAAAAGAAGATATGAATATGGCCAATAGACACATGAAAAGATGTTCATCATCGCTAATCATCAGGGAAATGCAAATCAAAACTACACTAAGATATCACCTTACACCCGTTAGATTGGCAAAAACATCCAAAACCAAGAGTGACAAATGTTGGAGAGGTTGTGGAGAAAAAGGAACCCTCATACACTGTTGGTGGGAATGCAAACTGGTACAGCCACTATGGAAAACAGTATGGAGATTTCTCAAAAAGTTAAAAATAGAAATACCCTATGACCCAGCCATCCCATTACTGGGTATCTATCCTAAGAACCTGAAATCAGAAATCTCAAGAGTCCGTTGCACCCCTATGTTCATCGCAGCATTATTTACAATAGCCAAGACGTGGAACCAGCCTACATGCCCAGAAACTGATGATTGGATAAAGAAGATGTGGTATATATACACAATGGAATACTACTCAGCCATAAAAAAAGACAAAATTGGCCCATTCACAACAATGTGGATGGACCTCGAGGGTATTATGTTAAGCGAAATAAGCCAGTCAGAGAAAGACGAACTCTATATGACTCCACTCATAGGTGGAAGTTAGTATATTGATAAGGAGATCTGATCGGTGGTTACCAGGGAAAAGGGGGGGTGGGGGGAGGGCACAGAGGGGGAAGTGGTGTACCCACAACAAGACTAACAAAAATGTACAACTGAAATCTCACAAGGTTGTAATCTATCATAACATTAATAAAAAAAAAAATTAAAAAAAAACCAAGAAATAAAATATTTGATTTTTAAAAGCAGCATTCAACCCAATGTACTGGTGTGACTGTGAATGATCTCACTACCCAGACCCACAGCACTATTACGCCATCTCTAAGCATAAAGGAGTTACAGGCCATAGGTCATTAAAGAGCATGTGTGATGAAGTTCCAAAATATCATTTCACAGACATAACAATGTGTTCTTATGTAGGCTAGTAAAGGACTTCCAAAATTGTATTGTGAATTTAGCTTTTAAGTCTATCTCTCCATAAAACTATGAGATCTCTCTGGGTGTAAAATGTATCATTAATTCTTGTGTTGAAATATGTGACCAGTTGTGCTCTGCTAGCCACCAGAGTGCACATGCAGGAGGATAGCATACTGCCTAACTCCTCCAAAAGTGTACCATGTTTCTGGGGAAAAAGTTGTGTACCCAAGAACGACAAATGTCTCATGCTGTTAGACATGCTCTTGAGATTAAGAGTCAGTGGAGCTGCCCAGAGATCTTCTGGGGTAGGGTTGGGGTGGTGTTAGGGAAGCCTGTCCAGTGTTGACTGTGCACTCTTTTTCTTGAGAATGCACAGGTCAACACAGGTCTTTCATCCTTAGACCACAAGAGCGTAGACTAGCATTGAGCACCTTGTGGGACTGCAGGAAATCTTTGTCAAGTGAGTATATTAGTTAACCCACCAGCATTTGTATTCTGCCAGGTTTTCTGTTCTAGCATTTGCAAAGCAGCTCGTCTATGCGTGTTATATAATGGTCCAAATGTAAAAGTTTCAGGTTATAAGATCAGCACACATACACACTCAACAACAACATCAACAAAAAGGAAAAAAAGAGATATCACAAAGTGCTGACAGAGTAGTCATGGTGGGATATTCTGGAACATTCTTTATCATTATCTCTTTTATGAAATCTTTCCCAGGTTGTCACCACAGGAAAGCTCTCTATGAATCCTCGTCCTGGGTCTTTAGGGGATCTGCCTGGTTCCTCTTTTTCTCATTTCAGAAACTGTAAATTGTTTATACACAGAGCCACAGTTTAATTTTATTTCATATTTTTTCTCTCATTCTATGTGATTGGTATTATTACTGTGATGATCACTATTATTATTAATAATAGTAATTACAGATGCTATAAGCTGTTCCATCTGTTACCATGGAAATTACCACACAGAAGAAAGAACAAACAAAAGGAAAGTGAAAAAAGAGAGACAAGAAATAACTCTGATTAATAAGACTTCATTCTCCACACATATCTGTCTCTCTACAGAGCCAGAAAAAACTGCAATTTTTCTATCACAATGCTTGGAAAGAAGGCAAGTCTACAGATTGTCAATACCCAGCTTAATTGAACTTAAATCACTGTGGGGAGCTGCTTATAGTCTTTCAAAAAGTGTGCCAATTCACTTACACTCCTATTGTAATAAAGCAAGTCTATATTAAGGTCCCTGGGGTCACTTCTGGTACAGTTATCTATGTTGACAGTGAATTTTCTATGCCAAGGGTAAAGACAGTTTAAGTAATCCTCAAAGCACTGTCTCTACTACTCACTTGCCATCTTTGCATGTACAGCCCAGTGACGTCTCTTGTCATTTTGCATTGATAGTTATTTAATTTTTCATATGGTTGTACTTTATCTCCCTATTTAAATAACAGGCAATGACTGCTGAGTAAATGTCAGCTTGGAAAGGCTTCTGTGGTTAACGGAGGCAGATGTTATGGAGGAAAGCAAGGGCTTTGAGGTCAGGAGTCCTGATTGCCAGTGTCAGCTGTGCCACTGACTAGATTCCTGAAGATGGCAGACACACACAACCTCCAAGCCTCAGTCTCCTCAGCTGTGAACTGGCTACAATCCACTGGGCAGTGACGTTGAACTCAGCACAGGGCCTGGCTAAGGGTACCTGACTCTAATCAAAGTTGAACTGAAATCCATTCTGATGAAGCAATTCAGAGAGTCTTAGAAGGGATCATCTCATTATTAGAAACAATTATGGGAACCTGAGCCGAGGGCGTCAATGCCACCTTCCCCTAAACCTTTAAAGGGAAGGGAGACAAATGGTGTAAAATGATGATTTTCAACTCCTTTAAAAGGCTTCAGAATTCCCGCAGGAGCAGCTTTCCCTCCCTGTGGAACTCTCAGCTGCCTACGTGAAAATCCATCGTGCCTTGCTAAACCACTGCAGATGAGGCAGCTTTTAGCGTCTGGGCTTCTGCCGTTTGGGGGAGGGAGCATTACTGGTTTATGGCTCCTGGTGTGGCCACCGCGCACGATGCATTAGCCAGAGTGCAGACACTTCAGCAGGCGGCATGGGAGGCCGGCTCCCAGCCATTACCACTCTTCCACCTGCCTGCGTGGGCCACACTTTACGACTCCCAGGCAACATACTTGACTGTGATTTATTCTCCTACTTCGCTCGAGCCTTTACTTTTTATGTACCCTTTTGGGGGGTTATTTTTCTCTTTTCTTGCTTTAAAATAGGTGGCATGATCAAAGACACCTGGGAAATCTGTTTTATGGTCTTGGGTAGGGGTGGTTTTGAAAGGACTCCATGTACACTGCATCACAGTTTGTTGTTCCCTGGCTTATTCAAGGAAAACTTATTAAACGTCTAGTGTGTGCAGAACACTATGTTAGGTACTGAGAAGGCGATGGGATGAGGGGTACAAGGCTGAATGACACTCTGGATCCCCAGCTCAAGGCTTCACAGCTGGTTCTGGGAAAGAAGTTCCCATGGAAACTGGAAGCCCAGCAGCAATAAATGTGGGGCAGAGGGGAGGGCCAGAGCATCTCAGCCTGTGGGCATTCTGGGCAGGGGAAGAGGAGAAAGGAGCCTCCACATAGCCATCCCCTGATGGGAAGAGGACAGAGAGGCTGGTGGATGTGGCTTTGGCTGCATTGGAGGTTGTGGTGAGGTCTTTAGGGGTATCTCTGTGATGAGCACGATTTTGGTACATACTGAGGAAAAAGCTAGGCACTCACTCAGACCTAAATTCAATTCCTCCATCTGTCACTTCCTAGCTGAGTGATGCTGCACATGCTCTTCAACCTCTCTGAACCTCTGTTTTCTCAAAATACAAGTGATAAATGATCTCTACCTCACACTTTATCATGCAGATTAAATGAGATAAACTCTAAGACCATGTAACCCAGTACCTGGGCGACAAGTACAGAATAAATAGTAGTTCCCATTCCTTTGTTTAGAAGAACTAAAGTAGCCAAAATCGAACTCAGAGGAGTCCATAAGGTGGTGAGCTGATTGCGTAGGGCTTGTGGTGGTCGTAAGAAGAGATTCCCAAGGGCAGCATTAACATCTCCTTTTACCAGGTCATAAAAGAAGACAAGCCGCCTGTAAATGTGAGAGTGTCTACTTACTCTGTTTAATGAATCTTGTATTCTGGTTCTGCAGGTGACTGACAAAAAGAAAATGCAGAGGAGAGTGAAATTATTCATCTTTCTTTCAGCTGATGTCTCTGCTCTGGAGTTCATCACAATATAATGATGTTTCCAGAGTGCCAGCATCGTCTCCCATGGAAGGTCTTCTCTAACTCCACCACCATCCTGTGCTTATCTTGCTCGAGCACTATTACAACAACTTGTTTACTCACCCCCCCGCTAAACCGTAAGCACTACAAGGGAAAAGACTGTCTCATGATTCCTGTCTGCCTAATTCCTGGCCCATAGTAGGTATTCACTTACCATGAAACTAAACATTCAACAGATTACCAAGATATTTTTTTACTGGTTTCAATGACAGCTCTTAAAATCAGCAGGAAAGTGATAGATGACAGGAAAGTTTATTTAGATACATTCTTGCAATTCTACTGTGCAGCCCAGGATATCTATTGCAAATAGCAGAATACTAAAACACCCGAAAATATCCATTAATAGGTGTCTGATTGAATACAGTATAGTTAATTGACACAGTGAAATACTATGCGGCCATAATAGAAACCACATGAGATCTCTCTGAACTAATCTAGAATGATTTCCAGAAGATTGTAAAGTGACAAAATCAAGGTTTCAAGGTGCAAAAGACTATGCTACATTTTGTGTAAGAATAAAGGAGAAATAGGAATACACCCAGGAAGGATAAACTTATATAAATGGTTATCTAGATGAGATGAGTAAGAACGGGGAAAGGCATTATGAGTGAGAGAAAGACATCTCTGGTCAATCATTGTGTGCGTATATATGTATATATATATAAAATAGTATATGTTATATATTTTAACTTTTGTAACATACAAATGTTTCACATAGTCAAAACATAAAATTAAATCAAAAGGACGAAAAGAGGTAAACCCTAAAATGGAATATTAAACAGAAACAAAAAAGCCTAACTATATATTACATGGATAAAATAACCACAAATAAGTAAATATTAATCCAAGTAACTTTTCAATAGAGTAGTCTATTGAGCTATGCACCCTTGGTCGGATATACTCTAAGAACAAAAATTAAAATTAAAATAAATCTTACACTTTGTTATTAGTAGCGCTATTGCTGATGTGATTCTGAAAATATTTTGTGTATATTGTAGGATAGAACAAATGAATAAATATATTGGTGCTGCTAAGACAAGTTCTCAATGTGAGAGACGAGAGAGATACATGGAAGAAAGAATGATGAGCAAATGTCTAATGGTGCTGGATTTGCCTTAGAGAAACCATACGAACTCATAGTTTAAACACACAGACACATACACACACATACGTTTTCTAGCTCTATCCACTGAAAGGGCCTAGAAGCAATAAGCAAACAATACCTAGATCTTAATTTCCAAATATCATTTGCCACAAAAGGAACTAGGCTTCTTTGGGAAAAAAGCTGAGTCTGAGTCAAGGCAGGGCAAGTTCAAGGTAACATCTTGCAAAGTCTTGTGCTGGAAAGCAAGGAGGTGTTCTAATGGGAGTACATAAGAAATACATAGAAACAGAATTAAATGGACCATGACTAGCTATATTTGGGACAATCTGAACATCAAATATGATGATGACAGCAATAACATTTTAAAATGAAATAATTTATGAATTTGTAGTGACACAAAGAGAGGTGGAGACAGGGTGAGAACTAAAAAGCTCTTCTGAAGAGAAGAACGCAGAATGACAGCTATAAATGTAGACAGAATTATAGAAATAGAAAAACAGCATTTTATAAATTCCAGTATAACTTATATAGGTCAGAATCATTAACAGATTGAGAGTAAAGGTTAGGAAACAGGATAATTCACACAGTGTCTGCGTATAACCCCACAGAAAACTTACTGATGATCTATCACCTTCATCATGCAGAGATCTGGCAGAACTGCTTTAGCCAAGCGAGGGAGCTGAGCATCCCCAATAATGGGACAAACTGGCACCATGTGCCTCCTGATGCGATGCACTAAGGAGGACAGACATCACTCATGAGGTTTTCTTGCCAAAGCATTCTAACAAAGAAATTACCAGAAAAAATCCAAAATATGGAGCATTTTGCTTAACAACTGGCTTGTACTCTTCAAAAAAATTAATGTCATGAAAAGCAAACAGAAAATGATGGATTGGGGCAAGGGGCTTTTCTAGTTAAAAGATACTAAAAGGACAATCCAACCAACTTGTGGACACTACTTGAATCCTGCAAAGTAAAAACAGACACTGTTGTAAAATATATCATAGGCACAAGATGAACTAGATATTGGATAATTAGAATCAATGTTTATTTTCTTAAGTATGGTTTTAATATTATGGCTACATAGGATACTATCGTTGTTCTTAGGAGATACAAGCTAAAATCTTTAGGTTTAAAATATGAGTATGTCCACAACTTACTTTCAAATAGTTCAGGGAGAAAAAAAAAACATTTTATACTAAGAGGAAGGGAGGAGGGAGGAGACAGAAAGAGAGAGAGGAAGAGGGAAAGAGAGAGATGAGGGTAGCACAAATATACAAATGTGGTAAATGTTAACATTTGGAGAATTTAGGTTAAAGGTGTATGGATGCTCATTTTGGTACACTTTCAACTTTTCTGTAAGTTTGGACATTTTAGAAGAAAAACTTTAAGGAAAATAAGATAGTGCTTTGCAGAGTACTTCACGTGTAGTAACTGCTCAAAACTATTCTACTGTGCTCCAACAAGTTCATGTACACATGCTGTTACACCAACACACACACACACACACAGATGGCTAAGGACTAATTGGCCAAATAACTATCAAGTAATAGAAATTATTATCAAAGTCAAACATCCACACCATGGTAGTATATCCATTTTCAAGTGTATTTATTAATAATATTTAATTAATTTTCATGAATGCTTTCAGTGTGTCAGGTGTTGTGCACTCATAAAAGTTATTAGTTATTATTTTCATTACTGCCTCCTCAGAAACCAGATTCAGGGTTTCTGGGGATAGAGCGATGAAAATAATTAATAATAGTTACCGTGTATGGGGTATACAATGCTAGGCAATTTTCTCATGAGTTACGTCAATTATCTCATATAAAACTCACAAGAACCTTAAAGATAGGTTCTCTTGTTAATTACAGAAGAGGAAACTGAAGAACAGGGAGACCAAGAAACTCACCTAAGTCACATAACTTGATAAAACTAAATATCAGCACTAGGATCCAAACCAAGCCCAAGCTTTCAACAACTATGCTAGATTTGGTAGATATTTGTCGATTACGTGAATTGAAAGAATTTTAACAGGCAAAGGAGTGTCATAGGAGAAAAGAATGAGAGCTTAGTCTAAAAAACGAGGTGAGGAATGATATTGCAGAAGAGCAAAACTGGATACAAAGCATGAAGACTGGACAGAATATTCATAGGTAGCACTGGAAAGCCAGTGCAGAAACCGGTCCCATGGACAGTCTAACCAGGAGATGTCTCTTACCATCTTCTCTTTACAAATAGATATAAATAGAATGTATTCAAACACTTCTGTACTGACAATGCAAGGCTGACTGGTGCTCCTGTGACTTGAGTCCACATGAGGTGAAGGGAAATAGGAAAAAGGCTTCCAGACGAATGGCTCCTCTTTTTCCTGATTTCTCAGAACATGGCATCACAAGCTGCTAGCACATCTTGGCTCCTTTATTCTTTGGAATGTCTAGACTGACTTTGATTCATCATCTTTCCCTGGAATCCTGGGCTTAGAGCAAAAGTGAACAAGCGCAAGCAAGCTTTCTGGGAGATACCTTTGACTCCCACTTGTTCTTTCATTTTTCTGAACAAGAAAAGTCTTCAGCCAAATGATAGCACTGCATCAGGATACAGAGGTGAGCCAGGAGCCCTCGAACATGGCAAAGGGCCTGTGGGCGCCTGCTCATAGCATCTCCACATCCGTGATGCTACTGAGCTCGACAGGGTAGATTTTCCTCTCTTTTCTCCTCCTTGCCTAGCCCTGGGACACCTATCTTTCAACATTGAACCCAAGCCCTATGTCTCCCATGGAGCCTTTCTTGATCACTCCTGCCTCTGAATTCCTTCGGCATCTAGTCCTCCTATGATGGTGGTACAGGGTGATGATGACTTCCATGTCAGGAGCTCTTAGAGAATGCCAGAGAGTGTTCTGTGTGTATTAGCTACATCACTCACTTAATTTTATTTAATCCTCACATCAACCCACTGAGGTAAGAATAACTGATTGTTCTTATTATACAGATGAGGAAATTGAGCCTCATAGAAATTAACTTGCCCAGGATTCCATAGCTGTCAATTATCCACAGGATAATGGTATGAATTAAATAGAAAGGCTAGATGAAAATGCTTCAAGAGCTAGAAATATGAGGTCCTTGGGCATAGAGGTCAGTGGTTTGCAGTAGCTTGTACAGCACTGAGCACAGGCAGCCTCAATAAACACTGGTTGAATGGATTGCTTACTGATCCACATGGCACCAAAAGGAGGGGTCCACCAGGGATGTACAACAAAATGTGCTGTGAAAGGTCCATCAGGAAGGCGTCAGGATAAGCCCTGTATCCAGGTCTTAAGAAGAGCAACTCTTTTAGTCACTGATCAGGTCCCTCTTAGAAGTGAGGAGATGAATAAGGAAGGAGACATTAAGTGCTAAGCACTGTGCTAACCACCTTACATAGATATTTCCCAAAGTCCGGTATCTTCAGGTGATTGCTAAAAACGCTACGGTCTGATTACTGTCCTAAAACCTACTGAATAAACATTGCTGGGAATAGCCTAGAAAACGGCATTTTAAATATTCATCCCAGGTCATTCTTTGGAGAAATAAAATTTAAGAACTTTTGCTTTTTATAATTCTCATCTAACATTCAGAAAAACCTTGAAAAGTGGGTATGATTCTCATTTTACAGATGAGGAAAGTGATAATCAGGGAGGTGAATAACGATCAGGGAGGGTATAATGGAAACTTCTTTCCTTCAGGGTCACTTCCTTGAGGAACTTTCCACTATGGCACTGGCAGATGGAAGGGGGGCAGCACAGGCCAGAGGAAGTATCTGTTGGGACACAGATGTCTTTCTTGGCCTCAGAGCCTCTGTATCATCCAGCCTAGGAACCCAGGCATGGGAATCACAGACCCAGCTCCAACTTCTGGCCAACATATGTCAACTTGTGAGACCTTAGACAAGTTACTCAGCCTCTCAAGAATTCAGTGCCCTCCTCTGTACAATGGAGAGAATTATACCTTCTTCACATGATTGCTAGGAAAACTGAATGATATCATGAATGCCAAGGGCCTGGCATGGCACCTCATACTAGTAGATACTCAATTAAATTTTAGCTGTTTCTACTACAAAATTCAGCTCAGAACGCAGCTCTTCAAGGACATCTTCTGTGACCACCAGCCCTGTCTCTTTGTATCCCGTAATTCAAGCACTGTCTCCTTTGTAATATTTCTGTACCATCTATTGGATTCTATTTTGTTTTCCACACCATATGTAGCATATCTATTTACAATGACTGTCTCCCTCTCTGAACTATGAGTTCCTCGAAGACAAGGATAGACATTCATTTTGTAACCTTGGGGCCTAGCTCAGACACTACTCAAAATTTTACTCTAATGTCTTCATTTCTGAATGACCAACTGAATAACTTAGTGACTGACTGACAATGAATGAATAAATAACACATAATTAACTAAACATTTGAAAAAATAAATGCAGAAGTAAAGGAATGAGAAAAAATGAGAAAGTGAGAGATTAATAAACAAATTCAAGAAATCATTAGTGATTATGAAATTCAATAAATCATGAGTGAGTTAGTAAAGGGGGAGTGAATGAATGAATAAGCAAATGATTGTGTGAAAATCGCAGTGCCATCACCCTCCCTATATTTGTCCTCAGACTTCTGCTCTCATCTGTGTGGTTGGAGTATACTGGCTGTGCTAAACCCATGTGTGAAAGGAATTTCTCTAAGTGCTTGTTAAAATTCTTGGCAATTCAAAGGTGGCAATGCTTTAATTTCAGGGTAATGCTACAGCTTTATGACTTAGTAGTTTTATTTAATGGCCCAATTTAGCAGGAGATTATGCCGTCTGCCGCTGGCCCAGAGAGACCACTTGAGAGCTCAGGCCTCTGACACAAGCAGATCCGCTCCCCAGATATGCCTAAGAGACCAGCCTTCAGGAAGCCCTATGTGGTCACCACGGCTTGGCTGACAGCATAAGATATTAAACAGAGAGTGAGACACCTAAAAAGAGCTTTCCTCCTCTAAGCTGTTGAATTATCATTCTTCTTTAGCCCAGAAGAGTTCTCTGGAAAACACTTCATTTACAGAAAGCAAATTGTCTCTCTGGAATAGAAGCAACAATACAAGTATTATTCCAACTGATTAAACCGCTAGTGAGCCACAGCACATATGTCACCCATGAGTGAGTTACAACTGGGAAATGATGCTTGTGCTACCAGGGGACACAGCTTGTGGGCTCCTACATGGGATGAGCTGAGCCGACTGCCCATAAAGACAGTGGACATGTTTCCAAGGGAGGGGAAAAGAAGAGAAAGATCTAAGTTTCCTTCACCACTTGCTCTGTGTCAGTCACTCTCTGACACTCTTTAAATGTTAACTCATTTAATTGATGACAAACAAATCATAAAACGCTGTTATCTGAGGGCCAGCCTCATGGCCTAGTGGTTAAGTTTGGCACACTCTGCTTTGGAAGCCTGGGTTCGGTTCAGTTCCTGGGCATGGACTTATGCCACACGTCAGTGGGCATGCTGTGGTGGTGACCCACATACAAAATAGAGGAAGACTGGCACAGAAGTTAGCTCAGGGCGAATCTTCCTCAAGAAAAAAAAAAGAAAAAAGAAAAAAGGCTGTTATCATCACCTTCCATTTACAGAGAGAGAAACAGAGAAACAGAGGTCAAGAGCTTTGCTTGTGGTCCCACAGAGAATAATTATAATAGATATTATAATAATTATAATAATTCAGAGGATGTAGTAAGCACCAGACATTGTTCTAAGATGTTTAATTGTTTAATTAATACATATGAACTCATATATCCTCACAACCATGTCCTTCAAAAATTATAAGCCATGAATAGGAGCTTGGGATTTGCAAAGGTAGAGGAGAAGGTGTGGAGGCACAGTCAGATCTGTGTTTATAAACGATCCCCCTGGCCGTGGTTTGAATTATGAATCAGAGTGAGGAAGGTTGAAGACATGCCTGTTTTTTACCACAAAGACATGAAATAAACTCTGTGGACTTGAGGGACCATATTTCTACATTCTCAGTGCCTCATCGGTGCCTGGCCAAAGCAGATGACTAATGCATGTGGGTTCAAAGCAACAGAGGAGTGGTTGTCTCTCCCGCCTTAGGATTATTTGATAAGAAGCACTGCCTACTGGAGAGAGCAGAAGCCTTAAGTCTGATGGCTATAATTGGAATCCTGCCTGTATAACTTACTAGCCTCATTACCACACTTATAAGACAAGAATTACTCTGGCTACTTCACAAGGATGCATCTTGAACTAACCCAGTGGCCCATAGATATTCAGCGCAATTTTATGCAGTCTGTAATAAAGTGACTTTTTTTTGGTGAAAGTACTTCTGCCATGATTGCTATCCAAATTATGATGAAAACAAACTTGAGAACTTGAGCCTAGCTTGTTCTTGAATAAGACTTTGGCAGGGCAATGGAGGTAGTTCTTCCTTTCTGGGGTGTGTGTGTGTGTGTGTTAGGAGTGTTTGGGGTAGAAATCAGCAGGGAGATGCCAATGGGAGGTAGGAGGACAGAACTTTATTTATTACAGGTGCACATGACACCAACAGCTGAATTCTATTTCTCGTTGGTGTAAAAAAAAAAAGCTGCCAAAAGTTAACAACATACTAGGAAGCTCAGGGAGAAATAAATGTGCCATAAGTTGTCTCCATCTTATGTCATGGGTAACTCTTGTGTCCTCTACTCTGACAGACCCTTGTGCAGCCCGTACAGAAACTATAAACTCACTGACATTGCTCCAACGTTGGGAAGCAAGGCTGACAACTGTTAGCCCTAATTGAATGGATACATTTCTTTCTATCTGTCAATAGTTTGGATGATAATCTATTACCTGCAATTACACCGCACAATTATGTGCGGGAATATTAGAGAAACTTCATTTGCAGCTTCTCCACCTATTCCATTATGCAAGCTTTGATGAGTTTTAATGAAAGCAGAGCTTGCTGCCAAAGGAGTGAGAAACAGAGCATCATAACAATGAGAGCATAAGATATAGAGACTTGTAGGGTCGTTTGCAAATGGATTATAAGCTGTTTGAGAATGGAAAACAAGTTTTGCTTCAGAGATTTGACTAAACATTACTTGAAAACTCCTTGCAATGCCCTTATGATTGCTGAACAGGTCTAGATGCATGAAATTGGCATTGTATCCATCAAGATAGGAAACAAATGTGTTTTTGTTAGCGGTTCTAGACAAACACTTTTGCAAATCAATACGCAGTTGTACTGCACAGAGGAAAAGCAGTGTGTGTCTGGGAAACATCTTTTAAATGTTGACAAGATGTCCTGTTAACATTAAAAATGGCAAAATGTAAACTGAGTAGAATGAGTTTAAATGTCAAATTCTAAGGAAAATCTTGTCAAAGTGCTTCACTCTCCTAATTCTACTTTATTGATATTGGAAGTTTCTCCTCAGAAATGCTCCCTCCAGGCTCCTAGAGCCCCAGAAATCTTCTGGTACCTGCAGAGGGAGGAAAGACTATTGTTGGCAAGGAGAGATAGCTACCTTTTACGGTTAGGATAACCATACAGATGACGTCTACGTTGGGCAAGCTGTGAGAGTGAAAGAGGGCAGGGTTAATAATTACACAGTGATATTTGGTTACCCGATTTCAGGACCATCTGCTTTTGGGACTAGAAACTTTGTGTATATTCTAATATCCACATCGATCTTGAAAGGCAGCTATTTTTATCATCACCATTGAATTGATAAGAAAACCAAGACCCAGAAATGCTAAATGACTTGTCAAAGGTCACACAGCTAGAATGTGCCATCACTAGAATTGAACTCCAATGTGACTCCAAAACATGTGCTACTCCTACTAGTAATTCCTAGCTTTGAAGAAAAGAAGGGATTCGGGGAGGCTGGATAGCAATAAAAGGTCTTGGAGGCAATGAGGAACAGATGGACACTTCTCACTCCTGGATTTGTAGAAGAGGTTGCGAATGGTAGGAATGGCTCAAGCCCAGTTAACATTGGACATTGAGGCAGTAGCCACAGTTCCAAACTGTTACTGACTTAATGGGACAGCTCCTTAGTCTAAGATAAATTACTATGGGAAATGGAAAAAAAAAAGGGATGAGAAAAGGAGAAAGATAGAAATGAATCTTCACTTTGGCTGTGATTTCTCAGTGCTCCATTTATACTAGACTCACTAAAGTACATGTAAAAGTAGATCTGGAGATTCATCGCACGCTGTCCCTCATTTTCCATTAAGAAACTCATAGTCCTGTGGGAACACACAAGTAAACATTGACAGTTACAATGCACTGTGATTAGTGTCATGGTGGATACACACAGAAAATGAGAGGCAAGCACAGAGTAGAGGTATTCAAAATGCAACTACCCCAAGTTCATTATGCAGGGCTGTCCAGATGTGAAGATGTAAAATATACATACATATACATACAGAGAGAGAGAGAGTAGGGGTTGGGGGGAGAGAGGATTATTTATTTTAAGGAACCTGCTCACACGATTATGGAGGCTTGGTAAATCCAAAATCTACAGGGTAGGACTGTAGGCTGGAGACACAAAAAAGAGCTGCAGTTCCAGTTGGAAGGCCATCTGCTAGCAGAATTTCTTCTTGCTTAAGGGAGGCCAGTCTTTGTTCTATTAAGGCTTTGAACTAATTGGACGAGGCACACACATATTTTGGAGGGTAATCTGGTTTACTCAAAGTCCACTGATATCAACGTTAATCTCATCTGAAAAACATCCTCATAGAAGCATTAATGATAATCTTTGACCAAATATCTGGGTGACTTGGCTCAGCCAAATTGAAATATAAAATTGACCACTGCACCAAGGAAAGCAGGAAACAACTGAAAAGCTCCGTTCTCCTGTCTCGTCAACCCAAGCTTCCTGTACAATGACCTCAGGTGTTCACTAATTTCAACAACTTACTGTGCCCTGCTCTTTCTCCACTTCTGTTTTCCTCTGTATTGATTCCAGTGACCAGAACTCCTTCACTTCCTAAAGGCATCTAACCCTTCCTACAAGCCAACTTATGTGCATCTTCATCCAGCAGCACAATTCTGAATCCCCACAGGATTTCTGTTGTCTTAAAGGCATCCCTTCCTACTTGCCCAATTAGATTGACATAGCCAAGGATGATCACAAACTTCACAACATCGGCTGAAATTGTCGACATCCAGGCCAGGAGATTTTCACCACCAGGTAGTGGTGCCCAGATGTCCCTTTTAACAAAACATTACATTTTAGTATGTCACAGTTTCTCTTAGCTGTCTACTTGTTCCTCAGGTATTCATCAATAGAGTGATTTTTTAACTTCTAGAGTTGGCTAGCTCTCTAAGTCTCTTATTCAGTAAGTAAGTAAGTGTTTCTTGCATCCATCCTCACCTTGCTCCCTTTCAACCTGCAAGGGGAGGTTCTTGCTGCTTCATGTTGGAATCTGTTGAACAGTCCCTGCTCCATATATTTTCATGGTTTGTACTTTCACACACAACCCCTACCTCACCACTATCCTTGACCCTTGATGAATTCTGATCATATTTCCTCCGTACTTCTTAGAACAGCTCTTTAAACAGGTTAACATGCATATTTTCCATTTTCCCCACCAGATGCATTTTCCACCTTTCTGCAGCCTTCTCTGTGCCCAGGAATGCTGACTAACAGCACTACATCAACAAGTGCTCTTGCTTTCTGAATTCCAGCTGGGTTTGCTCAATGGCGATATAGGAAGTAGGCTGGAATGAGCAAGGAGAGATTGAGGTCATCCACCAGCTCCTCGCTGGCTGTTCTTACATGGGAGGTCACAGCTCTCTCAAGGCACAGCTTCTCCACACTGCCCTCCTTCCCAACTGGCAACACTCCCTCCTGCTCCGTCTATGAGCCTGATGGTGGGAAGAACCCCTCTGTTACTAGATCTGTGTTACTATGGTCTCCTTCCCATAATTTCCTTTTGTATGCTCATACTTTTGTAAACAGTGCCAAATTTGAGCAAGCTGTCTGACAGATCCACTGTCCTCAAGATGGGAAACCAGTGCTAAAGTCCATGTATGAGATAGGAAGGGTGTCTTGTTGCTGGTGCTCAGAAAGTTGTTCATCTTTCATTCAGGGACCATTAAACAGTCTAGCATGCTCCAGAATGGACTACGACCAAACCATTCCTTCTTTTCCCTGGAATTGAGACAGTAGATTTCCTTGCTGGGAAATTATAGTTCAGATTATGGACCTTCAATAGTTTTTGCTTGCCTCTACACAAGTCAATTCGATCCTTTTCTTTTCGATGCATTCAGTTGCATGAGTTTTTCAGTGTTATAAACTAGCAACTCATCTTGGTGAGTTTGGTGGCTCCCACAAATATGCAGGCTCGAGGGATCCTGGAATTTTGCTCCCGACATCTTCCTGGCAATGCCTTCTTTCACTTCTTCTGGCCAGCTCCTACTCTCTGTCTAGGTCTTAGAGACATAACCTGTCTGCCTAACAGTCTTTGCGCGCCACAAGAGGCTGAGTTAGGTGTCTCTCCTCTGGGCTCCCAACACACACTACACATACCCTGTCATTGTCATTGTCCTTATATTATATTTTAATTGTTGCTGTGTCTTCTCCTTGATTAGCCTGTGAAGGAGACTGAAATGATATTGTTATGGGTTGAATTGTGTTCCCCAAAAAGATACGTTGAAGTCCTAACACTTGGTACCTGTGAATGTGACCTTGATTGAAAATAAGTTTTTTACAAATGTAATCAAATTAAGATGAGGTCATACTCGATTAGAGTGGGACCTAATCCAATATGACTGGTGTCCTTATAAGAAGAGAAGGAACAGATGCACAGAAACATGAAAGGAGAAGGTCACTTGTGACTATGAGGAGGATGAGAATCTCTTGCGGGGGCAGAGATTAAAGTGCTGGTGCTATAAGCCTAGGAATGACCAAGGATTAGGCAAACCCCCAGGAGCTAGGAAAAGTCAAGGAAGGATTCTTCCCTACAGGTTTCAGAGAGACTGTGGTCCTGCTGGTACCTTGATTTTGGACTTCTAGCCTCCAGAATTGTGAGATAACAGACTTCTTGGATGATTTTTAAGCCACTCAATTTGTGGAATTTTGCTATAGCAGCCCATAGAAACTAATGCAGACACAATTTTGTATCCTTAGCAGTTCACACAGTGCCTGAAATGTACAAATTTATATTAAGCTGAACTGAATTATAAATCATGTATAGAGATGTTAAAAGTAGGCCAAATGTGTATTCCTGCAGAAACTCTTTTATCTCCCTCAACCATGACTTCACTCAACTCTCCATCTAAACGCTGGGCTTTCCCTCTCTCCCACCCACTAGTCCCATGGCGAAGTGACTTAAAACACAGCCTTGGGTATGGCACCCTGTCAAAATTTGTAGAGGCCTAGATTCAGTCCACTTTATCAATAAACCCAATTACCCTTAGATCACTCCCATAAATTGGCCTACTTCCCCCATGTGGAGATAGCGCTACCTTACAATGAATGGGACAGTTGCTGCTGGAGCGTTTGGGGAGCTCATCTTCCCAAGAGCACCCTGTGGAAGGTGAGCTGAACAGACTTAAATCTCCCAGGAGGGGTGAGGTGCCACCTGGCCTATATAAATGGAGCACTAATGTTTTCCCAGGGTACATTGTAAAGAGAGATGCAGTTGGGATTTAAATTTACTGTTTTCTACAACTAAAATCTTCCTTCTTCACCCTCATGACATCTATTTGCAGATATCTGAAGACTTCTTAAGAGAAACTTCCCTTTTCTGTTGAACCTCACATGATCTCTCAGGGAATTCTAAATGAGGAAGGCATGTGAGTTCCCCTGCCCCAGATTCTTATTTTAGAGATTTTTGACTAGGCCAAGAGCACTCAGCTGACTGGCCCAAGGTACAGGAAAAGAACACCAGTTTCCAGCCTCCTAGGATGGTTTACTCTCTCTGTTTAAATACCCCAGTAATGCTACTGAAAAGTGCAGACAACAGTAACCTTTGTGTTTTCAGAAAACTTGAGGTAAACACAGAACAAGTCTTCCTCTCCCCACACCAAGCCCCTGTTCCTGTTCCATTCTCTCTGTTCATTTCCTCTCTCCCTCTCTCTCACTTCCTTCCTTCCTCCCTCACTCTCTTCCCTGGATCACTCCATCACACTTTTACTCATTTCATAAGCTGCTCATATTTAAGAACATTTAATATTTACAAATGGAAAAGCATGCATTTGGTTATCGTTATATTTATGTATCAAAAAATAGTTAAATGTCAGAATTATATAATTCAGCCTACACAGAGGTTTGCTTTTATTTCTACAGATACTTTAGAAAAAAACAAAAACCTATATCTTTTACAATTGCATGTGACCAAAGAAACTTATTTAAAAGAAATATCCAGTCATGCGTGATCAAGCCTATCAACTCTGGGACACAACTCAGAGGTCCTGATTTTTCAGGACCACATCAGCAAGACAGGAACCTTTAAGTACAAATAAGCCTTCATCTTTAGCCATCCTGGTCAAGATAGCAAACTTAAACCCTGAGATGAATCTTTCCAAAGAAAGGCAGAGAGTTCCATGTCAACAAGACTCTGAGGCAATCATTCCTTCTGTGTCATGCTACTTAAATTACTTTGGAGTGTTTAAAAATTTTAAGCTATATTTAAAGGATATATTTTAATTTCAAAATATATTTTGATGGCATAAGGACAAGTCTATGGTTGTCTATTAAATTTATGATTTTAAAATATATACTTAAAAAACATATACATTCATAGAAAAAACACATATACATTCATAGAAAAAATTCCAAAGGAAATTCTAATAGTAAACTAACAATGGCAGTCTCTGGATTGTGGTTTATAGGTGATTTTAAAATTTTCTTGATACTTTTCTTTTGTCCTTAACCCTTCTATAATTAATATTTATTTCTTTTATGACAAAAATAAAAGTACTGTTTAAAGTAAAACATAAGCAATATAAAGTATCCAATTAGTTTTAGTGATACAGATGATTACTGCATCAGAGGTTTTGTTTGCTTCCTGAATCTTGACTATTAGTCCTAATATTTACTACTTAGAGCAAGCCATGAAATTCTCGTGTTCTCTTTCCTTCTATGTAAGATAGAGATAGAAATATTTACTTCAGATTTTTGTTATGAGGATGATGAGATGATATTGTAAGCTCTCAGTTCAGTTCCCAAAGTTGGTAGGAACTGAGTGACAACACCTGATCACTCCACAGCAGACATTGATCTCCTTTGCCTTATTCTGCAGCCAAATTACTTCCTATTTGGTAAAGCAAGACCACGGATCATTTGCACAAGAATCACCTGGAGAGCTCAGTACACGTGCATTTCCTATTAGTGTTTCTGGGGCTGGGAATTCTGCATTCTCAGCAAGGATCCTCAGAGATCTGTATGTTAATTACATTTTAAAAATAAGCAAGATCCACTGAGAAACCCAGTTCCTGACCAGGTTTTTGAATGCTATAGGTTACCGCAACTATGAAAAGAACACAGTGACACAATTTCTAATTATATTTATAGAGCTGTAGAGAAGCGGCTAGCATACATGCATTTTGAAGAGATGAAGTATTATGGAAATGCAATGAAATGGCATCCAATTTCATATAACTATCACTTTCTAAAGAAAAAGTGTGGTCCTTTGTATTCAGATGGGCAAATTGCTAAATGTCCTTAATCACTATTTTTGCAAAGGTTTGCTTGCATTTCTACCTGTGATATTGCAGGGTATTTTCCCCTATTTTAGTGCCTCATGAAGACAGTGAATATGTCTTATTTCTCTGCATATCCTCAATGCCCAGGACAGAGTCTGGCTACAGAAAGAGCTCCATAAATGTGGTTATCTTGTTGCAGAGAAGCCTGGGGCCTGAGGACTCAATGAGCCTTAATAGACCCCTACTTTTCTGCTTTATTACGTGATGCTGCTGGCATCTCTGAAAGCCAGAGTGTGAAACAAACAAAAATGTATATGTGCCAATTAATGACAATCACAATGGAGGGAGTACTCATATTGCTGTATTTTTAAATAACTATTTTATCAAATTTTGGCTTTGTGGGATAATTTTTCAGAACGCATTAGTGATCATATGCTGTTTCTAAACCCCTGTCAGAATTGACTTCCGCAATGTCCTCTGCACTGAAAGAAGTGGCAAGATATTATGATTGCCAGGGAAAATGGAAATAGCCTGCTTTTTTGTGTTGTTGTTAGGCATCTATTGGATAACTAGCCTGGCTAGTTGCTCCAATACACATGACTGTGTCTCATCTTCATAACTCTAGGAGGTAGGAATTACTATTCCCATGTCACTGATGAACAACGGAAGCTCAGAGAGAATACAGGATTCACACGGCTCTTGGGCCAGATGTGAGTCAAGCTTTCCACTTCCTCACTCAGAGCTTCTTATTGATTTTGAGTTTTGGTTTGTGTTTGGTTTGTTGTTTTCCTTTTCTTTCTGTTTTTGAGTTTTAAGACAGAAAATGTCCCTGACAAGCTCTACAGAAAATGTTTGGTAATTAATTCTTGGTTTGGTGGAACATTATCAAGACCGTTAACAAGTTTTCTTCTCTCACGAAAATAACCTAGTTGTTAATTTCTATTATTTACTAAAGTATCGTTTCCCCTCAGAGGTTGGTTCTTTAAATTTCTATTTATACAAGTGTCCCCTTCCAGTGGACTTCCCTTTGCTGGGTACCGTCATGTAGCTGGGTGAAGCATGAGTGGTGCACCCTTCCCCTTACCTGTGATATTGCAGTACACTTGCAAAGGTGCCAGTGGCCCGCTGCCGTCCGAGTCGATGTAGAAGAAACCAGCCGTGTTCCCTTGGTGCCTATACACCTCGCAGGATTGCTCATAGATGGCTGAAAAAACACAAAGGCAGCAGAGAAAAAACTTTGCTTGGCTCTGCATATTTCCTTGGAGGGATAAGTAACTTCCATTTATATTTACTTTTAATGTTGATTTCTTTCCGTTCTCCTATGGCCTCGACTTTCCCCCTAAGCCCTAACAAACTAGTGTCCCAACACAGTGGACTCGCATCCTCCATTCATCTTAACATTCATTCTTCTAATTGGCTCAGAAGTTACATCCTCTAAAAATCTCCCCTTAGTTTTTATATGGCCCTTCTTTCTAATAAAGTGTAGGTCCCTCCTCTGTGCCCACACAGCGAGGATCATCATACACTGCTCTGTCTCCCCCAGTGGTTACAGAATCTGTGAGAGCAGTGGCTGTGTGTTGTTTGACACTGAGTTCCAGAATCTTAGCAGAGTGCCACACTGACAGCAGTTCAAAAGTGATTAGTGAATGAAAAACTGAATGGATATATACAGTCATGACTTTTTATCAATAAAGTAAAATGACAGTATCTTATTTCTATATACCCAGAGCTCAGCACAGTAGCTAACATATAGTAGGTGCCCAATCAGGTATAGTCCATTTTGACTTAACAAGCATTTCCTGAGTTCCTAATATATGTCAACAGTGTGGTTACCACCAGATGACAGACTATGAATAAAGCAATCAGTCTGTGCTTTAGGAATCTCACAGCCTGGTTGCAGCCACAAAGTCTTTATGTGCTCAGAGGGAGGCAGACACAAATGCCCTGAGATTGGGTACTTTGATCAATTGGCAGGTATGAGAAATATATAAATCTCATTACACCAACATGAATGAATCCAGTGGGGTGTAAAGGAGGCATCTGCTGTGTCATGCGTGAGAATGTAGAATGTCACCTCATGCTTTAGACAAAACGGTGTAGCTCAGAGCAGCAGGTACACATCCAATTATGTCATTCTCCTATGCTTAAAACACTTCAGTGGCTCCCAACAGCTTTAAGATATAGCACCAACTCCTCACCTTAGCCAGCATGCCCCTGTGACTAATGCTCCGTCCCAGGAATATGAAGCTGCTGTTTGTCATGATCAAGTGTGAGGGGTGTCTCAAATAATTCATTACGAATAAAGTCCTAAAGCTTGAGAGGGTTTGACTTTTTATAAATTAGAGTGAATTCAAGGTTATCTTTGTACTCATGTAATTCTCTTTTGCAACCACATATACTTTCTGAAGCAAAAGGTAAATGGGTGGGTCACAGTTTGCACCCTTCATACTGAGCATAGCATAAAGCTTATTTCTGTTTGCTCAAAACTGATAACACACCTGGGTGTGTGTCGCACACATTAAAGTCAGCTCTGATATGTGTTTCCCCTCCCAACCTTTCCCACACTCCCAAGATGACCGCCATACGAAAAGAGTTGCTGTTCCCACACAGCGTAAATACCACCCAGATAACATGTGGGGAGTTACATAGTGGTGGACAACATGAGCCCTGGAATCAAACTGGGTGGTTTTGCATCACAGGTCTACCATTTACTACCTAGGTGAGCTTGGATAAGCTACTGCACCTGTGGTAGGCAACCTCTAAGACGGATCATCTTGTCCACACTTCTTAGTGTTCATGTCCTGTTCATGAATTTGTGCCCTCCCCTTGAGTGTGGGCTCGACTTATGCATTTGCTTCTAAGAGAATATGACACAAATGATAACTGTCATTTCCAAGAGTAGATTATAAAAAAACAATGGCTTCCATCTTGGGTGCTCCTGGATCACTCACTCTCGGAGAAGCCAACTGCTACGTCACAAGGCAGCCCTGTGAAGAGGCCCACATGAATGAGCATGAAAGCTTCTGAGCCATGCCATGTGAGTGAGCTCTGAAGCAAATCTCCATAGTTAAGCATTGTTTGAAATGACTGCAGCTCTGGCTGACATCTGAATTGCAGCCCTGTGAGAGACCGAGCCATAACAACCAGCTAAGTTACTCATGGACCTAGAGAAACTATGAGGTGATAATGTCTGTTGTTTCCAGATGTTAAGTTTTGCTGTAATTCATTATGCAGCAATAAATAGATAATAAACTCTCAAAGCATTAATTTTCTCATGTGGCTCTGGGTATAAAAAGAGCCTACCTCATACAATTGTGGTAAAGATTCAAAGAGATAATCCATGCACAGCACTGAGCAGAGTGCTTGGCACATAGAAAGTGCTAGATAAATATGAACTCTTATTCGTATTATTGCATTGTTTCATGCCATGTTGCCTCTTCTTTTTTTTTTTTGCCAGTTTTTTGTTTACTTGATTTTTTTTTCAGTTTTTATCATGAACTACAAGGCTTGTTATGAAAAACCCATAGACCCTACATCCCTTTTGTGCAGAGATGATGAATTTTAATTCTTACTTCATTCTTTTGGTATTAACTATTGTATATCTAAATAGCACATCAAAATTGCTACTTCTTGATTTTTCATTTTTACAAGTTATCTATTCACTCGGAAATGGAAGATGAGGATTTAGCTTTCTCATCACTCCCTCCATATTCAAAGCACTTTCTATTTCCCCATACTTCCAATATAGTTGCATTGTTATTTCAGTTAGATCAATGGTTACTGTTTGCACTGATATGGCAACATACTTGCTATTCACAAATAGCAAATATTATAGTATAACTACTTTTCCTTTTGTGAATAAAATTTAGTTTTTCTTGAAATTAATAATATCTTATTCTCTCATCTGCCTAGTTTTCTACGCATACATCACAAATTTAACTCCAAATTCACTAACAAATCTCTAAACTGCCTCCAAAAAACATCAGGTAAAAACTAATATAAATGGATACCTATTGGGAGAGAGAAAAAGAATGGGGGAGAGGGGGCAGGGATGAAAGCTAGACCATTTTAGATATTTTAACTCCAAAACAATACAAATACTTTAAATAGCTAGAAAAGAAAATTAAATATAATAGAAGAAAAAGAGCAATTCCTAAGCATTGAAAGGAAATTAAAACAAATCACTTTAAATAGGATTTCTTTCAAGTGATATTAAAATTCACTATTTTCTTGTTAACTTTTGATTACAGAAACTTTCAAATACATGCAAAGAATACAGAGTAATAAAATGCACCTGATATTATTACAACCAGCTTCAACAGATTATCAATATTTGGCTAATCTTTTTTTTTAATATTGGCACCTGAGCTAACATCTGTTGCCCGTCTTTTTTTTTTTTTTCTTCTTCTTCTCTCTAAAGCCCCCCAGTACATAGTTGTATATTCTAGTGGTAGGTCCTTCTGATTGTGCTGTGTGGGATGCTGCTTCAGCATGACCTGATGAGCAGTGCTGTGTCTGTGCCCAAGATCCGAATCAGTGAAACCCTGGGCCCCTGAAGCGGAGTGTGCGAACTTAAACACTCATCTATGGGGTGGGCCTGGGCTAATCTTCTTTTATCTATATTCTCAGTGTATCAATTATCCATTGCTGGCTAAGAAACACTCCAAAATTGACTGAAGACAGTAATCATTCCATGATTCTGTGGGTCAGCAATTTAGGCTGGGCTGAGCCAAGCATTTCTTGGTCAGGCACAGATTGTTGGGAAGGCCATTTGTTCATCGGCAATCACCTGCTGGGTCAGCGGGGCTTACTGACAGCATGCTGGTGTGCTTTGGTTTTCCCGTGTGTGGTCTCTCATACTCTAGTGGGCAAATTTCCATGATAAAATCTCCACGATCAGCAAGAAGGAAAGCACTTGTTAGGTCTCTTACTTCATAGTGTTTGTTGATGCCCCTTTGACCAAAGCAGGTCAACTAGTCAACCAAACTCCAAATAGAACATTCCAAGGACCTAAAAGGAAATGGAGCTATAGGATAGAAGTGGACTGTGCCAGTGTTTGACTTCATGGAACAGCATCACACTGCATTGTAATGTGAGCATAAAAGAAACTTTCATTTTGCTAAGGGATTGAGGTTTGGGGATCAGTAACTAAGTTTGTTAGCCTACCATTCCCAATATACATTCTCTTTAAACTTTGGTTCAGTTACTGGGAGACCTCTGATAGCAAAGCCTGGTAACAAGCCCTCTTATTTATAGATACTGTAAACAAGCTCATAAAACACAAGGACTTTGCCCAAAGACACACCAGCTGGTAAGTGGTTGATCTAATTTTATCATTCCTTTTTGATTTATTATTGGGAATACTTCATAAAACAAACATTTCTCATCAATTGTTTTGTTTCCTTAAACTACAAGATTGTATGGGAAAAGCAAGATCAAGGTTTGATGCTTTCCTTTTCATTCATCAGTTTCAAAATACTGAAGTGGTTCCCTACCATCCTCCAAAAGTGACCAATGAGAATATTTTTAGTCTTATTATGAACTCATAGGTTTAAACATAGTTGAAGTTAAAACAGTAATTTCACTAATGGGAAACAGTAGGATGTACCTAGCAGAAAAAAATAAAACATAACAAAAGTCTCAAATTTATTAAATTTTTATTGTTAAATAATACTGCTATTGATTAATTAAATTACTATACATATATTGCAAAAAAGCTACTAATTATGTTATTGAAAACAGAAACTAAAATTTTTACATTAAAAGACAAAATATAAAATGCAGAAAATATATGAAATTCTGCAATCTTAATCTGAGTAGGTAATATCAATTTAGATTCATTATTTTTTATTTTTTTAGTGATGTATATTCATGTTTTGACCACTGAAAGAACTAGAAGCACCTTAATGCACAGACTGCGGTCTCTGAATACAATTTCTCTCTAAAAGGATGGGTTTTACTGAGTCTGTGTTTGGAACAGGATGAGATGGGAATGCCTTTTTGTGCCTGAAAGTAAGAAAGCTATCAAAAATTGGAATTATGTCAAACACGGCACAGGATCAAATTTGATGGAACAATTTGGGTATCAAAAAGAATAGTCACTGCACTTGTGGGAGTAATGTTGTAATGCACAGAAATGTCAAATCACTGTGTTGTACATCTGAAACTAATATAATATTGTATGTCAACTATACTTCAATAAAAACAAGAGTCACCGCATTTGCGTATTTAAATATATATAACCTACTAATTCATTATCGTCTATCTCTCTCTCTCCCTATCTCTCTATCTATCTATCATCTATCATTTATCTATCTAAGTCCACTGGTCACCTTTGGAAGTTGCTAGAGAATAAAGTCCTTTTCCGAAAATTGGAAACAATTCAGATTGTAGCCTGCCTTTCTTGTATGGACTGTATTTGATAATAACCTAATATTCCATGAGAAATATTATTAGAGAATAACCAAAGCCAGAAAGTGCAAAAGAATAATAAAATTTGAAAATTTTCCTTTGATAATCACCAATGAAATAAAAAATTAGACAGTGATCATCAAAGACTGCTAAAATCATTAGGTCAAAAGCTAATGGGAGACTTTTTAGTAGATGGATTAAATTAACAATACCCAAACTCATGGATCAATCTCAATATCCCCCAAAGTGATTATTAAATTGCCAGTAATGTGATGCAATGAGAAATACACAGCACTGCCTAAGCTTTGCCAAAAATCTGAAGCTGAATCTAATCAAGCCATGAGATTTAAACACCAGTTTATAATAAGAGGTAGAGAAACATGCTCACCCAAACTATAAGGATATGATTAGTTAAATCTAGAATGTGGGAACAACTGACTCAGTTTCTTCAACAAATAAATGGCAAAAAGGGGATAGAGATGCAGGAGACATATCAATCAAACATTATGTGTGGACTTGATTTGGATCCTGATTCAAACAAACCAGAGAAAAATAATTAAGATTTACTATCAGATGATATTAAGAAAGTATTTTTAATTTTGGTTGAGTATGGTAGTGGTAGTGTGGTTTTGCTTCAAAAGATAAAAGTTGTTCTTTGCTAGAGATACATACAGAGGTATTTGAAGCAAAATGATATGACCACAATTTGTTCTTAAAGCGCTCCCTCAAAACAAATTAAAAAAAGAGGGGCAGAGAGGAAACAAAAATAACAGCATATAAATGTTGACTCTGAGGGAAGTGTACACGGGACACAATTGTACTGTTCTATCTCCTGTGTATGTTTGAAAATTTTTAAGAATAAACATTTTGTTTTAATATGTCGGCATTTCGGATATTCTATAGCCTTCAACTTCTTTGAAAACTTAGCTTCTGGATCTTTCTGATCTGCTGCAGCATGGATATTGTGTTTCCAATCTGGTGCACAGCCGACTCCCTGGTCACTCCCTCACCATCATGCTGGGCATTCCCTTTTGAAACTGGCTTTTTCACCCAGCATAACACCCTCGAAATCCATTCGAGTTGTTTCATGTATCAATAGTTTATTCCTGTTTAATTGCTGCATAAAATTCCATGGTATGGATATACCACCATTTGTTTGATCATTAACCAAATGTCCTTCAATGGCTAGTTCAGTTGGAGCATTTTAAAATTCTCCAGAGTCTTTTTTTCTCCTTCTGAATATCATTTTTTAAATAGCATGCAGTTCTTGATTCCTTGATGCAATATATCTCTAATATCTCAGAATACTAATTATAATATAGTTTCTTTGTCATTTTCTTCTCTGTATACACTAACTCCTCCAAGTTGTGTGTGTGTGTGTGTTTAGTTGGTTTATTTGTTTTGGGTTTTGTTTTTGATCTCTATCTTATCTTTTATTTTATACTGTTTTCTTGGATGTCAGGTGATCTTTTGTAGCCATCTCATATTTAACAGTGGTCTCTAGAATACTGATTGCTCTAAGCAAATGTCTGTGGTTTGCCCTCCAAAGACATTGCTGTAGAGTTGTCTGGCTGGATCATGTCATGGGAAATCCCCATGTTAATGTCTTTATGTATTTTCTCTGGGTCTCGTTAGAGTCTATGACTTAGAGGGATGTTTTACATGAGATTTTGAAGGTGTAAGCGACACAGCACACATTTTATGCTTGTAAGGTCACAGCAGGGCATGAGGTGATGTTATAGACCATACATACCGACACTTATCTTCTGACTTAAGTTGTTAATGTAAGGCACCCAAGCCACACTAGCTGCTACTCCACATAGGCTATCTTCTCCTTCAACTTCCCTAACTCCTGATAGATGCACTTTAGATCTCTTATGATCACCTCGTCACCAAAGGTGGACATTTGGCGATGGTAAGAGTCAAGGTAATTCTCTGATCAGCTGCTGACCGAACCATTAAAAAATGTATACTTATATATCATTTATTATTATTTGTGTGAACTTTTAGAAGGAAGTGAAGGTAAATACATATGCCCAATCTACCAACTCTTCCAGGAAGTACACCATGCTACTTTTTTATTGAATTTTTCTTCCTATGCAAACAAGTACTCCACACACATTTTTCAGAACCTACTAATTTTTCAGTAACTCTAGGTGAGGCTCTTAGAAAACTAAATGAAAAAGACATAGTTCTAGACCTCAAGTAAGTCAGGGTCTTAAATTGACCAAAATTAACCCCAATACAGACAGAAAATTTTAAAAACCAATTCCTAAAAGAAAAAGTATTTAAAGAGCTCCTCTAGGAAAAAACAGGAGGATGATATGGTTTCTCAAGAAAATCTACTAAAGAGTAGATAATCCTAATACTATTTATATTCTCCAAAGTACAGAAAAAGAAAGAAATCTTCAAAAGTTCTTATGTGAAGTAAACATAAAGGTGACCTCCACACCCACCAAAGATCACACCAAAAAAGAAAACTGTGGACTCACTTATGAATATCAATAAAAATTTTTTGCATAAAATATCAGCAAATAGAACCCAATGGCATATTTTAAAAGGATATGATGGCCAAGTGAGGGCTTAATCCAAAAATGCAGGAGTGGTTCAATATTAGGAAATGTATTACCATATATATTTATATATATACATGTATCATAACAATAATAGGGCTAAGGAGAAAAATTATTTGATCATCTCTATGCATTTAAAAAGACTTGATATGAATTATACCAGTTCTAAATTGCCATTGGAGGTCATCTTTAGGAGAACCATCACATTTCCTGTTGGGAAGAAGATGGGAACATGAAGGAAAAACAAAAGAATCTCTATCAGTGGCAATACTGGTCTCCATTAAAAACATCAACTAGTAAATGCTAATGCCAATGCTGCATTTGCAGGTCTAATATTACAGGTACACACAAAGATAAGTGCTCTTCAATGAAAATGACAATGATAGACATATTAAGACTCTTTAGAATAAATTTTTATATTAATATGAACAGATGTACAATGTAGCTGGACAGAACAGATGGATCAGTGTTTTCATATTTAAGGAAAATAGTCTGAATCTAGTTCTGGCAGCTAATTTATTGCCTAAGGTACAATTTGAAATGTCCTTGTGATGCTCACTCTCATTAAAGATAATAATAGTATTCAGACAGCAAAATAGTTTTATTTAGACCTCACCTTTTCAAGTACCAAGGTCAGAGCTGTAGTTTTTCTGCCCCCAGTTTATATTACTATTGTAAAACTACAGAAATACACAAGAAACTCACTTTCAAGAGAAGTACACATTTTTAAGGCCTTAAAAATGTTTCAGTCCTATTTCTTTCCTTTTTCTCTATGTCTCCAGTAATCTAATATTTACCACATTGTTGCATATAGTTACAGATCTTCATACACAGCCTACAGACATAAATAAGATCAAATTAATTCTAGTAATTAAATCAATGTTTGTGAAGCATTTTGCATGTAATAGCCATTTATTTAATTAAGTTTATCAAGCCCCTTGTGCAGTAGGTTTGCAGAACTTTGCCTTGGTCTGATTTCAGTGAAGAAAAGAAAAAAATAATATGTTAAAACTGATGGGATTGCTGAAATTAGTTCAAAAAAATGTGTCAGGGGATTAAATTAGAAAATAGATTTTTTGATGTCCCAGTCTGCACATCGCTCGTACAGGCTGAAAATAGACATAGATTTGGTAACATTTTCATTACTTAAAAGGAAGTTAGTGGAGATGGAAACAGATTAGCAGTTGCTAAAGGTGAGGAATGAGGGGATGAAAGAGGGTAGGTGTGGCTAATAAGGGACAGCATGAGGGGTGCTTGTGGTGAAACTATTCTACATCTTGATTATGGTGGTGATTACACAAATCTATATATGTGATAAAATTGCACGGAAATACACATACACACATTTGAGTGCATGTCAAAATGGAATAATCTGAATAAACTCTGTGTATTTTACCAATGTCATTTTCCAGGTTTTAACTCTGTTCCACAGTTATGCAAGATAATACCACCTGGGGAAACTGAGTAAAGAATATGTAGGACCTCCTGGTACTTTTTATTTTTTTGCAATTTACTATGAATTATTTCAAAATGAAAGCTTTAAAAGGAGAGTTACAATGGAACAATTCTCCTCCTAGGTATATACTCCGTAGATATGAAAACATGTGACCCCATAAAAACTTGTACATGAATGTTCATAGGAGCGTTATTCATAATGGCCAAAAAATGGAAACAACCCAATGCTCATCAACTGATGATTGGTAAACAAATGTGATATAAACATACAGTGAAATATGATTAGGCAATGGGAGGGAATGAAGCACTGAAACACGCTGCAACATGAATAAACATTGAACCTTGGAAATATTATGTTAAGTGAAAGAAGCTCGTCACAAAATGTCACATACTGTATGATTCCATTTATGTGAAATGTCCGCATAAGGCAAGTCTACATAGAAAGAAAGTGTGTTAGCGACTGCCAGGGGCTGGGGGTAGGGGGTGGGGGGGTGGGCCTTGAGAATGGTGGATGACTACTAATGTGTACAGATTTCTCTTTGGTGTGCTGAAATGTTCCATAATTAGGTAGTGATGATGGCTATACCACTGTGTGAATATGGTAAAACCACTGAAGTGTACACTATAAATAAGAGAAATTTATGATTTAAAAATATACCTCAAAAAACCTTAAAAAAAAGTGAAGGGGCAGGGTGTTAGGCCACAGAACAGGTCCCAGAAGGTTTTTTAGGTTCCTTCAGGACACACTGCACCAGAGGGAGCCCTGGTGTCTGTGACATTTGGCCCAGAGTGTGTGATTAGAGTAGCAAGCCAGTCAGATGACCTCTGGCAAGTTCCAAAGAGAAAGGAGCATGCCTGTGTCCAGCTCCACCCCTCACCCCCAGACCACAGTGGTATAGCCCTTTCTCCTTAGAAACTGCAGCACAGCTCATGACAATAAGGAGGAAACAAAGCAACAGTTGCTAAACACAGACTGAGAATCTCGTTCCTAATACTTCCTATTATAGATCACGTCATCCCGACCTTCTGTGAGTAAGTAGATTAATCTATAAATCTTACAGTAATTATCCTTAATAATGTGTTCTCTTTAAAACATAAATATGCAAACATGCTTAAGATATCCCTTCCTGGTAATCCAGATCTGAATTCAGTCTAGCTCCTCGGGTGCATGGAAGCACACAGCACTCGGAATTTTGAGGCATGTACTGGCACGAACCTCAGAGAGCATACACAGCTTCTAAAGTGGTGATTGCAAAGCAATGATTCTCTGAGTGTGGTCCTCAAACAGGCAGCAGTTGGCATCTGTCCGAGCTTCTGAACATGCAAATTCATGGACTCTATCACGAATGAGAATCTCTGGGCATAGTGTTGTGGAAACTATGTTTTAACAAGATCTCCAGGTGATTGTTTTGCAAGGTAAAACTTGAGAAACCTTGTTCTAAAAAATCTTTGAAAGTCACACATTAAATAGTGGTATATATTATAAGTTTTTTACAATTCTGTCCCATTCGCTGAATACTCAAGTTTCCAATAAATATTGGCATACTCATAGTGAAATAATAATTTTAACGTTTGCCCAGAGCGCTACGTCTCTGTATATTTTTTCTCTCCCCTTTTGTTTTCCCTCATGACATTGTACTTCTTTAGGGGAGTAATAGTCATCACGCATCTGTGAAAACCAAGAGCTAATATCAAACTCACTCGTTAAACCATCCTACTCTTGGTTAATCATTTTATCATTTTATCATTTGATGTCCTTCTAGAAAGCCTTTGAAAGCTGATAACTCAAACACCACCGATAATTTACAAAGATTTTGACAAGTTGCTTAATCTCTTGAGTTTTATTTTCCTCTGCAAGAATTCTATGAGAATTAGATGAGGTAACGTATTGAAATCGGCTGCCACAGCTCTTCACCCACAGCAGGGATTCAATGAATGGGAGCTATTCAATTGGTATCATTTATAAACCTCCAAAACAATTAAAAAAAAAGGATTGAGGACATTTATGTGGTCCTTCAGGGACTTTATCAAATATGTACTGTACCCAACCATGTGTTAGGTATAGAGTTGGGTGCTAAGGATACAAAGATGGATAAGATATTGTCCCTGTCCTCAAATTTTAAGTCAAGTGAGGAAATAGGCTAAGATATATTCTTCATTTATATGATAGAGGTTTTGGAATTAGACATTGCTTCTCTCTGTATTTTCAGAGGCTAGCCTGGTTCATAGCAGGTGTCCAAGAAATGACTGTTGGCTACTTTAGAAACACACGAATGAACAGGCTAGGAGAGCCCCCTGTGGGGACCTGTGAGGACCACTCATGTCTTCAGCAGACCTGTCCTTCAGAAAGGGCTCTCTGGAAGCTAGACCAGAAGTCAATGGACTGAGGGCAGGAAGACAAGTAAGAAGAACATTGCATTAATCTTCCTGAGGAAGAATGAAGACCTAAACAAGGGAGAGGCAATAGTAGGTCTTTTCAAAAAGAGACCTAAGCATGTGGACATTGTTATGCACTTTTGAGTTTAAAGACAATTACTCTATGGCGTATCTACAGCTCCGTATATCTGGTCACCTCCTGTGGAAAGAATTAGTCAGGCATCATTTAAAGACAAACAGGAAAAAGTATTCTTTTCTTCTGGAGAAAAATTTGTTTACAAGTTGATGTAATACGATGGTAAGATTTAAGCTTTAAATGTACCTGTCTTTCTAATCCAAAAGTCCATTTCAAATTACACAAAGATTCAGTATAAGTCCAGTCTACCACACAATAGGGAAGCAAAAAATTGTAAGAGAGAAATGTATCAAGAACAAGGAGATGGTGAGGCAACTGATCACAAGATCACATAATGATAACAGCTACCATTTGATACCATATGATGCCTACTGTGTGCCAGGCACAGCCTTAGGCACATTGATATAGAATCGCTAGCCTCCTACAGCCATACCAAGCCTCAGCTTTACAGGGGAGGAAACAGAGGCTCAGATCAGCGCCCTGATTCATCTGAGCTCACCCACCCATTGGCACAGGAGTTGTGCATGGCTGTGATCTGCATACTGTGTCCTTGACAAAGAGAGGTTCTTGCATCTTATTCAGATACGCTTAACATGAAAAATCAAACATGATATTCAGAGACTTATTTAAATTTCAGAGTCTCTAGCAAACATTCACAAACTTTCCAGCGTCTCCCCTGGTTAGCTTTGCAAACACGGCTGCCCTAAGCTCTGGAAGTTCTCCAAGGTCTCTGCAAGGACCTATCCACCTAATTGTGACTTTCTAGCTTTGCTCATAACAAAGAAAGCCTTTAGACTGTGGTAATACTTAACTCTGGAAAAGCATCCCTAAATAATATTTGTGCTCCCATTTTCTTGGGGCTTCTGACCTGATCACAAGGTAGAAAGGTGAAGAAGTGAAGCTTTGAAGAAGACAGAAAGGTGAGAATATTATTTTACTCTCTTTTATGTATGCATAAAAGCAACACAAAATAAAACAAAAGCATGGCCAAACCAGAGGCCTGGAGAGGCGAACTCATGAGCCCTGCAGACAGGCCAGGGTCAGTGACAGGCTTGGCTCCACTGGGGCTAAGCCAGCCTCTCCTTATGCTCAGAGGGTTCAGGAACCCCTGACTCATGTCATTTCTGTCATCTGACATGGAACAACACTTCACTAAAGCAGAAGGCTGGATGTTGTGAATAGATCAGATAATGAGTATAAATTGCTGGTTGATTGATACAACTGGAGAGCTAATCTTGAAAGAAAGAGAGCATAGCTCACTCAGGGACCTTGGCTTTGGTATTGAAATTGCCACCTGGTGAGCAGGGAGTCCAGGTGAGATCTCCAGCCTCTTTCCACCCCCCTCCCCCCACCCCCTGGCCACATGAACCAGTATGAGAAGTCCTGCCACCTCCAGTCTTCCAAGACCTGACTCCAGCCTGAGTTCCACACCCCCTCTCATTTGCCTGCTCCTGGTTGCAGTCAGACATTGGGAAGGAGATCCAAGTCATGTCTGGAGTGGTTCACTGCTTGTTTCATGCGAACAAGCCTTAACTTCACAACCAAATGGTAATTTCCTCCAGAGGAGAGTTCACAGCATGCAGAGAAAAAGAGAGACTTTTTAAGCCAAGGAGTTTTGCGTTAAAATCCTAGATTTGCTGCTTATGAGTTTTGTAAACCTAGCCCCATTACTACTCTAAGTTTCCTTTTTCTTAAACATTAAGGGTGCTAATAGACCTATTTTGGAAGGTTTGTAATGAATTTCCAAGCAAGCACATAGTGCTTGAAAGTAGTCTGTTCCTACACCTCTTCTTACCCTTGCTAAACAGAAAAGTTTACTTCCCATGCATTCATTAGTGTTGACTGAGAACATTCCAGCCCTGAGTGGACGCAGCAGGCACTCCGGTTCTAGCTGCATTGGAGGTGTGTACCCAGCAAGCATTCTGACTCGGTGAGCATCTCTCTATTAACTGTTCTTTCTGCAGCATTTGTTGTTGTATTCTACATATCACTTCTGCTCTGCAATTGCTATTCTGATAACCATATAATAACTATTCTGATTTTTAAGGATGTTAAGAAGAAAAAAGAATTTCTGTTCTCCAACAGAATAATGAAGAAATGAACATGTCACCATTTACAATATAATATGACATAGTTTATGAGGAGAAAATGTACAAAGTCTGGTTTATATTTGACAAAAAATGACAGCAGGCCTACTGAAGGCACTAGTCTGACGGCACTTGAGCTGGGCCTAAAAAGCTGAGTAGAAATGTCCTAGGCTGACAGGCAATCCTGCAGCCTTCCTGGCAGAGATGACAGCACATTTTAAGAGTGATGTAGGATGGCATGGCATGTGTGGGCTGCTAAGAGTAGTTTAATGTTGCTCCAGCAGAAATGATGTAGGGACATGCACCCCACCTGCACCCTAGTTCCAGGTATGACTTCCCATGTGTGTGATTCTCACATTCTTTCCCCTCTATCAGCTGAATAGAGGCTCCCAAGGACCTAGAAGGAGGTGGAGCTATAAGATAGAAGTGGACTAGTCCGCATGTGACTGCATAGATCAGCCACACTACAGTGTGATGTGAGCCAGACGGAAACTTTAATTTTGCTAAGCCAGCAAGGTCTGGGGATTGTTTATCACCTT
The DNA here is from genome assembly GCF_021613505.1 of Equus quagga. Classification (NCBI taxonomy): domain Eukaryota; kingdom Metazoa; phylum Chordata; class Mammalia; order Perissodactyla; family Equidae; genus Equus; species Equus quagga. The sequence goes on from NC_060270.1 coordinate 67,463,198, forward strand.
AGCCTGCTTACCTTTTCATCGCTCCTTGAACTTTAGCTCAGTTACTGGGAGATTTCTGAGTGCCAAGGTTGGTGATAAGCATTCCTCTTAATGGATAATTCAAATGAACTCATATAATGTGAGAGCTTCGCCCAAAGCCATCCCAGCTGGTAAGGGGTGGGTCTGGGGATCTGACATTGGTTCCCTAACTCTAAACTCCTTGCTCTCTCCTCTAAATGCTGGAAACAAACAAAAGCTCATAAAATAGTTATATTGTGGTCATAAGTTTCTAAAACTGGTCTCAAATAGACAGAGTAATAAAGGCAATCCTTGTGAAAGTTCCTTGAAGGCATCCTTGCAAATAAGTACACAATATTTATCTGCCTATATTTCACCATCATTGTTAACGAGTCCAGAATCCTCTGTGCAGAGGCCACACTGGTAAAATAAATTAATATTTTGCATTTGCACACCATAAATCATGTGTCTTCCTGTATGAATTGGTGAACACCTATTTTTTAAGCTATGAGAAAGACACTTCACAATAAAAAATGTGTCTTTTAGTATGTGAAATCCACATTATATTTAACACAAAGAGAGTAACAAAATGCCCCATGCTCCTATTACGAGAGGATGTTTAATTTTGTTACTCAGGACATCTCATATTGGTGCAACATGGAGTACCCATTTCCATCTAGATTACACTCAAAACATGTTTTAATTCTTCCTATCAGATTATGCTTACAAATTCCTTCTCATCATCACAGTGTTCGCAGAATACTAATCATCATGAAACAACGTGACCACCAAAAAGGAAATTGAGACACAAATCTCTGAGCTAGAGGTGAATTTACTATAAAGCTAAAGAAGCCGAAGCTTCTCGACCCGATTGCAAAGCCCTAAATGATGTCCCAGCAATGTGTTTACATCATTATGAATTTTTGTAAACATTGTGTGTCAGCTGGGCTTCAATCAGAGAAGTAGACCACTGGGAGATACACATGGATCTGTAAGGGGGGGAGTCTGTTGCAGGGATATGTGAGTGCTTGAGAAGCAGTCTCTGTGAGGTTGCTGTCTTTGCACTGGATGCTGCAGCTTAAAGTCCACAGTTGAGAAAGGAAGATGGACATAAGGTTGGGGAGCAAAGACAAACTAGAACATTTAAACATGCTCTGGAGTCTCTGGACTGAAACCCAGGAGATTTCTTGCTGTCTATGACTTTAGCAGTGTTGTAAGAACTAGAGCAAATGCACACACCTGGCCCGGGAGTCAGACAGGCTGACACAGGATCCAGAAGAAAGTGGATCAGGTGCAGGCCCAGCACCGTCCACACCAGCAAGTGAGGACGCAAGTCCTCAACAGTTAGGATGAACTACAGAATGGCTGCTGCTTTCTTTCTACCTCTCTCAAACCTCCTACAAGTATCTCTCGTGTGGTGTCTCCTAAGAAGAAATACATAGGAAAGAAAATTCTGGGGAATGTGGTTCAGCCAAACTTAGCTGACACATTATAAAGCTATTGAATTTTACAAAAGTAAGATATTTTAATTACAATCGGTTAAAATAAAATGTTTAACTGCAACTGGTTAATACCACTATCTCTTTCTCCTGCTCTTCCCATTGTCACACTTCTCATACCAGGTAGCATAGGAGAAGACACAGAAACTTTTAAGATCTAGTTAAGGGGGAGGTATGCTGCGGATATGTATTTAGTTTAGATTGGTGGGGGATAATCACATGATTTGCAACCGCTCACATGTATAGTTACTGCTAGCCATTGTGCTTTAGGAGCAGCTTCCATGAATACCCCTGCTGCCCGTACGCACATTCATGCAGCGTCATGACCAGAGGGGCAGGACCAGAGGTCAGACCTCAATAGAAACATCACCAGCAGCATCCAGCACCAGAAATGTGTGTGTCATGGAGGAGAAGTCAGGTTTGAAGTGTACACAGCCAGAAGCTAGTCTGTGGGAAATTCTTCTAAATCTTACATCTAATTTGTGAAACTTGACAGGGATTTTCCGAGTTTTAACCTCATTCATAAAAGTTTACACAGCATAGGAAGAGAGGGGTACGGATAGAAGTTCTTGTTTCATGTGAATGTATAGAGTTTCAGGTTTATAAGATGGAAAGAGCTCTGGAGATGGATGGTAGTGATGGCAGCACATTATGGATATATTTAACACCACTCAACTGTACTTAAAAATGACTAAGATAGTAAATTTTAAATTATGTGTATTTTAGCACAATAAAAAAATGAGAGGAAAGAAACAAGTTTGAATGTTTGCCTATAAACATCTGTAGCTATCACTAAAAATAGATATATTTAGGATTAGGCATGCCTTAAAAATGTTAATCTTTAACATCCATATATTAAGTTTTGTTTATTAGATAACCAGTAAGAAAATAGGATATTTTAAAATTTTCAATTCTATCGTCACATTGTTTTACATTAAAGTAAATAAGCAATGGATATCTTGACAGTTTATGTGTATATCAACAGTAAAATGTGAAGCTGAAAAGAATCGTTCTCTAAACGATCCATGTAATTAAAAATATATATATCGTGATTAATCATACTAGAGGAAAAGCTGAGTTATTTTATTCTCTGTAAAAAACAATATATATATATATATATATGTATATAAAAGCATCATGTAAGACGGCAATCAAAGAGAAACCCAAGAGACATAAGGAAATAAAAGTACTATAAAACTGTGTCAGGAAGTTAATAAAAATATTATGACTTTTTTAAATTTGGAAATGTCTATGACACTTGTCCCTTTTTTTTAATTTGTAATTTGTAGTGATTTATTTTCTCATTCTAAAAATAATTTAGAAAAACAATTTTAAATGCGATCCCCAGAATTATATATTTCTGGGCCTTTTGAAACTTCGGTCTGCCCTAGACTGAGCACAGCATCAGCACTGGATCATTGCCAAGGTCATCAAGCAGAACTGCGGCCTGCCTTCTGCAGGGACGTGTCTGAGCTCCTTTCTCAAGTAAGCAGGAGCCCTGGACTCTTGACGTAGGCTTTGCTTGGTGCCCAAGGATCTTCATCCTGCCTTTGACTTCACTCTTAAGTAGAGCAATGTGTGTAGCGGTGTCTTAGCAAAATGAAAACCAGAGCGATCACTAGAGCCAGACAAAGAGGGAGAAGCTACCCAATTATCGCTGCATGGTAATTTCCTCTTCTGTAGAACATAATTATCATCTTTACCTCGTGGACTTGCTTTGAAGTTTAAATAGGATAATGAGAAGGTACATGTAAACTGGCTGATGCATTCTAGGTGCATGAACTTTATCTAGAGGAGAGGAAACCAGGAGGAAGAAACAGAAACCGAAATGAACAGAAGCTATGAAGTGGAACATTGGAAATACCTGGGGAGGATTCTGAAAGATTCCCAAACACAGTCTGAGATAGTTTTTAGAAGGAGGCCTGGACTTGACTGGAGAGGAGAGGACAGAGGCATTCGGGGCCATGTACAAGCAGGGACTATAGGCATGGCCTTCCCCGAGACAAGCACGAGAACCTTGCTACAGACAGCATCCTTTTTGAGCACTTGAAAAAACCCAAGCAAGAACTCTGTACAAAGGTTTCTAGAGAAAGGAAATGCCATCCCTGGCCAGCCTGTGAGAGAGAGACAGGGTATACACAGAGTGATAGCCTTGAGACCTAACAGAAGAAGGACCCAGGAGAAAGAGTCACTCTCTTAGTTAAGTGGTGTATACAGCTTCCCAGCAACGGGGTCGTGGAACCTAATCTCATCATTCCCTGAATCTATTTCATTTTTTATAAACATACATATTAAACTGAATTTAATTCCTGTTCCAGACTGGATTAAGTCTTTAGTTATCCTTTTGTCCTTGTCTGACATCTTGAGTTAAAGCCCTTCATGGGAAACTGTTATAAACGGATGGCTTGATTGGGGAGCGTCAAATGCTGGTTCCTGGAATGGGCGAAGCCAGGTCAGCAGCAATAGCCACCATTAGAACGTTGTCCTCATGAGGCTGCTCCCTGTCGACATGTCCTATCTGTTCCATAACCAGACGCCTGCAAACCCACAGACAAGAGACAGCCACCGAGGCCTTCTGAGCCTATGAAAATAAGCTTGTTCTGGATGGCATGTGACCCCTTGACAATGAAAACCATGCCAGATTTATACAGCAACTTCAATTTGTAGTCTTCCCGGATCCCTTGCATGTCAATCTTTCAAGATTCATTTTAAGGGAGACTTAAAGCAGAGAAAGATTTCAACATCTGTTTTAATAAGAAATTTAAAAACCTACTCTAAACCCCTGCCTGTCTGTCTGTAAAAGAGCCCCAGCCTAAGAATATGCCTCTTTCTTGGACTCAGGAATAGGTTCCCTGTAGTACTGTTTATAGTACAACATGTCTTTCGCCTTTGGGGAAAATGGGCTCTGCTGCAACGGAGAGAGTCTTTCTCTTTCTGGAGATCCATTATGTGTATATAGAACAGAACCTTCCTTTCCTCGGCTGGCTGGGACCTCCACATGCTCCACCTCGTGTTTCTTCCTATTAAGCTTGCATCTCAGGGCATCCGTTCACCTCCCTGTGCCTGGTAGGTCTTCAGGTTTGAGAGAGTATCTGGACTGATCATTACCTGTGAACTTCCCCTTTTTGTTCAGTTTCAGCTTCCTGAAAACTTAAGTCTGAAGTTAGCCAATTTTTGTTCAAACTCTCAAACAATTTTTCTCAGTCATTGCTGCCTGAACTCTGCCTAACCTTTACCAATATTCCACAAAGTCCTTAATGAGATTGTTTTATGTTGTCATGCTAGAAAATTGAAAATGAAAGAGCTTTCATTTCTTAGAGGAATCACATAAGGGAGCCTGTGTGCTCATTTTTATTCTTTATCTTCTAATTAGAAGATTGGAGTTTTTAAGCAGGAAGGTTGAGGAGACTAGAGAAGACTATCACAAAGGCATTATTTCAACCTTCATTTTTTTCTTTTTTTCATTTTTATTCTCACCTTAACATGATTTTAATTTACAATTAAGAAACCTGAAATGAACTCTACTAATAAAGAAGTAAAAAGATCCGTGTTGTTCAGAGAAGAATTTGAAGAACTGGAAAGTGTAAAAGAGAATACCCTCACCCCAAATTGCTAGTGATGTGCAGCCTGGTTGCCCACTGCCTCTCTGTGCAGGCCATCAAGTCAACCTGATCTCCTCGTCAGCCCCTGGGGCGGCTATTTGTGCCCCGCTATCATCTCCATCAACATTCTGTGATCCTTTAGTGAGAGCCTTTGAGGAGCCAGACACATCTTCTGCCATCAATTACTCCCCTTCCCTAATTCCTTCTCACTTGTGCAAATACCTGCCTCCTGGAAGGACTTGCTCCTCCTCACCCCTCATATAAAGATGCCCCAACCTTAGGGCGTCCATATTGTTCTCAATTCTAGAATCTTATCTATTACACTTATTTAATGGATAATCAAGAGCTGCCTTGTAAACCCCATGTGCCTGCCACTCCATACTCATAGATTTTTGTCCTCTAAACTTCTTAAAGGCAGAAATTATATTTATGTACATATAGCATATATAATATATATAGAGAGAGAGATAGATAGATGAGATAGATAGATACAGATTGTATCCTTTCTAGCATTATAAACAAATGAATCTATTAGGCATATTTAAGACTGTGAGGAGGAGGAAGAAACATTCATAGAGCTCTCCTATCATTTACCAAATACCACCAGATCTTTATAAAAATGTTATTTCTATTTTCTAAATAAATAATTATCAGGCTGAAAAAAATCAAAACGTTTGACAACACTCTGTGTTAGTGAGTGTGTGAGGAAACTGGCATCCTCATGCATTTCTAGTGGGAGTGAAAGTTGGCTCAATGCCTGCAGACGTCAATAGGCAACATGCAGCAAGAGCACGTATATCCTTTGACCCAGCGATGCCTCTTCTGGGAAATGAACCTACAGCTATACTTGTAAGTGTGTGAAATGGCATATGTTCACCCTTATTCATTGTAGTTTTATTTGTATGGAATTATTAAAAAATCCCAAAAAAGCCTATCAATTTGGGCCTTATGAAATGAATTATGGCACAACTCTACAACTGAATTCCAAGCAACTGAAAGAAGAATGATGGAACTCTTTATGTGCTGATATGAAAAGATGAGCTCTAAGATAGATCGTTATTTTAGAAAAGTAAAATGCCAAACAGTGTATATAACATGCATTTGTATTTGCTAGTATTCCTATAAGGAAACTCAGGTAAAATACACACGTTACCTATCACAGCCTAGGTGTGAGTCTAGACAGATAGAAGATAGAAATGGAAATCAGGGCTTTTTATATGGATTGATTTACCATGAATTCTCATGAATATATTACCTATTCAAAATTTAAATTACAAATTTAAGCGTTGTTTGTATATATTTAAAATCACTTTCTTAAAGTCTATGGAGGCACTTCCAGTTCAGAAGAGAGTCTTAGACTCTGAAGTGTGGAAAGAGGAAGATGACATGGTTTGGGGCCTCAGCACTGAAGAGATAACACAGCAGCAGCGCTTCTACACCCCACTCCTGGCCCAGGAAGGCGACTGAGTCCAGCATTTTCTCACCCTAATCTAACACAGAAGGCAGCCCAGGTAGGATGGTCCCCTCGACGTGAACCCCACAGAATCGAGAGGGAATACCTCTGACAACACCAGGTAAGCCTGGTGGTAACAGCAAGGGGGATCTTCGGGAGCCCCACTACCAATAAGTGGCCAGGGGAAGGGATCTCCTTCACCACTGGGGCTGACACTCATCTCCCGCACCAAGAGAAACTGGGGAAACCAGATAGTACCTACAGGACAGATCCTGCCACAAAAGCAAGCAGTCTGATTGGAAACCTAAGAATCAGCTGCTGTATCCAAAAACACAAACTGTGGTGTGTATCATGGAATACTACTGAGCAAAGAAAAAGGAACCAACCTGGATGAATCTTCAGGGAATTATGCTGAGTGAAAAAAAGATTAATTCTACCCAAAGATCCCCTCCCCTCTCACAGGTCCTCACCTGCCACTAGCCTTTTAAAATCTCATTTTTGAATGAAGATTGAAGTATTGATGCCTATCTTAGGCTGGGCTTTTTAAATTCTTGCATTGGGTTTATGTTTTGTGATATAAAGTAATCATAAGAATGTCTATCACCTAAGAGTGCAAAGAAAATTCCTGAGTCTTGCCCAAGACTATATCCAAAGGCAAGAGAAAATTATCTTCATTATATAAACTTTACAGGAAGCGTAGGAGACAAATATAGAATTGTGTTTTGATTGCATAAAATATCACATCTTCGGCATTGAAATCACACCAGGGCCAATGGAGCTAACATTGTGACTAGTGTTATCATTAAGGTGCTACACAAACCTAAATGATATCAGTTGTACACAGGTGAGTAGTGCCATGGTAAGCAGAAGTGTGACATATAAAGCAGAAGTATAGCAGAAGTGTGGTTAGAGGAGATGAATATAGGTGCCAAGCAGACAAATGAGTAGACTCTATGGTCAGCTTTATGTTTGGCTAGACTATAGTGCCCAGTTACTCAATCAAACACTAATCTAGGTATTGCTATGAAGGTATTTTGTAGATGTGATTAAAGTCCATAATTAGTTGACTTTAAGTAACAGATATTATCTTAAACAATCTGGGTGGGCCTGCTTCATTCAGTTGAAAGGCCTTAAGAGCAGAGCTGAGGCCTCCCAGAAGAAGAAATTGCACCTGTGGACCACAGCTTCAGCTCATGCCTTAAATTTCCAGCCTGCCCTTCCTGATTACCTACCCTATGGACTTCAGACTTGCCTGGCCAGCTTCCACAATTGCATAAGCCAATTTTTGCAATAAATGTCTTTATATTTCCTCCTGGTTGTTTCTCTGCTTGAGCCCTGCTTGACTGATACTAATTATGTTTATTATCATTATTCCTCTCCATTAATACAAACTCCAATCTATACAAGTCAGTCTCCTTACTTACTCCAACTCCAGCCAAGCTAATGCCACCCTGGTTTCTTGACCATCCCCTACTTTCTCTGGCTGTGCAAATCACACTTATGTACCAGGTTTAGCTGAAGTCCAGAATTACTGAGTATCCCTTCCCTTCATGTCTCATCTCATCCTCCATGCTTGACACCTATATTTTTATCTTTACCTATATTCAATTTACTCTTTGACCATGTACAATCTTGTATTATTTTCTGAGTATATAATATAGGTCCCCCAGCCATTCCTGATAATTTTAAAGTCCTTGAGAATGAGAATAAGATCTTCAGTTGCTCAGATATCACCCACAGCGTTCACTGTTGGACCCAGAGTAGATATTTATTTATGGCTGATATAAACGTATACTGTGTGGAAGAGTGATCCGAAAAGAAAATAGATTTATGAAGAATTGATGCTAAATAAAAATAAACACCACAATTAAATCTTAACATAACAGCAGCCAAAATAAAGTGTGGAACCATCTATGTTCACTGACTTGGGAATCAATGGTAATTATTATAATATGATAAGTATACTATATATTAATTAAAATAAGTAAAAGCAATTTCTGGCCCTTATTATCATTACCCAATTACTTTCTGAATCCAGTGGTTCCAAGAACTATGGAGCCCACCAACATCATAGTTCATTGCAGGCAACTGAGATGTGATAGTGGTGGGAGAAAATGATGGCAAGTCCTATTCTTTGGGGGACTTCTCAAAACTGTGCAAGGATAGCTTAAATGGCAGGCTGTTCATGGTAGGCTCATAACAAACACTAAGCAGAGAAAACTAGAAGAAGGTAGATTTCAGTTTCTGAGAGAAACAAACCTTTTAGACACCAGAGAAACACCATAATAACAGGAGGTATTGATCAACCTGCTTCTAGACCATCAACTTGATGCAAATAACATACCTGTACTAAAAGGTCCCTTCCAAATGCAGGAATCAACACTTGTTGCTAATCTAAAAGTTATCCACAGAAGACCAGGAAAGGTGAAAGTGTAGAGGGCTGATAAGCAGAGTAAGTAAATCGAGTGCCTTCTGTATAGGCACTACACCTGGTGCTCTAAGTGTGGTCTCTTACTGAATCCTCAAAAAATCTTAAGACATAGACATCATTATTCTTATATTGAGAGATGAGAAAGTCAAGTTCAGAGAAGTTGAATAATTTTTCCCAGCTTACTCAATTGGTAATTGTTAGAGCCTGGAATTGAACCCAAGGCTGCCTAATTTTCAAAAACAATTGTCTTTTCATGTTTCATCTTCATAAAAAAATAAAATTTAAAAACACATTTACTTTCTACTTCTTATGACAATCCCCTAGTGATGTCTTTGGGATGAAGACTCCTCTTAAGCAGAAGCTAGAAAGCACAAGTCCTTACTCTGACAGCCTATGAGCTCCAGACATTCCCCTCTTCAAGTTATATAACAGCTGCTTCATTGAATGCCCATTTAGACGATGTGCACCAATGAAATAAAATGTTAACAGACGGATTCACTTGCTTCCTCTTCCAGTCACACATCAGTGTGATCAGGGAGACAGGAGCAAGGGAGTGATTGCCAAGGTCTTCATCATCACGTTAGCTGCCAGCAGGAAATCTGTGCTGCCGAAAACTGAGTTTGACAACTCCTGCGTTGACAGACTAATAAACTCAGTTACATGTCCTGCTATGATGATGGACAGCTTTATTTCCTTTCTCTGTTTTCTACATATATTTACTTAACCAAAAGTCCTATTTATGCTAGTATCTTTAAACTGTGCACTACAACTATGCCAACTGAAAGATGATTTACAAGCCAGTTTGAGAGTTAATGGGGGACTTGATGTGGGGATATGCTTTGAATTCAAAGCAGCAGCCTTAGTTCTTTCATCAAATTAAAAACAGGAAGTTTCTCTTCATGGTGGCCAAAGAGAAAACCTCACAGGTGCTGTGGGGTATCACATGATTCCTCATGTTTTACCTTCTCTCAGTACAGAATACGTACAAATACGCTCCCCGGAAGCGCCAACAAGCTGGAAGCTGGATCTCCCTTCTCTCCACGCTGATTTTGCACTTTCAGTAATTGGATCTGGGGCTCGCTACTGGGAATGCCTGCACAAAAAGCCAAAATGCGTGACCGCGAGGAGCTCAAACTAATGCCACAGAAAAATCAAAAGATCACTTATTGCAACTACTTTGCACACAAAGGTAATACTTGAGCAGAATGTTGAGGTAGAACAGAAAATTGCCAGGAAGAATATTCAGTCCAAAATAATGGAGTGATAAAAAGAGTTTGGCATGTTTAAGGAATGGAAAGTCTATGAGAGCCAATATAACATGACTGCATATGGGACCATGACTGAAAGTGTTTGTGATTTAGGAGGTCTCCAGACAGTGAAGAGCCACACTTACTGAGCTGAGAAACAGGGATTTTATCATTAAGAAAGTGGAGAGCCACTGAACGATTTGAAGCTGAGCAGTAATATACTGAGAGTTTCTTTCAGCAAACACATACCAAAAACTAAATTAAAAAAAAAAACCCCAAGAATTGCACTAACGACAACTCACCTTGCCTACAGCATGATACAGCTGATGAAGCTTTGCAGGATACTCACACTGACAACGTCAGAGACAACAAGAATATCCAGGTTTTAGTCCTGCTTGGGTCTTGTAACTGAATGTCCTTGGGCTATCCATTCTAACCTGTTCTGAATCTTTTCTTCTTCTTCTGAATACTTGTGTTGTCCCTCACCAAGGTTGCAGTGGGAATAAATGATGCAAATATATAAGAAGAAGAACTCTATAAGGAATCATACTTGTCAAAAAGATTTCACGCCCATTGGTTCTGAATTTATCCCTGTAGCAATAAGGGACAGATTCTATTATATTCTCTTGGTATACGACACAAGTGAGATTCAAATTGGTGAAATAACTTGCCATAGGTCACAGTGTTGCTGTGTTATAGAATTTTAATGAATGAAGAAGTATTTTCTGAATTTTTATCTCTGAATTACATAATGAAAACATTTTTGCAATATTAAAACTGAGAACACTGGGAATTAATTTATTTCATGACAATTTAGACAGTCAAGTCTTACTCTATTATTTAAAATAAAATTGACAAACTATATTGAGCAATCACACTGTCTCTTTTGTTCTCTTATTGCTTATAGCCCTTATTACCCTTTAAGTTGATTTATTCCAAATGGAAACCACAGTGGTTCAACTCAACCAAATGCTTCAAGGGCAAGATGCAAGAGCTTTAAATATTTGTGGCCATTATACCCCTCATGTTTTAACTTGTTTTAGTTTTAAAGGTTATTTGAGGTAACAGTATGAAAGAGCACTCAGTGTTTTCTAAAACATAGTCAAGAGATTTGGTGTATGATCTATGCAAATATTATTCTGAGCTAGAACATTGGAAAATGGCTAAGATGAGAAAAACCAACTGTACAGTATAATTACAACACACTCATTCTGAGTCATACTACTGGAGAAAATCAAAATAATCTTTCTTAGTGACCGTGTGTAGTCTATGTATATTCCACACTATATTCTGGAGGAATATGGGTTACAAGAAATACTCGATTTACCTAAGGGCATTTGTGGCAGAGACAGATCTGACTCAGGCCTCTTGAGCCCCAGTCTGGCTTCTTTCAGAGATATTGTACCTCAAGTTTTTCCACTGATGGCAACACCTATGCTAGAATCTAATATCTGTTTAGTAACCTACAATGTAAAAAGTTTTCCTATAGCCATATGATTTGGTAGCATAGGAAGGTAAATTATTAAATGTCTCTTACCAAACATACACCCAAACTTTCATAAACATTTTAAATATATAATAGATACCATTTAACATGGAAATGCCAAATTGCAAATTTTGGGCCAGATATTTTTCATTCCTTACCTCTAATCCACAAAATAACTGTTTAAATGAGTTATTATTATTTAGAGATCAAGCAAGCAAGGCTGAAAATTTTAAGTAATTCGTCCAATACCAAAGAGCTATAAATATACCATATATCTGTCTGGATCCAAAGCTGAGGCACAGACGGAAAATGTGTCTTTCTATATCGAGTTTAATATGTATGTATCCAGTCCAGATTACTTCCTTCTCACGGGACATACTAGAGCTTTGTATTTCTATGGCAATTAGTCTTCTGTTGATTGAAATACACTACAAATAAATGCTCATTGTTCAAAGTAAATTTCAATGATTCTCCACAGAAAGGCAACATCAACAATTAAATTATCTCCAGTTAATTATCTTCTTTCATATTTTGGGATCTTTTATTGCTTCTAAGGATTTGGAATAAAGCCCAAACTTGTGATCACATTTCTTGCACATTGTCAATCCAATGTAAGTGTTTGCAGTTAGCTTTACTGTAACCTCATTTAATGAGGGGAAGGGGATATGAAGGGAGAGATGGAGGGAAAGAGGAAAGAAAGAATAAATAGAACAAATTAACATGTAGGAAATAACTGTGGGAAACTTAAATCATTGAGATATGTTCAAAAGGAAGAAAATCGACCTGAGGTCAATATACACCCTTCATTCCTACCCCTCTCTGATGAGAAGTCTTTGTATCAGTTCTGTTTTTAAGTCCTGCTATATTTCATAAAATATTTAAGAGAACTATTGCTTCCACTTAGAGATGCTGTAATGTGAAGAGGAAGTGCTTTCAAGCCATCTAGAACTCAGTTCAAATCTCACTTCCACCAGCTTTGTGTCTTTAAGCATTTTGGCCATAAAAGGATATTTATATTCATTGATCCTCTACTGTACGTCAGTAAGTACAAGATATACAAAGAAGAATGCACAGAAAATTGACAGTTTGAGAAGGATAACAAGAACCAGATATTCAATTTTAGTATTGTGGAATAAGTTCTGTGTGAGTAGATGCTGAAGGAGCAAAACCAAGCAGTATCTAGAAAGGTCCCAGTAGGCTTCTTGTAGGAGTTGACAGAGATTACTCAGGCAAAGAAAGTGATAAGAAGTCTTTCTGTCAAGAGATTTGCATATGTGAAGACCACCATTGTTTGAAGAATTGCCACAGTCTAACAAAGTCAGAGCTAAGAATGTTGGGGGATGGGCGCTCAGAAAGTGAGATGACAAGTATAAACTACTGAGTACAATGCAGGGCAGTTACACGGAGCTTAACAAGTGTTTGCTATCTTCCCCTTAGGTTAGTGCCCTGATAGAAACCCAGAAATTCTCCATGCTCCTCCTCATTTGTCCTTCATTTGATTCTCACCCTTGAATAACACTCTCTAACACTTCTCTGCCTACTCACGTCTGGCTCTTGTGGACAGCCCTAACCAATCTCTAAGAACTCTTTCACAGCAACTTCAGCCTGCCCTGATCGCTCTCTTCATAGAGTAGCAACCACCTTGCAGCTGGTCTTACGCACATGGTTATGCACTGCCTTGCATTATTTGTTTATTAATGGATGCAAACATATTGGTCTCTTCTCCTAAAGGAGAATAAAATCATCTCAGTGGTAGGTAATGGTTTTGAATCACCTGGATCCTGACAACACTTAAGGTAGTCATCAGTGAAAAGATTCTCTTGGAACAGCAAATTCCAATACATTCCAGTACTGCCTCAGTCATAGACTGTCTATAGAAAAGTGCTTTTTTTTCTTTTCCTTATTGTGCCTTTCTCTAAGTTCTTTTTTAAACATATATCCAGTCATTCAACAATTACCAACCACTGTGATGAAGAATTAATCTGGAGGATATCGCTTGGGCATTTCTGTTTATAATCTCTTCTTAAAACATTTCTCTTCTGCATTTTATGTCATCACTTTTTCTTAGTTCTTGCTTTCCCTTTCGTCATCATTCCTTATTAGTTGTGTCTCAGTGTATCTCTTCTTGAGTTCTTTAAAATGTTTTATTTTGCAGGTTCCACCCTTCGCCTACACACCTAATTGACTTCATCTACTCAAAAGGCTTCAGCAACTTTACACCCAGTGATTTGGATCTTCTCCTCTGGACCTCACTCCAGGGATTTCTAGGTACTTCTGCACATTGAGCATCTGTCCAGGCAAACACTGTGTCCCAAATTAAACACGTGAGAGTGTCCACTAAATCTCCTCTTATGTCTACATGTTCTCTATCTGTTCACATAGAACAGGGACTTTGCATTTGCCAGGCACCAGGGTAAATACTTAATGAGGATTATTTTGTTTTGTTCCCGTGATATTTCCTTTAGGTAGCTGTTATTTTTAGCCCCATATCACAAATAAGGAAGTGAAAGCACATGGAGCTCAAATAACTTGCCCTAGGTTGTATATCTTGTAAGTTGTAGGACCAGGATTTGACACGATGCTATCAGGCCCAGACAGAACTGAGGACTTAGTCACTACATTCTTCATTCATGATGTCTTCTAAGCTAAAGCTGAAAGTCATCCTTCTCTCTCCTGTATTCGATTTGACTTCAAGCCTGTTTGATCTAATTTTAGATATGCCTTTCAAGTCATGTCCCTTCTTTTTAGCTTGTTCTGACTCTCATCATTTGCTGCCCACATGCTTGCAAACAGCATCCAGTAACTCTCCCTTGCACCTACGTCTTCCAATTTCAGTACGTGCTCCATGATACCAACACAGTTATATTTCCAAAAAGAAACTAATAAACCAAAAAGCAAACAAGAGCAAAATAAATATTAGCAAGTCAATTCCCAGCATTAAAATGAAACCAACAAAATGTGACCGGCTTCTAGATGCTTAATAGGGAAGTAAGCTCCTTCTCAACGTATAATTCCATCTTCTACTCTGGCTGTATTTCCTGACTCTCCATCTTCCTTCATTTCATCTTAGATTCTAGCTATGTTACACATCTCATGGTCCCCTCTTGCTGTTTGACCCTTCATGTCTTTCTGCCTTTGCACATGTTGCTCACTCTTCTCTTTCCCCTTATTCTTTCCCATCATTCAAGTATGTGTTCAAAGGTCAGTTATTCTGAAAACCTTCTCATGTTCCCCAGAAAGTTACAATACCCTCACCCAGTAACTCAACATTTCTGTGTGCACATACCTCATTTATCTATTTGTGTATACAGTAAATAGCAGATATCTGCTATGCGTCAGAGATTAAACAAGGGGCTGGAGACAGAGAAGATTCAGACATCATCTTGTCTTTATAGAATCCCCATCTAATGACACATTGAATTATCTTTTTCTGCTTAATTGTCTGTCTCACCAATTACATGATATGCCCTTTATGTCACAAGTTCCTTGGATATGAGTAGTACAAAAATAAATAAGACACAGTTCCTTCCCTAAACGAGTTTACAGTCTCAATAGGGGAGTTAATGTGAATAAAAATAGTGATGACACAAAAGACTGGTTAGTGTCATAAAACAAAGCAGGGTGTGGATTCAACAATTCATTACAATATTTTTTTCTTCTCCTTTAGGTCGCAGCCGAAAACATCTGCTGATGGCATTCAGGATTAATCACAGAGTTGAAGTTTCTTTAGTTCTTAATAGGAAACCCATAGAACAACAGTAGGATATGAGTTGACCTGAATTAAGAGATATGAGCAATGCTTTTAAATAAACCTCGTATTACCAGAATCCCCCACCCTCTCCAACCTTTCCTTCCAACCATGAAATGTCATGTAGTTAGAAGACCATTTACCTACTGTTAAAATAGCAAAAGTGTTATCCCTCTGTGATGACTATTGTTGAGCCTGACAGCCAGACAATTTGATATGCTTCCAATCAATACCTGGTTATTGACTGCCCAATGGGAGAAGCACTATAGCAGGCTTGGGAGAGGAAGAAATCTGACATCCTTTGCCACACTGAAAAGTGAGCTAAAAGGTGTTGTTAGGATGTCAGAGAGACTACACTGTGAAAAGGGATTAGCAAAGGCTGAGAAATGGTGAAGAGACCCTGAAAAGGGCTCATGTGAATGTCATCGGACATAGATAGTGAGAAGATCAGGGACAGTCCCACTCAATAGGAGACATATAACAGATGATAAGCACTTGTATCACTTATTGTCTGCTCAAGGTGAGAGTAATCATCAAATGCATAGTTATTGACACCAGATGTGCTTTCAAATGGTACTTGTTGAGGAATAAAATAAAATTCTGTGGAGACAATCTTGTTCCTATTGTATAAGTAATCTAAAAAATAACAACTTTATTTTATCTGGAACTCATCATGAGGGTCAATAATAATTTCCATTTCAATCTGCAAATGCTTTAGTAAAAATACATGTCAAATAGTTTTATAAATTATATAAATAATTCTGGCAGAGAAGGTGAAATAAGATCTCAGAAAATAGTGATCAAAGTTTAAACTGTAGCAAGACTTTAGGAAAGCAAGATGAAAATATGAATCAAGATCCTTAAAACTACTCACAATCTTTGACTCAATAATGTCCTTGCTAAGGCTAGTTCAAGAAAACAATAGAACATGTGGGGTTAAAAAATTATTTAAGCACAAAGATGCTCACTATAGTGTTGGTTATAATAATAAATATTTGGAAACAACACAGGGCCTTGTCCTCTCTTCAAAAGAAAAGAAGATTAGAATGGTTGAATGAAAATAAAAATCATTAGAATATTTATTATGTAGTCATTGAATAGTATTTATAGATATTGCAATAGCACATGAAAAGCTTTGTATAATGAGAAGCAAGCTCAGATTTCCCCTTGTGGAAACTGCTTTATAGGAATACCATTTGAGCTTCAGGAATGAACGAATAGAGCTATTTATTTTTCCTTTCTTGAGCCAAGCAAACATCTACATTGTCCCAAAACATACCATATATATTCCTACCATCATGTCTTGACTCTTGCCTGTATCTGTTTTCAATTGGCTTCCTTATTCCTTACATCTATTTTAATTTTAGTTGTCATTGAAATGCTAACTCATCCTGCTTCCTCCATAATGATTTCATGATTATTCTAGAACACAAAAACTTTCTCATCTCTCAGTCTTCTAGAACTATGTTTTCAATTACGATATCATAATATCTTAGCATGTCTCAAGCAACATCGAGAATGTCATGAATGTCCCATCACTAAGTTCATACACAGAGGTTTGCAAATGTCTTACTTGTTCAAGAAAGAAAATAAGATACAGGGATTAAGTATCTGGCGTCTGCTGCCAGATTCCTTCCAGCCAAGTCCCAGCTCCACCAAGGTTTACTAGCTGTGTAAACTTGAGGAAGTTATGTAATCTTTCTGGGCCTCAATATGTTCATCTAAAAATTAGAGATAACAATAATTCCCATCTCACGTTATCATTATGTTGCAGACTAATCTATGTACTAAGCTCACATAATCAAACCCTCTTCCTTTTAATCTTAACTTGGATTCATGCTATACCATGACCAAGATATACCTTGAGTACTTAGAAGTTGGTTCAATTACATAACCTTCTAAACTTGCACATTGTATAAAACCAATTAACCAAGGTAACTGTGTCTGGTGGGCTGAAGGCCCTGATCATTGGTTGGGTTGCTGTGGCTTAATCTGGACTGCAAACATTATTTTGCTTTCAGTTATTCCTCTGGAGAGCAAGATACAGCTTAGAGGAGAAGATTCCTAAGCAAACAGTTTACAAACACGATATCACAGTGTTCAATGGCAGACTATGGGAGAAGTGATAGTCTCATATTTCCTCCTCAGATTTGATAGGAATTGGCCACACATTCATCACCTCCTTCTTAAAGAGGTGGCTTTGAACAAAGTGTGCTTGAAAAGTAATCTAACTTGCATACCAAAGTTCTTTATGTGTCATCAGGTAAGGAGGAAAGAAAATTGAAATGACATGATGATATTTCTACTTCAACGGCAACCTGCTGTGTCTAAAGACTTTGGGAATTCCCATTTCTCATTTCTTAGAGAGTCCATTGTATTCTTTCCCTCACCCAGACCCCTCTCTTATCCATGAAGGCTGGGCAGAAAGAAGTTAATTCTATTTTTCCTAATTCAGCCTTATTGGTTTACATTTACTAGAAAGCACCAATAATGAAAAACAAAACTAACTCTGAAGAGCTTGAAAAGAAAAAAGACTAAAAGAATACTCAAGAAATTATCCGTTTTAATTATTATTATAAATGTGTTATGAATCTGAAGACCTTGCATTTAGTATACTGATTGCAGATGATTGCTTTAAGAAAATATACCCCAACACATCACGGACATTGTCATTTCCACAAGAGAAGGACTGCGAACTTGCTTACTTTGTTTTTACATGAGGGTATCCCTGTTTACTGTCTTCTGTGTTTTAGCAACTCTCATCTCTGATGCCCCACGTGGGAAACATGCTTGTTGAAGCCATGAAAGCATGGCTTGATTCATTCAGTTTATAAAGTGACTTAAAACAATCATCCTCACCCAACTGAGGGAGAGGAAGGGATTCATTAGCAGGAGGACAGATTCCTGAATTGCACAGGCATCTGAGGTGTGCTTGCCAAACCTCACAGTCATGCAAGTACCTCAGATTTGTCCTGGCTAGGTACCCAGAAGGGAAGAAGGTGCTTAACGATCTTGGAACTCACAGTGTAGGCACTGAGCAATTTCACGGAAAGGGGAAAGAGAAGGTCTTAAAAAAGGAATGCTATTTCTAAGGCTTGGTATGTTGAGTCCCCTGCTCATCAGTTTTGACAGTGTTTCTTTAAAAGCCAACACCTCACTTCCATCGATTTTCAACTTCACACTTTTGCAAAGCTGCAAATCTTCTATTTTTAGCCTGATGGATGGAGAAAATTAAAGGAAAAGAGCATCTGTAGAGATGAACTCCTCAAAATATCTTTAAATTACTTTAGGAGAAAGTGAACAGAATGAGCTCTCAAAGTGATAGGAATGTTGTCCTGTGATTGTGCTGGAATTGGGTTGGCTTTGACTTCATCTTCTTCAGGTTGCTCTTGTCTCACTAAGAAATGGATGGCCGTTCTGTTTACCTCTGAGTTTCTTACAAGAACATTGATGTTACAATCCTAACAAGTATATATATGTCCTACAAAGCTTCTGTGCAAACACACATTGTTCTTGGCTATTTAGGGATAATATTTCTGGAACCAGACTCAATACTTATGGATTGGTATTTATTGGGAGTCTTAAATAAAAACATGTAATTTTAGCCTAAAAAGGGCTCACAAGATTTCACTAGTTTTCCCTTATAGGATCTGTGAAGAAATTGAGCTCTGGAGTGCTAAAATTATGTACTTGTTTAAGTACAAGATCTAGGTAAAATTTAAATCTCATCTCTCTCAGTTCAGTGTTCTCTTTGCTGTGCCAAATTTCTGAATAGAAAATTTTAAATAAGATGCTTCATTTTAAAGCCAGACAGTGTTTTTCACTTTCCAAGGCAACTAACAGCGTTAACAACATCATCCCATGATGACCACAGGACTATTTCTTCTCTGACTTGATTAGGCTCCTCTATGGGCATCATTGATGAATGCTACTTCCAAGACATAGAAGAGGCCATAGAATGGCTGAGAGGTCTTCAGTGATGCAAGTGCCAGCATTGCTTGCCCTGGATCAGAGTCTGATTTCAGCTCAGCTGGCATCTGTCACTCCTTTTCTGAATCTCTGAGTGCCATCCCAGCAACAGCAGGAGCTCAAGAAAAACTGATGACATATGCTCCTTTGGGATAGTCTCACTGTAGTCTTCAGGGCGACTCCAGCCTTGGCTTGGCTCTTACATCTTTCTAGAAGTTTCTTCTCCCACCCCTCTGCCTTCTAAGTCAACTTCAAATTTCACATTTTCCATGAAATCTCCAATAACTATAACCAGCACCTTCAGATTACATCTTTCTCAATTATACTTATAGTTCATTTCACACTGTTTGACATGCAATTCTCTAAATAGTAAACCGTCTCTACTTTGTCATGTGTTTTTCTTTGGTTACCCCGACAAGACTATAAAATTATAGACATCTGGGCTCACATTATTCATTTTTTTTAATTCTCACCCCTTATTCTTTGTGAGATCCAGCCTGCCTCCCTGCTTCCTCTCTTACACTTCTCCTCACTGTCTGCACTCTCCAGCCACATGAAACTACCTATAGACTCAGTTTCCTTTTTATTTTATTCCTGCTGCATTCCTAAGATGAGATCAGCTCAAGCTTTCTCTTTGAAGCCTCCCTAACATTGACAGGTAGTCACAGGCACTCATTACTAATATGCTTGTTTTGTTGTTTCAGATCCCATGGTAAGAATGTACTTCCTCCCCTCTTAAATTCACGTGTGCCCATGTGACTTTATTTGCTCAATGGAGTGTGGGTTTGGAGTAATGTTTGTCACTTCCAGGTAAAAGCTTTTAAAAGCTAGCACATGATTTCTTGTGCATCTTTCTCCCTGCCATGGCAACATTCCAAGTGATGGAGCCTTTGTCAGCATCCTAGAATGAGGACAAAGTGGAAGAGGGTCCCCTGGCAAGGTGTGAAGAGCATGTAACATAGACATGACACAACTGCTTATTACTTAGGCCACTGAGATGTAAGGTTGTTTATTAGAGGCATAGCTTATCCCATCTAGACAATGAAGCTGATTTGATAGCCCCCCTTTGTGCACCTACACAATCTTGTCTTGCTTCTTCTGCAACACTTATCCCATTTCCTGTTTTTCTTCCTGGTAGACCATAAACTCCATGAGGATATGGCTTGTACCCATGTAGCCTCCATGCCTACCACAGTGTTTGTCATATAGTATCCTCTCAAGAAACACATGCTGAATGAATGAATAAAAAGCGCCCACCACCTGTTTAATACATCCTGAAGTTAATATTGGTGTTCCTGGATTTTTGCCCATTCCTCTGTAGATAAACCATGAAACTACTCACAGTTATGGCAGGTGGCACCAGTGTAACCTGTGTCACTGCAGTTACAGTAGAAAGTAGTCCAGGACTGGGAGCAGCTTCCTCCATGTTCACAGTAGTTTGGCAAACACCTAATGGAAGATAAAGCAAAAGCAAACAAAATAAACCAAATCAGTTGAAATAAAGGGAAAATTAAAAATGTCTTATACCCAACTGCATGAATTGATAGTGGAAATTGGTCTACAACACTCCTATACCTAAGTCAAACTTGAATGACATCAAACAATACTATGGTTTTACTACAAGGGGTGGGTCCACCTAGCACTGCTGGGCAATGAAAGGCTCAGAGCTGATTTCGGCAAGTAAGTGAAGCATTTCAATATTGGGGCAAAATCTCACTGACTTAAAGTTAATTTGAAGTAGTCAAAATCTGTAAGGTTTTTCATTTACCATAGAATAAAATGTATAAAAAAAGTTGTAATTTTACATTTTGGAAAGATTTTACATTTTTAAAAGAAAGGGGAAAGGGGCATATAATTGCGGTCACTGTCCTCGCGCTTCTCTTTTCGGTGATAGCCAGGAATCTATTTTAAACTACATATGAGATTTCAAAGGATGATACCTGCTCATTTAACATGTGAAGAAATTCTAACATTTTTTAAGTGCCAATTCTATCCTTAAAATGAGGCCTTTAGTAGTTATAATAATATCAGTATGACTATTCCAAAAAATATTTTCACCAGACACATTAAAAACCCTCTAAAATATCACATAATTTGACCCAGCAATCACACTTAGATGGTTTTATTTTAAGGATATACTTCAAAATATGAAAACCATGTATGCTAATTATCATTATTCATAATGATGTCGTTCATAATGGTGAATCAATGTAAGCGTCTGACATTAGTAAACTTCTTAGGAAAGTTGTAGTACCTAAAATTAATAGGCTAACATAAAGCTATTATCTATGATGTTAACAAAAAGGATTATAACAGACTGGGATTGGATTAGACGAAAATCTAAGATATGAAACATGGCAACAACAAAATAAAACGAGCACTTTATATTGCAAAAATGATAGGAAGGAAAAATGTTCAATGTCACTTGGGCTAGTAGGAGTGAAGGCAATATTCATTTTTTCTGGACAGAGATCATACACTTTAGGGTCACATACATCTGAATTGAAATCCCAGCTCAGCCATTTACTCCATGGTGTCTTTGGGTAATTCACTTCATCTCTTTCATCCGTAATTTAAAATCTCTACCTTGCAGGCACTGTTGCCACTAGGAGATAACCTGGCAAGTGCTCAATATTTGTAGTGGATAAAGTTAAGATTAAAAGCAATGATAAATATTGGAATTCTTGAAAACAATCTTTACAGGAAAAAATAAATCCCATGAATTTAAAAGGGAAGAGTGTATAAGCAATGAAATTCAGACATGGTATAACACAATAAAAGTGCTCGTTGTGGAGCCACTGAGAATGTGAGGCAAGCAAAAGTAAGATGATTTACCCTAAATGTCCTATATAGGTAGGAAACCCTCCAGCAAGGATTGTTTCAGAGCCCAGAAACTAATATTCCTGCATATGCTCAGATGTATTATTAGAAATTTTCTGCTCAGCACAGCAAACATACAATTGTGCTGACAGGGCTGATGTTTGGGAAAACCTCATTGGTAACTCCATGGTATCCAACTACGGCTTAGGAAACCAAACAAACAAACAAAAAAGACCCAATAATCTTACTATGGAACAAGTGAAACCAATCAATAAATTAACAAAAAGAGCGGTCCCTTCCCTACTCTAAATTCTATCCTTCCTCTTGATTCCTATTCCCAGCTCCAGATCTTCACCAGAACGCAAAGAAACAGGTTTGTCACTCAGATGAACCACAGTTCCTGCCCCCGCCAACCTTGTGCAGTGGGGAAGCGGCATAAACTTGAAGCATCAGTGTTGTCATCTACAAAATCCAAGCAAGGACTTCTGCCTCTGGGTGTGTCCTGACAGAGAGCCTCCGAGCTGGCCCATGAACACCCACCTGCCCCCACATCCTTTTCTTTTGCATCCCAGCACCTCCCTGCTTCTGAATACTGCTGCTTCTGCAGTTTATTTTTCTCCATATTTTTCCCCTCTGAAACTATCTAGTCCTTACATGACCTCTCTAGACCCCCTTCCCACCACATCCCACTCCCCTCCTCCAGACACCAAACGCACACATATTCCATAATTGGCTAATAAGGTTATTATTGCTCCCCTCCCTACCCCAACAGAGAGTGAATTGCTCTAAGAAGGGAAATCTGAGCAAATCCAGGTAAGTAGCTGCTTAACCAATAGCTCTTTTGGTTTTGGCATCAAGAAAGTTCAGTTCAGACTCTTTTTGATAGCTGAAGCTATAAAATAGAAAACTCAGTTCTCAGTGGCCATGTTTTCAGTCATGAGAAGAAAATTTTTCTGCAGTAAAGTGAGAAAGAAAAAACCAATGCTGAGGAGCAGCATGCAGCTGGAGAGACACGGCGAGGGTCCCGACCGTGTTTGTGTGGCTGGTTCCTGCTGTTCCCAAGATTTGGCTGCACCCCTGAACTTCCTGAGGGCTGGTGGTTTTAATCTATGTTAAATTCTGTGAGATAACCCAAGATCTTTCCCTGAAAACCCCCATTTCGCTCAGGCGAACTCGAGTTTGGATTCTGTTACTTTCAACTAACAGAATCTTAACTTTTTGTAAAACAGCATTCTATAAATAACAAAATTGAATGAAAAAACATGTTTCCTTATCATCTACGCTGTAAAATATTTAAAAAACTCAAGATTTCTAAATTCAGTAGGGGGAGGGGTCTAGGGGAAAACTCTAAGCAATATCTGAGCACGTTGAACACATCTTTAATGAACCTCTCACAAACCTTGTATTACAGTGTTAACAAACTAAATTTACCGATGAAATTGTAGGCCAGAAATTCATTTGTTTATGGTCACTCAAGAAAACCAATAATGTATTTCTGAGAGGGAAAGAGTACATGGGTAAGAAAAAATCTAATATTTCTAGCACACGGAAAAGAAAAATGAATGAATGCTTATAGGGCTGCGTTCGAGCCTGGTTCATTTTGGTTCAATGCATACTGTTATTAGGAAAACTCATCTGTAAAGTAGACACTCAAAATAAAAGATGCATGACCCCAATTTGCTTGTTTTAAAGCAGTTTTATGAGTATAATTTTCATATTCTTTAATCAGTTCATTTTAACTGGCGTTTTGTTTCTTTTTCTCTCTAATTGGCATAAACTGAGCACTTAGCCCATGAAATCAGAAAGAGAAGGGCTCGAGCTACGAAGTGAAAGGAGCCCATTAAGTGTAAGGGCCACCACCATCTTAGGTGTGAGGCCCTTCATCAAATTGCTAGGAGACAATCACTCAGAACACTCATCTTCTAAAATCTGAATATTTCATATATAACTGGATCTGGGGCTCTGTCCCTTCTTTTGGTGTACAATGTTGAACAAAGAAAGCTTTCAGCATGAGCAAACAGTTTTATTCATTCTATTCAGGAGCCCAAATAAGCTAGGATATGATGTGTGTCAGCGAAGACTCAGAAAGGACAGACACATTGAAAGCTCTTTGCCTCTTTATAGAAGCAAAGTGTGCGTAGTTTGCAGGGAGATGAAAGAAAATGTTGAAGGAAAGGCAGAGAAGACTTAGGAACGGATGGAGAAAATATACCAGTTTTATATGAGAATTTATCATTTTTCCCAAAATAAAAACTTCTTCTAAAAAAGAAAGATTGTTGAAACTGCAGCTGTGGACAATCTAGGTAAGAAGTGAACTGGGATGAAGAGTCATCCAGAGTGGTCCATGGACCTCATTAGTGGTCACTGTACCGTCTGCAGAGGTATACAGTATTGGCTTCACTGTTGTTGTTTTGTGGTGTGGCGAGCTGTTCACAAGGAGATATGAAGGAACAAAATATTTCTCTTTAAAGGCTGATGCACCACAAAGAGACAGCCAAAGGAGCTGCTTCAAAGAAGGGAAAGGATTTTACAAGATGTTGGGAGACTGAACCACTCAGAAAATGAGGAGCAAAAATTTCTGAGACTTTAAACCAGAGTCCAGTTTCAAGCATCCTGGCAAGCACGTTTTCTGCAAAACACACTGTCTGTTCGGGCATTAGGAAGAACAAAAGGACTCCTGCAGTTTTCCTTGAGAAAGGTCAGAGTGGTTATTTCCCTAAGTTAGCTTTAACTGGGGCCAAGCACAAGCTTCCAGCTGGAGTGGATAAGGCCTGGGAAAAGCATTGCAGTGGGATTCCAGATAGTTTGGAAAATGCACTCTGTCAGTTTTTAATAAATTTAGTAAGTTTCATAGAAATTTCATAGAAGAAACTTTATTAAGTTTCATAGAAGAAACAGGAATTTTGGCATTTTCTTAAACAAAAATCAGTTTACTGAGTGATAGAGCAAATCTCATGACTTTACATACCAGTGACTTTCAAGTTTATATTTTGAATTCAGTCTTGTCTCCCAAATTCCAGACTCATAAATCCAGCTGCTAGCCTCACAGCTCCACTTGGGTGTCTAACAGGAATTTCAAACTTTGTGTGTCCAAACCCGAATTTCTGATCTCTTATCTTGCCCCCCGCCTCTACCTTCTCCACCCATGTCCTTCACTATCAGATGATAGCAACCCCACCCTTACCACTGTCTACACCCCGGAATTTGAAAGTCCTATCCCTCTCTCACTGCGCACATCTGAGATATGAGCAAAGCCGCTGGCTCTGCCTTTAGAATCTGACCACCTCTCATCACTTCCATTGCTGCCACTCTGGTCTGAGCCATCAGCATTTCTCACCTGAACAACTGTAATTATCAGCTAACTAGATCTCCCAGCTTCCACCCTTAATCCCTTCTGTCAATTCCCAACACAAGAGCGAGAGAGATCCTTTTAACACCTAAGGCAGATCATATTGGAACTCTCCAATGGCTTCCTGTTTTATTCAGGGCAAAAGTAACATCCTTAAAATGACCTACCAGTTCCTGCTGTTCTGTACCCCATTAATTCTCTGAACTCACTCCTACTCGTCTCTCTTTTCTACATCTGCTTTGGCCTTATTGACCTCTTCATTGTCTTGAAAGCACAACAGGGATGCTCCTTTGTCAGGGTCTTTGCCCTGGAGTTCCCTCTGCACAGAATACTCTTCCCTAGATGTCCATGTGGTCCACTCTTCACCATCTCCTTGTCTCTGACAAAATGGCACCTTCTCAAGGAAACCTGCCACCGTCACACTACTTAAAGTTGCAACTCTCCCTCATTTTGTACCTCAAATCCTCTTTGCCAGCCCCCCTTTTTTTGGCTCTGTCACTTAGAATCTTCTAACACATTGTATACTCTGCTTATGCATTAAGTTTATCATTTGTTACCTGTCTCCCCAAAAGAATGTAAGCTCCACGCTTAAGGAGCTTGTTGTCCATAAATTGCTTTCTGTTTGGTTCCTTGAGTACCAGTGTAGTAAACAAGACGGCACTCAATAAATGGTTGTTGATTGAATGAATAAATGAATGAACATTTATGGGATGCAACAGCCAGTTGAAGCTGCTCTCTTTTAGCTAAGCCTCTTCAGTTATCCACAGTCTGTCTGGTCTTTACTCATTTACTATTACCTGCCTGCCAGTGAGCAGCATAATGAGAGGTGAGTGGGGAAAAGAGGATACAAAAGAGCCTTGCTTTTTTTTCAGAGAAAATTCTTTTATTTTTATTTTATTTATTTATTTTTTGGGTGAGGAAGATTGTCCCTGAGCTAACATCTGTTGCCAATCTTCACTTTTTTGCTTGAGGAAGATGGTCCCTGAGATAATATCTGTGCCAATCTTCCTCTATTTTTGTATATGGGACATCACCACAGCACAGTTTGGTGAGCAGGTCATAGATCCACAGCCAGGATCTGAACGTGCAAACTTAACCACTATGCAACCAGGCCAGCCCCACTTCTCTTTTGTTTTTGTAAGTGGTGAAGAAATAGTGAGACAGGTAAAGAGAGTCTTCCTGCAGCCACAGGTGAGGAGTAATTTAGAAAGGGGAGATGAATCTGGAAGAGTGAGGGGAGAAGTAAGATGGATGCTATGAATGGTATCCTCTTTATTGTCCTTTAAGGATGCAAGTAAATGGTGCAATTTCTTTTGATTACTTGTTGCTATTGGGCTGCACTTTTGGGTCCTAACAGCTTTATCTCCTAAGTACTTACAGAGATCATTGTCTCCAAATTGGTCAGAAGCAGGATGCTTTTGAATGATGCAACTCAGAACTCCTTTGAGGAAGTATCTAGCCTTCCTTATAAGTTTGTGTACAGTTTTTGATTGATTTTAATCAGGTAAAAAGTCTGTTTGGGAAATTTAATTTACCTATGTAGCTCACATTGATTCTTGTTACCTTTAATCAGATGTTAAAAAATGTAATGACCTTTAACCAGCCTTGTGATTATTCTAATAATATTTAACCGAATATTCTTTTTGTGGCTGGTCTCCTACAAAATATCTGCATCAAGAAGCAACAAAGATTTGGCTTTCTTAAGGCTTTTCACTTGCCAACAAGCTTGAAATGAAACTTTGATATGTGCTCACAATCACATCTGAGATGTTGCTTTAATGGTAATATTTTCCCTGTTTTATAGATGAAGAATGTAAGACAGGATGAGGGTAAATAATGTGTCCAAGTATGAAATTACAGAGCCAGGAACGTGAGCCACTCTTCCTGTCACTGAAAGCTGTATTCTTAAGCACTGGCAGGCCTCTGTCTACCAAATGCCATTTGATCCATCTCCTTAACAGTGAACTCTAAGCTTGCATCTTAGGGCATCACTTCTGCAAAGAGGAGAAGGAGGGGGCTTTACAGAATTGCACACTGATCTCAGAAAGTCGTTAGCAAACTTAGAGCAGTCAGTTCTAAAATACATTTTTTGTGGGAAAAGAAGTCTTAACAATATTGGGTTAATTCCCAATTAAATGGGTTAATTGGGAATAAATAAACCCACACTAGAGAAAAACGTGTACATTTATTATACAATTAGCATAATACATAATTCATTCTGTAACTTCTGTACAGTGGTGAAGGGTGGAGAAAGAAGGTTTTGATTCTATTTCTAATCCCTCTTCACTACCAATTTGTGAAACCTTTAAAATTAGTAGCTAAGAAGATAGATAGCCCCTGTCCCTGCTCTGCTCTTATTTCTATTTTTTTTTTTCAGTTGATAGAGACTATCTACATTTCCTAAGCCTATCTGAGTTAATGTGATTGGTTTCAGACTCTGCCCGCTTTGGAAAGAAGGGCCTTATCAGTTATTATTGCAAGCCAGACAAAGCCATTTAACCTATCCAAAAATTGATGACATGTTATTTAAAATAAACTTAAGCATTGTATAATCCTACAAATACAGAAAATGCAGAAGTCTGTCAAGGTCTATTAAGCAATATGGACAATACATCAATACATTCAAGATACATCTTTGGTCTTTGAATGCTGGGATATGGGCTTCATGAATGTTATAGAGCCCTTGACTGAGCATCCACACATAGGGGCCAAGGAGCTCCATGAGAATCACAAACAGGGAGCATGCCCAAATCTTCATCATTTAGTATGGGAAGTGTCTTCTTTAGGCATGAAATGTTTAATCCCATAAATTTCTAAATTCAGTGTCAAAAGTTTAAGATAGTCAAAACCTCAGTATTAGTATTTTTAGGTGAAGAATGAATATGGTACTGAAAGAGAAAAAATGGTCCCAAAGCTGATCTCAGCCAGAAAGTTCTGTTGGATGTAATTTGTGTTTTTCTGAGAAAAAACTAGCATTCTTGACTTTGAAAAAATACTTTAGCATATTTACAAAGAATTTTAATAGGATTAAGATCCAATGTCAGCTGACTGTCAACGTTAGAAGAAACCCTACGTAAGACCTTAAACAGTCTTGCATCAAGTCAAGAGTCTGATAATTATTAGTTGGACTTCTTTCTTTTTTAGCAGGGGTTAGGGTCTAACAAGGAATGTCTAATTCTTTCTTCCTAAAAGAGGCCCCTTCCAAGAGTGAATCTTCAAAGTGGCCTGAGATAGATCTTCTCCCTATTTATAGCAAGATTGTAATAAACTTTGAAAAGATTTTTTTAATAGTTTTTTGGTATTTGTAATTTTTAAGGGAATTTGATCTATTTGAGTTTGAACCTTGTGCACTCCAATTTAAAAAGTGTAGGATAACTGGTTTAGACCTCTTCTTTAGTAGTACATCTAAGATAAACTAAGTTCACCAAAATTAACTGTTTATTTTCTAGATATTTAAGTTTTATAAGTATTTGTGACATTCTGGTTTTTAATGCAGTAAATTGAACTACTTTGAAAGCATATAAAACATGCTCATCATCTAAAATATCTGATAGTATTTAAATAACTAAAAGCATTAATGGGATTAAGCATTGTTCAAAGGCATTTAGATCTGGTTGCTAATACCTGCTAGACTTATAAATAGAATACAATTTCATAAGCTAAATTAAAGAAAATAAGAAAGAAAACTTTAAAAAGTAGAATTTTGAATTTGTAATTTTAAGAAACTCAATATCATTCTTTGAAACCAGAAATAAACCTTGAAAAGCATCTTTCTTGCATACAAAAGCCCTCCTTTGTGGGTGCCACAAGGCCTTCATCAGCACCTCCATAGGTTCATGATGCAGATCTTAAATCCCCCCCTTGGCCACCCACCTCACCAGGGAGCCCTGTGCTCTTCCATCATGCTCTGCACATTCCCCTGAGCCTCCCCAGGGAGCAACTTCCATTTGTTGAGCCAGAAGCAGTGAATTCTGTTTCTAGTTCCCTGCTTCTGTGTGTCCTTTTGTCATCTTAGTGGCTACTTTTGGTGAAAATAAGATTTTAGTTTTAATCTGTTAGCCAAATTCTCCTCCAAATGGCTCTAAACCCCTCGAAACAGTATTTAAGTAGATCTATTTCTTCAAAACTGGCCAACCTTGGTTTTTATTTTTCTTAATTTGTAAGTGTTATGGAAAAAGCCTTACTAACTTTTATTTGCATTATTTTTATAAACTTTGGACTGTCATTTTTTTTATTTTCTTTATCTTTTCTGAGTATTTATTCTTGTTTTACACTTTGCCCCTCTATGGCCTTTGCTGGCATTTCCCCACTTTGCTCCTTGTTATTCATGCAATGTGTAAGGGTCATTGCTGTGGACTAATGGCATTTCCAAAACTTAAATTATGTATCTGTTTTGACTTAGCAATTCCACTACTTGAATAACTCCCCAGAAATGCTTTCTTGCATGCAAAAAGATATATGTAAAATTACTATCATTATTAACTGTTAAAAATATGGAAACATATTCCACTATTTGGGGAATGGGTAAATAAATAGTGGTACACTCATATTATTGAATGCTATGAGGCAATTAAAATGAATATGTACCTCTATATGTAAGGACATTGGAAAGTTCTCCATGTATAATATACCATAAAGTACAAGGAGCACATTACAGAGTAACGTGTGTAGTTTCTGCTGTTATTTTCCTTGCTGTTACATAGAAAGAATAAAGTCTAGAAGGAAATAGACCACACTGGTAATCTGTTAATAGTGGCTAACTATGGGAGTAAAAGTACTATCTCATTCTGAGTTGGTCATGGTTTTACAATGAAACTGAAGACAAGACATATACATGAGCATTATTCATATTTCATCTTGCTATTAGACAACAACAAAGAGCAACTCATTCCACTTAGGAAATGTCTCTAAGAACACAGATTCAAGATGTCCCAAGACACATTCTTAGTCCAGGAATGAGACCAGCTGGACAAGGGAAGACTTCCAATGATTGAGTCTCATTTCACGCATAAAGTTAGCTCCCAGGTGACCAGAAAGAGAAGAGAAGGCACCCAATTCTAACTGACCACCTACTACCTCCTCCATTAAATTCTGGAAATAAAACTCAAAGGGTGAGACCTCTGCTCCTTTGGGACAAAGCCCATCTGATAATATATTCCTAATGATCACATTCATTATGGCCCTCTATCGATCCAAGTAAATTTTAAAAGTCGCTTCTAAAAATTAAAAGAAAAGTTTTTTCTTTTTGTCTAAGAAAATAAAGCAGAACGGTTAACTGTGTGTGCCTGAGTATCTATCCTTCTATTGTACTTATTTACACATATGCACTGTTTAGACGCACACACGTACCCCAGAAATCCCCAGCTTGAACTCACCTAGAGGAAGTCATCTGTTAAAAGGTAAATCGGCCTCAAAAAATACTCAATCTATTTATATAAACACCTATAGAAATATTTTTTCCTCACTATTAAATTTTCCTCCTCTCCATTTCCCATTACAGATTGAAATGGATAGAATATCTATTGACAGGCCTTTCAAATTCCCAAATGTGCAGATAAACAGTTATCTATAAATGAGCGTGAATGTATTTAAGCTCAATGGAGTTAGTTCCTTTTTTTAAGAATTCTCATCCCTTCTTTTACAGTTGAAGGTCAGTTTCAATTTCTATATGCTTTCCTTAGAGACAAAAGAACAAAGCATTTCAATAGTCCTCAAAATGAAAGCTGACTAACGCAAGCCTCTTAATGAAGCTCATACATTAAAAATCAGCTAGGTTGCATTCCTTTGTCTGTTTGCTTTAATTAGCAGCCAACTGCATTGATCTTGTTTTGGTCAGATAGCTTTTCTGAAAGCTTTTGAAACCTATTTCTATGCCTCTACATTCTAACAATTACCATAATCCCATTTTACCCCCACAGTTGGATCTTCATTATAATTGAAATTTGTTGTAATTACAGCAGAAGCAGACATTAAGGAATTAAGTGGATGAAAAGAAGAGTATCAGAAGTCAGTTTCCTAAATTTTCCAGGGTCTAGTTCACAGCAGGGAGTCAATTGTCAATTGTTGCTGAGAAAATCCCCAGATAATGGACAAAGCAAGGATGGTCAAATAAGTTTGCAGTGCACATCGGTAACCCCAGTAGTACGACTACGGTTCAAGACAGAGCCTGGCACCCACAGTGGGCATTCCTTCTCCCAGCACTAGCCTTTGATGGCAAATGAACAGCAAAATGGGAGGGTCCTCTCTCCACTCTTCTGAAAACCTAAAGTTTATGACCAAGAGATGCTCAGCACTCTTCAAAGGCTTTTTCTTCAAAAGATAGAATGTTCTGAATAAAGGAGAATTTATCAGTGTTATCTATTCCAATAAGGTTAATCGGAATAACCAGATAAAATGGATGCTGAGGCTGACATATGACTGCAATCTGTGACCCCTGGGTCAAACTGCTTCATTGTTTTCATAGACTAAGTTTAAAAATATTCAATTTGATCTTCAAATAATGCTTTTATCTGTTGTGGAGTCCTATGACTTTACTTGGCAGAGTAAAAGGATTTCATTGCAAAACTAAAAAAGAAAATCACTCATATAACACATGCCAAGAAGGACACAGGTTATGACTGGGTTCATCAATCTCCTTCCAGGTTTTGTTATCCAAAGTCCTCCAAGGTTTTACTTTCCAATGGAGACCAGTACTGTCCAGGCTGGCTCCGGCTGCTGTGGTCACTGCCGTGGCCTCCAGAACCCAAAAATACTGTGAACAGACATGAGAGCAGCACAGCCTGGATTCTCCAGGATGCTGATCCATTTGGACACTATCGAAAGGTTCTTTTACTTTCACTTTAAAGGTCATGTGATAAAATGAAACTTGAGCTGATGTTTGAGAACCAGAGAATTAGGGGCTGCACTAGAATCTCCTGTTTCTGAGCACAGAGACTGTGTTATGACGGAGTGAGGGCTGGCCTGGGACTGGCCCCTTGTGTCCTAGTTGAGGTAGAGTGTGGGCACCTTCACAGAGGTGACAGGGTGAACTCAAATAACCCAGTCTTCAGATTGGAGAGATGCAAGTTCAAATCCCAGTTCTGTCACTTTCTAGCTTTCATGACATTTGAAATTTATTTCTTTCCTGGCTTTAATTTCCTCTTTAGTAAAATCAAGACAAAAATAGTCTCTGAATTGTTTTGGGAATTAAATTAGGTCTTATAGAGCATGAATAGTGTGAACTCTTATTATTATTTTTATCTGTACTTGCAGGTGGCTTGCGACAGAGACACAGACTATGTTTTTTTTTCTTTCCTACTTTTCATAACAGATATGCTGTTTCCAGTTTATGGAGAGAGGGATTTGATCTACACAGTGCTCAGCTCAGTTTGCTACTCAGCCTGTCTATGCACATCTGGCACTTCTCGTCTCTGTTGCTAACCTCAGGAGCTACTAAGAAAGGTCACACTTCATCTTTGCTCATTTAAGTTTCATCAGTGTCTTGTCCACTTCAGCAGCAAACCTCGCTTCCTGGAGGGAACTGAGCAGCTACCGCTCTTTTTTAGTTAAGATCTGCATGTGGGGCTTGAGAGGTAAGGCAGCAGGGAGCTGAACCAAACCCCACGGCCACTCACTGCCTAGCAATAAAACCACAGATAGCCACAGGTTGTTGCTACTGATTCTGACCACAGCCCGTCAACAACTTCATTGGCCCTTGACTTTGTGTTTGTTCAAGGAATAGGCTCTGAATCCAATTTAAGCTAAAATGCTATGACCCTTGCACATGGAGATTACAGAGAACAAACACAAGAAAGAAAATACTTCCTTCCATAATTATGTTCTTTTCCTTTCGACTTGTTTAGAGTTTTCATTATCTAACTTAAAAGTGTGAAAAATATGGTTCAAAAAGTCTTACATTAATAAGAACCTTAGCTGGAAATGTTCAAAACCCAATTAAGCCAGCTTGGGTAAAGGAGGTGTCATGGGCTCACAGAATCCAAAGAAGAGCTGAACAACTTTAAACGGCATTTGCAGAGAGAACAGGGATGCAGCTGCGCTTCAGACAAAGCTGAACCCGGGCACTTGAATACAACCAGGGCTCTCTCTCTTCCCTGGTCTTTGCTTTGCTCTGTGGGTTGACTTCGCTCACTCTGTATCCCATCTTCTTTCCTATGACAGGGAATAGGGCTGCCAATTGCTAAGTTTTGCAACCTAAGCCTCCTTCTGTCAGAAAGGAAGCTTCCTCTCTAATCTCAAGTTTAGGACTCCCTAGAAGGAGCTAGTTTGTCTTGGCTTGATGGATCAGTCCACCCTGACCAAGGGCTAGGAATCCTGTAAGAATACAGAAGTCCTACAGAAATATGTGGTAGGAATGGGAGGAGATAACCACAGACAGAGGTCCTAGAGACAGAATTACAGATGGCTTCTAAAGGCCTTCCCACCATCCCTGTTTTAACATACTAATCCACACACTCACTGCCTTCATTGTCTTTTACCATTGTATAAAAATTCCTCCTGCCATTTTAGGCTAAGCTTAACTTGTATCCCCAAAAGGCATACTTGTTCCAATCCTACACTAACCTTTCTCTTCTCAAAATTAATAATCCAAGCCATAAAGTTCAGTCCCTAACTGTTCACTAGCTGTATTTTTATTCAGTTGGAATTGAATGACATGTTGACAGTCAGTTCTCAGATGACAGAGGCCACCTCTCATTTTTGTTTTTAATTTTTCCTGCATGAATAAGAAAAAAGCTGGAACTCACCTTGCTTTCACTCCCTCCTAATTCTATGACAGATATCACCAGTCATTCTCTGCAGCGTTCCTCCATTGAGCCTGAGCCCTACCTTGGCATCTCTCAGAATGCTGTCTGAAGCCACCATCACTAGCATCATGGTGGTAAAAAATTTGCAGCCTATTTGCCATCCCTAGAGTTTTAGGAGATAGATCATACATTGTGTTACTTCCCTTTTCTTCCTGAATTTCCCCCAGAATGTTTATATATGTGAAATAATGTTAACTCTCTACCATTTGTTAAATGCCACACTCAATGTGCTTGAATCAGTGCTAGGCTATCACAATAATTATTTCAGTTAATCAATAGCACAATCCTCTAAGATGGTTATCACTATCTCTAGGAAAGTGAGGATCACAAAGTAAGCACCTTATTTGAGATCACAGAAGTTTAAAAGACAGCCTGTAAATCCAGGTGTGTACCAATCCAAAGCAGAGTCCAAGCATTAGAATTAGAAGGCAAAAAGAGGCACAAGAATTACCTTACTGGGTAAATGTTTGTGTTGTTTAGAAAAAAGGAAAGGGAAGGTTAATGTCTGTCTATGACTCGCCAGTTTGCTTTAACGCTAGCTTTTGAAGCCACTTTGTCTACACTACTGACACCTCATGGTGTTTACTCCAATTTTATTAAACACCTGGGTGCCAATTACAAAAGTATTTTATGTGGATAAGTAATCTGTGGAAAAAAGGGTTTAATGGTCAAATATATCTGTGAAATTGTGAACTGCTTCTAAATAATTCTCCTCTTGCCCAGTTTATAAGTGCTTGGGTGCACATGCATGCACACACAACACACACAGAAATCCTGAAGGAAAGAAACCCATTTAACTTTACTTGCTCCAGCATTTCTTCAAACTTATTTGAACAAAGAAATCATTTTCCACAGAATACCATTAACATTAGGCAGAACTAGGAGTCTAGTTCCCCACTGTGTGAGAAAATTTGGATGAGACTATACTAAGATGAGCTCAATAAGGAAATTTCTTTGTTTAATCTGCTGACATAATATTTCTGAAAGACCAATCAACAGACATCTTGTGGTGTTTGATAAAATTCATATTCCAAGTATCCATCTCAGATAGAGTTCACCAGAATCTCTGGGATAGCAGGGTCCAGAAATCTGCCTTTGAAACAATTTTCCGGGTGACTTTTATGCATTCTAAAACTTGAAGGTACTATCCAAGTGATGTCAACTTTTAACCCATTGGTAGCACTGAAAAGTGTGCCAGGTTAACATCTACAGTCTGGTGTGTGTCTTTATTTGAGGTCATTTATGCTAGTACAGACTCAGGTGATGTCAATTAGCTGGCTACAGAGACCCCATTAGGTGGCTTTTATCTTGGAAAGCATCCATCCGAAGACTGGGCTCTCAATCTGGCAAGCACTAACATCCAATCTTGACAGTTTTCCAGGACTATTAGTCACCAGGATTGTGAGTCATGCAAGCAAACCTCTCAAGAGACTGGTGTGTAATACTGGAATTCGAATTCATGAATTTATATTGAAAGCACTAATTTAAAAAGGGCCCCATACTTCCACCTGACTGATCAATATGTCTTCTTCCTTTAGGTAAACTTCATGGAGTTGCAAAATATTAGAAGGCTGTTGGTTAAACTTGAACTCAGAACAAGGATAGTTCCAGGATTTCTGGGTTCAATGCCACTACTTCCTGACTGGCTGATCCAAACCCACACTGGTGAGTGAACTCACACAGATTTTTTTGGCCCAAGGGGGTCTCTCTTTCTCTAAGTAGCTTGGATTTCGGCAGGTAGTTTTTCTAGATCTGTCAATAACCCTAGCATGTACTATGATATCTGGGATGAAAAAAAGTGAAAAAACTCCTCTTCTTTAAAATAAATTAGGAACCAAAGCTTTATTCATAGTCTATAATTAGTTTATAAATACATGTTTGCTCAAAATATATCATTATTTAGAAGGTAACTTTGAACTGGTCAACAGATACAGCAAAAGAATACTTGAAGTAGAAAAGTTTTCTTCCGTAATATAAAGTTTTGACATTTTGAACTAGTAATAGTTAAGCCATTTGTCTGCCAGGATCTTGGGAGAAATTAAGTCAAACAGTGATAAGACTTTCTCTTCTGATGTAAATGTCTTTGGAGAAGGAGTACCAAGAAAGATTTAGAGCATGGTCATGCCCAGCTTGAGGTGGTAGGATTGGCATTATATCCAGCCAATAGTTCTTAATTCTGATGCCCAGACATAACCCTCAGAATTTCTCCACATGCAGCACTATGTTGCTTAACCAGGAGAAAAATATTAGCTCCACGAGGACTGGTCAAAGTAGAGTGTCTACTCCCGACCTATATAGTCAATTTAGCCATCACTAACCACACATGGCTACCTAAATCTAAATTTCTTAAAATTAATTAAAAGTTCAGTTCCTCAGTCATAACATTCACATTCCAAGTTCTCAATAACCACTAGTGACTAGGTGTTGGACAGCATAAAAGAGATCATTTCCATCATTGCACAATGTTCTATTGGACAGTACTGGTCTAGTTCAACTAGTATTTGACTCATTGAAGCAAACATTTATATTACAACCCCATAGGCTTCATCCATTTCCAGGGAGAAATATTCGCATCCATGATGATCCTCTACTCTGAGATCAGGAGTACAGGAATGCAGGGGTGTGCAGTTGATGACATTTCTATCTCTTCCCTTTGATGCTGCACTGGAGAAATGGGCTTCTTCATCTTTTAAGTGTCTCAGATTAACTAGGTCTTAATTTAGCTCTTCATTAAATTAGCTTTATCTATCTGATTTTCCTATTTACGATTTTGTTTCTTACCCAACTACTTCCATTTGACAGTCTTCCTTTAGAAATATTAGCATTCATCCAGGAATAGTCCAGCCTGGCAGAGGTATATTCAAGATAATCCATAAAGACTTATTAGACGTTTAGCTTACCTTTCAAAGGGCAACATTATTTCTTTTATTTCTAAGTTGTCTGGGAGCCCATTAACTTCAAATGAAAATACTTGCTAACTATATAATCTTGGTAAAGTCATTTAACACCCACAAATCTCAGTCCTTGCCTTTGCAAAATAAGAATAGTTTATTTTAAACATTGTAATATATCTCTCCATAGATTTGAACAAGATAATTAGCAGAAGAAAAAAAATCTAGCATACTACCTGTCCCATCACTGAATTCTACTAAATTTAGGTGACTCTAGTTAGAACAGAGTATAGAAATAAGTAAGAGGAAAACCTGATAGGAGAAGAATAAATACATCTTCTATATACTTTTTTTATTTTTTACACAGAGGCTTTAGATGGCATTCAGCAAAAGTTGGAAGTAGCTTCTATGTTACAAGACACTAGAGAATTTGACATAGCCAAATGAATAAGAACAATGTTGTTTAAGTCTCTGCCAGGCACTTTTGAAAAAGAAAGAAAGAAAAAATAAAGACAGTGACAGAGCGTGGATTATGTATGATTCCAATGCTGCTCTGTGGGCTCACAGGAAACCTTTATCCTTCTTCAGTAACTTCACTTTCAGATAAACATCTGACATGGTTACAGACACACTGGCATGCTTCAGTAGCATTTTTTTATCCCACTCCTATTAGGTAACCAATGGCAAAGTCTCAAGCTTTCCCAGCTCAGCCTCCAGGAGCTGCTTAGAGCTCCCTGAATCCAGAGGGTACACTCCCCATATCTTATTACCGGAAGACTGGTGACATCCTTTGGCAATCACCAAAGATATTTTGAATGTTTCTCTAGAGCTGCCTGCTATTCAGACTTGCCTTCTCTTGCAGAGCTAACCCATTTTTTTTTTAAAGCCCAAGATTGTAATAAGGATAATGTGCTTGTATGCTTCCTTCCACTGTAATATTTATAGATTACATTGCTCAAATACATTGCTATGGTTTGCTTGTCTAATTTTATGATGGCCTTGCTAAACAAAAATACCCTTGCTCGCTAGTGCTTACAGAAGGAGCACTTAACACCATGTGAATGATGACAGCTGGCACCAGCTGCTTTTATTAGGCATTCTTGCTATTCAAATAGAGTGATATTTGGTGTGAACCATGTTGGGAAGTTTTCAAGATGAGAAAGAGGTAAAGGGCTTTAACTCTCAAATCTTGGACAGTAGTCTCCAGAGTTTGGGACACGCAAAGATATTCAAGATAATCAAGTTCATTCCATATTTTGAGGCAGTACTGTATCCAACTCCAAGAGGTGTGTTGAGTTTCATAAGCTTCACATGCAGTTCATCCCTAGTTAATATGAGCAAATGCTGTTAAGGTTCAAATTAGTCAAGTAGTAATTGCAAAGCACATGGTCTCAACTGAATGCATCGGTAAGCATCAAGAACTTTCTCTGGGAAGGCAGAATACAGATACAAACAGGTAACAGTCATGATAGAGAGCTAAATGAAACAGAGAAGGAAAGTGTCAGAGACATTCAAATAAGGAAAGATCACCGTGAACATAGGAGCACCCAGGGAGACTTCATGGAGGAGGTAGGATTTGAACTAGCCTTTG
Source organism: Equus quagga (assembly GCF_021613505.1). Classification (NCBI taxonomy): domain Eukaryota; kingdom Metazoa; phylum Chordata; class Mammalia; order Perissodactyla; family Equidae; genus Equus; species Equus quagga. Next base: position 67,502,082 of record NC_060270.1, read on the forward strand.
AAAGATAGTCAGAATTTGGGCAAAAAGAATTGGGAAGGGAACTGCAGACAAGTGAAAGAGCATCAAGTGACTGGAGGCTGGAATGAGATTCTGCTATGGGGCAGGCTGTGGGCCCCTCTGAGAATGCCTGCCCCACTCCTATTTTCATTTCTACTTGCCTGTCAAAATGCACCTAAGATGTAGCTTCATGATTTTGTATAGCTTTCTTGACCTTGAGCTTCTTGTAGGCAGAGACTTTATATATATATATATATATATATATATATATATATAACACAAATAATATATAAATAATATATAAATATATAAAAATGAATATATATATATATATCTGGAATATAGAAGATGCTGAGAAAATGCATACAGATGGAATAATGATTTAATATAGCAGGAGATAAAGGTGGATTGGAAGGGAGAGGTAAAGTCATGGGAGACCTCAAAAGGCAAGCTGGGGGATTTGGATTCTTGCATTTAATGCCTTGCTCCATCATGTGCTGGAGAGCATGTGAAATGCATGTACAGAATCTGAATTTCACAGTAGCTAGACTAGTAATAAAACATATATTTGGGGAAATGGAAGAGAGGTACGAGGCAAATTGCCACTGAGAGAATAGTTCTCAGCTATTTTATTCCCCTATCTAAAAAGTGGTTCTACATTTAGGATAATTCTATCAAGAAAAGTTGTGTTATGAATTTACTATGATGTGGAGAATGAAGTGGTTGCAAATGGAAATTTTAACACAGTCAGGAGCTCGTCCTTGGGGCCTCTTCTTATGGGTTCCTCTACGACAGCGCAAAACATGGCTTTGAAGAAACTACGTGATGGCAGCATAGGTTTTAGAGCTGTGAGAATTTGCCCTGCTCCTTATCAGTGCTTGGCTTCCTTTACTCCTCAGAGGTATCTCAAATGTTGAAGAATTATTTAATATCACTGAAAACAATAGTAATTTGTATTACTCTCCGTACTATTTGCTAAAGTCCCTGCCAACCACATGTTCTCTTTTTTCCCCTAGCGTGTGGGTCTTCTCACGTAAACTCTAGAAATGCAGCTTAACGTGAGTAAGCACGATAATTGGAATGACCTTTAAAATGCATATTCCTCCTGTCACTTTCAGATTCTCCGGCTTTACCAAACTGCCAGCTGAAATATCACTCCACCTTCACACTGGTGTTTACTGTGGGTGGGCAGACACATACTTTTTTTTTCTATTTTGCTACGTGTTGGTGTAGCCTGTATGGTATCAGGAATGAATTACCAGAAGGCAAACCCTTTAACCACAGCAGCCAGGACGGTGGTGTGCATGTGGGGTAGAGTGACTATGAGGACGTTATTAATGGCAGATAGAGGAATTCCCAGGACACTTGCATTTTGGGAAAATGTGGAGAACTTGTTTTCAGCTAAAACTCCAGTTAGTAAGTCCCTTCTCACTAAAGAAAGCAGAATTTTACGCTTCTTATCTATCCTCTTAGCCCCTACAGCAAACAGCGATTTCAGCAGAGGATATACACAGACAGGAGGCTGCGATCAGAATCGCCAGCCAAGGGTTTGTAGGAGGCCTGGGAAAGTGCTAACCTCTGAGAAATTCACTGATTGAGATCGGCAGTGACCTCAGAACTCTTCCATCTGCAGAGTATGAGGATAGTAACACCCACATCTCCCTTTCCTGGCACACTGCCCCTGCCCCTGTAAAAACCAGCCTTCCTCTCAGATTCTCCTCCTGCTCTGTCTATTTGCTTCATGCCACTCATCCTATTTCAGAACATATATGTTTATTTCCATGATTATTTGGTCAAAATATGTGTCCCTCCATGAAGCTTTCTGAAGAAAGGGATAATCTACTATGTTCACTCAACTGTTCCCTCAGCCCCCACCCAGCACCTGACACAGCAGAGGTGTTGCAAATACAAGACATGAATGAATGAATGAATGAATGAATGGCCCATAATAATAAAGAACAGGACCCCGATCCAAAGACACAAGGAAGACCGGTGACTCTCTGCCTCATTCTCCTGGATCCCCAAGGCAAAGAATTGTGCCTAGCACATAGTAGGTGCTCAGAAAAGATTTGTTGAATGAATAGTTGGGTCACAGAGGAAGATCAGCGGAGCATGGGCAGTCTCTCAGCAAGTAGGAATGAAAAAGGCGTCAAGACTCACTGGATAGAGTCATATTGTGTGTACTGTGTGTATGAATATCTACACATGTATGTGCACACACAAAGACTAAAGTTAATACATCTGATTCTCATTTCAGAGTGTGAAATTCTGCAATTCTCGATAAAATTATTTGGTCAAATCTGTAAACCTCGAGTTGTTTCAGAACCACATCTGTGATTATTTTGATACTTAGAGCACAGATAGCCCACTACCTAATTATCACAGTGAAAATTATGTTTTTAAGCATGGGTAAAAGCAGGTAGCAAGGTGATGATAATACCTTTGCACAGTAAAGTTAATGGTGTTCCGGCTGCACTAGTCATCCCGTGAATTCAGAGACTGTAAAGTTTGATATGTTAAACTTCTTTGCAGGCACTATCTGCTTTAGGTTTGTTTGTTTCCCTTGGCGTGTTCCAGGTGTAGCGATGCCTCCTGCTGGCCACTGTATGTCCCAATGTTAGGAGAGAAAGGCCCTGTTGTTGCCCTAGTAAATCACGTCAAAGCGATCTTTTTAAGATGAAGCTAAACCTGGAGGGAAGATTTCAAATTTGTAACTCAAACCAAGTGAAAACATTAATCACTTGTCCAAAAAATAAAGTAGGTTATGTATGCAGGTAAATTATTCAGAAAAGTGTCATCTTTTTCTGCCTGGGTATAAGTTTTCTAAAACGTGGCTTGCTGAGATATGTAGAGACCCATCCATTTCTGTCTCTCCTGCTTTTAACTTTAAGAACTGTCATATTCCTGTTCACAGTCAATCCTTGTCACAACTCTGAGAGGGAAGCAGTAATAATATCACCTTCTCTTGTTTAACACCTTACAGTCATAAAATGTACACATTGTCCCCGTTTGACAACTGAGGGAGCTGAGATACAAAGAGGTTAAGTGACTGGTTGTGTTCAAAGTCAGGCTAAAATGCCAACAACAGGGTCTTCACCACCTCAAAGTCTGAGTTTGATTCCATTTTGAGGTAAATTATAAAATTTACGTTAAAGTTGGTTTCCTCATCTGCCAACTGGCCAGGCCAGTATTCCCTTTGGGCCTTGTGAGAGTTAAACCGAATGGTGTATCATCACGCTAACCATGCCTGTGAAGCAAGAGCAGGTGGGTCTAACTCAGCATTTGGAAGTCAACATCACAGGAAAACCCAGGAGGCCGGATTCTAGTTCTGTGAACTTCCTATGAGATATCTTAATTCAAGATAAAAATAATATAGAGCTAATTTTAAACTCAAGTTTCACTGCAGAAACATGTGAGGATATTTTATCACAGGTCAGACCTCCTTTCTCCTGAACTCAAAACACTTTAAGCTCCTTTTGTCTTCCAACTGTGTCTATAAATTGTGCTTACCATGGGCCACCGATGGATACTTTTGGACTACAGAAAAACAGTGTTAAAGGGTACAGGCGCTTTGCCTCAGCAGCCCGATGAATGGACACCAATGTAGACGAGAAAAAAACAAAAGTGACATTGCCGTATAGAAGGGAGTACTCTTTGGAGAATGTGAAAAATGATGGAAAGCCCTTATCAGGATGTTGGATGAAGGCTTATTGAGATATTGATTGTGCGAAGGGAGCAATAAAGGAAGATTCTCTTTCTTCCTATTATTAATTTAGAAATGTTTTTCTGCAGAGTTAAAAATAAGCACTGCCTCACAGAAGTGACTTAAGAATCTAAAATAAACTTTTTTCGTGTTTTGATTCAGATCAAAAGTTTCCCTTGGCTTCTATGCCATCTGAGATGTCTAAATTTCTTAGCCAGTATTTCTCAGGAGAGATGATCCAAGGACCCAGTGATTTTGATAGACATTTTCTTACTGCTATCTGAGCGCGCACATCTCACCTCAACCTCATAGCTATAGCTCTTAGAGTGAATCCCTCATCTTTGGAAGTGCTTGTGATAATTCACCCAGCTCATTGTCCTGGCTTTGTTTTCGGCATCAATATTTCAGATTACCAGATGGTGGGGAAGAGGCTCGCAATCTTCTGAGGGGACGGAATGAAGTGCCACCCTTGGCTTTGTTGGTACTCTGTGTTTTCCATGAATCAAAGGCACATTTGTGCCCTTCCTCATGCACAGGTAGAGAAGTACCATTTCATCAAGATAATGATCCACTTTTCTTGTGAAAACAAGTGGTGAGAGAGATGAGTTTGGTAACAGAACACAGATGCACTCATTAAAGGTCACTTACTCAAATCAATTCCTGGTTTCATATTCTTCCAAAGCCCTTATTCTCTACTGACAATCAAAGAGGTTTAAGATAGGTGGTGGGCAGTAACCCTCATTGAATAAGCAGACAATTAAGTCAGTACTTTTTCTGTTAGGCACCAAAGCAGCTCAAAATTTATCTCCTTAAGTTCAGTTAGTTCTTAGGCTCCTCTATTCCCTAATCAGCCCAAAGGAACAGATAAGTGTTAATCTCTTGGTGGAGGCTTTCGGTCTCTCTGAGTCTCTCTCAGTGTGTTTGTCACAAGGTTGTGACAATCAGCTTCATGGATGATAACCCCTCAAGCATCTGTGGTGGTCCATCCATTGCAGCCCAAATCCCTTTTCTTCCTGTGTTGATACAACCTGCCTCATGATTTGAACACAAGATGAAAACACATCGTTTTCTACTTTGCAATCCTACTGAAGAACGCAGGATGCCTCCTATCTTCAAAGTTAGAAGTAGTACAGTGCAAGGGAAGGCCTAACTAATCTCTTCAACCAGACTCCTTGGTTTGTAGCCAGGTTCTCCCATGTACTTGCTGTGGGATCTTGGACAAGTCACAGGGCCACTGTGCCTCAACCTCATTCTGTAAAACGGAGTTTTATTAGTATTACTTGTTGTGAGGATCTCTCTCTCTCTCTCTCTCTCTCTCTCTCTATATATCTCTATAATATATACATATATATATTACACACATACACACCCATACACACACCCCCACACTTACAAGATGGCCTGGCATACAGTAAGTATTACTTCAGTAGGAGCTATCGCTATGGCCTCTTACTCAGATTTTAAACCATTTAGCATCCTGCCAATTTCCCTATGGCCTTGACTTTAAGTTCTCCTTGACCCACTGATGCCAATGCAAGCTTTCCCATCTAGACAAATGTCCAGCACCTCACCCGTTCTCAGTCCCAGCCTTATTCTCTCCACCCTGCCAAGAATACCCCTGCTTGACCTCCATAAACCTAGTCCACTCTTCAAGTTCCTCTTGATATCTCATTTCATGAGTGACACTCCCTTGACCTGCTGTGGCCACCCAAGCCCATCTCTCCTCTTTCTCTGGCCTTTAGTCAATAGGCCCTCCCCATTTATATGAATTAAGGAATCAGCAAAACCTGTATTTCAGTCCTGGCTCTACCAATTTCTAAAAATGTGACCTCAGGCAGCTTACTGAACTTCTGTAAGCATCAGTAGTCTTGTCTCTAAAACAACAATAATAGAGCAAATCAATGGCTGTCAAATCCAAGTGAGCATGAGAACCAACTGGAGGACTTGTTAAAACTCAAGTTGCTCCTTTCCCAAAGTTTATGGCCCAGTAGGTATGGGTTGGAGATTGAAAATATGCATTTCTAACAGGTTCCCGGGTGATAACTAGTGTTGCTGGTCTGGGAGCTACATTTTGAGAACCATTTTGTGGATGTTGCAGGACTGCAGAGAGAATTAAATAATATTTAGAGGATGTTTGCTCAGTAACTGTTACATAAAATATAACCTTTCCTTTTCCTCCATGAAATACACTAAAAATGATAAATAAAAACAGCAGAAGTGCTCTTGTTTTGATTTTGGCCCCATCCCATGAGTTAAAAGAGAACACCATATTGTAGCATTTCTCACTTTAGAGTTAGAAGCTCAGATTGTGTGGGCATTGCCCTTACAATAACTTTTCTGGCACCCACTACAAAGGCTTTCAATTTTAGAGAAGAGCTAAAACATATGCATTACCCTGGAATGTAATCTTTTTACATAATCTACTGTTTTTAACAAACTTCCACACAGGATGCGTTTTTAGCATAAGTCTGCTTATGGGAGGTCATCCAACAGAATGCTTCACCACTTTCAGTGTTTACAACACTCTGAACCAAGGAGGTAGGAATATTGACCAAAAAGTTTAGCAGATGCTTTTCTTAAAAGAATGTGTGTTGGGGAAAAGGGAAGTGATTATGGAGTGAGAAGCTATATTTCATAACTTACTTGGCTGCAAGGAATTCAAAGCAGTGTTCTATATGTTATTCACTCATTGGAACAAGCAGATTGTTTAATTTTAGAAGGGATTAGAGTAAAAAGACTCCACAGGATAGAGTAGCAAAGACCCCAAGAGAAGAGCGCCTGCTTCCATACCTGGCTTTGCCACACCCTGGGAGACTCCTATTTTCTTCTAAGCAAAGCCAGAGCTGAATGATCTCCAAGCACTTTCCCTAACATTATCACTCTATGAGGAAATGACTCAGGAAATGGGACTTGTGACCACAGAAATCCTTTGCTAGCACCAGAAGACCAGATGAAATCAGCCTCTATCAATCTTTATGAAGGTTTGTAGCAATATTTTTTGGTGGATGGAGTTACTCACATGAGAATGGTACCACCACCCCCACAGGATATGAGGCTTATCTAGAAAGAAAGATCAAGCTATGGCTCTCACTGGGGCCAGCACGCCAATTCTCCCCCAAGTACAAAAAGACAAGTTATGTTTGTTGGCAGCTGCAGCTGTTCTAAGACTGCACTCCCTTCCAACCAAAATATCCCTTCATTCAGGCTCATATGAGGATCTGACTGTTTTCATTTATATTCACAAAGGTTTTATAGTGGGAAGCAGGGGAGGAGCTGAGTGACAAAGACCAGGAAAGTCTGGAGGGAAATGAAATTCACTTGTCCCCCACAGTGTCTCTTGGACTGATTTCAACATCATTTGGAGAGAGACATTGAGACCGAGCTGCTGGAAATTTTCAGAGAGCCTGTGAGACTGTAATCAGGAGGACAGCTGCATGGGGGCACAGTTTGAGCAGGACCCATCCCTTCCCCCTATCTACACTGCTTTTATACAGAATTCCCACAATCCCATGGACTCCAGGGTTGGAAATTTTAGGGCAGTGGTTTTCAAAGTCTGGTCCCAGGGCCAGCCCAGAAGCACCAGCAGTACCCTGGAATTTGTTAGAAACGCAAATTCTCCAGCCCACTACAGCAAAATCAGAGACTCTAGTGGCAGGGCCCAGCATTTTTAGTTTTAACAACCCTTCCCGGTGATTCTGGTACAAACATGTTGGAATTTGCCTGCAAAATTTAAGGAGGCACTCACTCCCAGTTTGATGTAAATTCAGGATCTGCACATGCATGAATCTGGAAATAACAACTGCCTTAAATTCTGTGCCATAGGCATATCACATGTTTTCCTCACCTCATGCAGGCCCTGAGAACCAATGTTTTAGGAGAACACAAAGACCACAACTTTGGCACCCACATTGATGGACATTTTCCTAATGGGCAGTAATTGGTGGTCCAGACGAGCAGCAACTCTGAATAAGTGGAAATCAAAATGGGAAGACACAGAGCAGAATGATTTGAGGGCACAGGTAAGGTATATCTATGAGGATCCACCCCAGAAACTACCGGGAGTCACTTGGCCATAGTGAGGGTTGGGAAAACTTCAGAGAGAGACCTGAGCTTCTCTTCTTCCCATGGAAGCTAGAGAGTTAGCAAATCTTTGGTTATGGAAATTAACATGGCAGACATTTAGTGAGTATTTATTGTTTACTAGACATGCAGCTGAGGACCTGACTTCTCACATCCCCTCATTTAACAATCAGTGCAAATGTAGGTTTTATGATCCTGGTTTTGCAAAAGAGAAAACATAGACAGAAAGGTTTAATAATGTGTCTCCTATCTCAAGCTCATAAGTAGTGGACTGGGAATTAAACACTCTCTACGACCTCTCAAATTTGCTGCCACTTGGACTGAGATTAATGAATTTCCCCACGTATGACTTCCACTGGCCCCCACCTCAGCCAGCTGACTCACCAGTATCCCTATTTGCTCCCCCAAGCACAGTTTCACACATTGGATCTTGTCTTCTCTTTGAATTCTTAGACAGCACTTGGTGATTCGGTTCTTCTGCCCTCGACTTTGAACCCTGTAGGACTGGATATGGTTCCTAGAACTGACTTGTTGGATCCTTTGAGAAAAGTCCTAGGAAGAGCTACTTCTTGACCTAGGCCACTGAGAATGGGCCACCCTTACTTCATTCAGACCCTGCTTGACACTGCACACCACTTTGAATGTTCCTCTTTTAAATGGAATCTCATTAGCACCTAAAGTTTACAAGGAATTTGATACACTGCATATTCTTGAAAAACTTTCATATGGAAAGGAAGAAGATGGGTTTATATATAGAAAGCCACAGACACACAATGACTGGTACGTCCAAGTCAGTGCCTTTTGGGTCAATAGTACAAGGGAGTACAAGAACTGGCAGTGTCCAACTCTGGACTGCAACTTTCTGTCCTGTGACCATGAACCAGTTGACCTACATCTCCAGGTTTTAGTTTACCCCCTTTAAAAAATGGGTTATTAATTCTCTTGTACTCCCATGGCTTCAACAGCTTTACCCAACTTACCCTATTCAAGTATATACATAAGACTACTTCACTCATTCATCTAATGCCTATCTATGACATTGAATAGCCATGGGTCTGATAAACAGGTGTTCAGGGAATGAAGTATTTATGGAGGGTGACTTTGCTCTATGATACTGCAGAATATCATGTCTTGCCTACTTCAAGTTTAAGGAGGTACAAAGAGATAAATGTAGCTCATGGAAAACAGGGGCTTGGACTGTGGAGAGCATGGGGTTGGAGATTCAGCCCACAGAAGAGGGATAGTGGCTACACATGGATTCTAGAGATTTAGAAAGACTATTGAAAGTGCATGGGGTCTATTGGGAATGCTCTGTTATGGTCTCAACTGTGATTCTTACAAGGATAGTTTGCCTTTTTCTTCCCAACCTGTCCTTGGACTGTCAAGCACAAAGCAGTCCTGCATATGAAACCTCATAAAGCCAACACTTTTCCAGCTACCAGAGCTGTGGGCCAGGCCCATTACTTTACTTCCTTTCTTCCCTGAGACCATAAGATTTGGTAATTTTCCCATTACTGAGATGCAAATTGTTATTTTAGTTATCTTTGTCCCTGAGAAGGGACACTCCCAGCTTTTATTCAAGACATTGTCTCAAGGGTGGCTTGTGTACTTGCAGTGGCTGGCCTGCAGCCCCAGGCACCATCTCAAAGGGAACTTGCTTAAAGGACCTGTCAGGAGGAACCTCTTATGATTTTGGAAGATTTGTGCTTCTGTGAAAACTTCCTTGCTTTTCCCAAAGTGAGTAGCACTAAGAGTCTTAAGTGTGTAAGACGCCCAGTGGAGTCTAGCAAGTAAGGGAAGCTAGGAGGGCTGGCTGATTCCCATGCACAGCCAGGGCAGCTTACTCTGAGGGAAAAGAGGGAGCAGTGGGGGGGCAGGCAACCACTGAGAGGGCAGGAAGCAGGCCTGGGTCTCTATATCCTCTGAGGAAGGGGCAGAGATGTGTCTGGGAGAGAAGAGACTCTTAGGCCAGATCCAAGGCTGTCCTCATGTACTTTCTAGACAGGAGCACAGGTAAGAAAAACTACAGCCAGACTGTTCTCCCGCCCGAACCCCCATGACACCCCACCGCCACCCCTAAGTGGTAAGTTTCTTGAAGGCAAAGACTAACTTGCTTTTACATCAGGTTTACATTGGTTAACACGTTAAAAATAAAATACAAGATTCAGAAACCACCTGCTTTTCTAACCCCTGCCCCTCTCCAATAAATGTTAAATATAAGTTCAAGAAATAATTAAGCAAAGCCTTTTACGACAGTTTTCCCTTCCGTTAGAGACACCGTCTGGTAAATCAAGAAAAACGTACCATTTATCCACTAAACTAAACACAATCCCTTATCATACAATTAACCAAAACACAATCGTATGTAATACAATTATACTGACTACAATTACACAAAAGTAATGATGCAGTATAGATGGCAATGACTTTCATGTAATCCAAAATAATGAGAGCGTCCTTGATTAGAAATTAACTTATCATAAGAGATCCCTATTGATAAATGTTCCCTCTATTGCTATACACTTTGCAAAAGGTCCTGCTGGCTGGTGAAGTCAGACACTTCCCTCTCACCATCAATAAAGACTGTAGGGGTGGCTGCTCTTCCATGTGGTATCTTTTATTCTGAGGTTTCTAAACTAGCTCATTCTAAAAAAGCACATATTTTATTACACACTTTTCCAGCTGGCTAAATAGAAAAAAATGAAGCAGAAGAGCCAGGAAGTCTGTATGATTTGTTGACGATCTCATGTGTGGTGGTATTAACAGAGAAACATGCGCATAAAGCTTCACCAAATTATATCGGTCATTCAAAGCATTAGAGGAAACTATGATCTGCAGAGCTGATTTCTGTGCCGCTCGGGAAAGGCACCTGCTACCTCTCATCATTGCTCCCCTGGAGTGGAGCAGCCACTTCTCTAGCTCTGGGCTGGTTCTCTTTCAACCCATCCTTGTCACTTTTTCCTGAGTACTCTTTCTACTAAGAATATCAGACTTCTTTCCTTCCTGATTCTCACCTAGAACATGAATCCAAATTCCACAGGCACAGTTCTTCGTAACTGGTACTGGCCCACAGCTGTAGCATATTCACATCATGTGCTCTACCACAATGACCTATCATCCCCGCTAAGCTATATTTTATTGAATCTAAGACACCATTAATTATAAGACACACCATTATTCTATATGCCACTAAGAAAAATAAATGTTGCCAACTAAACTATTACACAACATCAACTGTAAAATGTACCCCAATATTAGAGATTTTAAAATGAAAGTAGGTGTTTTGTGTTGATGACATCCTTACAAGCCACGATCCCTCCAATTCCATGCCCTCTCACATGCTACATCCTGCCAACTCATTGAACACCAGCACCCCCACTCGTCAGCCAAGTCAGCACGTCCTTTAAGATTCGGCTTATCACCACTTCCTCAAAACCTCCTTGACCTCATTCTCCAGAGGCCAGACCAAGTTGCTGCTGTCATCTGTCCACAAATAAGGATGCACTTCTTGGTCATTTATCACACTTTATTGTAGTGACTAATTTATTCCCTGATGAAACACATGCAGAGACGCTATATCATCAACACGCAGGCAAGCACTTAAAACACACTATTCACCCAATTAATAAATGATATTTTGACCAGGATAAGTAGAATTGGAAGAAAAAGGAGGCAAGAGAAGAAACATGGGAAACATGATAAACCTTGCTGGAAATTCAGAATGGATCCTCTTTAATTTTCTGCAGCAGTCTTTTGAATCTAGAAACTTCAAATATAAGAGCCACCGCCAAGGAGAAACGAAGAGAGAAACTGAGCTAGATTTGTAGGCTGCAAAGTAAAAGTGCTGATTCTCTCTGTCCAGCATCTGGTCTCTTTTGGGCCAAAGATGCAGTGGGTTGGGGCAGTGACACAAAGATCAGCCACCGCCAGGAGCTGCTGTGTACTACTGGGCACTGCCATTGCCTCTGGTATGGGATTCCCAGAGGGCCTGTAGCTCATCTGCCTGTGTTAGAAAGGACTCTCCCTGCAGTGAAGAATGAAATGGTTTAGGAGAGAAGTAATTCCTCCTTCTTTTTGCTTTACTCTTAACTTCAAAGTAATCAAATGTTGTTTATGCATAAAATTTTAATCCTTTCACAAATTTGTATTTTGATTTAATTTGCATATCCCATTTACTGCAAGTCAACATGAAGAGAGACTCGACTAATTTAAACCATTTTTCTCTGGGCTTGAAATCCTTTCAGAAATATTTTCCATTAGGCAACTCAATTATGTCTAATATGGCTAATGTCAGTGGATTAGAATTTTGCTTAAAGAAACTCATATTTAGAACAGTGAGAATGTGAAAGGGGGTGGGAGAACAGAGGAGAAGAGACAATAATTACCTGTCTTTGATGCTACACAGATCAATGTGTAAATCACTAAAATTCCCCAGAGAACCTTGCTGAACTGAAATGAGGTCCTTGGGCTGGTTATCAATAAAGATGAGCCTCATGCAGCCTTGGAAAGCCTTAATGGGATTTAAACATTGGGAATCGGTGAGATTGTCGGGGCACCCTGTGGGACAGAGAAAAAAAAATGAAGAAGAATGCTGAAATGATCAGTCATTGCTTTGGCGACCTATTGATGGAAAACCTTGAGGTCTAATTATTTTGGTGATTTTTCATTCACAGCAGTGCGCGCATTTTTGTTGTAAATCCTAGCATTCTCGGAGAGGGGACAGAATTGGTACAAAATGGGGCATACTCAATCACAGTATAGAACACAAAACAAAATGTGTTAAAAGTAACACCAATACTATAGCATTTATCTCGTTGTTACTTCTTTTTTCCCATTGGTAAGCTATTTGTCCTTCTTGTACATGGTATACTTTACTCATGCCAAGGAAGCAACATGTTATAACTACTTAGGAATTTCTGTTCTGTCTTGAAACACTTCTAAATGCACAATTCAATTCTGAATTACACTTTCAAAGGAAATTATGCTCTAGGTAGCATAGTAATTGTCTGGTTAATTGTCTAGCAGAGTAATTGTCTGGTTAATTGTTAGCATTATCAGGCTTAGTTCCTGAGAAAGGTACACATAGGAGCGTAAGTGGAATTTTGAAGTGATCTGCAAAGCAAGTCCAAACGTGAAAGGAACTAAGGATTTAAACACACTCTGTTATAGAGCCGTAACAGCATACATGAAAGCTTAACACTATACCTTCGTAAAGGGTGTTCTTTTAAAAAATTCATCGCACTGATTTAGCAGAGCTTGAAAATAGGGCATATCTACTCCTCATTAAGACAGGTAGAGAGCTACGTAGCTATAGGAGTTTGTGCTCTTTGTAAACTCCACCCCGATGGTTTTAATAGGTTCAGAGCATATGGGAATGCAAGCCTGAAAAAGTGGCAATCACCCATAAATAATTGGGAATTATTTCAGCCATCTCTAACAGACAGTCACTGCTGGGCTGAAGCCCAGCAGCTGGTTAACAGCTCACAGACACCCTATAAAATGAAGAGAGATGCTACAACTTCTAATTGAAGCTGTAGAGAGAATTTATGTAAGTTGACTATTATTACTCAAACTCATTTTTCACCTTCCTTAAGTTTACAGTCTACGTGTGCGGCATTTGTTTAAACACTGTTCAAATCACAGATAAATCTCCACTTCCTAATCCCAGGGCCCCTGAAGATCCACATTTAACTTCAACTGGGGGAGGGGAGCCATTTTGCCTTGGAGGCATTTCAGATGCTTACTTACCATAATTAATTCAACATCATTTCCCCAGAAATAAACGCTACTGCTTTTCTCCCTCTGTTGATGAAACATGCATATGATGCACAATTACACAGTCTGTGAAAGATGGCTGTAGGGCCCCAAGTCCCTTCCTCTGTAGCCTTTGTGCTACATTTGCTAGCATCCCTCTGCTGTCACTCATGGGTCATGGAGGACACAGATTTGGGATTTAATCCTAGTTCTACTACTCACACAAATTATTTCATCTCAGTAAACACTCATCTTATTATCTGTGAAATGGGACGAATATTACCTACTTCACAAAGTTACTGCATGAATTACATGAGGTAAGACACATAAAACATTTACAGAAAATGGAAATGTTTCCTTTTTACAGGAATTTGTTATTCTTGCACATGTGGAGAGTTGGAGTGAAGGACAGAGGCCCTTCCTGAGGCCTTAAAATCAAACCATAGAGATATTGCTCCACACTGCTTCCCTCCTAGGACACCTCAATATGTATGCTGCATCTGTGCAAAGTCCTTTTTCGTATATCAAAGCTTAACCACATGTCATTGGTATGAGAGTAGTGATTTGTAAATTCTATTTAAGAGATTGTATCTTATCACTTTATACAATACTCCTCTTCAGTTTTCTTATGGAAAAAAAATTGGAAACTGTAAGCAGGGCCAGCCCATGCCCATATTCACAAAAGCTGAAGCCCATCTGTTCACTCCCTACAATGTAGGAAGCACTGTGCTGTACATTTAAACCTTGACCTCTCTGAATTCTCTTCCTTTCTGCATGTCCTTGATAAGGAATTTCAGGGACCATAAGTGTCAGATAGCTCAAGGTCAGACAGCTATTGAGATTTATTAATCTTTAGAAGTCATTTCTATAATACAAACAGCTGAAGAACAAATTAGATACTAATAGTTTTAATGAAAAAATATCTTGAAAAACTAAATAAAAATATGCATGCATATATAAAAATGAAGCAGATGCTTAATCATATGTTTTTCATCCTTACCAGTTTTCCCTTGTGTTTTTGTCATTGGAAAGATTTCCAAGATTCACCTAACACTGGAGAGGGCAGGATCTGTACTGGCTGCTCCTTATGGAGCCTCAAGATCATGGGCCTTAGTGGTCTTCCCCATTTTTAGCTGTCCCACTTCATGCGCATGGCCTCCAGGGATGTAGAAAGGGATGGATAGAGCATTAAGAAATCAACAGAAGACTGAGTATGCTGGCTATGCCTTCCCACCTGGATGTTTTCTTCTGCAGGGACTGCTGACTGCTGGTACACTTTCTCCAAGTTTTCAGCTGAGTTTCTCCTTCCGAATGTGATCACAGAGCTTGGCATGGCTACAAAAATTCTCCTTTGGACGTGTTATTTAACACCAACTGTCATAGCTAAAGTTCTTTTTTTCCTCAGCACTGACCCAGATAATTTATATTTGCACAGCTGTGAGAGAGTTTGCTTGTCATTATTTTTGGCTTGGGAGTGGGTGCCTGTGTATGTGTGTGTGTGTGAGTGTGTGTGTGTGTGTGTGTGTGTTGGGAGAACGGTCTAATTGACAAAGAAGGAATGTCACAGTGAAATAATTGTCCGCTGCATTCTCCCTCCCTCCTTTATTTTCAATCTCAAAAGCTGGGGAATTTACCTCCAAAGTAGTAGCTATTTCCAGAATAAATCTGCACCCTGCTGGTGTCCTGAGTTGGGAATGCTGCCTCGTTATCCAGAGTGAGAGTGATGCGGTTCCTTCTGGCGGTGATGCTAACTGAATGCCACAAACCATCATGCAAGTTGCCGCCTGCAAAGGAAACAGGAAAGTTAAGCTGAGGGATGATTGACTTGGGGAGGTTTGGAGAGAGCGGAGCTCCTCCTCCTCACCTGCTATCGCTCACGTGCATTCTCACAGAGGTCCCCCCCTCTTCATTTTGCTTAAGCTAAAGTCCTAGCTCCCTCACAAGAATCATCTTTCTTCCTCTTTTCACCCCTGAATTTTCTTCCTCTATTTTTTGGATGTGGCTGAACAAATTCTAACACGTTTTGTTTAAAAACAAAAGGGCAAAACACAAATTTGTATGTATACTACAATCAAAGGTAATTAGCATATTAATTGACCTACTGATATGTAAATGCAGAATGAAAAGTTAGGGGAAAAAATCTCAAAATGTTCCCAGTGATTTTCTCTCTGAGTGGTGAGGTTGCAGGCAATTTTAGTTTTCTCAGATTTTTCTACAAATGCTTATATTTCTTTTTTAGTAAAAAATAAACTATTTTATGAAAAACTAGAGAGACCTACAACTAAAATATGCAGCTATGTACTGGAGGGCTTTAGAGAAAATAAGAAAAAAATAAATAAAATAAACTATTTTTAAAGGCAAAAGTAGATGAGGAAAGCTAGATTCCAGTGACGTGCCAGGCAGAGGCAGGCTGCTGTTAGAGAGAGGTAACATACTAGCTCAATACCAGTCTTTTTCCTTAATTAACTATGTGATATTGGCTGAGTTACCCACCTTCACGGTGCTCTGCTTTCATCATCTGTGACTATCATCATTCCTACTCTGTATCGTTGCTCACGGGGTCAAACAAGATCCGGCAGGAAAGCTCTGAGGGCAGCAGGGAGCAGAATGGGTGTTTAGGAGGAGTTAATGCCTCTCTTGTTCTTTTGCTTGGATTTCTTTGGTGCACACTATGCTGCTGACCTGCCCTATTGAGGAAGCTGGATTGGGAATTAGTCATGAGTGTTTCAACAATTTCCTTCAAAAAGTTTATCATCTATTAAGTCTCTGTTGGTACAAAGTGCTTGCGGATGTCATTAACCAGTCCAGTCACAAAGATTTGTCTTTGATGAGAGCACAGAGCCACACACTTCTTCACTCATAGACTGCTGTGTGTTGAGTTGTGTTCCTCCTCTCATTGCCTAAGTTCCTTCCTCTGCACAATGGGGACAACGATGGTACTTGTAAGCTATTGTGAGAATTATACCAGTTAATAAAGTAGTGTATGTAGAACAGTTCATGCCACATCCTATGTAGAACACAATGTTAGCTAAAACAAATAGACAGAACAGCAACTACAAAATGGTCCCCTGCATTTGGGAGTAAGGCTATTAACATCACATGGTCTTTATCCTGGGGTAGTCCATAGCTGAGTGGAAGAAACATATGCAAAGAAGATTAAAATACTATCCTTTGAGCATTTCAGTATAATGGGATAGACAGAGGAGCAATAGCACTTGCAATTCCAGGTGAACAGTAATACACAAGCAGAGAAGAAAGAAGGTTTAACTAACTCCATGTGAAGATCCCTAAAGGGCTTCACAGAAGAGGCAATGATAGTTTGGGGAAGATTCAGAAAATGAGCAAGAGTTTGCCACTTATGGAGAAAAAGTTCCAAGAGACAGAGAACCTGTTGGAAGAAGCAAAGGTCTGGAATGTGAAGTAGGACAGAACAATAGGAAGGCAGGTGGGAAGAGGATCAGTCACCCAAGGGCCTCAAATGGCAGACTAAGGAAGGGATTTCAACAATGTCCTTTGACAAATGATTCAGACGGCATATTACCCAAGTCAATTCTATCAGAATCTCTGGAGAGGAAGCTCTAGGCATATGCATTTTAAAAAAGCTTCCTGGTGATTTTAACATGCAGCCAGGAATGAAAATCACCCCTTTGGAATACAGGAATCCATGAGGGGTCTTTAGCATGGGAATGACCTGGCTGGAGGTGCATATTCAAAGAACCTGGCAGCAGACTATAGTAGCTGAGAGCAGTGAGGCTGGAAGCGGAATTGGTAGGGCCTATTGCTTGCACGGTCCCCAGAAGATAGAATGATAAGGGTCTCAGCCAACGTAGTAACAAATAAAAATGGCAAGCAATAGGATATATTGGAGAATATGAGGAAGCCATTTGATGTAAACCTAATTCGGTCTGAACTTATCTTTCCAAAAGGGCCTGACAGAGGCTGTTAAGTGTGCATTCTATATTTGCTTTAGATATTCCCTATGGCAAGAACAAAGGCCCTTGAGATAAAGGTGCAACTTCCCTCCCTCTCCCAATGTTGGCATCCCTTAAGGATTAAGCATCTTTCCTTAGGCTAGGAACTGATTGCTGCACTCACCTGTGACCACCCAGCTTGAGACAAGAGGCTTGCCTCCTGCTATGCCCTCTGAGATAGCAGACCCACTACCTGCTGTGTCCATCAAGCGCTGTGCCGACAGGGCAATCTTGTGACTATTGTGGGAGGGACATTTCAATCATATGTGAAACGTCCTGTATGGGGGTATATAACCACTCTGTATACCTCACTTCTTTGGTGCCCTTTCTTCCTTCGGGAAGAAAAGCCCCAGGCCATGGTCCTCAGACTTCAGCTCAGAATAAACTCACTCAAATTTTCATTTATAGGTTGGTTATGGATTATTTTCATCGACAGTAGCAGCAGTGAAAATGGAGGGTAAGGGATGGATTAAGAGCTTTTTCTGAAGGTAAGAAATCAGACTTGGTAGAGCCTACTGGAGCAGTCCCTAAGAAAGCAGCTGGGAAGAAACCATTGAAAATCAGAGCCAAGGTCTGCGGAACTTCTCAGAACAGCTCCTGAAGAGCTCTGCCCCTGAGCCCTTGGATGGGTGCAGAAGCTGCCCAGGGAGAAGCAGCCCAGGGAGAAGCACAGCACCCCACTGGGGGCGCAGCCGCACTGCACAGAGGCAGCCATGCTCCATCTGCTCAGAACAGCCCAGGTGTAAGGAAGCCTCCTGCATCAGCCAGCTCCCTCACAGTGAGTCTTTGCTGCCGCCCTGAACATCTGCTCAGGATAGAGAGGAGAACCCAGAGGCTACTCAGCCTGGCGGCCCTACTTTCTCCCAGAGTCCAGGGTTTGGGTCCCCTACTGCTGCTGAAGTAGAGGCTATGTTAGGTGTTTCCTGGTGAAATATTTGACTTCTGTCAGAGGCATTTGGGGGGCATAGCCAGCTATATGGGTCTTTACTCCTTTAACTTTCATTTGCCTACTAAATTAAATACACCTGCATAAAGTATGAGACTGCATTTGCAGATATGCTATAGACTGTGTGGACTGGAAGGGAGTCAGTAAGCTAGTTCAACAGAGTGTAAATAACCCCTAAGGGCCCCGTGCCCTCCTCTGCATCAGAGATCCAGTAGGGAAGAAAGTACACATGGAGGCCACAAGGAGGGTCCCATCTGAATAGAGATGCATCATCTAGTCATTTTAAAGTGAAATTGGCCAGAAAGAAAAGGTCTGCTCAGTATGAGGCGGCCAGGCTGGAGCACCAGCTTGTGTTTCCTGATAAGGGTCCCATCTCCTCCTCACATCATTATCCATGTTTCTATCTTTAAAATAAACACTTAACTGAGTTTTGTTTGTTGTCTTTTTCTTTTCTTTCTTCCTTTTTGGTCAGCTTTTCCTTTTTATTTGATCTCTTCTGGTTTTTCCTACATGGTCCCTAGTCCCCACAGGGGGAGGTTGTGTGAAATCTCAGCTCTGTAGAGGAGAATTATTAGAACTTCAGTTCTTGACACTGACCACACAAAGGGATCACCTGGGAGCTTTTGAAAAGACAGGTCCCTGGGCCCCAGACCAGGTTAATTAAGGCATATTTCCAGGGGTGGCTGCAGGCCTTGGAAGTTTCAAAGATCCCTAGAGATTCAATTTCACAGCCTGGGTGGAGATACCTCCATCAGAGGTTTTAGGAGAAGAAGGAAAGAAGGGAGGAAAAACAACTAGCTTAGAGGAGCTGATCTGAGAATAGATTCCAAGGGAAGGAAAGTGGCACATTCTCCTAAAAACCTTGGCTTTCTACCTGAGCACTCCTGTCTACACCATTCTGTTAATGGACCTCACATAACACTGCTACAGGTTCTTCAAGGTTTACTTTGTAAAAACGCTCTTTTAAAGGGATAAGTTTAAGTGTTATTAGTTATTCGCAAATTAGGGAAAATCAATTCTATCATGTTGCTTTCCTCCCAAAAGTTCCCTGAGATAAATAGCTCTGATAACATAGCAGTTTTCATTTGGAAGAACTAAAAGCTATCCCTTTGAGACCATGAACATCTTGATAGGAAAAAACCTGGAGGGTAGAAAAACAGGGTATTTAGGGCCACTTTGAGGTGCTAGGCATTCATATGCCTTATAAGTCAAGGCTTAAAAGTTGGGATTTGGGTTCTGGAAAGATTGTTGGATGCTAACAATCATAAAATTTCTGAACTTTAAAGTGACGTCAATTAATATCTGCCATCTCCTAGACTGGCAAGGAATAAAAGCCAATTATACTCACTGTTAGTGGATACAGAGGGAAGCAGGTAATTTCATACATTGCTGATGGCAGCATAAGTTTGTACACTCTTTCCGGAAGGCAATATACCAATAAGCATCAAAAACCCTAAAGATGTTGGAGGAAGGAGGCGGAGCAAAATGGTGGGGTGAGATGACCCAGGACTCTCTCCCCTCCAAACTACAACCAAAGAATTGGAAAAACGGAATTTCAACCAATAACCCTAATGCCAGACCATCAGAAAACTACAGCAACAAGACGACGGAGAATGGAGAGGCTGCAGCTGGCCTTTGAGGAGCTGGAACAGGGTAAGAGAGAACTTTGCTCCCTCCCCTAGAGACTGGGATTGCTGCCACAGGTGAGGGAAGGAGCAGGGGAGAGGCCACATGACCGGGGTATCATCCAGGACTCCTGCTGCTGGTGCAGTGGAAATCTGCTGACCTGGGAAAGCTTCGGTGTGCGGGGACACCATCAAGCCAGGGCCCCAGGAGACCAGAGAATGAGAGCTGATCGGAATCCAGATTGGCACACTAGAGAAAGTACCCCTCCTCTTCCAACCCGCACTGGGTGTCACCATCTTGCCTGAAGGCAGAGGGCTCAGAACGCGTGGCTTTCGACCCCCATCTAGTGGCGACAGGCTATAACTGCAACCGGATACTACCATCGTGCAAAAACCTCTCCTCTACCATTAAGCAGTTTATAAAAGCCCCAGACCAGAAGGAAAACAATAAAAACACAGAATTAAGTCCTGAGGACTTGGAAATAGCTAAACTAAGTGAAAATGAGTTCAGAGTAGCCATCATCAAAAAACTCACTGAGGTAGAGGGAAAGATAGAGAAACAAGTCAACGAGTTCTGGAGTTACTTCACAAAAGAGATTGAAACTATAAAGAAGAATCAATCAGAAATACTAGAGATGAAAAATAAAATGGACCAGATAAAATAGAATACAGATTCCTTGAATGCCCATGTAGACACCATAGAGGAGAAAATTAGCATAATGGAAGATAGACAGGCTGAATGGCTCCAGACAGAGGAAGAAAGAGACCTAAGGATTAAAAGGAATGAGGAAAATATCAGGGAAATAGTGGATTCAATGAGGAGAACGAATTTAAGAATCATCAGAATTCCTGAGAACGTGAAAAAGGAAAATGGAGCAGAAAGTGTGCTTAATGAAATTATAGAAGAGAACTTCCAAAATCTAGGGATTGAGGGAGAAATGTGTGTGGAGGAAGCTTTCAGATCTCCTAGATTTGTCAATGTAAAAAGACCTACTGCAAGGCATATAGTAGCAAAAATGACAAAAAATAAAAGACAAAGAAAGAACACTCAGGGCAGCAAGACAGAAGAAAATAACCTACGAAAGAACTCCTATCAGACTTTCAGTGGATTTCTCTCCAGAAACCTTACAAGCTAGGAGAAAATGGAGTGACATATTCAAAATTTTAAAAGATAAAAATCTTCAGCCAAAAACACTCTATCCAGCAAAAATATCCTTGAGATATGAAGGAGAAATTAAATCTTTTCCAGACAAACAAAAGTTAAGGGTATTTATAACCAAAAGTCCTCCACTACAAGAAATCCTCAAGAAGGCTCTCATATCTGAAAAAAGAACAAAATGGAGAAAGAGGTCACAAACCACAGAGTAGGGAGACAGATAGATAGAACCAGAATAGGATAGCAAATATTCAACAGTAGCATTAGGACAGAGGGAAGGAAACCACCAAAGCAAAGATGATATTATCACTCTAACTGCAAACTCATAACACGAGTTGGAATAAGAGATGAAAATAATAATTTAGGAGGGGAAGAGCAAAGAGACTCAATCAGCCTAGGCCAAGTAAGTAAGAGACCACCAGAGAATAAACTATGTTATACACGAGATTCTAAATACAAACTTCAGGCTAGTCACTAAACTGAAAAACAGAACAGAGCCACAAAACATAAATAAGGAAAAATCTAAGAAACCCAGCATAAGAAATTGCAGAAGTCAATAGGTAGGCTAAAACACACAGGCTGAGAAACAAAGGTAACACAGGAAAACGAGATAACGAGCAACACAATGACAGCATTAAGCCCACATGCATCAAAATAATCACCCTCAATGTAAATGGATTGAACTCTCCAATAAAAAAGACACAGAGTGGTGAAATGGATTAAAGAACAAGATACAACAATTTGTTGCCTCCAGGAAACACACCTCAGCCCTAAGGACAAACACAGGCTCAGAGCGAAGGGGTGGGAGACAATACTTCAAGCTAATAGCAAACAAAAGAAAGCAGGCGTTGCAATACTTATATCACACAAAACAGATTTCAAAATAAGGCAGGTAAAGAGAGACACACAGGGACAATATACAATGATCAAAGGGCCACTTCATCAAGAAGAAATAACGCTTATAAATATCTATGCACCCAACACAGGAGCACCAAAGTTCATAAAGCAACTATTAACAGACCTGAAGGAAGATGTTAAAAACAACACAATAATAGTAGGGGACCTCAACACCCCACTCACATCAAGGGACAGATCATCCAGACAGAAAATCAACAAGGAAATAGTGGAGCTGAATGAAAAGCTAAAACAATTGGACTTAATAGACATATATAGAACACTTCATCCAAAAACAACAGAATACACATTCTTCTCAAGTGCACATGGAACATTCTCAAGGATAGACCATATGTTGGGAAACAAGGCAAGCCTCTACAAATTTAAAAAAAATTGAAATTATAACAAGCATCTTCTCCAATCATAATGCTATAAGGCTAGAAATTAATTACAAGAAAAAAGCTGAGAAAGGCACAAGAATGTGGAGACTAAACAATACGCTACTGAACAAGCAATGGATCATTGAAGAAATTAAAGAAGAAATTAAAGAAGAAATCAAAGAAGAAATAAAAAAATACCTGGAGACAAAGGAAAATGATAACATGCCATACCAACTCATATGGGATACAGCAAAAGTTGTATTAAGAGGAAAATTCATTGCAATACAGACACATCTTAACAAACAAGAAAAATCCCAAATAAACAATCTTAAACTATGCCTAAGCGAATTAGAGAAAGAAGAACAAACAAAGCCCAAAGTCAGCAGAAGGAGAGCAATAATAAAAATCAGAACAGAAATAAATGCTATTGAAACGAAAAAGGCGGTAGAAAGGATCAATGAAACAAAGAGCTGGTTCTTTGAGAAGATAAATAAAATTGACAAACCCCTAGCCAGACTTACAAAGAAAAAAAGGGAGAAAGCTCAAATAAACAAAATCAGAAATGAAAGAGGAGAAATAACAACAGACTCCGCAGAAGTACAACAGATTATAAGAGAATACTACGAAAAATTACATGCCAACAAAATGGATAACCTAGAGGAAACGGATAAATTCTTGGACTCCTACAATCTCCCAAAGCTCACTCAAGAAGAAGCAGACAATTTGAACAGACCACTCACAAGGAAAGAGATTGAAACAGCAATCAAAAACATCCCAAAGAATAAAACCCCAGGACCAGATGGCTTTCCTGGGGAATTCTACCAAACTTTCAGAGAGGATTTAATACCTATCCTTTTCAAGCTATTCCAAAAAATTAGGGAGGATGGAACACTTCCTAACACATTCTACGAGGCCAACATCACGCTGACACCAAAGCCTGACAAGGACACTACAAAAAAAGAGAACTATAGGCCAATATTGCTGATGAACATAGATGCAAAAATTCTAAACAAAATTTTGGCAACCAATATTCAGCAATTCATCGAAAGGATCATACATCATGATCCAGTGGGATTCATACCAGGGACACAGGGATGCTTCAACATCCACAAATCAATCAATGTGATACACCACATGAACAAACTGAGGAATAAAAAACACGTGATCATCTCAATAGATGCAGAGAAAGGATTTGACAAGATCCAACAGCTATTTATGATAAAAACTCTGAACAAAATGGGCATCGAAGGGAACAACCTCAACATAATAAAGGCCATATATGACAAACCCACAGCCAACATCATACTCAATGGGCAAAAATTGAGCTCCATCCCCCTGAAATCAGGAATGAGACAAGGATGCCCTCTATCACCACTCTTATTTAACATAGTACTGGAGGTTCTGGCCAGAGCAATGAGGCAAGAAAAAGGAATAAAAGGAATCCAAATAGGGAGGGAAGAAGTGAAACTCTCGCTGTTTGCAGACGACATGATCTTATATACAGAAAACCCCAAAGAATCCATTGGAAAACTCTTAGAAGTAATCAACAACTACAGCAAAGTTGCAGGGTATAAAATCAATTTGCATAAATCAGTAGCATTTCTATATTCTAATAATGAACTAACAGAAAAAGAACTCAAGAACACAATACCATTCACAATCGCTACGAAAAGAATAAAATACCTCGGGGTGAATTTAACTAAAGAAGTGAAAGACCTATGCAATGAAAATTACAAGGCCTTTCTGGGAGAATTGGATGACGACATAAGGAGATGGAAAGACATTCCATGTGCATGAATCAGAAGAATAAACATAGTCAAAATGTCCATTCTACCTAAAGCAATCTACAGATTCGATGCTATCCCAATCAGAATCCCAATGACACTGTTTACAGAATTAGAACAAAGAATCCTAAAATTGATATGGGGCAACAAAACCCTGAATTGCTAAAGCAATCCTGAGAAAAAAGAACAAAAGGGGAGGCATCACAATCCCTGACTTCAAAACATACTACAAAGCTACAGTAATCAAAACAGCATGGTACTGGCACAAAAACAGGTGCACAGATCAATGGAACAGAATTGAAAGCCCAGAAATAAAACCACACATCTATGGACAGCTTATCTTCAACAAAGGAGCTGAGGGCATACAATGGAGAAAAGAAAGTCTTTTCAACAAATGGTGCTGGGAAAAGTGAAAAAAATGAAAATTGACCATTCTTTCTCACCATTCACCAAAATAAACTCAAAATGGATCAAAGACCTAAAGGTGAGACCTGAAACTATAAGGCTTCGAGAAGGAAACGTAGGCAGTACACTCTTTGACATCAGTATTAAAAAGATTTTTTCTGACACCATGTCTTCTCAGAGAAGGGAAATAGTAGAAAGAATAAACAAATGGGACTTCATCAGATTAAAGAGCTTCTTCAAGGCAAATGAAAACAGGATTGAAACAAAAAAACAACCCAGTAACTGGGAAAAAATATTTGAAAGTCATATATCTGACAAAGGCTTAATATCCATAATATATAAAGAACTCACACAACTCAACAACAAAAAATCAAATAACCCGATCAAAAAATGGGCTGGAGACATGAACAGTCATTTCTCCAAAGAAGATATACAGATCACCAATAGGCACATGAAAAGATGTTCATCATCGCTGATCATCAGGGAAATGCAAATCAGAACTACACTAAGATATCACCTTACACCCATTAGAAGCACAAAAATATCTAGAAGTAATAGTAACAAATGTTGGAGAGCTTGTGGAGAAAAAGGAACCCTCACAAACTGCTGGTGGGAATGCAAACTGGTGCAGCCACTATGGAAAACAGTATGAGGATTCCTCAAAAAATTAAAAATAGAACTACCATACGACCCAGCTATCCCACTACTGGGTATCTACCCAAAGAGCTTGAAGTCAGCAATTCCAAAAGTCCTATGCACCCCAATGTTTATTGCATCATTATTTACAATAGCCAAGACGTGGAAGCAATCTAAGTGCCCATGAACAGATGAATGGATAAAGAAGATGTGGTATATATACACAATGGAATACTACTCAGCCATAAAACAGAACAAAATCATCCCATTTGCAACAACATGGATGGACCTTGAGGGAATTATGTTGAGCGAAATAAGCCAGTTAGAGAAGGACAATGTCTGTATGACTCCACTCATATGAGGAATTTAAAAATGTAGACAAAGAGAACAGATTTGTGGGTATCAGGGGAAAGGTGGGGTAGGGTGTGGGCACAAAGGGTGAAGTGGTGCACCTACAACACGACTGACAAACAATAATGTACAACTGAAATTTCACAAGATTGTAACCTATCATTAACTCAATAAAAAAAAAAAACCCTAAAGATGTCATACTTCATTTCCCATGAATTTTATTCTGAAGAATTAATTCTAAAATAGTAACAGAGTTGCACCCAAGGTTTATAGTGAAGAGAGTTCATAACACTATTATTTATAATAGCAAAAATTCACAACTACCAATATTTTCAATAATAATAGGTTAGCTAAATCAAATATGATATATTTAATAATATGGAATATAATGGAATCATTAAAAATCATAATGTTCAAGAATGACAGTGATATCCTATTAAGTAAAAAACTCTGACTAAATAGTATACGTAGCATGGTTCCCATTTTGTTAAAATTACTACAAAGAGAGAATACTAGAATGACATCGAATAACAGAATCATATTTTTGTTTTTTCTTATACAGAGTACTAGAATTTTCATAGTTTCAAAAAGAAAGTGTCCAACTTTTATAATTATTTTTTAAAACTAACAGTTTAAACTGAGACAAAGGGTAAGAAAAGTTTTCATTCTTTCCCAATTCTTGCCCTCATTGTCTGAAGCAGCTGCTCCCAGGTCCCAGAAATCAGCCTAAGGCATTAATATAAAAGGTCCCTTACAGAGAGGGTTACATACGCTGCTCTGTGCTTGCTCAGGAACCAAACCAAGACTTAAAAGGTTTCCTCCATTAGAAAAAAAAAAAAGGCAGTTTCCATCCTTTCAAATGAACTTTTGAAACACAGCCTAACTGGAAAAGTAGCTAGTAATACACGCACCCGGGACTGAATATCTACAAAGTGCCAGACACTTTAAATATATAATTCCTAATTCTCATGGTACTCCTGGAGGCCAAGTTTTAATGTCTTCATGTTATAGATGCTAAAACAGAAAGTCAGAGAGGCTGCCTAGGGTCATATGGCGGAGCCAGAATTCAGAGAGGTGTCAGGCTCCAGGGCCGAGCTGCCCCGCTCTCCACTCCAAACCACACCTGCCCAGCTCCAGGAATTGCTTTGATGGCCAATCACCTCTGCAAAGTTCTATTTTCTGCTATTGAATTCCACTTTGCTGTTATTTATTTACATTTTTGGAACAGCTTTATTGAGACAAAATTCACAAATCATACAATTCATCTATTTAAAAGGTATGATTCAATATTTTTACTACATTCAGAGAGTTAGGCAACCATCACCAGAATTAATTTTAAAATATTTCATAACTCCAAAAATAAATACTGTAACACGTAGCTATCATCTCTCGATTTCCTCATCCCCACCTCCAGCCCTAGTCAACCGGTAATCTACTTTCTGTCCCTATGAATTTGCCTATTCCGGACACTTCACATAAATGAAATCGTACACGATGTTCCCTTTTGAGACTGGCTTATTTTGCTTAGCACAACGTTTTCAAGGTTCATCCTACGTTGTAAATCGTACCAGTATTTTTTTTATAGCTGAATGATATTTCATTGTGTAGATATATCACATTTTGTTATCCACTCACCAGCTGCTGGACGTTTGGCTTGTTTCCACTTTGGAGAGTTATGAATGACGTTGCTACGAGCATTGTGTGCAAGTTTCTGAGGGGACCTAGGTTTTCAACTCCCTCAGTTGTATACCTCGTTGTGGAATTTCTGGGTCATATGGTAACTCCATCTTTAACATTTTGAAGGACGGTAAGAGTGTTCCCAAAGTGGCTGCACCAGTTTCTATTTTCACAAGGCAACTTCTTTTCTGACAGTACTGAGTTCAAACTTTGGTTCTGTCCTTTGGTGGATCTTATAGCTTCTAAGAAGAATTAAAGTACAATTCAACTTTTGTTTCTTAGAATGTCTAATTAGGCCTAACCCTGGAATTCTAGATAATTGTAACTATTTTGATTTTATTTTTGTAGATAAATAATATCACGGGACATCTAACATGTCTTTTTTGTACTTTTTGTAACGGAGAACTTCACAGAAGCTTACAGTTCACATTTGATGGGACTGAGACTCAAGGTGGTTAAGTAATATTCTAAAGGCTTAAACTTTTTTATGGGAGTAAATTTTTCCTGTAAAGCAGAGTTTCACAACTCTAGCAGTGGATATTTTGGACCAGATAATTATTTGTTGGGGGTGGGGTGTCTTTAGTGTGCCTCTTGTGTGGGATATTTAGTCACCCCTGAATCACTATATGCCAATATCATCTCCCCATTCCCAGCACCAAAAATGTTTCCAGACATTGTCCAAAGTCCCCTGGGAGGGGAGTGAGGGGATGGGAGGCTGGGATGGGCGGGAGTGGGGAATCTCTCTTGGTTGAGAAACACTGGATTAAAGAACAATTTTGCGGTTGCAGAGCCTTGGCGTTTTCTCTCTCTCTCTCTCTCTTACTCTGTCTCTCTCTCTCCGCTCCTCATTCTCAATCAAATTCCTAACAGATTTTTGCATTTCAGATTTCATCTTACTTCAGTGTTTCTCTTTATAGTTTGAAGACAGAACCTGTGAAACCGAGTGGCTGTCCCAGGACCTCTAAGCATCAGCCATTACAGCCACAAGAGTATGCACAGAGCTACAGCCCAGGCCTGAGCAGAGTCCCTGAATACTCTATTCCCAACCCTGGAAATAACTTACAGATTTCCTTGATGCCTTTATGTGCCCATTACCCCTTCTCAAGGCCCTGCCACTTATAATTTCTAGCAATTTAGACAGATTTCTTAATCTTTCTAAACCTGCTTTCTCATCTGTAAAATAGAGACAGAATTGCCTGGCTTGACTTTGGAAGTTCCTATGCTCTATCTTCCCTGGAAAACCCAATTCACCAATTTTTCCATATCCTGTCATACCTACTTTTACTTAATAGTTCAAAGGTAGTTTCAATTTTTGAGAGAACAAAGTGGGGAATATATAAATAATTGAATAAAACAGTCTTAAAATGTCAATCATATTGTAAAAGAGCATATTATAATTATTAGTACCATTAAGCTACAATTTAGATCCTGAGTTCTGTTTTTCTTGGATACTGCTTATCCATCAATTATCAAATTCTATTAACACTTCCTTACCTACAGAATTCTTCAAATTCTGTCTCCGACTTTTATTCTATCCTTTATCATTGCAACTGGGAATTTTTGTGATGGCTTCCCTATTTTTTCTAGCTTTGGACCTCTTTCTGGGACAGGACACCTTGCAAGATTGAAGTATCTAAAGAACAAAGTTATTATTGACCTCACAACAAAGATCCTTCCAGTGGGTCGTGGAGCCCAGAAAATGAAACTCAAACTGCTTTTCTTGACAATCTATGTCTTCTGCAATCAAGTCTCCAACTGTAGTCTCAATCCTATGCCCCAGTATTCCTTCACTAATTCCTACTCCAGTTAGGCTAGTGTATTCATTATTCTCCAGGTGAATACACTTAACTAATTGGTGCTTCCACTGCCAGCCTCTACTCCACCTGCATGTTTCCCTCCTCTTCTCCCACTATCTGAATTCATCTCCCTCTCCTCAAATGCCCCGTTCTTGTCCTAGCCCTTCCTCTCCTAAACTGGAGGGACAGGAAGCATACATTTTTTTGACTTTCTATCGCAGTTACCTGGCATAGTACAAGGCATATAAAAAGTGCTGAATGATTGAATGAACAAGTTAATAAACCAGGAAATGAATGAAGCAGGCTTTCCTTGACCAGACCACACATAGCAATTTCTCCTTCTGAATTCTTGTAACATCCACTGTCTGATCTATTCATTTACTTCTATTATTTACTGCCTTGTACTATTAATTAACGATTCATCTTTGTAAGTCTTATCTCCCCAATGAGATTACAAGTTCTTGGGGGTCAGGGTCTGAATCATGTTTTGGTATCCCCCTCAGCATCAACAGGGAAACATCCTGCCCTCTCCAAGTGCTTATTGATTGATTGAGCATCAGTCTAGCTGTAGCTCCACTGCCAAGTGTCAGCAGCAGAGCCCTCTTTGGCACTTGGGCCATAAATCACAGGTTAAAACTTTCCTTGTTGTTAAAGCCTGGCTCATGTGTCAAGGTAACCTGGATCCTTAAAACTCTTGGTCAGCATATGAGAGGAAAACATCTGGGCTTATCATCCACTAGAGTCATATAGGAAATACAACATGTTTGTGGTTGATGGTGAAGGTATTATTTCCATAGCATAGACTTGAATGTTCAGCTCAAACATCTACATGATAAAAATTAAGCTCAACTCCAGAGGTTTCTCTATCACCTTCAGAATACAGCCCAAACTCTGATGTCTTTGAGCAAAATGTTCCCTCATCTTTCGTCTGTCCCCCTTTGTCCTCTGCGACTCAGGCATCCTAAGCCACCTGTGAGCCACCAAAGCCACCACTTCTAGATCTCCTCCTTTTTCTCTCCTCTGATTGTATTATCCTCTCCTTCCATCTTTGTTTGGCGAAGTTCTATTCATTCTTCAAAACCAAGCTGTGTTGCCCTGCCCCTAGGAAGTCTTCCTTTTCTCACCCATCCTGGTACCTTTCCTCTGTGCTCCCCCAGTATCCTAAGCATGTGCCCTATTGCACTATAAAGGCCTCAATATCATCCCTTCCAAGAGTGCCTATGAGCTCCTGGAGGGCGACGCCTCCAGTCTCTGGTTTGAGTGTAGTCCCAACAGAGAAGACACATCAAACGCTTCCTGAATTAAATGTAGGCAAGGTGATTATATAACAGAATTATTAAAGTAGAAATAGGAAAGGGCAAAGGAAGTGATAGCAAGTTTGACTATTAGATTATTCTGCTGTAATAATAAAAATCTAGCTCCCTCAGTTCCTCTTTTGAGTGAGCAGTGAAGAAGAAAGAGTAAATGATTCCTTCATCATTAACTCAGACCTGAAAAAGCTGCAGATGCCCCAAAGATCACTGTTTTGGTAACCATTCCCAACCTTTGCTTGACATCTTGAAGCCGAGGCAATTGCATTTCTCAGTTTCCCATAAAATGGAATTCCTTATCACATTTCTGTCTTCTGAAACTCGAACTCTGTGCTCAGCCAGACAGCTTGTTGTGACAGTCATGGCCCCATTGCTATCTATTTATTTGCCCTCGCTAATGGGATTTTTCTTGTTAACACCATCTTAGCTAAAACACAGAGGCATTAATGACAGCTTACTTGAAGCAGAGGATGAAGTTCATGAAGTCATCATGTTTATTTGAAGTGCAGATGGTGGCTAGATACAAATGACTTGTATGAAAAAGGGTAATATTGGGGGAGTGGGTCTGTTAATTGCAGGGCTGTAGCCTAAAACCATCTTGCCACAAGTATTAATCAGGGTGCACACCTTTATCCTGCATGATGCAGCTCTTCCAGCCATCTTCCCACCTCCGGGAGCTCCATTGGCCTTTATCTAATTAGTACTTCCCCTAAGTATAACTTATTCCTGGGTTTGACACATTTTGCAACATATAATTGTTGTATGAATGTTAAAAATAAATATAACTCTTCTTTCACTGTTAAAACTATATCCTTCAGAAATGTTTTGGACATCAATTCTACTAGTTCATTCAATCAGACAGTTGCTCATACATGCGGCAAACAGCTATGAGGACCTGTTATAAGCAAGGTATTATACTAGGTCTTGGGCAAATAGTGATGAGCAAGGCAGACAGTGTTCTTATTCCCATGGACTCTTACATTCTAGTGATGAGAAAAGCATTGAACAAACAATTATATAGACATGTGATTACTATACATTGTCATAGGCTGAATTTTGCTCCCCTCAAAATTCATATGCTGAAGTCCTAATGCCCAGTACCTGAGAAAGTATCTGTATTTGGAGATAGGGCCTTTAAATAAGTAATTAAGGTAAAATGAGGTCAACGAGTGGGCCCATATCCAATATGACTGGCGTCCTTACCAGAGGAGGTTATTAGGACACGGATGGACACAGAGGGAAGACCATATGAAGACATAGGGAGAAAGTGGGCATCTGTAAACCAAGAGAAAGGCCCTCAGAAGAAATCAACCTTGCTGGCATCTTGATCTTGAACTTCTAGCCTCAAGAACTACCAGAAAGCAAATTTCTCTTAAGTCACCTAATCTGTGGTATTTTGTGATGGCAGTCCTAGCAAACTAATACATACATACATATATACACATCCTTAGGGCCAACGCTACAAAGGAGAAGAACTAGAAGACTGGATAAGGGGCATCTGGCCTACTTTGGGAAGGTTTTTCGAGAAAATATAAGTTGAGGTAAATTCTAAAAGATAAGTAGGAGGGTGTTTACCACAGCTCTAGGATGACGTTTAATTTAAACATAGTCAATGTTAAATAATCGTCAGTTAAACATCCATTATGGCTGCTGATCAAAGTTTATGTTGCTAGGATTTCATTGTATCTTTGGCTAGAGAAAGAACAAGTTAGTCACAGAAGTCTACTAAGTATAGAAAATTAATGACTGATTAGAATGAATTGCTTAATTGGTGAATAAACATTCTTCTCTAACTTTTACTTTTGAAGGAGCTATACAAATACTAAAAAATTATAAGGTGGTAGAGCAAATATGATGAACACTATCGCTGGCACCTAGGAATTCAATGAGATGAGCTAAGATCGGCTCTTTAACAAGCCATTTGCCTCCACTGAAAACTTTTCCATGGCATCTTGTTAATTTCTAGATCTTTGCTAGTCATGTTTCCTTTTGCGCAGGAATACCATTTTGTGCCTGGTCATTGGCTTTCACCTTCTGTCTTTCCAGCTTATAATCATTTAGCCGTGCCCAGATTCCAGGTTGAGATCTCTCAATTTGAAGACTTCCTCCTCTATCTTCTGGATTCCATTTACTCTTGCTGAAGTTCATTCCTTAATCCGGAAAATGCCACAGAATTTGATGCCTCTAGTGATATCAAGGCAGTATCCTGTGCAGCTGAAAAGCTCTGGATATTCTTTAGTGAAAAACCAAAAGTAGTCTCTCTGCCCTTTGACCTTACTGGTGCTTGTTCTACTTTCTGCAGTGACATAAACATACAAAAACCCTCATCTGTGAGACAGCCTCTCGGGCATCTGAAGACCCTTATCATGTCTCTGTCTTGTTTTCTCTCCACATGAAATAGCTTCAGTACCTACAACTGTTCCTTTATTAATGTGGTTTGAAGACCCTAAATATTCTGATAACCCCCTTAGCAACACACACACACATATCACACAAAGTATTCTGGCATGATTTAAAGACAGTTACCAAAAAAACAACTTCTCAGACATGGGTCTTTAGCTCCTAACTCTATACAGGTCACTGAGAGTCATATCCATGACCTTGCTGGGACATACAAGCATTTCATTCACAAAAATTATTGTATGAAAGAGGCCAAGTTCACCTCTTTTACTCCACAAAATGCACCACAATTTTGGGATTTGAGATACATAACTTCTGGCAGGGCGCTTGGCTTTGCATACACCCAATCAAGGCCACTTACCCCATTTTCTAAAGAAGACTATGAGGTTGACGATTTCCTTGAACATAATAGGGGAGAGATTTGACCTGCTATTTTCCTTCAAGTACTCATGTAAAGGGCTAGAAGGGACTTCAGTAATTCTAGACCAAGTCTTTCCTTAAGCAAAAGAGGACAATGAGATCTAGTAGAACAAGACATACCCACATCCTGCATCTATGCAGAACACGTCTAGACTGGAGCCCTGAGCACTATAGCCTGAGTTTAGGCTCATTGCCCAGACTCGTTCCTGAGTGGGAGTTGACATTTTGAGAAGCGGTGCAGTAGGAAAAAAGACTTCAAATTTTAGTGACAGAAGCCCCTAGACCTCTTTCTTCTTATTCTTATTCCTAGCATTCTCCCATCAAAAAAATAAAAATAACATTGAAATGTCAGCTCACTTTCAAAATAATTATAGTGGTGCCAGCTTTTTCTTTAGTTTATTTAATGTTTCACATAAAATCCAGAACACTCTGCCCTAATTCTCCACAGAAACAAACCAGATGGTCTCCTTTACGTTTATGCAATTTCCTGTATTCTTAGTAATAATTCAGATCGGTTTGGACAATACCAGTCTCCACTCCAAGCTTCTCTGTAAGAGTCTTTAAGACGACAGCCATTTTCTTCATTAAAAAATAGAACATGGTTTCCATTGCTCAACAAACAAGTGTGGCCTTGAGAGATAGAGTGGTTCCCATGACACATGGGATCTCGTGAGAAGTGGGGGAGAATTGAGAGCTTGAGATACATAAGGTAGACAATCTAGATGTCTGTTCATTTATTTGAGATTAGGATTTCCTAAATGACTGTTCTGATTCCTGAAGAGGAAATGTCAAGGCTCACTGTGCAGCAGGACCCCTTGAAGGTGTTCTCTCTGTTCCCGTTCAGCCTCTAGATTCCCAGCTGGGGTCTGGGGCACAGGGGTGATTAGAATGGGAAACCTGTACAACACATGGCAAAGTCTTTGAAAGCAGATAGAGTCTTGCTAGTACCTCATTTCACTTAGTACCTTTAGTGCTTAGATGATAATCGGCACAGAGCATTAAAAAAGGTCTGGAAAGAGTATGTCACATATATTCAGTGAATGTTGGTGTCTGTGTGTTGACCTATAGCTATGCGTGTTTTACTTTATAATATATAGGCAATCTTAGCTAAAGTGGACCAGAAGTCTATATGGACAGTGACTCACCACCTATGTCAATCCCACCTCACTCAAGAATCTGTCAGTAATAGGGCCACCAAGCAAAACGTTTAGAAAAGACCCAACTTTAGATCCCAAATAGCCTATTTTCCTTAATAGCCTCTTGTACATCTGTCTGCAGATCTTGCGTTGAAAGCAGAGATTCTTTACATTTGAATTATTTAAACAACTGACTGTATAAAACAATGAATGTGGGTGGCAGCAATATCCAGTGTGAAGAGCGTGAACTTGGGAATCTAAAGGAAAGGCCTGAGGTGGTTGACCATCTTGGTCACTTTAACTTAATTTCTGATTCTCACTTTCCTCTTATGCAGTTGCTATAATAATAACCATTTCACAAGTTTCATGAGTTTTTTCCAGCAGCATTCTACAACAAGGTCCTAGCACAAGGCCTGACCTGAAAAAGAAATGAAATGATGTTGATTCTTCTCTAACGTCACTTACAGTGAAATGATGCCCTCAACTTTTCCTCATATCCACATGTATAAGGCTTTCAAGAACGGAGTTGGAAAAAATAGAAAATAAAGAAAAATACAAGGAAGGGATTACACTGTTGTCCTTCATCTTCCTGAAGATTCATCCTATAATGAGTGAATTCAGATGCCTTCTATTTTGAGGATGTATTTAGTTTTCAGTTCTCTCCCTGATCGCAATGCCAAAAGCTCAAAATAACACCCCCCAAAAGCTATGCACACTGTACGAAGCTCCGAAAACTGGAGTGAATGTGCTAGGCGTCTATGTGCCTCCCTTTCCACAGAGTTACCTTCTCTTTCAGATCTAGGACATGAGAACACATAAACTAGTCTCAAATCTTTAAATATCTGGATTCACCGTCCCATTAATAAAATGTGGTGCTATTTTCTGTTTTCTGTGATGTACCATGTAACAAGGGTAGCCCCACTGGCCCTGAAAAATTATTGGGACAAGGGTCATTACTTTCAAGTTTCTCATATGACATTTTCATTTCTTATAGAGCCAATATGATCTCAAGTACTTTGAAAACAAGCTTCCTCAGAAATGTAAAGGAGGAGAAAACTGTTTTTGTTTATTTCCTTTTTGCTTATTTTCCTGTCTTTTTTTTCCCCCAGGTAGAAAACTGCCAGAAGATACAGAGCTTTGATCCAGTCAAAGAAAAATGGAAGAAGTCACACTTTCCAAAATTCAGGAAATTCATCTTGGGGAAAGAATCAAGCAAGAGTTTTCTGAGGCAGACTTCAGGAACTCAGTCAGCACATTTTTAGAACTTCATTTTACTTGTTTCACTTTTTGAGAGACAGATCTGGAACAACTGATAATTTTTTCTCCTTCTGTAGCTGGGTAACATGGCAGCTTTTACCAGCCTCTCTCAGTCATAAATGCATTTTAATGGACTGACATGTGCTTAATAATACAGGCAGCACCTGGATGCTTCAGAGCAAAGTGCCACCAGGGCCTGTACTATATTAAAACTGCATTTTTGACCTGAGGCCTACAAGTCTCGCTGCTCAAACATCTCACCATTAGCGAAAAACAGCCCAGTGCCAGCACACATTTTTCTCCTTCAAATAAGGAGAATTGAGGTTTAACTTTCACAACTCTGAACATAAAAAATATTATGTTTCTAAGTGATTAACTCACCTCCATTACTGGAAATCTCATACATTTTCTAAAAGTCCTGTGATTGCACAAATTCACTTTTATGACTCTACAGAGCAAGGCCCCTTCTAGCTATGCATCTTGAGTCAGGATGAAAGGAAAGGAAATTTGCTAAATAGCTTCTCAACACTGTGCTAAAGATTTTAGATACACTATCTCATTTAATTGTCATCATAGTTTTGTGATGTTAAGGATTTAAGAACTTTTTAGAATTTTTTAAGAATTTCTTTTCATCTCATGTTATAAATAGACTCTAAGACAGTGCCCAGTGATCCGTGTCTCCTTATATACGCATCCCTGTATAATCCCCTTGGCTTGAGCAAGGGCTAAGCTCATTTTCTTGTTTCTAATGAACAGAATATGGCAAAAGTGATGGGATTAGACTTTTGGTATTACGTTATAAAAGGACGGTGGCTTTTGTCTCGGCTGTTCTTCCTCACTCTCTCTTGGCTCACTGCCTCTAGGGTAAGGGTGCTGTCATTTCGTGAGGCCGCCTTCTGCAGAGGCCATGGGGATAAGCTTGGAAGAGGATCTTTGGAGACCTGCCAACAGTGTCATGAGTCAAGTTGGAAGCAGACCTACCCCCAGTTGAACCTTGAGATGACTATAGCCCCTGCCAACAACTTGATTGCAGCCTCAGGAGAGACCTTGAGCCAGAATCACCCAGCCAAGGAGCCCCTGGATCCCTGACCCACAGAAACTGACACATAAGACATGTTGTTTTCAGCTGCCAAATTTTAGTATAATTTGTTATGCAGCTATAGATAACTAACACACTCTCATTTCCATGTGAGACAAAGTTAAGAAGTTTGTCCAGAACCACTCCACTAACAGTAAGGAGAAGAGGTTCCTTTGAATCCATCTATCTGACTCCCAGCCCCGGGCCCTCCTGCTGCTCCAGAGAGTCCACAGGCCTTTTTCTTCACTTATTGCATTTGAGGCTCTCCTAAAGTCTGACCTTAAGTTATATCTTTTCCTATTTAACTCAATTTTCTCTAATTTATTTGGATAAGAAAACTCATAGTATAGTAGGGGGAAAAAGACATTTAAATTAAAGAAAAATGCTGTGTCATCCGCGATGGATATTGGCCCCGTGAGCACAGAGAAGGGGTCTCACTCAGGCTGCAGAGCCAGGGAGGCTTCTCAAAGGACTGGTTCACCTGAAGCAGGCCTCAGCCCCCTGTCCAGTGCCTGGCACATGATTTGACCTTAATATGTACTTGTCAACTAAGTGAGCACACTGCTTCTGGAAGGACAGGGGACATTAGTAAGATAAATGGAGAAGGAGGGAGAAATTTCCACTGTTCTATGTTGAAGAAACAGCAGATGGAAAAACCAGAATATTGAAAGATATAACTTGTTCACAGATCTGTTCTGTATTGCTGTATTTTAGAATCTATACTATATTGCTACAAAAGTGCGGTCTTTCCAAACTTCAGCTATTTGAAGACCATTTATAAAAGTTTTGCCATACCCAGATGTCATATGTACTAGTATTTACTTAATATCTTAAATATATATTTAGGGACCGGTCCGGTGGCACAGTGGTTAAGTGCACACGTTCTACTTTGGTGGCCCCGGGTTCGCCAGTTTGGATCCCAGGTGCAGACCATGGCACTGCTCATCAAGCCATGCTGTGGCAGGCGTCCCACATATAAAGTAGAGGAAGATGGGCATGGATGTTAGCTCAGGGCCAGTCTTCCTCAGCAAAAAGAAGAGGATTGGCAGATGTTAGCTCAGGGCTGAGTTTCCTCAAAATAAATGAATAAATAAATAAATATATTTAAAGAATTTATTTTTAAACTGACTAATATTTATACTTGAAATAGAATTTGGGGGCTCTAAAAAGTGCCATGGTGGTGTGGTATTCAGGGAAACTATAGGCTTTGGCATCAGATAAATTCAGAATGAAATCATAATTCCATCGGGTATCACCATGTGATTTTGGAAGATACTTAGCCTCCATGACTCTTCAT
Source organism: Equus quagga (assembly GCF_021613505.1). Classification (NCBI taxonomy): domain Eukaryota; kingdom Metazoa; phylum Chordata; class Mammalia; order Perissodactyla; family Equidae; genus Equus; species Equus quagga. The sequence goes on from NC_060270.1 coordinate 67,540,135, forward strand.
TTCCTCATCTATAAAGTGGAAAATCCTACTTTCCATGAATAAGCATGTGAAGATTCCATATACCATATGTCTTCTCTGGAAAGAACCCAGCAACGTGGGCTGTAAGTGGACTATATTATGCTAAATAGTGTTGAATAGGAGTTGTTGTTCTCACTTCTCAGATGAGACTGCTGAGGGGCAAAGAAATTAAGGAACTTTCCAAAGGTTACAGAGTTAGATCTGAATTTAGTGTTTTTTCTAATAATGAAAAGTAATGTTGCCTTTTCAGACTTGGAGTAAATTTTTGAATACTGGGTCATTCCGCATCCCTGGGAGCTGGATTCTCTATGTTTCGGGCAGAAGCTCAAACATCTGTTGACTTGGCTGAACAAGAACCCGACCTAGAAGGTGTCGGCAGACAGTACCTGTGAGGATTTCAGCCGCACGTTCTGTCACTTTCTGAATCACGAGTCTCAGGGTTCCTCCCTCCAGGCTTAGCAGCAGGGTCCCCGAGCCCTCAGACAGCTCTGTGGACAGAAGCAGACCATCCTTGTTCCATGTTCGAAACTGGAAGCTCACTGAGACCCCATCAATTTGAGGGGTGCCGGGCAGCAGCAAATAACTGCTGCTGGAGTTGACAAATGTGATGGGAACAATTTGTGGTTCGGAGCAGGAAAAAGTGACATTGCCCTGGAAAACAATAAAAATCAAACATATAAAAGCCATTTTTTATTCTGCAATCTGACAGCTGATATAAACAACCACCTGGAGCTGACCTTAATTTCAAGATCATTCCACATTCAGCTGCAAGATCTTAAAGGGAAAAATATGTCAGCTTTGTTCAGATATACCGCACGATTGTTTCTGGTTCCTGTTTTAAGGATCATAGTGTTATCTGCAAAGAGAACCATCAAAGACCCTGGGGAGGGAGGGATGCTGGGAAGCATCAACATTTTCTAGGGAACCAAAGATATAAAAATAATTACATTCATTCATTGAATGAATATGTCCTGCAAGTCAACTATATGCCATGCACTGAAATAACTTTTAAAGTGATACACACGAAAAAACTTTGTTACAATGTGAAATGTGCTAAAAGAGAGAGAGAGACACCAGCTTCCATGCAAGCCTTGCAGAAGAAATAGCTAAACAAGCAAAGGTTTCACAAGGTGGGTGATGCTTTCCTGGAAAGAAGTAGGGAAGGAAAGGAGTGATCGTGCCCTGGCTAGCCTTTTCAGCAAAAGTCACTACGCATGCAAAGGCTCAGAGAAATTAGCACAATGGCATCCTTGGGGAATTACAGGGATCTTGTCATTTCTGAACATCAAGTGGGGCAGAGAGTTCCAGGGACCACGAAGGAGATGAGGCTAGAAAGATGAGTGAGGCAGAGTTTAAAAGCCCTTTCATGCTTGCTGAAGTTAGCATTCAAACTTAGAAGCAGTAAAGTGACATTGGCCAGATTTTTCTTTGTTTTTTCTTTTTTGCTTGAAGACGATTAACCCTGAGCTCACATCTGTGCCAATCTTCCTCTATTTTGTATGTGGGTCACTGCCACAGCATGGCTGATGAGTGGTGTAGGTCCACGCCCAGGATCTGAAACCAGGAACCCAAGCCCCTGAAACATAATGCATCAAACTCAACCACAGGAACACCGGGCTGGCCCCCAGATTTTTAGTTTATTAACACTATTTTCAGTAACATGGGGGGTGGATGAGAGAATTAGAAGTGAGGAATGTTAAGTGTGCATAGATTAGAACCAGAAAGAATAAGAAAATTATTCTTTGCGTAAGTCATGGAAAAACTGGTCCAAGTTTCTTGCAGAATGGCTAGAGTAAGGCTCTACATCAGGAGGTTAACAGGGAAAGAAAGAAATGTGTACATGTGCCCAACTGAGCCATATGCTAGAGCCACTTCTAGATGAATAAAGAAAAAGCCTGAAACACCTTAGAAATTGTGAATAGGTGTTATATTATTGAAGCCACTTGGAATTTTTATCCATAACCAACCACATCCTATTTTCTATCCCTATCATTTGTCTCTCTGGACTCCAAACTAACCATATCCTCATCTAAATAGTCGTAGATACATCAGGTTCCCTCTAAGTTTTTCCTTTCAAGGCCACTGAATGGCTGCCTTTGCATGATGCTGTGGCTCAGCTTTTAGAGTCACTCCTACAGCCAGCACCACTTATACAAAAAAGAGAGGGATTTCTGAAAGGGCAACAACCTGGCTTGATCTACTGCATGAATCCAACTTCCCACTGGGGTGGCCAGGTAGTGGGTCAGATACCTAGCACTACTTTCAGTCCTAGACAGGTTAATCACTCAGCTCCTGAAACTTCCTAGTCTGGAAAAACATCCCTAGGTCTCAACCATGTCGTTTCTGATAATCTTGTATTTCTGAAAACAAGTAGCAGTCCCCAAACAAACTTCTACCAATAGTACATTGCTGATGATTCACCCGTAAAGCACCCTGCCGTGAGCATATTCTTGCATTAGTCATTTGTTCTAGTTGTTTAGACATTTTCTTCTCTTTAGGCTAGATCCCAAGAAGTTAATTAATGTGTCAAAGGGCAAGGTCCTTGATACACATCAAGAAATTGCCTACAGTTTACAATGCTCCGTGCTGCCTGGCAGTAGGCTAAGCATTTATACACATATCTCATGCATTCTGCACAATAACACTGCATCTATTTAAATAATGCACAGACTAGGCTTAGGGCAGTAAGCTGTTTAACAAAAGCCATGTGCCTCCTTAGCAGTGACAATGGGAGGCAAACCTATGTTAGTCTGACATGGAAGACTTTTTACTTTTAGCCACCATTTCTGATACCTTCCTCCTCTGCACTGAGTACCACCAATTAAAAAAAAACACCAACTTGCTCATGATATCCTACTGTTGCTTTAACTTGCATTTTTTGATTTCTGATGGGTTTCCTTTCAAGAATGAAAATATTCTCACTGATGGCAAATTAGTTGAGACAAGGCTGTCTTCTGGAAGAAGCAAAATCACGAATGCTCCTACACAAAGTTGGGAGACAACAGTAACTTTTCTTCCCTTTTTCATTTCCTGAGTTCAGTATCACCTCCTCTGGTAACAGATTTGCCAGAGCAAAGCTGTCCCAAAGTTGGAGGCTGTGTAGAAGGGAAAATGGTTGGGAGATGGAAGGCAGAAGTGTACAAGGTTATAAAAATGCCCCTTCCCCCTACTGATTTAAAATCCACTGTTTAGCTCAATCCAAGCCATTTTCTGAGTGTTCTCTGGATGAACAGTCATGGAAGGTGGGCCTCAGCACAGTGGGAGTCTAGGGGAGCTGAGCTTCTCCCCTTATTTGATCAGTTCACTCACATCTGACAAGAGTCTGGGAGCTCCCTTCCTGAAGTGAGAAGAACTTCAAATAAATACTCCAGGGATTCTCACTGGTTAAGGTAAGGCCAACACTGCTCAGCAGAGAGCAGAAAAACTCTGAAATACATGGAGGTATGTACTCTCTCTTTGGATGGTTTTCCTTGTTCATTGAACGCCATGTTCCTCCACTCCCTAACCCACATTCCCTTCACACTGTCCTCTGTTGTCCTTGCACCCAGACAGCTGTCTGAGCTGCCCAAAATGTCTCCATTTATGGAGCACACCTCTGCTATGTTCTCCAATGTTTAGTCCAAGGGCAAGTAGGACAGAAGAGATGGGAGCGGGTGGGAAATGCCTTCTACACCAAACCTGACCCACCTCTCCTGGGGAATGCAAGTGTTTCCACCTCTGCTCCCCAACATGCAGCTGCTGCTTTGCCACTCTGCTTATGCTCCCATCTCAGCTGTACTTGCTGCCCACAGAAAGGCCACAGCATTGAGGAACATTAATACTCACTCCCATGCGCTAAAGTAGGGAGAAAGAAGAAAAATTAGCTAAATGAAAAAGCACTACTTTTGAAATCAACATGGACTATTTAATCTTTTCCAATAATGCCATTTGTGACTTCAGCATCCTTCTCAAGACAGCATTTGAGGGAGTCCCCACCAATGATGTAGAAACAGCATGCAAGACGACAATTTACTTTAGAATAGTGTCAAAATGTAGTGGCAAAAAGTTGACAGACTATATTCTACCCTATATATCTTCTTGATCTATTAATTCAACTTTCATCCCATCCCCCACAAGAAGGGAGCTCCATTCCTCAGACTCTCTCTATTCTCCACTGTACATTTATTTCATTAGAAACTTCAACATCCATTCAAGATTTCTCAAGCATTGTAAAACAATGTGCTAAGAATAGAGGTTTATGAGTTATATACATAAATGTGATCCTGATCCTTTGCATTCTACAGTCATTAAATGTTCATTTTGACTGCAGTTGGTACAAAGTGTGCCATGACCCAGGGGTGCCCTGTGATCAAATCTCCCAGGTAAATCATGGATGATGGATGAGAATGAAAAAAGTCAATATCACTGCCATGGGTCCCTTTTTCCCCCTCTATATCTTACAAAACCTTCAACGTCTTTCACTGTCCAAAAAGAAGATCACTCTACAGTGAAGAGACCAAAACCTTGATATCTGATGTGACCCTTTGTGGTCTGACTGATGCTGCTGGTCAAGGTTTTGATGAGGCCTCCTCAAGACAACAATTGCTAGTACCCCTAGCCGAGACCTCCCTTTGTCCCCAAATGGTAGTTCTTAGTGACCTGTGACGTCACACTAATACATGCCCTTCCTTCTCCAAAAGATGAGGTATTCAGAAGTGCTGATCTAAAAATAGAGAACCTAGTTGTCCCTTTGGAGACCCCCAAACAATGTTCACTTTCCTTCTCTGGGATCCACCATGGGCTTTCTCTGCAGTCTCAAAACACAGAAATTCTCATCCCACTTTTCTCAGACAAGAGTTTGATTCAAAGGACCAAACTTTGAATCTCTAAAGATCTATTCACAGACCATCTTAGAGAGACATCCCGTAACTATGGAAAAACACTTTGTTTTCTACTATAAATTACAAGAGCTTATACTGTCCCCTATTTGACTCATGAAGTTTGATGTCCACCTAAGGATGGTTAGGACCTTGAAACACAAGAGCAAAATTTGTTTCAGGAGAGGAAACAAACCCTTTTCATTGATTCATCCTCCCCAAGGAGGCCTGTCCTTCAGAAGGCAGAGAAAAACTCCTATTTCATCAACTGCTATGAAAGAGCAGTACATGAGGTCATACACAAAGGAAGTCTGTCCTAATCTGGAGGGTTACAAAGGCTTCCTTAGGGAGGTAACATTGGAACTGAGATTTTATAGAAGAGCAGGAGTAGCTAATTGGAGAGTGAGAAGTGTTATCTGGGCAAGAGAGGAAAAGCATTTGCTAAGGCCAGAAGCCGGAAGATAAGCTGCGTATTCAAGAACTTGGCAGAGGGTCAGCTGACTGCAGTTGAGAAGCCCGCACAATAGCAGGCAAGATGAAGGGGGAAAGGCAGAAAGGGATGCAAGCATGCAAGGCTTCAGACCATGTCAAGGTTCTAGAACTTCATCCCATAGGAAAAAGAGAATTGAAAAGAGTGAAGATGTAGAGACTAGTATATACTGCCATATTGTGCTTCAGATGCAACCCTCTGGGGGTGTAGTTAGGGAGTAGAGAGTGTATTTTGTCCCAAAAAGAGTGGCCACGGGTCACGCTTCAGGCAGCTATTGTAGCAATATAGATAACAACAGTTAAGGGCTTGTGGAGGGCTCTATCTAGAATGGCAAAGGAGATAGAGGGAGAAAAGTAAACATATTTTGCGGCAAAATTGATAAGAGGTGTTGTGCAGGGTGAAGGGGCAGAAAGATCAGGCATAGCTTCTACTCTCCTCAGCTTATTCAAGGAGTTTCACACAGGAAAGAGCACAGATGGCCCTTAACTGCTGATAGATTGCCTCTTGCCTTGGCTGTCATCCACCCTCACTAGAGTGTGAAGACACATTGACAGCAAAGAGAAGTCCTTAAGCTCACTAATCTGACCGATTTGCATGGTTATTATGGTAAACTGTCCCCTAAACACACTTCCCACATTTGTCCCTAAACCAGGAGTGATGTCTTCAGGCTTCTGCATCTACCCTCATACTCCCTCCCTCCAAGTTGAGCCCATGCCTGAGGCCTTTCCAGACCCTCCCAGCCCAAGGTGGCTGCCTCCTCAACTGGCTTTCAATGGTTTGTGTTACTATACCATTTATTCATATGTCCACACATTTGTCATATTCTTATACTGCCTTGTGATAATTAGCTACTCTTCTGGTATAGGCTTTACATAATAATACATTTGTAATTGAATATAGAGCATGTTGCTTTGAATCTGAGAAGAAAGGGAAACTGTTGAATTATGTAGAACTGGATTCTTATCATGAATATTTACTGGCAAAACCATATATTCTCTCTGATCCTTAACTTTTTGCTACTATAGTTAAGAAAATAATGGTAGTAAGTTGACCTAGGATCAAACAAGAATATGGGCAATGTCTAGCCTTGTTTCTAACTACTTGTTTTTCTGCTTTCCCAGGTCTGCCACTTTTTTGGGTCACTTAAGTCAAGTCACTTCTGTAGCCTTAGTTTCTTGTTTTGTAACCTGAGGTTGTTGGACTGGATGTTTCTAAGGTTGCCACCAGTTCCCACGTTCTTTTGGTATCTGAGATGGAACAGTCCTATCCTTTCATCTATCTTCTCTTTGGATGGGATAGGCAACATCTGAATGATTTATATTGTTTGCATGAGAAGTACAACCAAGTATTTACATTTTGAAAGACTTTTCTTTATAATGATTCAAGGCATAAGGAAGTAAACCGAGGGCTTTTCCTTATCAATTCCTTTCTAACTGCAGGGAAGAGAGCAAAAATCTCCATAGATGATGATAAAATATTTTTTTAAAAAGTAAGTAAGCTGAAGATGATACTGTTTCATATTTTTATAAATAAGCCCAATTTTTAAAACATGCTTACCAGGGTATAAAAACCAATCAGCTGACTATCCCTCCTTCTGCCCTCTGTTCCTAAAACACTTTATAAAGAGAATGCTAGGGTGATGCTGAACTGTACCAGAAATTACAGTGGTTAAAACTTTCTTGGAGATAACAAAATGCGAGAAATTATATGTAAGTTGCTTAGCTGGGTGCTGGTCCAAGGTCTGAGCAATGAAAATTAGAAGAAAACAAAGAGAGAGAATACAGGTTCTGACAGCAGCCTCTTTTCAAACATATCCAAATCATTCTGCCACCAAATCAGAAGTTTGTCAAATGCTGACGGAAAGCCAATAAAATCCATCCAGCTAAAAACTTTCCTCCACGGTGAAGGGGCTCATCAAAAAGGGGATCTTATAGCATAATTACCATGGTCTCCTGATTACTTATGGGTGAGGAGTATCTGACAGAGAATTCGGTACCATTTAAGTCTTTGCCATGTGACTACAGAATGAATCAGATGAATTGTCACAAACAGGGCTTGTCATACAGAGGGACCAACTTCAGAGGATGCTATTCTGCTTATAGACATAATGGAGAAAACACCATCATGGTCTAAATGTGAGTATATGGTAGATGGAACACACTGAAATGTATTGAACAATGAGCTAATGGTCTCTGTGTTTGTCAAACATTCCTAAACATGGAAACCATCACCACTTCTTCATTGGCCACTGGGTATTTTAGCAAGGCCTCAGATAGTGCAAGGCAAAAATGCTATAATTTACTAGGCTAGAATAAGGAGCTAGCGGAATTGAGAAGAAAGACATTAACCAATGGCTTAATTTGCGCCGATTTCGCAGCTTTGTGATCGAACATAATCCTTTGCTTATTTTAGCTGAGGTCATAGATGCCTGTGATAAACTTTAGATCTTAGGAGCCAAAACTAATTGTGCCTGAATTTCTACTTAGGTGTTGCCTTTGCCTTATCTCTCTGGTAAGGAATCTACCCTCTTTTGAGACTGTTACTTACTTGAAGACCTTGTGTTGGCTGCGTAGACCATAGGATAAGGTTAAAAGGGGCCATCATTGATGAATTGTTCATAGGTATTCCTCATTTGTGGACATTTCCCCCAGTCAAACTTTGGGTAGTGATGATAGCCACCATCTTTTTGGAGTTATCTTGTTTTGGCAAGTGCATTCCTCTGGATTCATTTCACTATCCAAAGACATCTATTACTGCCTGTGATAGTGATTCAAGACATTTAGCTATTTTGTGGAAGACACCAGAAAGTTATCTTCTGCTCTGCTTTAAATGACAATCTGAAAATAAATAAGTTATAAATAAAAGGCACATAAGGAGCATGCAAGGTCAGTGGCCTCTAACTCATTTTCAATTAGTCCATTTGCCACCACTCCCTGACTCTCTTCTCCTATGACTTCACTTCACCCACCAAAAACTGCTCACCAGCTGAGCAATAAGACCCTGATCTGGGCTAGAGTCACCTGGGAAGATCAGGACAGGGATAAAACAACTGTCAGGCACTTGCCTGAGGAACTATTGGCCGTCAGGGTGTGTAATGGAACTGATGCAATTGGGATGCTAAAACCTTGGTCCTTGGCAGATGGTCAGATTGGCTCTCCAAGGGATACAGGGAACTGTTCCAGGGCCCTGAGCCTCCTGACAGCTAACAGGCTCATGGCAGGAGCATGTGAAGTCATAGTTCACTCTCCCAAATGGGGCAAGCTCAGCCCCTCACTGTGCCTCTGTTGGGGGATGGGGAGGTGATGGAGAATGACATTAGGTGGAAGAGTGGCATGAATCAGAAATTCATCTGAAGGATCTGGAACTGAGGACCTCTGGCACCCATGGCACTCAGCTGTCTCTTTTCTGAGAACAACTCTGTCTACCCCCACAGGAAAAAAGGAAGAAAAAAAAAGGATTCAAAGAGTAGATCACTATTTGTCAGTTGAAAAAGGACCTGAGCTCATATATTGGGGTAGGCTGGGAATAGACCTTGACTAAAGGTAAGATTAGTCTAAATCCAGTCTGGGGACTAAGGCAGAAGCTGGAGCAAAGGACTGCAGAGGTGAGTGAGGGATGTGGAGGATGGTGGCTCATCTCCTCCCACCGGGACTCCTCAAATGTTGTAACAACCAAGTCTTGGCAGATCCCTTCCTTGGGGCTTGAGTAGAGATGATGTCAGGTATGGCTGTCCTGCTGCACCAGAAAACCAATTTTTAAGACCTCAAAGGAATACAGCAGACCCAGCTTGAAGTTCTGCTTACCTTGACTGGTTTTAGAGTTTCTTAAATGTGCCATTTCCAAGGGTTGTATTACTGTGCTGAGCTGTTATTTACAAAGCATTTTTTATTGTGGGTGTTTGTTTTGTTTTTAATCATCATCCAGACATCACAACACCCTGCTGAGTAAAAAATAAAGCCAGTAGTTCAAGGCTGAGTTTCAATCATGAGGCATCAAACAAAGCCAATCAAGCATTTATAAGCCAGGGAAAAAATGATCTTGATTCAATCTAATTTGTGGGGAAAGATTTCAAAGCCAGTTCTTGATTTTCCAAATGACTACAACCATTTCTAATTTGATTTGTCTGAAAACTCCCAGGACTGACTGGCATGCTATCAGTAAATGTAGGAGAAATGCTGGCCTGTGAGCTAAACTATCTTCCTGATTCTCAAACTCAGAGGGAGCAGGGGAACAATGAAGGATCTTTTCGTGTTTGGGGACAGATAGTCTCCTTCAATCTTTTATTCAGCAGATATTGATTAAGCAGTTCATGTTGGCCAGGCTCAGTCCTAGTGTCAAGGACACAGCCCAGGAGACAGTCAGGCAGAGATCTTGCCCACCTGGGACTTGCATTGTGTTGGGATGAGGGACAGAGCATATCATCACAGCTGTGATTAAGTGCCATGAGGGAGAAGTCTATGTTGCTGAGACAGCATGTAACAGAGCTTCATGATTTGAAGTTTGGAGGATGAGTAGGAGGGAGTGGGGCTGGAAATGGGATTGGGGCAAAGGATGAGAAAGCAGAGGAGGACAACCACCGGGAAGAAGGGCACGATGCAGTTTTGGAATTTAAGGGACACAAGATGATTGGCCTTAGCCTACACAGTCAACATTTTGTTTCTGCCAAAAGAAACTTTCAGGGATAGAGATCATCTTCCTTGGGGTTTCATTTGAGGGGTATCCATGAGAGAATTGTCTTAAATATTAGAAGAAACACCCCACTTATGGCTGAGAGCCTGCACAGGCTAGCTGGTGGTCCCTGACACAACCTTGTCCTCTGGCTTTCCACAAACTGGCTACCTATAGGCACCAGGAAACAGGGACCCACTGAGTGCCACATACTGCCTTTGGCCTCAGAGAATCTCTTGACATTGCCTTTCTTTTGCATGCCCCCCTCCGCCTAAACCTACTGGCTCCTAATTTCAGCTCCTTGGCTATAGATTCAGGCTACTTGCCTGTGTGCCTCTGTTTCTGGCCCTGTATTTGGTGCTTATTCCCTGTGCATCGAAGATGAACACTTTCACCTGAGTTTTGGCTTTTGCAAACAGTGATGACTTTTACCTAGAGAAGAAACCCAGAGGAGGTCCTTGGGAGTTGGAGGGTGGAAGAGAATGAAAAGCAGGCCCATGATTAAACTAATAACCTCTTGGTTTTAAGGAAGAAGACAAAGCTGTAACTCTATCCTGAATATCCTTTAATTTCTGTTTCCAAATATTCTGTAGAACTATTTAGAAATGTAAATCAGAAAGCTTAAGAATATTAATAATCCTTTTTGATACTTTACTTTCACTTCTAGAATCTGTTTTCAGGAAATAATCTGAAATTGGACCAAGATTTATACACTAAGCATTATTACTTATAATAATACAAACCTAAGCCTAAAATTAAATAGTTAAGTAAATTATGTTGCATCTATATGACATATTATTTTGCCACCTCTAGTTGCAATGCTTATGTTAAGCATGAAAATTGCTTATAATATTAAATGAAGTGAAGAGAATACAAATTTACACATATGAATCAGATAAAATACATCTATATAGATATGTAGGTATAGACTAATTTGCTAAATAATGGCTCTTTCTGAGTGGAATTATGGTGACTTTTATTTACATAATTTTTTCTCTATTTCCAATTTATTTAAAATGGAGAGTTATAACTTTTATAATGGAAGTTTTAGCTAAAGCATTTCCAAGTATTATTTTATTTAAATGTTTTCACGACAACAATATTCAGCGTCAGTAATTGCTATCAAGGGCATTAGGGTGGATCATTAAGAGAAAGAAATAATAGCAGTTAATCCAAGAAGAGGTAGAAGCAGCTGGATATAAAACCCAACGACTACTATTTTTCAAATGGTTTCCACTCCTGAATAATTTCAGAATTGCTTGTCCCTTCTTCTGCAATCTTTGGTCATGTGGCTATTTCACTCGAGTAGGCAAAGTTAGAGAGACATTATGGTAGTAAGGCCAGAGGAAGCTTGTGTGTGTGTGCATGTGTGTTTAATTTTTCCTTTTGAGTAAACTTTCTTGTCCCACAAACAAAGCAACGTCCACTTGACATGCAAGCATATGATGCTTCTTTAGACTAAATTCACTTTAGTGTGGAACAAATGTTCTTAGCTCTGAAAATATAATATGAGCTTCTTAGATCCTGAGTAGAGACCAGGAAAGTAGCAAGTGTGTGTGAAGGGCAAGTACCACCAATTGGCCTGGAAAGTTAAGCACATGTACAGCTCTATAATGAGTGCACTATACAAATCAGCTTCTCAAATTGATCAATAATGATTTATAAAATGAGAAGAAACATATCTAAGTGTTTTCCTAATAAAAGTAATAAGAAACAGAGGTTGGGGCCAGCCCAGTTGTGCAGCGGTTGAGTTTGTACACTCCGCTTCAGTGGCCTGGGGTTTGCCGGTTCGGATCCTGGGTGTGGACCTATACACCACTTATCAAGCCATGTTGTGACAGGTGTCCGACATATAAAATAGAGGAAGATGGGCATGGATGTTGGCTCAAGGCTAATCTTCCTCAAAAAAAAAAAAAGTAGTAAAAAATAGAGGCTGAAACTGGACTACTTATATTTGGGGTGATAGATACTCTAGATTAACACTGTGAAACAGAAATGTAATGTCAGCCACACATGTAATTTAAAATCTTCTGGTAGCCATATTAAAATAAAGTAAAATAAAAGAGATTAACTTAATTTTAGTTTGAATATTGGGTTATTTAACTCAATACATACAAATATTATTTAAACATGCAATCAATATTAAAATCACAGAGTTGTTTTTTTTTTTTTTACCTTCCTAGCACATCTTAATTTGATCTAGCCATATTTCAAATGCTCAGTAGCCACACATGGCTAGTGGCTACCATATTGGACAGTACAAGTCTAGAGCCTCTCTATGATGGTAATAGTAGAATTGGGCTTTCCTACTTTGATACTGAAATAGAAACTGTTTCACTTCTTACATGAGAGCTCATATATGGATATTATTGTTCAAGGATAATTTGGCAGAGATCCCTAGTTGCCTTCTCAAAATCCATTCTCCTTGCTTTTCTAGGTAGTGGAACTCCAGTTTATTTGAGGCAGCAATATGCTCAACTGAGTGACTACACTTCCCCACTTCCCCTGCAGAAGTGTGTGGCCAGATGACTAATCAGGCCTGTGAGGCAGTGTGGCAGGAGCGCTGGGTGGGGCTTCCTCGAAGGCTCCTTAAAGGGAGCTGGCTCAGCTGGCAAGCATGCTCCTTTTACCTCCCCTTTTTCCTCTTTTCTGCAGCTTTGCATGTGGATACGACACCTCAAGTTCAAGAAGCTTAGTGAGACCAACAGGATGGAAGCCGCAGAGTAAAAATGACCAACCAGAAGGATGGAAGGACCAGGGTCGCTAACAATTTCATGGGGCTGCCAGTCCCTATGTTTTTGTGAGAGGAGGGTTTTATAGAAAGCTGATGCAAGCACTTTCAGAGGTCTTCAGATAACAAAATCTTAACTGGTTGTTATGGGTTGAATTGTTTCCCCAAAATTCCTATGTTGAAGTCCTAACCCCCAGTACCTCGGAATGGGGCTGTATTTGAAGCTAGGGCCTTTAAAGAGGTGATCAAGTTAAAATGAAGCCATTAGAGAGGACTCACTTCCAGACGTCCAGGGCCTCTCCTTTTTAACCTAGATTTTAAAAGGAAGGAAACAGATTAGACGTTGTGCTAGTTACCTATTTCTGAGTTTCAGCTCCAAAGCCACCCTTCTTTGTCCTGCTTTTGAGAGCAGAGTGGAAGCCTGTAAACATTTCTCGTTTGTCAAGGGCCAGATGTTAAGATGTGTGAGTAGAGGGCATTAGAGGACCACTGCAGGGTGGTGGCATTTGGAAGACACTTCTTTGGAACCTGAGAACCCCTGGCCACTGAAATGGAGCACGTGAATGTCGCCACTACACAACCAGGCCAACCCCTAGCTAACAGCTTTTTATATCAGATTTTTCCTCTTCTAACAACCTGGACCTTGACAGATAAATGTCTTTCAAATCTTGTGACAAAAGTGAAGAGTTTCTAAGAAGCCAGCCCAGCTGTTCCACATGGAACAAATTCAATATTAGGTCCCTGCTTATTCAGGATCCGGGTGATTCAACGAGGAACGTTTACATAAGATTATTAGGAATTTAAAACGACAGAGGAAGGGTTTAATTTTATCTACTATTCTCCTAATCTAAAATGTAATCTGGAGCCTTTGACTTGCTGTCCATGGATGGACTTCAGAGGCATCTATGTGCCCCAAAAATGTTATTCAGAATAAAATGTCTTCATAGTTTTCACTGTATTCTTAAAGGGATATGTGTCCTCTAAAGTACTGATAATCACGGATCTACAATCTTTAGCTTTGTACTTGTAGAAGGCTATTTACAGAACAGGATAGACACAGTCATGGGACTCTGGTCTTCATGGGGAGCATACAATGAGAAATATGAACAAAGTGAGGCAATAAAAATAATTATGACAATATTATCAGCTATTAGTGATCCAATGTCTATAATATCCCAGAAGTCACTGTGCATATGTAAAGTGGTTATTATTAGCTCTGCATTGTAGGTGAAGACACTGAAGCATGGAGAGGTTAAGTAATTTTGTCCAGATTCTATAGCTATTCTGTGGTAATGCTAGAATTTAATCCTACTGTCCTCAAAGATCATACTCTTCCTCAACTCATAGTGCCTTCATCTCTATACATTTCCTTACTATCACATTCAACAGTATGAGTGACACAGAAAAATACATTGTTTTTTGAAGTTCGTAAAATACATAGGGTGATAGGAAGAAAATCTTGCAAAGAACTGGACTAGAATAAAACATTGTTTCCCAGAAATACTATGTCCTCACATTAAGATTCTGCATATACCAGGCTCCTGCTTGGAACCCCTTCTTATCACCTTGAAATCGTCTGAGAGGTGTCTTTCTTCAAAGTCCATGTCAAGTTCCTGCACTTCCATGAAGTCTTTCTTAAATCTATACCCTGTAATTTCTACTCCTTAACTCTTGTAAACTCTGTTTGAGGTTTGCCAATAGTGTGCAGAGGCTGAGGGTGTGGCAGTTAGAAGTACTGTTGGCCTTGCAGGCTGGAGGGCAGGGGGTGTAGTCCAAGTAAGGAGGCAAGAAGCTGGAAAACCAGAATCACTGAGAGTAATTGAGGTGGTGAAAGAAACAAAAAGTGTAGGTCAAACCATAACGGCAAATGAGATGAGAAGAGGAGGCATGGCCATCAAAATGGTGGGCAGGAGAGTAAAAAGCACATATGAGGAGAAGCCCAAGGCAAGCGCCTCAGCTTTGAATTCTGAGTTCTGAAATGGTGACCCAGTGACCACTATGTGGATGCTGGGGGCAGAGAGATGTTTAAAGTTTCCCAACCACTGGAGGCAAGGATCATTTGCTGTGAACAGAGTAGATACTCAGTAGCTATATTTTGATAATGATGATAATTCAAGTGCCAAGTTGTATCACGTTGTATAAGTGTGAGGTTCACAACAAATAAAGCGTGCTGGACCCGAGAGTTCCAAAGGTGTTCTGAGGAGAAGGTGGGATCTGGAATGCACCTAGACAAGGCCAACAGATGTACCACATTCAACACTACTCCTTTCCCACACCCATGGTGGGTTCTTCTTATGGATCATAGCAGCTTCTTCTACCCAGTCTGCACTTGGTCCTGTGATTCTTCTTAGGACTGTGCTCCAGGAAGCCAGAGACGACCCACTGAAGTGGACACAGGCAGGGCAGGAACGCAGCAGGTTCCTAACTGTGGTTCCATTTTTGTAATTTTGAAACTTTCTAATTATTTTCTATATGGTCACTGCCTTAATGCTCCTAAGTGCCTCCTTGAAACCAAGGCTTGTCTGCCTGACTTCTAGCTCCCCCTGGCCTCCCCACAAGGCAGCAACTCAAGAGTCTGTGCTTGGCACAGCCTAGGGGCCCCAGGACCCTGCTCCACCTCTGAGAATCAGTTAAATATTTTGAATGTCACCCTGATTCAGCATCTAAACTGTACTTGTGAGTTGGGAGAAGGGCAGTTAGTTTGAGTCTAGGTCAGAAAAAAGGTGAGGAAGAAACACAGCTCAGCTGGTAGGGAAAAGCACGGAATGAAAAGGCCTGGAAGAGATATGCGTAGAGTGAACTCCAGAAACAGGGAATAGTCTCAGCCTGGCTAGAAAAGAGGAAGAACTGATGAGGAACTATAGGAAATAAAATTCTATATAGTGGGAGAGCTGAATTTGAAGGAGGCAAAATCCAAGCACAAAAATGTCCATTTGCCTTATAAGAATACAAGAGCCACTGATAGCCTAGGACTTAGTTTCTGGGGAGACAGTTAAGTTCTATGTAGGACTCTCAGCCATCTCCTAAAAACCCAAGAGGAAGAGCTTTGCAACCAGATGCTGGCAAATGGACATGCTGGGAGCCGCAGGGCCAGTTACAGCTCCTGCCGAGACCACATCCATCGAGGTGTCAGGGGAGTAGGCTCTTCCCAGACACTCCAGCCCCTGTTGCCACCTTTTTTCCTCTTGCCAAAAACAATGATTCTGCCCCAAAGCTTGTATTTTGCAGGATATACCCATGACAGATTTATTTGGCAATTAGCAAACTACATAGGGGACATTTCAGAAACACCTCATTGGTCTTCAATTCCCAGGTAAGCAGTGCTGTTCACGGATCTGTCCAACCTTGTATTTTTTTTTTACTTTGACATGAAAGTCATTCAAGGCCCCAGGAAAAAATAGATGTATAATAAAAATGAGTAAAAGCTGATGGTGTAGTGCTTTCTAGAGAGGAGAAAGAAGACTGTGAATGACACAGCCATTGATGATATATCATTGACTTTCCCTGGTCCTGAGCATAAAGCATCTTTTAGTATAAAGTGTGGATAGTAATGCCCGCCCCTGTCTGCCTCTCATAGATGTTTCAGGGACAGAGGAACTAATATGACCACAGGTCCATCTGTCATCCCTCCATTTACTGCCCTTCTGACATTAGCACCATGATTTGTGGCATTGTCTATCAGATAGCTCTCTGAAAAAGATCTCTTCAAATTAAGATGATATCATTGCTATTATTATTGAAAAAAAAACATAAAAAGAACAAGCTTAGTTCATTAGTTATAGTTTTGCATAGAAGAAAAACACCTGAGTTGATTTTAACTTTCATTTAGTCCCACTCTTTTAAAAAGCATTTGAATACTCAAATGACTGGAAAGCAAGAGGTGAAACCGGCAGGAGAAGCAGATTCCTTTGTGGGTGGGTGTGAAAGTTGGTATAGACTTTAAACAGGATGATTGAGTCAAAAATCCCTAATCTTTGACTCAATAATCTTCATTTATAGTCATATATTCTAAACTTCTGAAAATTACTTTTCCATTATATTTAGTATCTCAATATCATTTTTGGCAGTAAAAATTCAAAAACTCAAATTTTAACACAGTAAAATCTTAAATGAACTATAGTGAATTGATTTAATATTTATAGGATGTTTATAAATAGAGAGATTAAAAAATTTTAATAAAAATTTTAATGACTGAAAATACATTAATAAAAATATTAACTATAAAAAGCAAGATATAAATTGGTCAATAAAATTTGTTCTATGATATATAAAATATATATTTAAAATATGAAAATGAAGTACATATAGATGAGAACAGTGTTTTCCTCCCTGGCTAGTTGAGTGTTCCGTATATTCCAAACAGCATCAAGAAATAAAGAAATATATTTTTTTAACATTCTAAAGAAGTTTTATTTAATAATTGCAATTAATGATTTCATCAGATGAGCTAATGAAACTAGTCACCTTGGAAAGGAAGTCATAACACTGATTTAAGGTAGAAGAATTTTCAGAGAGGATGACCACCACATCATTAGTTTATTTTTTCTTAACTTTAAGTCACATCATTCTTCATATGACCTTGAAACTATTTAATTTCAATTTTCCCAAAGAAAGAAAGGAAGAAACTTATCTGGAAGCGAATAATTTAGAAATAATTTTTCAAGGGTATAAGGAAGATACAACATAGAAGCAGGTGATGTGAATGTCAGACTAGTCAAATGACAGTGGAAGGCAGCATGGATGTGGAGAAAGAAGACATGATATGCTAGTTGCATTTCAAGTTAGTACTCTCCATCAAGGGAAAGTGTCATTTATCACAGAGCATACTCACAGAGATGAAACATGATCCCGGGGACAAGCTAAAGAGATTATAGGCTTCACTAGACACTAAGGAGTTTTCTCTGAGCAATTTTCATAAGCTCCTGGGTCACAGGAAGGGAAGACAGATGCTGCTTCCACCATGTCTGTGTATGTGTGTGTGTGTGCATAGGCAGATGTGAATGTGTGTGATCTCATTTACACACATATCTCTAAGTGTGTTTTCTTGGCTTTGGAAATTTCAAGAAATAAACAACCGTACTCCAATGAGTTGCATGACAGCAGAGACACAAACAAAAGATGATGAACTTCACAAAAGCCCACTATGGTTACTCATCAGTGAGCTTGTTACACCCAAGTCCACGGGGCAACACATTTTTTAAATGCCTTGTTTTAAAGGAGTCTATAATTTGATCAAGTCTGGACTGAAGCTGGTCATTAAACTTCCTAAAATGAACAAGATGGATAAGTTTGCAATATATTTACCCAAAACCCACTTTATGATTTGTACAGTTTGGGAGTAACTATACTTCAGATTCAGAAAGTAAAACATGAGCTACCTCCAATCTACTTTTATTATTTGCTGGGATCATAGAATGCAAAAACTCTATGTGATTCATTAATTATCTACCTAAGATGGCAAATAAGTATTGGTTTACATGCCAACTTCAGTTTAACGGGTTGGTAGAAATTTTACTTAATAGCTCCAACTTATTGGGTGCTTAAGGTGGACCTTGCACTGTGCTAAACACAGATTTAAACTTCACAATAACACTTTGAGGTAGGTACTATAATTGTCTCATTTTACATATGAGTTGACTGAGGTTTGGTAACTTGCCATGCAGCGGGGATGAGGAACCTAAGCAGTCTATCAACTATGTTACCATTGGTGCTGTCAGGAGCATTGGATTGAGAAGATCATGGGACTTCCCTCTAGGCTGAGTGAAAATGTATTTTGTGATTGTTTAGCAGTTTCAGCATTGAGGTTGGGACTATCATTATACATGCTTCGTATTGGCCATCACCCATCCAATCCCTTGATTTCAATTATTTGAAGACAGAGGCACAGAAGTGAATTTACATGGTCAATTAGCTCCA
Organism: Equus quagga; assembly: GCF_021613505.1. Classification (NCBI taxonomy): domain Eukaryota; kingdom Metazoa; phylum Chordata; class Mammalia; order Perissodactyla; family Equidae; genus Equus; species Equus quagga. The sequence continues at coordinate 67,558,814 of NC_060270.1, forward strand.
AAGCCAGTTCTGTAACCGTAGTCCTGCTATAAGCCATTTGCTTTTTTCTCTCCTTCTACTAAAGACAAAATAAAGTAACATGAGCATTTCTACGATGCTCTTCATTCAAATGGAAAAAAAATCATTTTAGGACCTACAATGAAATGGGTGAGACCTCAGGCAATTCTTAGACAACTTTCGTTGCCTCAGGGAGAGGGGATGCAACACTCAGAAAGGAGAGCTTAAAGAAAGCATCATTTCTTACAAAGTGGAAGGTATGAAATTAATCATTTTCAGGAAACTAGCAGGGCAATATATTTCTTATATTATGTATATAATAATCCACATTACAGATACTGTATACACACTTCAATGGACCATTTACTTTTTGATTGTTTATTATATGGTGCTGTATTAGCATAGAATGGAAAATTTGAGGAAGAATAGTGAGGTATTTTTTATGTCTACTTTAAGCTGTTAGTTTTACTGCATTTCAGGATGTGGAGGATCGTCTTGTAGTCAAATCGAGCTATAAAGACTAAATTGAATTATCCCCATGGAACAGCTGTTAAATCTCCAGGGAGTAGGCAGGTCCCACAAGAAAGGGATGACAAATGGCAATGAGGATGCTGACTGAATGCAGCCTGCTAGAAAGGTTTGTGCTGGATGAGAGCAAGCCTGGTGCTTCCTTGAGCCTTGAATCACATTTTGTAATTTATGGGTATTACTGTATACTTGCTGCCTGATTTGTTGATTCCTTGTGTCTCCTGCTAAACCCAGAACTTCTCAAGCCTCAATAACTGTGAAAGAGTCTGTGAACATTGGAAAAGGACAAAAGCCATCCCTTTTAAAAGCCCTCCAGTGACTTAGTGACTTGGAGCAAGGCTGATTTTGTAGCCGATCCTGTGTCTTTGGGGGAAAATTCAAGCCTGAGTAGGAGAATAAAAATGTTTGTACTTGTAATTAACAGTACAAACCATTCTTTCCACCATGGAATTCCTGAAGGAAAAGGACCAGGTATACGAATGTGTGTGTGTGTAGTGATATGAATTCTCACTTAAGCAAGGTGATGGAAGCAATTTGGGAGAAAAATAATGTTTTTTTCCCTTTAAATTGTGAAGGTTAAAACGAAAGATTGTCAACCTGCAAAGTAAAACAGTTTTCTTGGATTTTTTTGTGAAGTACCTTAGTGCTTAATGGATTTTTTTGTGCTTCATATTAACAATGCTGCCAATTAAACTCTGAGGAATAAAGGAAGCTACCAAAGTTTGAGGCAACTTGGTAAGTGCTACAATAGTTTAAAATCAACAAAAATTTTGTTGCAATTTTGCTTGATGATTCTCTCAGAAAAGGAGATGATTGAGGCTGCCAATATTCAGAAATTTGTATTTTCCTTCCATGTTCTCCTTTATGTCCCCTTTCTTGCTTTGCATATTCAGTGTCTGTATTTAACATCTCTCATCATTAAGGATATTTTCTAGCATATAGCATGTATGGAGATTTGCTTTATGCATGTTGTCATAAAGCTCTTAGTTATTTATATCTAATGCCCTGGCTCTCATACATTTGAGCCCCAGTTTGTGAACAATGGAAATGAGCAATGTTTTCATAAGCTCCTTGTGTTTTAACTTGCTCTGCCAACTCCTAGCACAATGTGCTAATGTGTTGATGCTCATGACATGATAAGTAAATTCCTAGTAGTGTATAATCCCACTGTGTTGGTAGATTAAACTCAATGAGGCTGTTGGGAAAGGGATGAGCATAAGTGTGCTTTACAGGGCTCAAGTCTCCTGACTTAGACAAAAAATAAATAAATAAATGTCATTATCAAGCTAGTGGTTAGGTTAATTAGAAAATGGACAACCTAAACACATGTGGGTTGGAGAATTGTCAAGAGGCATGAGCATAATCCAGGGATATGTAAGGAATGTCACTGAGGCTCCTAGAACCGGAGTCAGGGAGCTGTACCCTTCTTAGCACCAGCCTTACTCTTTAAAACTAAAGAAGTCAGCAATTTGGCACAAACCTTTTACAACATTTACACCCTTTAACTCAAGTGTGATTTCCCTCAAGCAAGCCAGTCCCACACTCTGGAATCCAATGGCCACTTTAAAAAAAAGTGTTAATATACAGAAACTCAAAACATAAAATATTCCTTATAGACTATATTTATCAAGGGAAAAAATAAACATCAAAGTCATTTAAACTCCATAGTTAGTCCAGATAGTCCAATGACCAGATTGCAAAGAGAATCAGGCTTTACCTATCAATGATAAGGTGACCTAGACTTGTCATGGATTTTAAAAGAATGTCAGCCTAAGGAACTTCTGCTCCTAGGAAAATGAAATAGGATGATTTTCTCTATTTCTGAGTACAACTCAAAAACCCTGGACACAATGTATAAAAGTAGACTCTGAATGGTGGAGAGAAAAAGAAAAGCATGTATAACATCTTGAGACCCAAGGAACAATGGAGAGCTCCCTACATTTTCTTTTTTCCTTATAAATCTTAGACTTGTTACTGAAGAAGCCAGGAAACCAGAGAAACTGACAGGTGCAGACAAAAAAAAGTCCCTATTAGAAGACTGCATTCTCTAATCAAAAGACTAGGAATGAAGCATCTTAGTAAGACAGGATACAGTTAGACAGTAACTGCTCTATGCCAGCCAAACACCTAAGAAAAAGCTATGACCCCACTACCACCCAGCCATGCCACAACAAAGTACCCCAAATCCCTAGCCAGGGTAAGTGTCAGGAAAGACCAAGTATGGACCCTGGACTTTAATCCTTGTCAAAGACTAACAAGCCTCTCCCTGTAGTATCAATGGAGACTATGTACCCAATGGAGCCTGGATTTCTACCCATAGTCAGCAGTAGCAAGGTACCTCACCCACTCCCTGCAGGGATGGTGTCACAGATGGCTTAGTGGAGAGTCAGGACTTTCATCATAGTCCACTCATAACAAGGACGTTCCACACACAGACGCTGTGATATCACTAGAGATCACGTGGGGAGCAGTAATGAGGTTTCTTACCCCTCCCAGTCAGGGAGGAATCAGTGAAGATCTAGTAGGGAGCCAGAGCTTTCTCCCTCTACATCTAGTAGTAAGAAAGAGATTCACTACCCTTGGGTGTCAATGGAGGCTGAGTGAGAAACTTGCATTCTGCTCCCACCTAGCAGTTTTGAGGCAAAATCCCCTTTCCCTACTGGAACAATGTCAGAAGAAGACACATTAACTGAAGGTTTAAATAAGATTCTTCATAACACAATATCTAAAAAGTCCAGGTTACAATAAAGTATCTCTTGTTATACCAAGAAACAGCAAGATCTCAAACTGAATGAAGAAATACAATCAAGAACTAGCCCTGATGGCCTAGTGGTTAAAGTTCAGTGCTCTTATGACTTCAGTGGCCTGGGTTCACCTCCAGGTCATGGAACCACACCACCAGCCTGTCAGTTGCCATGCTGTGGCGGCGGCTCCCGTGGAAGAACGAGAAGGACTTACAACTACAATATACAACCAGGCACTGGGGCTTTGGGTTTGAAAAAAAGAAGAAAGACAGTCAATAGATTCCAATGCTGAGATGACAGAGATGTTAGAATTATCCAACAAATATTTTTAAGAAACTGTTATAATAAAAATCCCTCAAAAAGCAATCACACATTTGAGACAAAAAAGAAAATAGAAAGTCTCAGTAAAAAATAGAAAGTCTTAGCAAGGAAATAGATGACATAAAGGAGAACCACAACATTTTTAGAACTGAAAAATGCAATATCAGACATAAAAAAATAAAGGATGAGCAAAATAACAGAATGAAGGGACTAAGGAAAAGAATTAATGAACTTGAAACCCCAATAATAGAAATTATGCAATTTGAAAAACAAGCCAAATAGACCATGAAAAAAATGAACAAAGGATCTGGGGTCTGTGGGATTATAATGAAAAATCTAGCATTCAGATCTGTGGAGTTTAGGAAGAAGATAAGAAAGAGTGAAGGACTGAAAAATACCCAAATAAATGGCAGAATACTTTCCAAGTTGGTAAAAGATATAAGGCCACAGATTCAAGAAACTGAGTGAAATCCAAACAGGATAAACCCAAAGAAATCCACAATATGACACATTATCGTCAAGCTTCTGAAAACTAAACACATAGAAAAGATATTGAAAGTAGTGAGAGAGAAATGACATCTTATCTATAGGGGAAAAGATTTGCGAAACAATGGATTCCTCAACAGAAACCATTGAGACCAGAAGGAAGCTGCCCAACATTTTACAAGTGCTGGAAGAAAACAATTAACTGTCAACTGGAAGCTTGTGTCTGGGTAACATATCCTTCAAGAATAAAAGAGATATCAATATGTTATAAGATAAAGAAAAAATAAGAGAATTTGTCACCAGTGCACACAGCCTAGAAGGATGGCTACAGGAAGTTCTTTAAACAGAAAGGACATAATAGAAGAAGGAATCTGGAAAAAATCAGGAAGGAAGAAAGAATGATAGTAAGCAGAAATATGAGTAAATATAACACACTTTCTTTTTCTTGACTTTTCTAAATTATGTTTGACAGATGAAGTAAAAATAACACTGATGATTCTAAATATATAGAGACAAAATAATAATTAAGACAATTATATAATAAACAGGGGAAAGTAAGGGAATATAAAAGGATATAAGATTTCTACACTTCACTAAAATTGATGAAATACCAGTAAACTGTGATTAGTTATGTATATATAATATAATACCTAGAGATACCACTATCAGAAGCTATACACAGAGATACAAACACTAGATAAATTAAAATAATTTTTAAAAACATTCAAGAAACACAAGAGGATGGAGAAAAAAAAGAAATGAAACACAGGTAGAACAAATAGAAAATAAAAGAATAAACACACATTTGAGCCCTAACACGTCAATAAATTTAACATAAATGTAAATGGTTTAAATATACCTATTAAAAGACAGGATTGACAGAGTGACTCTACTATTTATCGTCTACAAGAAAGTCACTTCAAGTACGATTTCGGCAGGTTAAAAGTAAAAGAATGCATGGCCTGCCCAGTGGCACAGTAATTAAGTTTGAACGTTCTAGTTCAGCAGCCTGGGGTTCACCAGTTCGCATCCTGGGTGCAGACCCCATGCTGTGGCAGGCATCTCACGTATAAAAGAGAGGAAGATAGGCATGGATGTTAGCTCAGGGCCAGTCTACCTCAGCAAAAAGAGGAGAATTGGCGGCAGATATTAGTTCAGGGTTAATCTTCCTCAAAAAAACCCCAAAAAGAGTAAAAATGCAAAATATGTATTATTCAAACTTTAACAAAAAAAGCAGAAGTGTTTATATTAATATCAGATAAAGTAGACTTCAGAGCAAAGAAAGTTATAATAAGCAGAAAAGAACATCAGATAATGATAGAAAATCTAATCCATCAGGAAGACATAGAAATTCTAATTCTGTATGTATAAAAGAACAAAATGGTAAAATATAAGTAGCAAAAACTGATATAACTAAAAGGAGAACTAGATAAATCCACATTTATAGTGGGAAACATCAACACCATTATTGAGCATCTAACTGTGTGCAAGGCACTCTACTGGGTATTGTGAATGCAGTAGTCAAAAAGAAGAAAAGACAGTCCTGGCCCTCATGAAACTCATGATCTGTTGGGAAAGACAAACATTAATTAATTAGAAAATTATTTAACTCGTCAGCATAATAAATGCCTCAAAGGGAATCTCAAAAACACTAAAAGTTTAACCTTTCTTGGGGCTGGCCCCGTGGCAGAGTGGTTAAGTTTGTGCGTTCTGCTTTGCCGGCCCAGGGTTTTGCTGGTTTGGATGCTGGGCGCGGACATGGCACCACTTGTCAGGCCATGCTGAGGCGGTGTCACACATGCCACAACTAGAAGGACCCACAATTAAAATATACAACTATCCACTGGGGGGCTTTAGGGAAAAGAAGGAAAAAAAAGTTTAACTTCTTTTGTTTAAAATGCTCTATTTTTCATACAAACAAGATGTAGACAAATATATAATTCCAAAGGTACAGAATTTAATGGAATCTGTGGTTCTATAGCTGTATTTCGCAGAGATAATAAAGAGATTCACATTAGCCTGGTGTAGACTGCAAACCCTACCCACAGCTGGCACACCACTCACAGTGAAGACATGGAATTCTCTGGGTGCCTCTAATGCATTTGTTTCTCCCAGTAACACAGTTCACACTGATTCAGTCCCTGCTTTTTGCCTTGCTCTCCAATTTCACCGGGGAGGATGATGGGACCTCCAAGAGTATAATACAAACATATTATGAAGAGATGCCAGGGGTGGATGGGAAAGCAAGACTCACCCCAAAGTGTTAGAAACCATGGAACTGAAAAATATGTTGACTTACCACGGTGTAGATCTGATGTTTTCGTCTTTTAGCCAGATCAATTATGTTTACTCCATTGTAGTAAAGGTTTTCAATACATCCATGGAAGTTTTTCTTTAAAAAGGTCCCAGGTTTGCCTGGTACTGGAATTCCTCCAAAACTAAGCTTTATGAGGAGAAAAAAAAAAACCTACTCAGTTACAAGCTTGAAGGAATAGGAAAGGAAAGCAAGTATGTGAATTTCAGTAGATTCAATTGTATGCACAAGCCAAGTGGTTCAAATAATTATAGATGCCACTTGATTACACATTAAAAGGATACTGATTAGCTCATGTAAAAATAACTATAATTGCTTGCTTTTTAAGAGCTTATTTTACGATAGTATTTTACTTCCTTTCTGAACCTTTTTAATACTAAATAAAACAATAATTTAGAGAAAGAGGGAAAAAAGAAAAGAAAATCAACATCTTTACATTTCTCTCTTATGAAAATGTCTGAGACAATATAGCCAAACTAAAACCAAGGAACAAATAAAATATCCCTCTCTTCAGCTACAGAGAGACCTAGTTTAAAAGCCTGCATTATACCAAAAACGCTTTATCTATACAGTTGCCACCAAATTATTTTCTATAAAAATGAAAAATAAGGAATAATAAAAATATCCCATATAGGTTTTTAAAGGAAATGATCAAGAATCAATATTATAGACCCTTACTTAGTTATCAATACCAAGGTTTATTAAACATTTGTGATAAAATTGGAAATAAGTGTAATGTTGACTGAAAAATGCAAGAGTTATAATTGAGTGTAAAGTACGATGTCAACAATAAACCATTGTGCTTACAATACAGACTTGGAGGAAATACACCGAACTGTTAATTGTGATTGTCTCTGGGAAGTATGTAGGGTACCAGTTTTCTTTATCACTTTTATTTTCAGTAAAAATTCCTACAAATTACTTTTTCAATGGAAATATTATTTAAAAAACAAATGTGATCTGTTATGAATATTTTTCCTATTATACAAGAAGAGCAGGATAGTTTCTATAATCATGTTTATCCCAACAACATTTAATGAGTCACCCAGTTTTTCTGCATTCTTTGAAATGTGATCTGCAGCATTCGCTTAAACTACATCAATTCTTCGGTATGTTTCAGGAGGATATGTCCTCCCAATCAGAATGTTTTCTTATATAAATAGCTACTGATATACCCAAGCCTACTTCTAGATGCTTCTGGTTTTGCCATAAGTTCCACATTATTTTAAAAAATTGTTTCTTTTTACATTGTAACGTATGATAAGGATCATTAATCCTGCTGCCCACTTTTACTTACCATTGCTTCATTCGGTTAAGAGAATTATTTGATATCTTTACTTATTTTATTTTAAGGTTTAATTTCAAAAGAATTTTATTTACAACAGCCTGTTGGAAATTTTGATTGATAGTTACTTCCATTAACGTTTTTACTTGGAGAAGAATGGATATTTGTGAAATATTTTATTTTCCTATACAAGAAGCCAGTGTCTTTTTATATTTTCAAAATATTTTTGGGATGTCATTTTCTATACCTAATTCACATTTTCATCATTAAATTAATTCCTGTGAATTTGATGCCTTCAAAAATTTCCATTGTAAATTAATTGTTTTCACGAATTAAATATTTTATAATATAAATAATATACTCATCATATTGTTTTCTCTATCCAGAGTCCTTTTTTTTCCCCTGAGGAAGATTCTCCCTAAGCTAACATCCGCTAGCAATCCTCCTCCATTTTTTGTATGTGGTACACCTCCACAATGTGTCTGGTGAGTGGAGTGGGTTTGCAATGGGGATCCAAACCTGTGACCCTGGGCCGCTGAAGTGGAGCATGGGGAACGTTAACCACTCAACCATGGGACCGGGCTCTGTCTATCCAGATACTTTCATATTAAATAATATACTTTTTAGCTAATTTCACTGACTTTACAAAGGTAATAATCATATGAAATATTTACCTTTTTTCAAATCAATTTTTTATACATTTTTTTCTTGTTTCATTGTCCCCGTCAAACTTTCCAAAATCTAGCTAATTTTTTTCATGCAGTTTCTCCCACTTACTCTTATGTTTATTGATATAATATTCTATAAACAGATTAAGCAATATTAAATAATTATCATGATATAGAACATTGAAATAAGACAGTAGTTTTGATATATTTCTCAAGTACACAATATTGATTCTGACTCCACATGACAGTAAAAAGGTATCCTTCTGCTGCCATTTTACACATAAATCATTTATTTGATTATTTATTTATTTGATGTGAGAAATAACTGCTCAGTTTTATCCACGGATTTTTCAAAAATCCATGTGACAGAATACATGGTATTTTATGTTTAATCTACTGATGGATTGAATTATATTAATAGATCATAAATTAATAGATTCTCTTTGATTGAAACACAGTTTTCTTCCTTTGCCTTGAAATATGCGTGCTTATATTTTAAAAAGGGAAATGAGTTTGAGCTCCAGTTTTCTTCTTTTTTCAAGTATTTATGTCAAGTCTAGATTGTCTTTGAGACAAACTAAGGGAGTTTTATCTTTGACTCTGTTTACGAATGACTTATAAATCTTGGGAAATACTTTGGAAAAAAACATCAATGAATTTGTTACTTCCACAAATATTTTGTAAAAATGTTTCTTGAATAACTTACAAAATCCTCCGTGTAGATTTATTGCAGCATTCAAATATTTTCAGTTTAAATCACTTACATTATAAAAGATCCATTTCTGCTTTGCAAATTATTTGCATAAATCAAATTTTTAATGTAAAAATATAATTACATATTTGTTACTTTTACTTACTATTTTTTAAAGACTTTATTTTTTTTAGAGCAGTTTTAGATTCACAGCAAAATTGAGGGGAAGATACAGAAGTTTCCCATATACACTCTGCCCTCACACGTGCATAGCCTCTTGCATTATTGACATCTCTCACCAGAGTTGTACATTTGTTACAATTGGTGAACCTACATTGACACATCATAATCACCCAAAGTCAATAGTTTGCATTAGGGTTCACTCTTCATGTTGTACATGCTGTGGGTTTGGACAAATGTATAATGCCATATATCCACCATTACTGCATCATATAGAGTGGTTTAACTACACTAAACAATCTTCTGTGCCCTTTCAATACATCCCTCTTGGCCAATCCCAATAGCTGGCAACCATCTATCTTTTTACTGTCTCCATAGTTTTGCCTTTTCCAGATTGTCATACTTTTGGAATGATATAGCATGTAGCCTTTCTGGGTTTGTTCCTTTCACTTAATAATGTGAATTTAAGATCTTTAAGCCATATTTTTTAAGGCTTGATAGCTCATTTCTTTCTAGGATTTAACCATATTCCATTGTCTGGATGCATCACAGTTTATTTATCCACTCACCTACTGAGAAGACATCTTGGTTGCTTCCAAGTTTTGGCAACTATGAATAGAGCTGTGATAAGCATCCATTTGAAGGTTTTTGTGTGGACATAAGTTCTTTTTCATTTTTATAATGTTAAATATATAATAATCATTTTATTCTTTTCATTTCCATGTTGGCCACCTTCCTCGATTTGTAAAAATGTTTTTAATGCTCTACTTCACTCAATTGTGATTTAGGAAAATATTAATCAGAATACAATATTTGAAAAAGAGAAAAAGAAAAAAACACTTTCCTTTAAATACTAAAAATTAGTGTTTGAAGGATGTGGGGTTGAGAGGTGTTTTACAAGTCAAATAATATGGAAGATACTGTATATTACAAAATTGTAATTTCCCATCACATTAAGGAAAGCAAAAACTCTTTCTAGTCTGGCTAGAGGTTGTTGGGAGAAATTTGATGGAGACAAAATTAGAGTTAGATAGTACTGTGGGACCTGATCTTTGGTTCTCTCTGGAAGCTTAAAACCTGATGAGGTTTGAGTGGATGTGGATAGAATTCACAGAGATTTTGAAAAACACAGAGATTTTGAAATCTCCTTTGATTCCCATAGCAGTGATGGCTGCAAGTCTATTAGAGATGCCTTATGTTCAGCACGGCCTCTGAGCAAAATTTACCTGGAAAGGAGACAGATCAGCACTGGCTGAGGAAAGTGGCAACATAGAAGAGTCTGAGGGCTGCTTCAGAATGACCTGGTCACTAGCATAGTGTGAGGTAGGCTGCTGAGGGTCCCCAGCCAGAGAGAGCAACATAGGGGGATATTGATGAACTCAGGCTCATAGTAAATGTGTAAAGAGCTGATAGCTGGATTTGGAGATCTATAGAGTCCAGGTGAAGAGACCTCACAGTCGGAAGTCATGGCAGGCATCACGGACAGCAGCTGCTAAAGCTGATAATTTATTCCTATGCTTTCCCTGATTCAGGACAATACACAAGCCTCCCAGTCAGTCATCTGCCCCAGGAAAAGGAAAGAAGAAGGGGAAAGTGGAAATCTCAATATAACCCAATATTTACAGAAAGGGGCACTCTTTTAAATAGGCATTAACTAGTCACCTTTCATTATCGAAGTTAGATTTTTCTGCTATCAGAGGAAGCAGGGGCTGATGAGTACAGCAAATTCAGTTGGGAGAAGAAGCAAAATTTTATTTCTGCACATATGAGTGTAAGTGTAAATTTTTAACCTGCTTTTTATTTTTAAATTTTTACAAGTATTTAGGAATTTGAAGTTATAATTGTACTACTGAATTACAGATCTTGTTCATTATCAGATAAGTTAGAATGGAAAAATTTGCTTCATATATTGATGTTTTTCTTTCCTACATATACAATATTGAGTTTTCTAAATACTTCGTAAACAGTTGTAGGTTATTAATTCTACATTAATAATTATATCTGTCAGATCATTTGCATTCATATTTTTATCTAATTTATCAAAATTGTGAGATTAAAAATTAAATCTTTCTCTAGACTCATCCATACTACAGTCACTACTCTGCATGACCTAGGATGGCCAAATTATTGTAGCTATTATTTGCAAAAATTGAATATCGATCATTGTCAAGCTATTCTCCCCCTTAGTTCAGCTGATGTCTGATTAATTCTCTCCCATGTTCCAACATGGGCTCTTCCCCTTGAGCTCTGCCCTTTACTTCATTCATCTGACAGAATAACTGGAAAACCAGTGGCAGTATCTTTTATCCTGGCTCCAGGGCCACCTCTTCACAGGACTGATGCAGGAAGCTCACGTCAGAGCAGTGTTAATCAATATCTAGCTTGTATAAATGGCCAGTTTTTGATTTTTGTATTTGATTGGTATTTCACTTGATATATACATCTATTTAGTATGGGTGTTTTTCATTAGGGACCACAATGATTATTACTTTACAATGGCCTTGATCTTTTGATCTTAGTTTTTACTTTCAGTGGTACTAATTTTTCTAGTTTTGCTTTCTTTTTGTATAAATTTAATTGGTGTATCTTTGTCCCCAATTCCAACTTTTTTTTAAAAAGTGATTTTTGGTTATTTATGTCTGGTGTTTGTTTATTTTTTAATGTAATAGGAGTCTATGTCCAGCTCAGTGAATTTAGACAATTTTAAAGTTTATTGCTGTAATTATAAATATGATCAATATTGCTTTACTCTATTTTTCCCCCAGTTTTTATTGTTCTCTCTTTTATGCTTTTTGTTATGTAGACTGTGGACTGTGGACTGTTTACTGCTTGGGAAATTTGAGTTGGAAAATAATCACTGTGATTGTCCAGCTGCTCAAACCACAGCTTTGGATTACTTTCTATAAAGCACAGGATTGTTTTCTTCAGCTCCAATTTGTACTTGAATTTTTCTTCAACCCTAACTTGTTCTGAATTTTAGTTACTTAAACTATTATTATTATTAATCAATCTGATCACTTTTTTTTCCATTTTGAAATCCTTTTTAATAAATTCTATTATGTGGCAATTTCTTAAAAAATAACATAAATTTGTGAGTTGTGTCAGCATCCATCTTCCACTTTTCCACAGGCAAATGTTAACACCATCATCTCCAGAACTTCTCAGTCTGGATTCAAACCCAGACCTGCTTCATACTGTCTGTAGGACATTGGGCAAAACAACTAACTCTGTATGATTCGTTTTCCTCCTATATAGAATGGGACTAATGATAATACTTATCTGATACAAATAACTTTAGCTTGACTGGGTCAATGTGAGAATTAAAAGATTTCCTAAATCTGAAGAAGCATTTGCAATTAATCCTGAGACATAGTTTTTGCTGTTAATAGGATTGTCTTATTGGCAGCAACTTCTCAGTTAAGAGGTTCTTCCAAAATGTTATTTTCTGGCATTATTTTCAACAATTTCTGAATAAAAACCACAGGGATAGCAACTCTTCTAATATTTTGCAGTCTGGAGGTTGCAATATTTTATATTGACATTTTATATCAATAACAATTAAACTAAGTAAGGTTTTTGTTTGAAATTAATAAACAGACAGACAGACTTTTCCTTAAGTTCCTGTAGAAAATTTCTTCTGGTTTTCAGAAAACAGGAACTAAATATGTTGTGCACTCCTTTAAGAAGGCCCATTCATCATTTCTATCTTCATATTTGTCTTGAGAGAGAAAGAAAAAGAGAGAGACTTTGCTATAATTTTATGATCAATGTTGATTTTCAGTGATTTTTTTTCATATTTAGGAAAACTAGTGTGGGGACCTGGAATTGGCCACGCCAAGATATGTCTCTTTGGCATCACGATTATTTGAGGCTGATTGCTTTTGATAAACTGGGACAGGGAAGGAGGCTGTGAGGAATGGAACTTGCCCTTTGTTAGGACACGTTTACATTTGTAAGGTAAAACCCCACCCTCTCTGTACCAGGAAGAAGAAAGGAGATGACCTACTCTCCAAAAACTCTTAATCAATACCAAAGGCAACGACTTAAAATCTGCATTTTATTGTGCTAGTCTGGTAACCTCCTGTAACTGACTTCATTCCCCCTCCCAACGCTGGCATTCCTTAAGGATTAAGCATCTTTCCTTAGGCTAGAAACCGATCGCTGCTGTGCTCACCTGTGACCGCCCAGCTCCAGACAATCTACTTGCCTCCGGCTACGCCCTCTGGGACAGCAGACCACTACCTGCTGTGTCCATCAAGCGCTGTGCTGACAGGGCAATCTTGTGACTATTGTGGGAGGGACATTTCAATCATATGTGAAACATCCTGTATGGGGGTATATAACCACTGTGTGTACCCCACTTCTTCAGTGCCCTTTCTTCCTTCGGGAAGAAAGGCCCCGGGCCATGGTTCCTCATAAAGCTTTGTTTAATTTTCTCTTGCTATTCTGTCTCATGTGAATTTAATTCGTTCTCCAGCCAGACGAACCCCCATTTGGGGAGAGGAAATGTCCTCCTCCCCTACACTAGTAATTATACAACTGAGTGTAAAATTCTGTATTACTTGTTTTTCAAGAAGGAAGAATATCTTCTCCAGTTCATATCCTTCTGTATTCTTCTTCTTCAGTCATCATTCTAAAAAGTATTGGGGTTTTTTGTTTGATTTCCTAAATTCCTCTCCTAAAATGGAGTTTTTTTTTCAGTTTCTTCAATTGCTGTGTTGTATAAGCTATTCTTTGTATTTCCTCACATATCACTAGAGTGTTTATAATTGCCCATGTACTTCCTTTAAACTTTAATGAGTCTCCTTGAATTAATCTTTGTTTTTAAGCCAAACCTGGCTGCTTTCTATAAACCTCTTCATTCACTGATGTCATTGTCTAGGACGCTGGTGATGACTTTCGTCTTTCTATTCAGACTCTGGCGTATTGCATCAGGGGCAGATATTGATGATATTTGATGCGGGGTCGGTGAGCCGAGGAGTCGAAAGAAAGATTTCTTAGACTCTCAAGATCTGGCAGTAGTGCTCTTTTATTTAGAGAATAGTGTAGAATAGCATGGGGACAGGACCCATGGGCAGTCAGAGCTTCTGCTGCCGCCGCTTCTGCTGCCCCCGCTGGCATGGGGACAGAGCCCATGGGCAGGCAGAGCCACTGCTGCTGCCCTGAGTTGAGTGTTAGGGCTAAATTTAAGGCATAGGTATATGATTCATCTCTTTACAAGACAAAGGAAAGAACATGAAAAAAAGTTAAAATGGTATCAGTGCAGGTGGGGTCTGGTCATTGGGTGATCCCATGACTTTTAGACAAGAATCAAATCGGATTAAGTAAAGGTTAGAAAGGTTAGACGCCACCACCCTAAACCAGTTACATGAGATTGCCAGACAGCAACCAACTTAAGTTCTTGCCTTCCCCATTAAGAGCTTCTAGAGGTAAGACCATTCCCCCTTCTTCCTGGCACAGAGAGGGAGGCATCTTCACAGATAGAGGTTTCCCTTAGAAATGTAAATGTTTCCCAACAAAGGGGCAAACAAATTCCACTCCTTGGAGCCTGAATCTCATCTGTAGTTTTAAAACTAACCAGCCTAAAAATCCTCATCATAAGCCATTTTAAAATTAAGCAGCCTAAAAATCCTCATCAATATTGAGTAGAGACCATATTTCAGGGTTCATGATCTGTATGAAGTAGCCCAAAGGCCTTTAGTATATGGATCACAGAGCTGGAAGCCCAGCTTCCATTAGATCATGCGTTCATCCACTGATTGCCAGCTTAAAGTTGCCATCGGCTTTACAACCAAAATCTGTCTTATCCAACCAGTGATTTTCAGTTAATATTAATTAAACACTCTTTAATTCGTATTCTGTTATCAACTCTCAGAAAAACCTGAGAAGTCAATTCCAATTTTTTGGTACAAATCCAATTCACTATGTGGTGGTTGAACCCCTGCTTTCTGTGAGACATGATTCAAGGCCCTGTGGCAAAATTAAGAATAAATATCACAATATTTCTCTCTTCTAGAAATGTAGCACCAGTCACTGAAGACAAATACATCCTCTGTGATATTGTGATTTGGTCTTTGTCCACGGTTTCTGCCTTATAGCTCCCAAAACCCTTGGAATTTCCTGAGTGATAAGAGCAAAGGAAACATCTTTTGTTATAATATTTGGTCTCTTGTCTGCCACTCCTGAAAATGATTTAGAGCCATAAAGATAAAATAGGTGTCTTATAATTCATAAGAATTCCCTTTCCAACCACAATTGGGTTTATGTTAATGAGGTGACTTTTGGAAAGTACCTAAGGATGGGGGCTGATTGCAAGGGGAACTAACCTGAATAGAAGGTTGGAACTTTCAGTCCCACCTCCGGATTTCCAGGAAGGGAAGAGGAGCTGGAGGTCAAAGCAACCAGCAAGGGCTAATGATTTAATCAACAATGTTTATGCAATGCAGCCACTACAATAATTCAAAAGGCTAGGGTTCAAAGAGCTCCCCAGTTGGTGAACCAGAACACTTCCATGTGTCACCGTGCCGGACCCCAAACTCCACAGCAACAGAAACTCCTTTGCTTGGGACTTTGCCCCCATATATCTCTTCATCTCACTGTTGATTTGTATCTTTTAATATCCTTTGTAATAAACTGGTAACATAATGAGTAAGCTGGTTTCCTGAGTCCTGTGAGCTGCTCTAGCAAATTAATCAAACCCAAGGGGGAGAGGGTGGTCATTGGATGTTCTGATTTATAGCCATTGGGTGAGAAGTAAAGTACAGCTAGCAACCTGGGCTTTTGACTGGTTTCTGAAGTGGAGGACAGTCTTGTGGGACTGTGCCCTCAACCTGTGAAATGTGATCCTGTCTCTGGGTAGCTTGTGTCAGATTGAGATGAATGGTAGGACACCCAGCTGGCATCTGAGAATTGCTTGGTAGTGTGGGGAAAGCCTCCTTCCACACTGGAAGTTGGTAGCGAGAACCCTTTTAACCTCTATCAAACTGATGAAAGGCAAAGTATGGTAAACACAGAGACAGACTGTGCTGTGTAAGCAAAGAGGAAGGAGCTAGTGATTTTGACTGGAGGGATTTTAGAAATATCTTGAGAAAGTAATCATTGAATTGGAGTTTGAAGAATAATAGAATTTGAGGTATTCATTTAGGAATATAGACATTACAGAATAGCGTATGAGGAAAAGTATGGAGGGTAATATAAAGGACAACTCTTTACAGGAAGCAAAAAGTAGTTGTTTGATGATATCTATAATAGTAATGCAAAGAATAGGTAGCCATAGAGTTTTAAGTTATAAATAAAATTATCAAGGTAAGTTGAAGCCATATGACAAAGTCTTTGGGTGCTAGACTGGAAACAATGGCAAGCTATGGAAGGACTTTCAGCAGGGAAATAATAAAAATCAATAGGAAGATATCACTGATTAAACAGAGAGCATAGCGGTTAGATTTAGGAGGCTCGCTCTGACCTCAGCTAAGAGGTGATGGAAGTCTGAAATATACAGTTCACTTGTTACAGTGTAAGGAAGCCAGATGCCCTGAGCCAATTCTCTCCAGATAATAATATGACAAACTTACTTTTCTCGGTTAAGTCTTTACTCAAATGACACCATCTCAATGATGCCTACCCTGATCAACATATCTAAAATTGCAAATTGTTTCCCTCCATCTTTGAACTCCCAACCCCATTACCTTGATCTACTTTTGTTCTTTCCATAACATTTGTCATCTCCTTACTTGCTATGCAGTTTACTTACTTGTTATGTAAGTATAGTTTGTCTGTCCCGCTAGAACACAAGCATCACGAGGGTAAGTGTCTTTGTTCTTCTACTGACATATTCCAATCACAAAAAAGGATTCCTGATACATAATAGATGCCAAATAAATATTTGTTGAATGTTTTGGAATATCTCTCAAAAACAGGTTTCCCAAGGGCATAGAAAATATCTTATTCATTTTTTAATATTTAATGAAAGAGGTATGATTCAAACATAATAGATTCAACAAATATTTGTTGAATTGGATCAAAAAAGAACACTAGCAATTTTCTTCTAAAATGGCTTTTGCCTTATTGTCCTTCTTTTTGTCAATTCAGCTGCTTTCTTTTCTTACTTTTCTTGTTTGTTTGCTCTTGGAAACTGCATGGCATGCCTTTCATTGATCTTAGTGGTCAAGAAACCCAGGTGTTAGATTTTGAAGTTTCACTCACAGTCTTGATGTCTTAGGCAACATAGTCCATCTGGAAACCTGAGGGGTTTGCTGGTGTCACAGGTGAGCTCCAACTGGTTGAATCCCAGAAGACAGTCTGCTTTGATGTTAAATGTATGAGGGCTCAGAATCTGCCACCTTCTCCCTTTGATCTTGTTCCTCTTTTGTCTGGCATTTGCTTGTCTCTTTCAATCTTTGATGTTACTTCCATGGCAATGAGTTCATGCCTCCTTATTGGCTTTTTCTTTGGCCACATTTAAATTTAGGAGACTCCCTGTTCTGAAGATTCCTTTTTCTGTTGTACTTAGACTTCTGAGACTTTTGAAGTTTCTAATCTGTAAATATTTGTCTCACTTCTGATAGTCCACATTGTAATGGAAGGTGTATGAAAAAGGATCTGAATGGCTGTCTTCTTTTTCAACCACGAAACTTGCACTGACTTGGTGTTTGTTGAACCTTATGGAGACTTCATAGCCTTTCTGGAGGAGTAGCCCATCTTTGGCCTTTGGAATGCTGTCAAAGTTTGATGAATGTCTACCATTTCAAATGAGACCAGAAATCTCAATTTTCTTGTGAAATCTCTTGATTTTTAAATATCACCCTGAATTCAAATAGTTACAAAAAAGAAACACATCATATAGTCCAATGAAATGATGGCAGTCAAAATCTTCTCCAGGGTCACCACTTTATGCCTTCTGCTACACTGTTAGATTTGGTTAGTAACTCACTGTGTAACTTCTTTGGAATGTCTGATCTCTATAACTTTAAAAGACTTGTACATAAGATGTCTCATTTTGTTCCTACTTTGGAGTTACATTTTCACTGAAAATTACCTCTTCTTTATTGCTTCTCTAATCTATTTTTTCACAAACTCCTTGTGTCCTCTTATTTCAGCATGAGAATTGTCCTCTTTCTGTTTTGCTGGGGACAGAAACTGAGCAATATCTGACCCAGCCACAGCCCCACCTTGAAATCAAGAGTTTCCCTTGCTTATAGAAAGTGCCTCAGTCACGGCCATGCTCCCTGCCCAATGCCACAGGTCCACATCTACACCCTCCACTCTGGTTTTACCTTACAACCCAGGCCCAACTGTTGCCCCTTACCTTTCAGTTGGACTTGGCCTTGCTAGTTCGACCCTCAGCACTCTCTCAGACAAAGTTTTGTTTTAGTAATAACAATAGTGGCATTTGTTGATTAGCTTTATACATCGGGCACTATGTTTAGCGCTTACGTCCACTATTTTTTCTCTAACTTTTGAATTGGATAGTATTACTTGCTCCACTTTGAAGCTGAAGAAAACAATGGGATGCAGAGGTTTAGCAGTTTCACTGAGGCCTCACAGCCAAGAGGTGGAATGGAATTGCTGGAATTTCAAGCCCTTCAATCCAGAGCCCAATCTCTTAACCACAACACACATTGTGTCCCCTCTGTCCCCTACTAGTTATGATTCCAAAGAGTAGCCCTCCCTGGGCCTCAGGCCCCAGGCTAAGATGACCAAGTTTTAAAACTGAAAGTCCCACATCCCCAGAGTCCCCTTAGTCCTGGGCAAACTGTGCCATACTCTATTTGGTGAGCCTTCTGCAGTCACCTTGAGGGGAGGAAAAGGAGCAGTGATGTACACTTATAGCAGAAATCAGCAACATTTCCTCAATAACATAAACCAGCTCCTCTTATTTTCTCTGCCGTTGAGAACCCTGTGTTCTCAGTCAACTACCAGTTTTTGCACCAGGGGCTGTATTCAGGTCATCTTTTTTATTTTTGTTAGTGTTGCTCCTGGCCCAAATCTCATCAATTGTTAGCCTATGGTTCCTGTCTCTAAATGGATATATTTTTACAGACTCACAGACATCAAGCACAGACATAGCCCAATTGCTTCAATGCATATTTATGATTATTTACAATATTCTTACTTTAGTTTTTTGGACAATGGGTTAAATCATGTATGTTTCAGTATGCAAGCAAGGAGCTCATTGGAAATCCTGACGTCAGTCCGTCATGTATGGACACTCAGGCAAGTGGGGCCCCTGCTGTGGAGCTGGCACCCTGGAGGGCCCACTCTGGCCATCCTCCGGTCACATCCTGCTCACTGGAGTGTTTGTGAGCCAAGGGCAAAGGACTATAGGAAGCTGGCCACACCCTTCTACTGTGGTCCTCCCACACAGCACCCTAGAGTTTCCTGACTAAACAGCTCTGAAACTGCTCTGAGGGCCTGAACCGTTCTCTCCTCTATCTGTCCTCCTGAGCGTAGACCATAGCCCGTAGGTTTGAGCAGTGTCCAAGAAGAAGCTGCTTAGTGTGTAGACAGGGCTTGGACATGTGGGATGTCATTGTGAAGGTACATTTGCCCTAGTAGGAGAGTGGAGCATATTTTATTCAAGTTTGTTAGCTTATTTGTAACGCTTTAAACATTTAGACTTGTGGTGTGTGGACCTCCATTTGTACTCTTGTCTCAGGCCCTAAAATATTCGAGTGGGGCCTGGCTAACTTTATAATATTTTATTGATAATTATAATAATTTAGCCAAATTCAGCCAGCCACAAAAAGTTTTATTAGGTAATTAAAACCTACTACCATCTTCCCCACACCAATAGCAGCTGAAATAAAATAAAAAGGAATTTTATCATGTGTTCTTTTAGTTCATGTTAATAAAAACAATGATTTTTTCCTTTTTTTGGTGTCACGCTAGTATTGAAATATTCCCTGTGTCATGTTCAAAGCAATTAGTTAACTTTTAGTATACATTTAAGAGAAGTTCTTATATTTCATTTCACTGTTATAAAACTTGGGGAAAGATAAGATTAACAAGTCCACAAGTCACAACAATCTTAATTTAAAACCAGCAAGAAAAATGGCAGTGAGCAATGTGGTTTTGAGCCTTTTCTACATGCAGAGGCCTAGAGAAGGACCACAGTCTGTGCACTATCCTCCTTCAGAGAGAACACCTGGTCACCAGAAGGATCTCTGGTTGAATAGCTACACAGACCTGGGCTCAAATCCTGCTCCTGTTACCCTGCGCCTACTGGGGAATAGAGATGGGGGATTCCTCAATCTCTCTTGTCTTGGTTTTATGTTTGTGATGTAGGACATCATAATTTCCCTGAAAAGGCTGTTTTAAGGGTGTAACAAAACCACAGAATGCCACACAAAATAGAAGCTCTTTTGTTCCCTTTTTTTCCTCCTTATTTCTAGCTTGCATCTACTTATTTTTTTCTTTATTTTATTTTCTTCCATTAATTTTCTTCCATGTAGGCCTTCTACTTTGGCCTTGCAATTGAGTTTCCAGAGAAGAAAAGGATCAATAACAATTATACTACCACATGATCTGGAAAACGGTTTGCCCAGTGATCTGCTGTTATTCTGATCACTAAATAAATACCTGTATTATGTCTGGCCAGTCCTTTAATCATGTCTAATTTCTAAGAGGAGTGTCTATTAGGCAATGCCAAGCTAAAGGAAGGCAGCAGCAGGGGCTGGCTGCTGAGTATGGGGAACATCTTAGGAATTTCTAATAGGAAAGAAAGTAGGGTGTGAATTGTTATCTTCTGTAATTCATAGAATGAAACTTTCTTCATTTACAGTACTTAATGAATACTTATTGTGTATTGTGTACCAGACATAATTCTGTAGAAATAAATGAAAGTAAAAAACAAAATCTTGACCCTTATGATGAGCTTAAATTCTGCGGCTGGGGTGGGGATGATGAGAGAGATAATTTAAAATAAGTAAGTTTAATTACATATTATAAAAGGATGTGTATTATAAAGGGAGTTTTCAAGTACAATTTTTTTAAATTCTGAATAAAAATTAATCAGAATGCAAATTTAGAAGCAAATATAAGAAATATCGTTTAAGTCATGTATGTGGTACAAAATTCAAAAAGTTTAAAGAGTATACAGCAAAACATAAGGCTTCCTTCTTCGTTGATCCTATTCTCTTATTATCTGCCTTATCTGTTTCCTTAATATCCTTCTAGGGACTTCTGTGCATCTATGTGCTTTCAAGTCTGTGTATTCTTTTCTATTCTTTAAACACATAAACTATTTATACTACACTGCACATTGATTTTTCCTTTCATGTAACAGTTTGTATTTGAGATGGTTCCACATCAGAACACATAGGTCTGCCTCACTCTTTTTAATGGGTGCATAATACTTGTCTATGGGTTTGTCAAGCACAAAACAACACACAAAACAAGGAAAGCCTGAGTCCAAGGCCTGACTGAGCCACTGGTCAGGGTAAAGGAGCCAGTTTTAGGTTCAGCGGGTTTGTGACTTACATAGACAGCAAAGGGAAGAGCAGCCAAACATTGGAGCTCTCCATAGGCCCAGTCCCACACATCGAAAGAGACCATACCCAAACAAATGGGTCAGATGAGCACCATGCAATCTGTGGGATTCCCAGTTGTTATAGATCTGATTCCAGACTTCAACTAAGCAATTCTACATGATGCAGCTGTATTCTGGGAGGGCAAGGCTGAAAGGTGCATGCTTCATCAGAACCTAGGAGGCTACAGGAAATGTGTCATGACAGCCTCCCATTGGCAGGGAGGCAAGCAGAAGATGACCGGCTCCTTGCAGGCCTCCATCCTCTTGGGTTTCAGGAGGCTCACAGAGCATCCTGCCTAGGCTCAGATCAGCAGTGCTGCAAACCTGTGGCTGGGTGGCCCATGTGGGTTGTGTGAAGTCACCAGGGCATCCTGGGGGAGCTGTTTCCCTATGGGGCTTACCATAATTTGTAATTAACTCCCTTGTGAAGGATTTTTGGGGAATTTTTAATCTTTTATTATACCTAACATATAGCCCATTGCATACATTTGCTTATAATTGTAGGACAAATTGCTAGAAACAGAATTATTCAGTTGAAGAGCATGTGCTTCCAATTTTGAAGATATTGCCCTTTCTTTGATATTGTATTAATTACAGTACCACTAACAGCATATAAAATAGTTCTTGTTTCTTCATATCCATGCCCACATTTTAAAGTTTTGGGTCTTTGAAATCTAAGCTAAAAGTAGCATTGTAGCATGAATTTGCATTCTTTTTTGATGAGTGAGGTTAAGCATGTTTTCATTTATTTTACAGCAATTTGTGTTTTTTATATATTCATATACTTTACCTATTTTTCCATTGAGTTACCTTTTTGAAAAAATATTTGTAGGAGTTTCTATTTATTGATTTTATGTGAAGTACTTTTTCAAGTTATTTGGTGGGGTGATATCATTATATATGTATTTTTTGTGGAAGGTCATATGGAATTTTTTAAAATGTATATGGACAAAATTTTTCATATCTTTTATTTCTAGGTTTCTGAAATTTATGTCATACTTAAAAAGACCTCCCACAATCCTCAATTATAAAAATAGTATCTTATGTTTTCTTTGAAACTTTAATAAAACATTTTTGAAGATATACATACACACATGTATTTTAAATGCTTAAAGGGTTTAGTTCAATCTAGTTGTGTTTTTTTCCTAAGAATTCTTATTAAGATATACTTTTGTAAAATGCTTTTTCAGTGTTTACGACATGATGTAAATCATGTATTTTTAATAGTTTTGGTGCTTTTAAGACAGCTATGTAAAACAGGATCACAGAGCACTCTTGATAAGAAAAGACTTCTTGGATCACAAGGATCTCAAAGAAATAGGATCTCACTAAAATCCTAAAAATATCTCTTTTCTAAAACCCTTCTGCTCCAGGCTGGAAGTGAAGTGACTTGCCTTAGTCTTTCTCACAGCATTTGGAGAAAATCATATGGGCTGAGTGATGTGAACTGGGAAGACATTGCAGTGAGAAGTAAAAGATCTACATTCTTTCTACCGCTTGTTTTTTTTGACAGAAGATTTTCTGAACCCTTGCCTGTGTTTGCCTTCTACGTGGGAGGAGAAGCAGACAACTGCATACATCTTAGTGTGGCAAAATTCCTATTAGATGCATCATTGAAAGACACTATGTCACTCGATTGATATCTTCAATGTTGTTTAAGATGGAGAGATAAAAGCTACTATATTTTCTTGCCAAATATTACCACATCATGCTAAAATATGAAGAGGGATATAGATTTGCATAATATAATTAACCCTGATACAGAATTTGATAGAATACAGCTCGACAGCAGTATACATGCTCTGACAGTGGGTCATGGGAACCTAGGGACCAGAAAGTAGTCATTATAATCCTTCCAGCTGGTAGGATACAGGGCTCGTATGTGCAGGTCCCATGGCAGAAATCAAGTCAATGACCTAGATTCTGATTAATAGACAACATTGTTATAAAATAGATCTTAGATTTAGATATTTTATTTAGCTACATTACTTCCAATAAGGGTGCTCATGTTGCTTCTGGGTAAGTGAAATGAAGAATTTTCATTTCCAGGTTTAAAAAACTAGTTACTGGTAAGGTAGTGATTAGAACACAAGATTTGTGTCCTCTGTGCTCTTTCTTCTCCACATAGCCCTAACAGTGGCTCTTCAAAATGTGGAGAGCTCCAGTTGTTCTGGAGGCTTCTCCCGATGCACAAGTCTTGTGTTCTAGTACAACCAATGTCAACGTCACTGTTAAAGTCAATCTGTCTCTTTTATGATCTCTGGAGCAAACTGGCTGCACACTCTGGAAAGTGCTTGCATTCTCGGAAGCAGAATTTGCTTTAGAGGAACATTTCAAGGTGTTTTTTTCCTAGGAAATACTTTTTATAAGGCACCATGAAATTCAGGCATTTCGGCAAGAAATCTGTCCCAATTTCATAAATTTAGTGACATCATTGCATTTCATTTCCCTAAATTCTGACATTTACTTCAATGCCACTCAGCTGTGATCCCATATAGGTTCTGTATACACACAGGAGAACATAGCTGGGTAGACATAGCCTTGAAAATAAATGTTAAATCAGGCAACTGAGTGAATTTTAGAACCATCTCCTAGACCAGTAGAGGTAAAGCATTCGGGGAAATGGTGAGACTTAAAGACGATTTTATGTTTTCTGTTGTCCTCAAATTTGTAAAAGATATCTCTTATTTTAAGATAATTCCAACGTTGTGTGCATTCTTTTTCAGTCACTTAACGTTGACAAAGGAGAATGATTGATATTCATAGATGAACAGTTATCAGCAACCCAAAAAATTTCTATAGGGTCTCTTGCATTCTGAGTCAGAGTGACAAATTTTCTTTTGAAGTTAATGAATGGCATATCTTATTAGCAGTATGCTACACCAAGATTAGGATCAAAAGAGCAGATCTTTCCTACAGCTCCTGATAGTGATTGAAAAAAAAAGTCAGATCCAAATTTTTCAATTATTCATCTCCACCTCCACTGTCCTATTAACTCTCCCCCTAGTGACTGAAATTGTCTCCAAACAGGGTTTCCTACCATCTGTCCAGCAGCCCCCTCCTCCACCTACGCACAAGTCTAAGCTTCAGAGTAATTGCTTCAGAGTAACTGCTCTAAAATACTTGTTCTCAAATGTTAGGGTACATCAGAGCCACCTGGAGGATTTCTAAAAACAGATTTTTGAGCCCCTCTCCCAGAGTTTCTGATTCAGTAGGTCTGGGTGGGACCTGAGTATTTTCATTTTTAACAAATCTCCAGGGGATGCTAATTGGACTGGCTCCTGAAACATACATTCAGAATTGCTAGTCTAAAACATAAAACTGGCCATGCCACTCTCCTGTAAAAGGTCCTTGAGCAGCTCCTCATCCCCACCATGGAAGTTCCTTCCATGGCTCACAGGGCCCATCCTCACCTGGGTCTCCCCTAATCCTTATGTTTTATCTCTCACTAACCCCTGCCCCAAGTGGTAGATTGACAAAAGTTCAGAATCTGACTCTTCAGGGTGAGAAACACACACATACACAGCCATGTAGGTATATGGGTATGTGTGTGTGTGCCTATAAACAAACATAAGATTATTTTACTGATATAAACAATGTGTAGACACAACTTACAAATAATGATAAAACATACAATAATCTTTATTGTAAATTCCGTATAACCAATTGATTCTTATAGAATGCTTCTGTTGATTCTTAACTGAACTCTTTTATCTGTAATCACATACAGTCTCTGTCACATATTCTTTTTTTTAATTTCTTTTTTTTAACAACCCTTTACAAATGTAAAAATTATTCTTAACACACAGGCTGGAGGAAAACAGGCTTCAAGCCAGACTTGCCCTACAGGTTGTAGTTTGTCCATCCCTGGTCTAGACAGTCAACAAAACAATAAATGAAACTGTGATTCATCTCTTTGCCAGTATCCACTGTATAAATATTCCCACCATGGTGGATTTCAAGCTCTCAAAGAGGTGAAAGTGAGCATGGAATTGGGAAGAGATGTACCTAGCAGACCAATACGAATAAAGTATTTCTACCACACAGATGCGGCAGTAGTAAAAAACCTCAAGAGTACATATAGATAGATGCATAGATAGATAGATATAATACTGTGAAATAGTTAGGAATCAATGAATGTATTATCTTGTACAAATTCTTTATTAGATTATGTTTATATAATAATTTTTAGTAATGGTTATGTTTACCAGCAGTAGCCAAAATTCCCTGAAATCTACCAGTTAGCCTTTATGAGTCAGTACCAGCTGGCTCCCACACATCACTGCCTACCCATTGTTTCAAATCCAGAGATACTGGACTGTGACATTTCATGCCCTGTGCCTTGCACACCCTGCTTTCTGGACCTGACCTGCTTTTCTGACCTTCATCGTCAGGCTAACCCAACTCTTTTGTCAAGACTTAGTAGTGCCTCCTGCTGGAAGCCTTCCACCCTCTTTCTAGGTTGAATCCCATGCCCTCCCCCCAGTATTGCCACACTGCCCAGTGCTGCGCTCTGCTGTGGCTCTCCCCTCCTTGTCCCACAGCGGCTTATCTCCAGGTATGACCCTGCTATTGACTGTAAGCTTCTCCAACTCAGGGACTCTGCCTCAGTCAGCTCTGTGTTTTTATTGCCAAGAGCAGAGCCTGGTATACAGTAGGGGCACAATATATACTTCTTGTACTGAACTACTAGCAAAGATGGATAACTCTTGGCTGCCAACTTGCAGAACTTTGTGCAACCTTCTTTCTATTGTAGACTTGAAATAACTGTCCTTGTGCATTAGTCAAAAGTTTACATAGGAATGAAGGTTAAAAACAAGTGCCTATAGTGCAGATTTTAGATTACTTTGGATTTTGTTTATAATTTCCTTTCTTAATTGAGGTGTAATTGATATACAAAATTATATTAGTATACTGTCTATATCTTCCATTACCCCAGGTAATTGAAGCAATTTTTGAAAAAGGAATGACTGAGTATAACCAAGAGACTAGACAGTGAGACAGGGAGGCTACAAGTAAGAACAACTTTTTGAAGTAAAAAGGAGACAATTGTAACACGCACAATTAGCTGAGGCCTCATGGGCTGGCACCATTATTTCCAAGGCATTTTCCCCACGCTCTCTGATCTGATTCTCTGCGTGGACTCCTCTACTGCGGGCTGACTAGGCTTAGATGGAGGACAAGATAAGCCCAGGGTAAGATTTGTCACAGCCCCACATCTCCTCTCAATTGCTCTTTTGTTTACTGGTCTTCTTACTGATCCTGAGCAAGGGGCCTGGGATCTGCAGGGAGAGTCAACTCACCTCATAGTCGATGTCTAAGGCATCTGCCTCGCCCTTGGTCCGGAAGTGCTGTGTGTGTTTGTCCACGGTGAAGTTCACCTGCTTGCCAACCCGCTCGATGAGGACCGAGTGCCAGTGCTGGTCATCCAGCAGGCTGCCCAGGGTGGCCGAGGGTGGGCTGCTGCTGAGTCGAAGTTTGCTGTCATCTGTGAAGGGGAGAGAAAGACATCTTGGTATCTGTGCCCAAGGGCAGCCTTGAGTACTAGAATGTTCCACAAGCAAGGACAGCTGTCTCTATCCTAAAGGTAAAGAATGATTCTCTTTCTACAGGCCCAGAACTGTGCTGGCCTTCTAAAGGAATAAGGAGCTTTGCCCTCAGATTCCAGGACCAAATTCTAGGTCAATTGATAATACAGACCCCATTCTAGACATGAAATGACATGTTTTCAGCGTTCGAACAATTATATAATAAAAGGAACTATATCCTAATGGCCACAAGAGTAATACTGAATGTAGGGGTTATCACGGTTAGAAATAATACACATTCTTTGCATCTGAGTGGCTCTTGAGTGGCGAAAACAGACCTTTAGTTGTGCTTGGAGTGAACTCTGGATAGGTAGAGGGAAGACTGACACATGGGGTTAGGGCAGTCTCTAGGCAAAGGTGAAGGTGCGGGAATAATCATCTTAGCTGCCATTCTCAAGTCCCTGCTATAGGAACAGCACTTTAGTAGGAAATTTATAACCTCTGTCTTTCATCCTCAAAGGGAAAATGATTATATGCATTTCGTAAATGAGGAAGCTCAGTGAGGGGAAGCATGCAGCCCCAGAGGAGCAGCCAGTATCTAAATCCAGGTCTGCCTGACCCTTTTTCCTCTGACGATGGGTCGGATGTGCGAATTCAGCCTGAGTTGAGTTTGGGAGACACCCCGAGGGAGGATGTGAAATTCAAGTGGACAGGTACCCTTTTCAGTCAAGTCTGCCCTGTTCTCTCTCTCTGTCCCTTCTCCAATTTTATGAAAGTTCCTGCCGGCACCCCTTCCTAAAAAAAATTACAGCTTTTGGTTTTTTTTCCTGAAGAGTGTCTCAGACTTAGCAAAATGAAGAATTAAGTGCAGCTAATTGTTACTTATATAGAAACTTTCAATTTTTTGAATATATTCTTATGCAGTCCCCTTAGTAACTGGAAGCTAAATGTCTCTCTCTCTGCTCAGATGCGTATTATGGGAACAGCTGCAGCCGCCTGCTCAGCGGCATGGCATTCAGGGGCAGAACTGCCATTTCCCTGTGGGCTGCTCACTCCCACCTCCGGTATGGCCCTAAGTCCTGGCTTCCTTCACTGAAGAACACTTTGTTGCTCCATATGGAGGTGGGAGTGGGGCATCAAACTTATCATCATTAACAAATGAGAGCTGGTGAATTCATAGCTGACTTTATTTGATTTATTCATTGTTTATTTGTTCCACAACTTTTGAGTTCTCACAATTTGTCAACTTTTGCTAATGAATCAATAGATATTTTTCTTTTTTTCTCCTTCCTTCTCTCTCTTCCTCCCTCTCTTCTTCCTTCTCTTTCTTCTCTTCCTCCTTCCTTCCTTCCCTCCTTCCTTCTTCCTTCTCTTCCTTCTTCCCTTCCTTAAAAGGTATTGATAGTCACCTGTGCTGGTTACAGTGACAAATGATGTATAAAGGCAATACAGAGTTAACAGGCACACTCCCCTCCCAGAAGGTATTAATGTGGAGACTCTCAAAAAGCATGGTGATGCTATGCAGTGGTTAGACCAGGGAGACAAGGAAATGCAGAGTAAGGAGCTGCAGAGCCTCCACTAGAGCAGTGAGAGGCCTGAGATTTGGCCAGAAGAAGGAGCACTGTCACACAGCCAGAAGAAGCAGGTGCCGAGACTCAGAGGCACAAAGGAACATGGTGGAGGGACTCCACCCAGCAAAGCGCCATGGCCATGCCAGGCTGGCTTATATCGTCCAGGACTAGAGTGCTAGTATGTGCAAGGTAACAGCTTACATTTACCTTTAAGGAACGGGAATCAATGGTGAATTAGTAAACTAGAGATTACTAACTCAGGTTAACATTTAAGAAAGGTTATTAAGAACTCTTAAATTAAACTGAGAGTAAGAGGGAAGATTATTTGACTTTTTTGTTGTTGTTTGCTTATTTCTATTAAAAAAAAGGAAGATTATTTTGGCAGCTGTATGAGAATTTGATTAGAAAGCAAAGCTGGCTGTAAGGTCGGCAGTAATCTAGATGGGGACAAAAGTGCTTAGGTAAAGAGAGCACAGGAAGAATGGATTGCCAAGTTATGGTAAGCTGTCTCATGTGACGGCCTCACACATCACTTGCATGTTGGAGGTGGAAGAGATAAAGGAAGAGGCTCACCTGGTGATGACTTTTAAGTTTTTTGCTTGAGCAGGTGAGTGAAAAGTGGTACCAGTTATCAGATAAGAAAGACAGAACAAAAAATACCTCTCCACACACACACACACACACACACACACACATGCATACAGCCCCCCTTTTATTTATAAAATAAAACTTGTCCAAGCTTGGTTGAAGGAAACTTAGTATGCCTTATAAACTGTTGGTTCTATGTAATAAGTCAAATAGAATTAATATTAGAATTAATATTTGAGTTTAATGTTCATCTAAGTTTCTTCTCAAAACGGGAAAGGCATATTCTTAATAATAATATACAATAATAATGTAATCATATAAAATAAAAACAGATTACTTAATAATAAGTCCAAAACATTAAACATTTGAAAATTTAAAGCCACTGTAAGTCACAAAAAAGAAAAATAAAGGGAAAGCAATCACAGCCTTTCCCCCCACATACATATTCTATGTGCTGTTTGGGTGGGTTTTAGTGATATACTGAGTTCTTTAATAGAGCCAATCATAATAATGATTAAAATAAAATATTTTACTATTTTTCTACATTATGATTCCTGCTTTAAAAGATCAATTTAATCACGAATAAGTCAAACTGACTGTAGATTTTATTTACTTTTTGGATATAGTAATAAATCTTCCTCTGACCCCTGTGTTCATCTGCTAATCTTCCACATACCCTATAGGCAATCACTGTTATTAGTGTCTTGTTTCTCCTTCCAGAAACAATTTTAAGTGTATGTAAGCCAGTAAAGATATATATTCTTTCTTTCCCCTCATTTAAGTTTTTTTATTTTAATGGTGAAAATTTTCCTGCACTTTTTCATTTTCACTTCACCTACACTGATAATTTTCTTATATAAGTATATAAAAAATTTGCTCATCTTTTTTACAGCTGAGTAACATTCCGTTGCATGCTATATAGGATATATTTTTAACCAGTTTCTTTCTGATAGATATTTAGGTTTTCCATCTATTGTTAATACTTAAAACTGCTGAAATGCCTCATAGGTAGAGGTCATTTGGCATATGTGCAAGCATTTCTGTAGCAAGCATTCTTAAATCAGGAATTAGTGTACAAAGGTTTGCAAACTTCATCTTTGACAGGTACTGCCAAATTTTCCTCTATAAAAGTTGCACCTATTTAATCTTCTGCTAGCAATTTATGAGTGTGCCTTTTCTCCACAGGCTTGTCAAGAAAATATGTTCAAGCTTCTGGAATTTTGCCTGTCTGAAGGGGAAAAAAACACATATTTCTGAGAAGTTTTAATATACATTTCTCTTTATATGAATGAGTTTTAAAATCTTTTCATTTTTATTTTCTATTTTGTGAACTATCTCCTCATATCTCTTGCCTATTTTTCCTCTCAATTTTCTTATCAGTGTGTATTTAGTCTATTGTCTGTAATACGAATTGTGGAAATATCTTGTTTGCTGTTGTTTATTTGCCTTTTGATTTTGCTTTTCTTGGTCTTTATTTGCCGCACATTTTTATGTTGAAAAATCTATCATTTCCCTCTTTTTTTTATGGCTTCTGGATTTGCGTTATAGTTTAACATGTCCTCCTATTTTAAGATCATTAAAGAATTCTCCCATTTTCTTCTAGCCCGTTCATTTGGATTTTATTCTGGTGTGTGATATAAGGTACAATTCTACCTTCATTTTATATTTTTGACTGGTTACCTACTTGCACTAAGTCCAATATTTTAAATCCTTGGGTGATTTTTTTTAAAATCATGTGTATAACTTTCTAATGTAATGAGAAATGCTACTGGACGGAATGAGTTGATTTGTTACATTGATCAGATCAGGGTTCTCTCAGCACATAGATTGAGATATTCAAATTCTAAAACGTTACATAGTAAATTTGAAGCTGGTTTCTGCCACAATACTCTACTTTCACCCACTACCAACATCAGCACTACCATCTTAATAGGTCAGAACATCTGGACAATAGGAAGCAGAACCAGCATCATAACCCCATCTTTACTCTCATCAGCTTTTAAAGTCAGGCCTTCCTCTCCCATGTCCTAACTTTGTCTCGGAAAGATTGCTACTATCATTCCATCCAATAATTCCACTCATAATTTTAAGGCTGCGGAGGAAGAAAACTGTGCATCTTTTTAAATAAAATTCAGCTACTTCTCTACTACATTTTATGAATTAACCTTAATTAACACACTTATCTTCTCATGCAAAATAGCTCATGAAATTTTCATGAATACTTAAAGCAACTGACCTTTCCTCAAAAGCAGATTAATATTGCTCCTTGTTTACATTGTTCATTCACTTAGCCAATTCGTTTTTTCTGCCCACAGATGACGCAAAGTGGAATCCCACCAATCATTTGAATAAACATACGTCTATAAGTATTGAGGAACTTCAAAAATGTTCATAACTTTTTACCTAGTAACCTACTGTCTGGAAATCTATCCTAAGAAAACAAACTGAAATGTGGTGAGTTTTTTTTGAAATGTCTAATAATTTAAAAATTGGAGAGGCTGGCCCCATAGCATAGTGGTTAAACTCAGTGCACTCTGCTTCAGTGACCCAGATTCACAGGTTTGGATCCTGGGTGCAGACCTATACCACTCATCAGCCATGCTGTGGGGGTGACCCACATGAAAAGCAGAGGAAGATTGGTGCAGATGTTAGCTCAGCAGTAATCTTCCTCAAGCAAAAAAAAAAAAAAAAAATTAAATTGGAAATAATGTATAATCAGTTGGAAAGACAGAAAAATAAACTTTGAATAAACCTAGGTAGAATCACCAGATGGAATATATATGTAGGCATCTAAATGTTATTTATGAAGCACTTATATCATTTCAAAAGTATGCCCAGTAGTGATGGTAATTTTTTGATAACATTAAAAAGTAACATTTAATAAAGGAGGTATTCAATAATTTACACATTATTGATTTAAAATATATAAAAGAAGCCAGATAAGTATAAATATGGACTCAACCACAACTATGGAAAAGGAACAAATGAGCACTGTGTGCAAATAAAACCAAAGAATGCATTCACAAAAATATGAACAGAGGGTTAGATGTTTTTTCTTTTTATTTTCTGTATTTTAGAGTGAGTATAACTAACTTTGATAATAGGAAAAATAAATAAACTTCATTAAAAACATAATCCTTATCCTGTAGCTGGTTCATTGAAAACTGGGTATCAGTGATGTGTAAATTATTAAATATCTCCTGCATTATAACTTGTTCTTTAATTAACCAATAAATGGCAGACATGAGTGAATGTCAGCTACTCCCCTGTTAGTTATTCTATGCCACCACTCAGAAATCTTGTATTAAAACAGACTGAGTGAAAGCTAGTCTGTTTGCACAATTGGGAAACAGGGAAGTTCTGCTATTCATCAGGTGGGGTGTTTGAATTGTATCTGCACCAGGTGTTACCATGAAGAAAGAAGAACGTCAGTCCAAGAAAATGTTCCATTTTATCTAGAAATGTTCATTATTAAAAATTACGATAAAAACTTAATTCTCCAGGGACTATCAAACTCTTTATCCTGGAATAAATATTTCAAGTTTTATCTTGGTGGCAATTGAGGTTCAACTACTAGTTTTAACTAGTTTCCAATTTATTAAAGCAAGATAAAAATTCCCACATGCAACTGTGAAGGACAAAGACAATAAAAATATGCAGAAGCTATCCTTTAGGCCAGAAGTATATTAGAGAAAAACTTTGTTACTAATTAAATAAAAACTTGCTTTCATGAGGTTTGAGATGGAGGTAAAATGAAACAATGTACATACTACTCAAGACCCTAAAGTATATAACAATTTTTATAGGAAGCTTAAAATGTCTGCAAAATATTTCTAACTTTATCTTTTCATCCCCCCTACCCCCACCGCCCAACATATTGTGGAGAAGCATGTCAATTTCTTCACCCTTAGAACTAACATTTCCTGACTAAGGGCATGCATTTTGCAGTGTTTTCACCCAAAAATCTTCTTTGATTAAACCTTCTTGCTTGGCCTTATCTTAACAGTTCAAACGTGGATGCTGCTTTAACTTTCACAATCTGTGAATTTCAGATAGCCTGAGCGAAAAAGAATGGAGACTGTCTTGTTTAAGATGATATTTCAGAAAAAGTCACTCTTGGAAAGAGCCTGATTTACTGTTGATGAAATAAGTGGTCATTCATACGAAAGTCCCCAATGCTTGCCTCCGTTTGATCTTCAGAATTGACCTCCCCACCTTTAATTTTTCAGATTATTAATATTGATATTATCTTCTATTTATTAATCTTCTCACATGAGGTAAGAGCTTGACATATGTTGTTTCGATTATTTCTGAGCACCACTCTGCAAAAAACTCTAGCTCAAAGAAGTCGCGTGACTTACCCAAGGACACAAAGAATTAAAAGATACAACCCAGCTCTATCTGACTCCAAAGGTAATATTCTCATCACTACCCCATTGGGAAAAAATGATACTCCTATTCACACTCATTTCTTATGTTCTGACCAGCTGCATCCCACTGTAGATACATGTAAGCTATGTAGCTTTGTA
This sequence comes from Equus quagga, assembly GCF_021613505.1. Taxonomy (NCBI): domain Eukaryota; kingdom Metazoa; phylum Chordata; class Mammalia; order Perissodactyla; family Equidae; genus Equus; species Equus quagga. The sequence continues at coordinate 67,592,770 of NC_060270.1, forward strand.
GGAATGGGGGGGGTCTCAGAAAAGTATTTGATGGATTGGAAAACAAAGAGTTATGGAAAAGAAAAAAAGGGGCAACACTGAGGGGAAGGACATGACGTAGAATGAGAAGGAAAATTTCATCTCTGTAAACTATTCAGTATCATAAAGACCATCATTTGGCAAAATTCAGGGCTGATGAATATTCTCCTAAGTACCCAAATGAGACTTTCTAAAGAAAATAAGAAGCTAACAGGAAGACACGTGATTCCAGTGGGCTTGACTCTCAAACCAGAGCAAATTTTTAGGTATCACTAAAGTAACGAAATGCATGTCTTTGGTTGTTAGGAAATTTCTAAATTTTATTCAGTAATACTCTCTCCAGATTTAGGGATTGTTGCTCAAGGCTGGCCCCTAACTTGTATCCATCTTCTATGACTTGGTTGTCAGAAAATGCTCTTAATACATTTATGGCATATGGTTTGGGGGATACATACTTACATATTTTTAATTAATATTATAAAGTTAGAAAGTAAATAGAAATAATTATTTTATCAGCCTGAGAGCCACTTGAAAATAGGGACATGTAAATCCAACTTTTAACCTCCAGGGCCTAGCTCAACCCCCAAATTACTGTACATGTGCAACAAGTTTTTACTAGGTGAATGACAAAATTTATGAAAAATGTAGAGCACCTTATCCCACTGACACTTTGTCTGAAATAGCTGCTTTCCTGTCCTTTTTATAAGAAAATCTCCAGATAACTCAAGGTTAATCCACAAAGCCTTTCTGGACTCCTCTCCCATCTTGCTCTCTTTATTCTCACAATTTAATACACGAATATTGACTTCCTGATACTTAATAGGTAATTGTTTCCTGAAAGTTTATAACATTTTAATTATTAGTGTCAGACCTTAGAGTAGGATTGGCAAACATTCTAATCCAAGGTCCACAGTTATGCACTAGGTGACCTTGGGCAACTGACTAGGCATAACTGACCATCAATTCCTTCATCTGTAAAATGAGTTTGGATATAGTTTGTAGGATTGTCATGTGATTTAAATGAAATATATATTTAAAATGTCTACTACAGTGTTTAGGTACAGGCTGTCAAAAAATGGCAACTTTAAAAAAGTCTTCCATAGTGTTTAATACAAGTTCAAAAATGGAATAAACATTCTATAAATACATGTGGGTTGGCATATTAAATGCCTGAATTTCAAAAGAACTATAGTAAATGTCATTTGACTCTTTGGAGAATGCACAGAACTTTCACTGATATCTCGAGATATCTCAATGAGTTTATTATGCAATCAAGTGCTATGACCTCGGAACCCTATGCTGGGCTCCCCAAGGACACTGCTCCGGACCTGTTTATGTATTCCAGGTTCTCCTGTTACTACTGTGCTTATTGCAGACTGCACAAGCATTCTGCCTCAGTTCAAAGGCATTGAACCCTTTTAAGAATGAGTGACCTGCATGTACTATTGATGTCTTGTTTAGTTCTTACAACAGTTCTCCAGTCACGTAATGCCACTGCTCTTTGATTCTCCCACCTGCATGTGTAGGTTTGTGCTGTTGGCATGCTATAGAGGACAAACTGCCACAGGTTATCTGAATGTGTAAAAATTGAGAAAAGGATTCCCTATAATCTCCTTATGGACTGAGAACAGAAATCTCTTTCCCCTTAGTAGTTCTAGAAAAATCATGGCTCTATCCTAAGAAAGTCATCAAAAAGGAAAGATGTAGTTCAATTTCACCATAGAACTGACCTTTCCAACTCATCCATGGTCAGGGAAACAAGGTAATGTGAATCAGATACTCAGCAAAGAGCATCAGTTGAAAAGAACCACAGCGTGTATGTCTCCAAGGGCCATCCTCAGCATCCGGCCATGGTACTGAGCCCCTTCACTCTCACCCTGAATTTCTGAATTGTACAGTCACGGATTAGATAAGAAATAGACCCTGGAGAACAGTCACTAATGGAGACACTGCTAGAGTGTCTACATGAGCCAGGAAGGGAAAAAAGTCCTCTTTCATTGGCCCAGCACCATTCTTATTCCGTTATCTTAGATTCTTGAATTTTCCTGTCTCTCTCCTTCCTTCTGTCTCTCTCCTTCATTCTGTCTCCCTCCTTGTTCTTCCTTTCTCTCTTTCATTTCTTGAAAAGAAAAAAAAGCATGATCATGGATGGCATGAACTTTTTCCACTTTGGAGACTGTGGGGTAAGATGGAAAGAACATGAATTTCACATAATATACAATAATTTCATATAAATGAGAAAAACACTTGAAACATATGCCTAAATATTAATAGGAGGGATGACTGATTTGTAAGATTTTGAGCAATTTTTTCCTTCCCTTCTTTATAATTGTTTTTGTTTTTTCTTCAAGTCTTTTAAAACTGACATGTATTTTATGGGAAAACAATAGTAAAATTAATAATAATAGCAAAAATAAAACAGATTAGACACAACTAGATTTTAATAGTGGCTATACCTAATAGCTAGCTGTGTAAATTTAACAAGTAATTTGTCCTCTTTGAGCCTAATATTCTTTATGGGTAAATTGGGGCTAGCATTTACTTACCTAAGGGGGCTGCTTTAAGGATTGGATAGTATACTAGCACACTGTTGGTATTCTGTAAATATCAGGGCCCCATCCTAGGAGAGAGAGTGGCTTATGGGTCAGTCAGAAGCATAGGCTTGGAGTGGAGCAAGCCCAATGGGGATAATGTGTAATTGTGTCAAGTTCTGTTATTTAAGATGGAAACCCCTTTTTCCAATATACTCAATTTGCCTCTAGTACCTACTTCAGGCAAGTGCTCTCCTAGGTTCTAAAGCTACGGCAATGAACAGTGTTGTCTTGTCCTTGCGGGGGGCAGATCTACATTACAGATTTTCCATTATGCACAAATCAAAGCGATTATCATTCTCATTTTCCCCTTAACTCAGTGCTTCCAGAGATCTGCTGGCTATAACCGAGGTATGGAGGGCTAAAGTACTGATAGATGGCAGTGTCTCTCTAGAGAAGCAGTATGGAAGTCTGTGCTACTTAACAAGTATCTTGGGTGACTGCTTAAAATAAGTAAGTCCAGAGAAAATTCAACCATGGTAAAATGATGGAAAAAGAAGAAATCCATAAGCAGATGAAATGATGAAGAAGTTCCAAAACTATTCAGAATACAGACAGAACATAGTCTTACTACTGAATCTTTCACTAAGTTAGGTTTTACTTTGTCACTACTGTGGTCAGAAATACAGGGGAGATGGAATCTGGGAAAAAAGACCTACTTTGTCTTCTGTGTATCAGAGCAAGGAACAGATCCGCTTCATCTTAATACATCCTTTTCTCTTCAGGAAGACCAGCATAGCACAAGGGTGGGGCATTCATATAATGTTTGTTAAATAAATGAATAACATTAAGAGCTTATGTTTTTGATACTTCACCAAGTTTATTTATTGAAATAGAAAATTCATTTATAATATTTTTGATTTTCATGCCCATGCTCTGCAAGACAGTATTAGCACCAGATTAGAAATAAGTAAATGGAGGATTGCATAATGGAGGCTATGCAACTTTCCTCATAATAAATAGCTAGCACACGCTTACAATTAAAATAACATCTGTTGCATGATTGCCCTGATTCCTTTCCACCATGCTATCCTGTGAGTGAGGCTGGCTTACAGCGTTGGCTTATGCATACTGGAGCTTTGGAGGGGCGAGGGGGATGGAACATCCCAACTGGGAATCTAAATGGGAGTAACTGGCAGATTCAATATGACCAGCAGATGATACCTGCTCTGCTATTGACAAGTAATAGTAACTTCGCTTACAGCCCACGCTGCTGTCTGAGGGCTCTGCTCCATTCATCTGTACTCCTTTTCTGAAAACCAAAGGCCAGTTAAGGAACTGATGCATTTCTGCTGAGTATTTGCTGGCCCACCCTTCATATAGTTCACTGATAATTCCTTATTTAGGTATGTTAGTACAACCAATTAGGTTACTAGCAAATCCTCTTATTGCTCTCTTCTGAGTGAGAGGCTGCTTCTAAAGATTCCTTTGTTACGTATTTAATCTAATGCATTAGGTGTCAACTTTATGAGTTAAACTTGGGATTCCAGAAGTTCTCCCTGCTACCTCTGCCAATATTCACCATGGTGGCTAAGCAGATACTCAGAAATGCCTCAAAATAAAGACCTACATTGTCTGGCTTTTGGGGTGAGTCTGCACTAATCTTCATTCTTGTGTTTGTTCTGCTAATTGCTAAAATATAGTATTTGTGATTTTTTCCAGTGTTCCATGCAACTTGAAATTAAAAACTAAATTCTGCTAGACTTTCCTTCTCTGCTATTGGACAGTAAATGCTTAGTGATATTTCTCTTCCATAAGCATAACATCTACCCCTTCCCTAATATTAATAAGTATCAAATGGGAGGCAGTGTGTCATTCTCATAAAAAATGGTCACTTCCTTTTCTCTCAGCTTGGCTCCTTTTCTGGTTTCTTTTTGTACAGAAGAGATTTTGCAGTATGCTTTTGCATCTTCGGGAACTCTGCTCCCTGCATTCTGCACTGGCTCACCCTTCCTTCTAAAGTACCTTTGATCATATAAAAGAGGCTGAACGTCTCTGTCTCTTTCCCTGGGATAGGAAGTCTACGACAATGAAATGCAGACTTGCCTGTGGTGAGGCAAGCCGTGATGGATGCAGCCCACAGTGGGAGGCCTGGGTCCTAAAGACACAGAAGGCAGGAGGGCATTCTGTGCTAAATTAGCTGGCATGTGGCAAATCTAGTGCTCGCTCTGGCACAGCAAGGGCACTTAAAGAAAACAATGTTTCCACTAACAAGACAGGAGAATGCCCCAAAACTTAGATCCATCCCCAAATATGACCCCTTCTCCCTCCACCAAAAGAATAAAAAAAACCTTAAAGAAATAAAATGTTTTTCTCTATTTTTTTCTTTTGGAACTTAACTTTCAAAAATGTACCAAATAGAATAGATTGTAAGTAAGCCTCATTATAATATGTGTTTGTGCATGTCTGTGTGTGTGTGTTTAAACTTGCTCAAATTACTTTAAAGTTCATTACTAGAAGACAGAAACACATAAATACATAGATAAATAATAAATCAATAAACAACAATAGCTTGTAGCTCTCCCTACCTACCAATATGATCTTGTTTCAAGAAATGCTTTCCATGGCTTAACCTTTTCAAAATATGGTATTTTTCTTCTCAAACTTGGATAGAGGAAATATGTCACTTAGATTATACTCCAGTGACATCCACCTGACACGCTAGGGGGATAAGGAGCTGTAACCTACAAAAAGGAGTTCCGTGTAGTCGGACACTGGAAGAGGCAAAGCCTGACCCTACCCAAGTTGAGGTGCAGGGCAAGCCTCCCCTTCTGGAGCTCCAGGGTGATGTGGTCTCCACGTTGACCTTCTCCATGGAACAGGACTCCATCTCCTTGCATGCTCTTGAACTTCAGAGAAATGACATCTTTGAGAGTACTCATCAGCTTCTGATTGAACCTGTACAGAAGGGAGCTTCGGCCATCAAAGTCAGCGACGTCCGATTCTGGGCACAGAGAGAGAGAGAGGGAGAAATCAGTGCATATCTTCATAATTACTCTTCTTGCTCCCCATCTTAGTTGTTGTCCAATTCACAGGAATGTTCTTGATATTTGAAAGGCCCCATCTCAACAGGAAGCATATAGACTAGATTCAACGTAATTACACTGGGGAGAATTATTTATTTACAAGCAACCATCACCCCCAAGTGTAAGTAAACTGATCATCAGTCTAGAAGTAAAACCTCTCATTAGTGATATATCATCTTTTGCTTGAGGGAACAGGATGAGAATACCACAGGTACCTATCTCAGGCTCCACTGGGTCAGAGGCCTGGTTGTAATAATCTCTCATGATTTATCTTCCATATTAATTTGTTTACGATAGTTGGAGCCACTTGATCTCCTTACCTCAGGCTCAAGGATAAAGATGAAAAATATAGTTTATTATTCCAACTCTAATTGAATAGTACTGTTTTCCTAGAACCCAGTGTTGAGAAGGATTCTGAGGTTTCCTCTGGGTTCAGTGGAAAAGAATGTGCAGTAAAGGGAGATTTGCCATTTGATCAGAGGAAAATATATTGCATCCTTACCATCCCTGCCTTATCTTCTGTTGGTAAGATATATCCTTTCAATTCTTGTAGACAAAAATGCTCATTCATTATTGTTAAAGCAAAAAAGAGAAGATTAAGTAATCATGATTTGGATAAACGTATGCAACAGGTGTGTATAATCATATCTGAAAATTGTATGCCAAAAAGTTAATAAGAATTCTCATCTCACCAAAGAATATAGACAAATGGCAAATAAATATACAAAAAGATGTTCCACATCATACATCATCAGGGAAATGCAAATTATAACATCAATGAAATAAGATGGCACACTTATTAGAATGGCCTAAATCTTGGGGCCTGCCCGGTAACACAGTAGTTAAATTTGCACGTTCTGCTTCGGCAGCCAGGGGTTCGCTGGTTCGGGTTCCCGGGTTTTGACCTATGCACCACTCATTAAGCCATGCTGTGGCAGGCATCCCATATATAAAGTAGAGGAAGATGGGCACGGATGTTAGCTCAGGGCCAATCTTCCTCAGCAAAAAGAGGAGTATTGGCAGCAGATTTAAGCTCAGGGCTAATCTTCCTCAAAAAATAAAAATAAAAAAAAATAATGGCCTAAATCTGGAAGACTGAAAACACCAAATGCTGGCGAGGATGAGAAGTAATGGGAACTCTCATTCCCTGATTGTGGGAATGCAAAGTGGTATAGCTGCTTTGGAAGACATTTGGCAGTTTCTTACAAAACTAAACATATTCTTACCATACTATCCAGCAACCTCACTCCTCGGTATTTACCCAAAGGAGTTGAAAACTCATGTCCATGAAACAACCTGCACACAGATGTTTATAGCAGCTTTATTCACGGTTGCTAAAACGTGAAAGCAACCAAGATGTCCTTCAGTAGGTGGATGGATAAATAAACTGTGGTACATCCAGACAATGGAATATTATTCAGCACTAAAGAAACAAGCTATCAAGCCATGAAAAGACATGGAGGAAACTTAAATGCATATTGCTAAGTGAAAGAAGCCAATCTGAAAAGGCTGCATACTGTATGATTCCAACAATATGACATTCTGGAAAAGGCAAAACTGTGGAGAAAGTCAAAAAATCAATGGCTGCCAGGGGTTGGCAGTAGGGAGAGGGCAGAACACAGAGAATTTTTAGGGCAGTGAAAATACTCTGTGTGATACTATAATGGTGGATATATGCCATTACACATTTGTCTAAACCCATGGAATGTACAACAACAAGAGTGAACCATAACGTAAACTGTGGACTTTGGATGATGGAGATATGTCAGTATGGGTTCACCAACAGTAACAAATGTACCACTCTGGTGGAGGATGCTGACAGTTGGGGAGACTATATACGCATGGGGGCAGGAAGTATATGGGAAATCTCTGTACTTTCCTCTTAGTTTCACTGTGAATCTAAAACTGCTCTAAAAAATAAAGTCTTTAAAAATAACTTAATAGGGACTCTATTTGGGATGTGTTGATAAAGATTCTTTCCACATTATTTTCCTATTTTTTAAGTATAAACATCTTTGCGGAGAACTTTTATTACCTTTGTAATAGGACAAAATTTAAAACCGCTTAATTATAACTTGAAACATTCATTCTATACCTTTTTATGTGGTGGGGTGGTGGTGAATGGGGTTATGGAAGGAGTGGGATTGGTCTTGTTTGAAATCAAGTACTCAGGAAAACTCAAGCCTTCATTACTCACCAAGCAATTAAAATCCTCAGCCTGAGCATACACAATGATAAATTATTATTGTTTTTTTTTTACCAAGGATCTAGAAACATCCTTTGTAGACTAAAATTCTGAAATGAAAATAAAAATGAAATTATATTTTTACTATAATTAGTTTTAAAATGCAATTTTACAATTTTGTCCTGTGGAATAAAGTGGCTCTAACCAAAAGGTTTCTGATGACTCCTTAGACTCTAAAAAGAAAATGTCAGATATAGACAGATTTTCATAAAGCCCCACTGCTCTCAGACCCTCCTCACATCACCCCACCACTGTCCCTACAGCTGTAGCTTGGACTGGACTCTACCCAAACAAAAGGGAGACTACGCAGCAAGCTGTTATCAATCACGGAATAACGAAGGTCATAGTGTAGGTAAGACCGGGGATTTTAACCTATGATAGCCATAGCCTGTTAGCTGGCTCACCTACCTCTCTAAGACTTGATTTCCTCCTCTATAAAATGAGATAGCATCTTTCAGAGAAGACTGCTGTGAGAATTAAATATGCTAATACATATAAAGTGATCATACATACAAAGCGACAATATCATGTCTGGCACATTATTTGTGTTGTCAATAATAGGTATTAGGAGTATTCATAGTGATTGGGATAACCCAAGGGCCTTGAGATCCTAATAAGTCCAATCTTGTGGCTGACATGGCACCTTCTCACCTAAAATGATACTATTTCACTTTTTGATTTGATGGATTACTGCTCAGAGGATGTCAAATTGGCCCCACGTTTCCTGTTCTGCCATGTTTCAGCTTCTCAAACTCTAGTTGAAATTCCTCATGTGTACACACAGTGTGTACATAGTGTCTTCGTGCTCTCTTCAACTGCTTCCCCTCTGCCACTGCACCAGACTGTGGGTCAGGAACTGGGTCCTTAGGGGATTTAGTGCTGAGTGAGTGGACATGACACATATGATTTGTGGACAGTGATTCATACTCGCGTATGCTCCTCAGTGCAGACATGAGAGGCCTCCTTTAGAGAGCATGGACTTAGCCTGGCAGAGAGAGCAAGCTGTCCTCCTAACACCACTGACAGCTAATGAGAAAAACTTTGCCAATCTAAGAGAACTCAAACGAACACCCCACACCTTCGCAATATTAAGTCATACACCAGCCATTTCACAGATGCAGAAACAGAAGGTAGAAAAATTAAGTTTTGAAGAAGGATTAAAGTTTTCACCAACTGAATACTTAATATTTCCCCTAGGCATGGGAGCTGTGAGAAGTTCTCAGCATTCCCAACTTCAACTGGATAAAGCAAATTTAAAATAACAATGAAGGCCCACATTTTTATAGGGTTGCTGTTGAGTTAAACAATTCTATTATTTGCTGGGTTTTTCTCATAAGATATTATTTGTAACCACTTTGTCTTGCTCCTCTCTTTTGGTACTTAATTCATGGCAAGGGGTCTGGTTAAGGATAACAACATTTTCATTCATGATTTACAAGCATCTTGAAAGAAGAGTCTCTTTAACAAGACCCAAAAAAGGGGAAAAAACGAAGGAAAAGAAAGGGTGTGGGGAGGTGCATAAAGGGTAGAGCTAGGCTCCTCTTGGCAGATGGGGAAGCATGTGATCACCTCAGATTGTAGTTTTAAGAGCACGGAGAAAGCAACTGACAAAACTAAGTATTCCTTCTGTGTTCTCTATTGCAGCCTCTCTAAGCCACTCATAGAGACTTCCTACTCTGGATGAAATCATCCATTCTCTAGGGAAAAAGGAACTAATTAACACATATTGCCTAATTTAATGTTCTTAACAGCCCTGCAAGGTCCATATTTTTCCCCATTGTAAGATAGGGAAACTAAAGTTCAGAAAGATTATGTACCTTGCCCAGAGGCATACATGTGGTAATGAGTTGTTTGACAGTGAAGCCATAAGTATTTCCTCATTAAAAAATAGGGGGTTGGTATGAGGATTACGTGAAATTTGTGTCTCATGTACAGCGAGACTGGACATGGCTCTGTACAGTGAGAATCAGACATGCGCTGGGGAGTATGCATGTGTGTGCGTGTGTGTATAAGAAAGGAGATGACAATTTAAAGGGAAGATAACATTAAATAAGAAGTTTTATTTTCCTTAAAAGTTGATGTGAATTTCCCTGTGGTCCTGCTCTTCTGCTCCTGCTCCTTCTCTCACAGTCCAAGTTGACTCAAAGCAGTGGCTCTTCCAGTGAGGGCCCAGAAAGCCACACAAGCATCTGAGAGGCCTTTCTAGGGTAGACATGCAGTGCCCTCTCCTCCTCACTGTCTCCCCTAAGCTCGAACCCCCCACTCTAGTCAATTTTCGTGGTCTCACTTCACTCAGGCATTGCATTCAAACCTTTACTGAGTCCCCTCAACAAGGCAGGGCCTGTGTTCAGTGAAGGTTGACAGCAATAAACTCCACAGAGGTCCCTGCTCTCAAGGGCTAAACTGAAGTCAGCAACCACACCATTACACATCCAAGGCAAGGAGATGAGCACTGTGTGCCAGGGATCCCAAAGGAGGGGTGCTTACCCCTCTCCAGGAGAACACAATGCTATTCCTGAGTGCTGAACGGTGAGTGGAAGTCAGGCAGGTGAGGCGTGGGGAGAAGGCATTGCCAGGACAGGAAGGAGCTGCCTGTGCGAGGCATGGAGGTGACATGGTGGATTTCAGACTTGCTGGGGCAGCAGCCCTCCAGCCTGCTCTCTGAACCAGCAGTCTCGGTATCCCCAGGGAGCTTGTTAGATATAGCGATTTTCAGACCTCACAGCAGACCTTTGGAATCAGAAACTCTGGCTTGGGACCCAGAACTCTGTGCATTATCGACTCCTCTAGATGATTCTAATGCATGGTGAGGTTTGAGAACCTCTTGCCAAAGCATAGGATGTCGAGCAGTGGGGAATCATAAGGTTGGGGACAGACACAGGGATTTTGTGATGGAGGGTCCTATTAAAAATAAAATAATATGGATGTCAATGTGACTCAGACGTCAGTGGAGAAATAATTGTTACAATTTTTAAAGTAGGGAAAGTGCATAGTCAGTTCTGGTTTTTAGGATGAACTCTCTGGTTTTTAGATAATTCATCTGTATTATTTACTTGGTCAGCCTGAATTCCAATCCTGGCTCCTCATTCCACCCCTTCTCAGTGGAATCACCTGGTGTCGCTGTCTCTTACAAAGGTGGCAAAATTCTAATGTGGTCCTTTTAGTGCTTGGTTATTTTTTCGTTTTTCCTTCCTTTAATACATGGTGACCACTCATTAGAGTTCCTCCTGTCATCAACAATCCTGATCAGAAACAGCTGTTAGATATTTACTTCCTGGAGTGGACAATTTCTCCCTCTTTCTTAAACTGTTTTTTATTTTTTGGGTTTTTTTGTGTGAGGAAGATTGGCCCTGAGCTAACATCTGTTGCCAATCTTCCTCTTTTTCCTCTTCTTGAGTAAGCTAACATCTGTGCTAATCTTCCTCCATTTTATGTGGGATGCTGCCATGGTATGGCTCAAGAGTGGTGCTAGGTCGACGCCTGGGATCCGAACTTGTGAACTCCGGGCCACTGAAGCAGACCACGTGAACTTAACCACTACGCCACCAGGCCAGTCCCGTTAAACTCAGTTTTTAAGATCTCATTATTGTGAGCTCAATTCAATTCAAATTGACTCAATTCAATGTCAGTTTGACCGTTTGTTAAGATGGTCATACTTTGGTAGATTTCTCTAGAATATGAAGAATAAGCCACTTTGAGGACCCAAGGAGTCTCCAGGATAAGAGCAGGTCCTACAGGTCACAAAACTGTCCTTGTAGGTCAAGATAAAGCCAGCATGCACTTCCCTGCATGCCAGTGGTGCTGAGAATGCCAGTGCCAGTGCCGTCCGACTTCCCACTGGGCCCATAATTGCTGACCCAGCTGTCACAGCTTGTTTTCTGAGAAAGACAGAGTTCTGGAGGCATATTCTGGCATATTTGATGGATGTTGGTAGCTTGTCAACAAACCAGCTAAAAAAAGAGCTCCACTGAATAAAAGATTTCAAGCTCGAATCCCCAAGCGGGCTGAGGAGGGCTCTTGTGTGGGCTGCTGACACAGAGTCTGTTCTCTCACAGGCTGGGAAGCTGAAGCTCAAAGTTGACAGGAGAAACTATCGATTCACCCTGAAACAATTAGTTCCACTCAGACTCTTCGGCTGCTCACAGTAAACATGATTTTCAATACAATTACAGTTTGAAGTTTATCTCATGATACATTATATAAGAAAAATGGTTATTATTCAGACCATCCACTTGTACTGAAGACTCAAGGGCTTTGGCTAGCAATCCACAAACCACAAAGGTTTCCACAGTCAGCTCAAATTTGCACATATCCTCCACCAATTCTGTGACTTTTCCAGGCCTTATGAGAATAAACTCATGATAACCTCAGATGAACTACGAAAACAATGTAAGTTTCCAAAGCTAACTGTGACATCTCCTAAGAATAGCTTTTCTTCCAGAATTTCTGACATTTCTGCATATGATAGCAGGTGAAAAATAGGGTAGGTCTCAGGAAAACAGCATAAAAAACAGTCATAGTACAAAAAAGAAATCAAAACGCTGAATTCCAATCCTAACTTTAGCAGACGGACTTTTTAGCTCAGTCAGACTTGCCTTCTTATAATGCCTGGTATGTTTTGGATTTCTTAGACTTGCAGACATCTCTGAGTGCAGTTAAAACTGTTTGATAACTACAAAGATTATACCAAAATAATGCCTTCCATTTAGGGAACTTTCAAATTAGTCGAGATCCTTTCATTTGTTTATTTGTCATTCTTGGACAGATATTGGGCATATTCTGTTTTCTTTTTGGTCACTATGCTGAGCTATGAGATGCAAAGATGATTGAGACACAGGCTGTTCTATTCAGGGACTCAGACACAATACCATTAAAACCTGGCAGATCAATCACTTTGGTGGTGTAGGCTGTGATAAAAGAAAGCATGGTTATAGTCCCTTATTACCCAACTTATTACTTACAACTTACAACTTATTACCCAAACAGAGACTTGTGAGAGTGAAAACTGGACCTGTAGATACCTGAACTGGGATAACAAGCATATACTAGGACTCTACAGACAAGCTGGACATATAGTCACCCCAAGTAAAAGATGCAGAGTAGGCAGTAAGTGAGAAATGGCTGGTCACCCCACTAAGGGGCAAACAGATTGGAAGAAAGTTTCATTAGGGGGTTAACATTTCACAAACCTCATTCACAAGTTCGCAGGAGGATTAATCAAGGCAAAGGCTGATACTTAGCAGCTGACCCTTGTGAAAAGACCATAATACGATTATGAACTGGTCCCTTGCTTCAGACCATCATCAATGATCTTCAGCCACAACACGTGAATGCTCCCTGAAAGCGTGTTTGCATGATAAGAGACATTTAAATAGTAGTGTAAAAACTGAAGAAGAGAGCTGCTATTTTTCCCTCCTAAAACTAGTTGACATTTTTTCTGAAAAAATAGATTTACCACTGTTTTATTTTGGAGGGAAATTGAACACTCTTTTTTAATAATTCTGCCTGGGCACAAACTGTGGAATTTAGTGCTAAGAGGCCAGTGGAGGAGTAACAGTAAGTCACCCCAGTGACCGTTTCAACAGGGAGTAAATGTAAAACAAACTATGGGAGGCAAGGTCTTGACATTTGTGTGGACACCCACTGCTGCATAAAGTGATTGAACTCACATTAGGTCATTTTCCTTTTTAAGGTTCCCTTTAAAATCACCACCATTAGCACACGGGTCATGAGAATCAGAGCAATACAGTCAGTCCAATCATACACTGGGCAGTAGGATGTTAATTCATCAGGAACAATTGTTAACCCTGGCTTTTCCCCACCTTTGCTGGCCTCACAAAAGACTTGGTTTCCTTGACCTCCACATTTAGGAGCGTTTCTTTTTCTCCTCTTGGTAGCCACTAAGAATCCTTGAGTTCTTAAAGGGCAAGATTGTCTTATTTATTTCTAGTGCTCCAAAGCCTAGCAGAGAGGGGTCCTGAGTAATGCTTACTGTGTGTTGAAGGAATTTTAAAATCTTTAATCAGAAGAGTTTTTTAGGATAGATCAGAAAAATTGACTTAATCACAGTGTTTCTTAATGTGCTTTTATTGCTCATATATATGTATATTTGCCTCTTCATAGAAAAGACTTTACAGTTATTCCTATATGAACTAAGAGAAAGAAGAGTAGGAAGATTCCATTCTTTGACCAATTCAATTTTAAAACATTTGTGCCCCTCAATTTCCTTATCTATAGAATAAAGGAATTGCAACCAATGATCTTAGAGATTTTTCCAGCAATGAAATGCTATGATTTCCAAAGCTGGATTCAAAGCTCACACTGAGGTCTCCAAGTCCCCAGGTCTGACTGCTGTCCCTTTACTTCTCCAGGGATTGCACATCTATAAGCTCAGACTTGTGAGGTTCCCTGTGATAGAACATATGGGCCCCAACATGCCAAAGATGAAATTTACAGTGTTGTGGATTCTACAATGTATGATAAATGGCCCCAGATGATGGAACAACAACAAAGAGGACAGCTGAAGCAAGAATGACAGAGAGATTTATTTGGGGAAAGAGAATATGACTTCAGCTCTGAGGCTGATGGATTTTCAATGACACCACTTGCAACAATTAGCCAAATAGGAGCAAAATCTTTTCTGTATGTTGAAAGGAGGCAACTTGAGGTATATAATGATGATTGCAATTTTTAATGAGATTGGGAAGCCTGACAGATCATTATACCTTATCAGACTTTATAATGCTTTTTAAAATTAATTAGCTTCCTATATTTAAAGAAATTCAAATAGAAGCTCCAGACAGAAGTTGACACGACCCAAAGTCTCCCGATGTCCTGATGAAGGTGTTAGAACCCTCGAGACCTGGTGTGTAAAAAAGTTGGCCTCATTCCTTTGACGTACAGGTGAGATGTGGTCCTAAATAAGGAGGACACAGAAAAATGGAGAGAAGTTTGGTGACCAGCTTAAATACCAGATGAAGGTAATGATGATCACAGCTAACACATTTTTAATGCTTATCATATGCCAAGCATTATTTCAAGCAATTTGCCTATGGCACAAGGAGTACTGTTATTACCTCTCTTTTCGTAGGAAAGGAAACTGTGTCCACAGATGACCCAAGACTGTCCAAGATGACACAACCAGTAGGTGATACGGCTAGGTTTGCATCTCTGGTAGTTTGAGTGTAGAGCCCATGTATTTAATATTACTGTATGTTGCCTTTAGAAATACATCCTTAGGTGACTCTTTGCAGTGGTAGGTTTGAGAATGCAGATAAAGAATAAAGAAATAGAGGTATGTTAGCCCAGCAGCTGTTGGACTGAGCAATAGCTTGACTTTATCCCTGGACATCTTAGTTACATAGGCTCAGCAATTGTAGGCTGCTCACATTGGTCTTCTGAATAAAACAATAATATGGGTACTAGAAGATTATGATGTTTCCCCTCTAAGAAAATTTCCCCGTGTCATATGACTATACGCTTTGAGGCACAATAGTGGAAAGACCTAAAATATAGAACAATAAAGAAGTGCCTTCAAATCCTGCCTCAGAAGCCTACTGGTTGTGCCACGTTGAGGAAGTTGTTCAGTCAACAAGTTTAACGGCTATAATTGAAATGGACCTCGTTCTGCACTGAGAACTGGGTAGCTAAGTGGGTAGGATCCTTGACCTTATGGAGCTCATAAACTGGTAGGTGAGAGGTAATTCACAATGAAATACACAAGTAAATAGCTATTAAACTATCTATATAATCTCTATCTATCATATATATATATATATATATTTCTCTTTGTCTCTATCTCTCTCTGTCTCTGTCTGTCTCTCTCTCTATATATATCTCTCAATTTCTATGTTCCCAAATTCATATGTTGAAACATAATCCCCAAAGTGTTGGTATTTGGAAGTGAGCTCTTTGGGAGGTAATTAGATCATGAGGGTGGAGCCCTCATGAAAGTGTCCTCATAAAAGACACCCCAGAGAGCTCCCTTGCCCCTCTGCCAGATGAGGACACAGTGAGAAGATGACCATCTAGGAAACAGGAAGTGAGCTCTCACCAGAGACCAAACACCAGACATTCGCTATACCTTGATCTTGAATTTTCCAGCCTCCAAAACTGTGAGAAATAAATTTCTGTTGTTTATAAGACACTCGGTCTGTGGTGTTCTATTATAACAGCCCAAACAGATGAAGACAGTGATCAATGCTTTGAAAGAAAAGAATGGTACGCTTTAAGACAAAAAAATAAGAGTAACCTTATTTAAATTGGGACTCAATTGGCACCTCTCTGAGAAAAAGATAATAAAGCTGAGACTGATCAAGAATTGAGACAAAGAGGGGCTATCCACATGGTCAAGTGGTTAAGTTTACCCACTCCGCATCAGCGGCCCAGGGTTTTGCTGGTTGGGATCCTGGGCACGGATATGGCACCACTCATCAGGCCACACTGAGGCGGCATCCCACATAGCACAACCAGAAGGACCTACAACTAGAATATACAACCATGTACTGGGGAGCTTTGGAGAGAAGAAGAAGAAGGGAAAAAAAAAGTTTGGCAACAGATGTTAGCTCAGGTGTCAATCTTTAAAAAAATAAAAAAAAAAAGAAGAAGAAGAAGAAGAATTGAGCCATAGAGGGCAGAGGGAGTGGGGAGCATTCCAGACAGAGGGATAAGCAAAAACAAGGGTCCTGAGATAGGAGAGATCATGGTGCAATAGATGGCAGAACAGAAGCCAGAAGGGCTTGAGCCCAGATAAGGAGGAGATCTTGCTGGATGGTAAGGCTGGTGAAGTAGGCAAACGCCAGATCCTACAAGGCCTGTTCTTTATGCACAGGATTTTGCTTTTGTTCCTAAGTGTAGACAGAAGCCATTAAAAGGTTTTCAGCAAAAAGTGGCACAACTCTGTATTTTATGATTATCCCACTGACTGTAGCAGAGATAACGAACTGAAAGAAAAGAAGAGTGGAAGTGGGTTGCTGAGTTAAAAATTCAGATGATAGAAGATGTAACTGAACTAGGCTGGTGACTGTGAGAAGAAAAGAAATGGATGCATTTGTGATGATTTTTGGAGGTAATGCTGGTAGAACTTGCTGATGGATTTACTGTGGGAAGCAAGGGAGAGGAAAGACTTCAAGAAAGATTCTAAGGTCTGCTTTGGGCAACTGGCAGTATTTATTGAGATGAGAAAGACCGTGAAAAGAAGATACTGAGTGTGGTTGGAGAGTACAAGTTAATTAAGAGTCCCCTTTGGGATATGTTAAATTTGAACTATTTATGACTTAACCAAATTGAAATATCAATCAGGCAAATGAATATATATTTTTAGAGCTCAGAAGGAATATTTGGCTAAGGATGCAAACTACTTACTTTTTCAAAAAGTTACTTCGCCTTTATAAATTTCAATTTCCTTTTCCACGGTACATAAGAACAATAACTCCTATCCTGAAAGATTGTTGTGAGGTTTGGAATACGTGTCACATCCTATTGTACGTACTAAATGACAGTAGGGGAAGGAGACGTTTATGATGTTGATGGCAGCATTTCTAATGGCAATTGCTAACTTAATGATGGAAAAGTTGCCACTGATAGGAAAGATACTGGTTCTGTCTCCCAGCAGGCTTCTCCATTAATCACAGTTTAGGACGGTTGTCCTCATTTCTGGTGGAGCCACTGTGAATGATAGATAGGTAGCATACGAGTAGAGGTTCTGGGAAGGAGGAATCAAAGCTGCTTCCTAGGATTTTGCTCTAGCAAGTGGATGAACAGTGGTGCCATCTACTGAGATGAGGGAGATGTGAATGAGTAGCTTGCTGAGTGAATGGTATTCAAGAGTTCTGTTGCGATACTCAACTTTAGATATTTATTATAGTTTCAAGTGGAGATATCAAGTATATTGTATACCTAATTCTAGAAGTCAGGCCAGGAGATACAGATATGGAGATGATCAGCATATAGATGATATTTAAATTTATGGAATTCTGTAAATTCAGCTAGGCAAAGGGTATAGATGGAAAGACGAAAAAATCCTGAGACCAAGCCCTGAGAATGAGGAGAGGTAACAAGTGAGAGAGAAGGGAAAGCCAGGTTTTTAAAAAGTGGAAATAGCTAATTGAACCAAATACTACTGAGAGGCTGAGTGAAGTGAAAAGTGAAGCGACCATTGGATTTAGCCACATGGAGGTCACTAGTGGTGTTGACGGAAGTAGTTTCTATAGAGCATTCTGCATTACTCAGGGCTCCCCTGGGAGAAATAGAACCAGCAGGTCCTATATACATAAAGAGAGAGATTTACTGCAAGGAACTGGCTTATGGGATTGTAGGGGCTGGCCAGGCAAGTCTGAAATCCGTAAGGCAGACTGTCAGCAGGAGCAAGCTGGAAACTCTGTCAAGATCCGAGGCTGTAGTGCGCAGGTAGAATTTCTTCTTCCTCAGGGATACCTCAGTTCTGCTCTTAATCCTTTCAACTGACTGAATGAGGCCAACCCAGATTATCAAGGATAATCTCCTTCACTTAAAGTCAAATGATTGTAGATGTTAACCACATCACAGCAACACCTAGAGGAGAGCTTGGTTGAATAACTGGGGACTACAGCCTAGCCAGGATGACACATTAAACTGATCACCGCCTGTCAGGGAGGTGAGCAGTTAGAGTCAGTAACTAAAGACAAGCTTTGGAGAGAAGCTAACCTAGGAAGAGGAGCGCAGAGGAGAAGGAGAGGTAGTTGCTATAGTGCTGTTGTTGTTGTTGCTTTATTTAATAGCTTATACAGCAAAATTTATGTTTATAGGCATGACTCAGAAAAATGGGGATAAGATGATGTTGAAAGAGAGTTTTGGATCCAGACAACATGCTGAGGTGTTGATTTTAGATGGAAACTGAGAGACATGTTCTTTTTCTCCAAAGGGAAAAAGCACCAAAGCACCAGGACTAGTGACTGAAGATGAGAGAGTGCCAGCCGAGGAGCATTTCAGAGAAGGCTGTTCTGTGTCCAACAGCTCCCCAAGGTGGTTAACTTCCCCTCACTCACACTATGTACCTGAGGGTTATTTTGCCCTTTGAGGATGCGCTCACCAGGTGTGGAGCCTTCCTGAAGAAGACTGCATATAGGACTGGGCTACCTCAATGTCACGAGCTCTTAGCCTGGCCTAGAATTGGCTTTGGCAGATCCGTGAACCTCCTAATATTATACAAAAATTTGCATGTTACTCTCAGCACTTTTCTTAAGAGAGTGTCCCTTGCTACCATCAGATTCTCAAAGGGATCCATCACCAGAAAAAGCTAAACATGTTGCTCAAAGGTCTTTTTCAACCCTACAGTCTCTTATTTAACTTGATGCTGTGAGTCTTTCTGTGCAAGCATACAGAACAATGAGCATGAAAAACAAGGATAACTGACAGGATTGAGAGAAAACAAAAGTATGAAGATGTGTTAAAGTTTAAGAGGATTATTATACCAAAATAGATGGCTTAAGTAATAATATAAACGTTTTATTTCAGCATTAAAGCTTCATGTTGTACTTAAAAATAAACCTCCTAGTAGTGACAACTGTTATCAAGGGAAGAGGCAACCAGAGAATCTGGACGCCCCAGAAATCCTGGGCTGGAAGCATACACCCTCACAGACGTTCTGTACTTTGTGATACAGCGGCCAGAGTGGAGGGCAGGGTCTCGTTGGCCTAATGGTTTGATGATGCATTTGTTCCAATGCACTTTCTTTCTGAAGGTGCTTGTTCAAGAGAAAGACAGTGATTTCACAGGTAAATCCCCTCTGTGCAAGACTTTATTTTTAGTAGACACTCTATGTCCATAGTTTCCCTGGGAGGCATGTTAACACTCAGGTTTCAGTTTTCTATCCCCAGAAATCATAATCCAGTACATATGGGGCAGGGCTAGGGAAATGCATTTTTAAGGAGCACTCCAGGTGATTTTGATGCAGGCATTCACTTGAGCGCACTGTGGAAAACAGTACAGGCATGTAACCCACCAGGCACTCCTGTAACCAAAAGCAGGCATCTATTGACCCCATTTATATTAAAGTGGGAGTGATCAAATGTGTTCATTCATTAGGGATCATTAGGTTTTAGCATATAAATAGGAGATGTCACTGCT
This sequence comes from Equus quagga, assembly GCF_021613505.1. Taxonomy (NCBI): domain Eukaryota; kingdom Metazoa; phylum Chordata; class Mammalia; order Perissodactyla; family Equidae; genus Equus; species Equus quagga. The sequence goes on from NC_060270.1 coordinate 67,612,755, forward strand.
AAGGCAGAAAAATAATTTATTATGATGAAATTTTATATTTAAATATAAAGCCTGCAGGGGAGAATTATAGGGATGGGAACCTTTCCTGCATAATTCTGACCATATTCCAGAGTGATAACCAGTTCTACCATGTCTACACCCTTCCTTGTATGCAACAAGGAGCTTTTAAATTTCATTCAAACAACTCACAAATGAATGGATGGCTAGCATAATTCCAGAAGAGAAGCATTCCATGGTTTGCATGGGAAGGAAATGCTCCTTCTCTTCTTCTAGAACAAGTGAAGAGGGAGAACATTTTCTATTCACAGTTCCAAGGCCGGGGAGAACATTATAATACCTCACCTCACTTCTGGGAAAGAATTGAACTTAAATTATTTTTTTACTAGAACAAATGGTAGCTCAAACTCAAAGAACTCTTAATTTTGAACTATTTTTGTTGAGTCCTTGTCATCTTATCACCTCCAAGCTCTTTAATCTCTAAATAAGTTTTCTACCTCTGAGTTGAATTTGACATTTTCAAGTACACATAAGTTATTGAAGTCTAGAAATGACTTTAGAATAATTGAGATTGCCAATCTCAATGTAGATCAACTGATAGCGTGTGGACAGTGCTGCTCACAATTGCACACCAGCGTTCATGATCTGTGTGGGTACTTACTATAGGAGCATCCATAGACCTCAACCCTCATGCCAATCTTTCCACTTGGATTCCACTCCAGAGGCACAAAGCGAACAAACCGGGCTCTCACTGAGTGCAGTAACTTGTGGTGCATCACGCTGTCTGCATTCATGTTTCCTGCGAAGGTCTGCAGAGAGAAAAGGAGGCCCAGTGAGGTCTATACCACGTCATCTCCCTCATGTGCCAGAGCTCAAAGAATGCCAATGGACATTCACATATGTTACTCCACAAAGTCTTTCAGGTAAAATCCTCAATTTCTCAGATATTTCAAATGAAATCCCACTCTGATGAAAATTCTTCACTATGTGTCATATTTTTTCAGAAATACTGTACATTATTCTTTAAGAACCCCCCCCCCCAATTTTGTGAATAAGTCAATCTTAGGAGGTCATAAGACATGACACCTGAAAGCTTCATGAAGTAAATAATACAGTGAGGTCCCAACATTCCGAATGTTCATAGTAACTGTGGTATGGGAGGTAACTGGCAATCTCCTCTTAGAAGGAAAGACTTTTACTGAAGTAATCATTACTGTTAATCAAGCCAGTCACTACACTAAGCACTTTCTATTATCATTATTACCATTTTACAGATAAAAAACTGAAGCCTACAGACAAGAAGCGGGAGGAAAAAATCTTCAAATCATCTCATTGTGTAGAAATTGATCTGAGATTCAGTTCCAAGGTTGTTCTATTCCAAAGCCTATGGTTTTTCTATAGCCCCACACTCTCCAACTATTCCATTGTTAATTGTTACAGAAAGGAGCACAAGAAGCCCCAACTTTTATGTAATTCATTTTCACACTTCCTTACAAAGTTTAAGCAAAGGAAGACACAGCACAGGAGCTATTTGGCACACTGAAACTATGTATCTTAGCCTTCATTTAGATGAATGATTTCTGGAGTAGAAATTATTCGGCAGATCCCAAATCTCATACCTAATCTCTTTTTTTTTCCATTGGGGTAAAATATGCATAACATAAAGTTTACCATTTTAACCAATTTATAGTGTATAGTTCAATGGCATTAAGTACATTCACATTGTCATGCAACCGTCACCACTACTCAAACCCCAGAACTTTGTCATCATGCCAATTGTACCTAATCTTTATGATAGGATGTCAGCTAGCATGATAATTTGCTGACTCAAGTATTCATAGATAAAGCATGCTTGCTAATGTACTATCAATGTCAACCAATAAAAAGAAGATTCATTGGTTTCACAAATGGCCAAAAGAAACACCAAGTAAAGGATTTTATCTATTTAATAGAGACGATTTTCAAAGATCCAAACCTCAATCTTGATTTTATCCTTACAATACCTGTGAATCGAAGGTATCTTGAACAATCTGACATTTCTGCTGCACACAAAACACCCACTGGCTAATAACTCTGACAGTAGGCAGTTGATGCACTATTATATATCATGAAGTGGCTTATGAAGAAGGAAGAAGCTCATTTCCAACTTTGCAGCTATGCTTGCTGCAAAACTCTTGAGTAAGAGAATGATTTGGCGGAGAGGAATTCCTCAAGATTCAAATCAAACATTCTAGTCTACAGATTTGTCAAAGGTTTGGCTATTTTCTCTTCATCCATAAAAGAATTTTATTTGGCAGGCTTGTTATTCCACATGTCCTGTTCCCAACTTTAGCAACAGACACAGGTATAAAACCTCCTCAATCCCTTGCTTACTTAGAAAGGACTCTCGTCTGTAGAGTTCAGTTCTTTTTAAAATTTACGTGTCCATACTTCTTTGATAAATGTGTGTGTGTGTGTGTGTGTGCAGGTGGGCGACATTCTGATGCTTTCTCATTGTTTTGGATGGAGTGAAGGCATTTTATGTTTTTCTATAACCTAACTGGGGAGTCTTCCATTCACTAATCTGGATTCCCTCTTAATCATATGTCCTACCACTCACCTCTCAAGGCATGTAAAGTCCATGGGTCTGTAGCATCATTTATCTAACTGAACTTTTAAGAGGACCTTACTCACACTCAGGGAGAAATCCTGGTTGTATACTGAAATACTGAAATCCTGGTTGTATAATTCCAGATTAAAGATTTACTTTGTGATCTTGGGATCCTTTATAGAATCTCTTATCTCATGTATTCTGTGCTCTGATGAGGGAATCCTGGATTCTCATCAAAGGTGGCAGCATCCTGGCATGATTATGTGATACTGGGCAAGCACTAAGTCTTCTGAATCTCACCATCTTGCAGTTTTGTGATCTTAAAGTCTCACAGTCCCAAAGTCCTATTATCCTAGAATCCGATCATTTGTAGGTTCATAGTTTTATAGGCTCATGTTTGAGTACACCCAAGGTCTGAAAGTTTTGAAATCTCAAGGTGTGCAGTGCATGGTCCCAGGGCCCTCCTGGAGCTGGTAGAACCATGGACTAAAAGTACCTTGGAAACATTTAAAGCTATAGGCAGATTGAGTCTAAAGGAAGCTGCAGCAAACTCTCACCAACTTGACCAAGACAATCGTCACATAGCCATGCAGGACGTTGTAGGCTGGGATGAAAAGAGGGAAAGCTCTCCTAACTCTCCTAGTACTTGGATTCCAAGGCCCTGTTAGATGATTTAAAGCTGCCACCATCCAAAGCCAGCTCAACTGCTGAAGATAACAATTAAATAACAGTAAGAATGACAGCTGACTTGTCATGAGAAACAACAGAGACCAAAACAAATGCTGAAAGTAGGAAATTGTCAACCTAGCATTCTATATAGAGCAAAAGTAGCTTTAAAATATGATGGAAAAATAAACACCATTTCATTTAAACTAAAACTGTGATAATTTAGTACCTACAGACCCCCACTGCTAAGAATTGCTAAATAAGTTGAACAATCTGAAGAAATTGATGACAGATAGAATTTTCTGTGTACAGGAAGAAACAAAGAACACTCAAAATGGTAAATATAAAAGATTTTTTCTTCCTTCTCTTAAATATTTAAAGAGTCAATTCACAGTTTAAAGAAAAACTAATTGTGTATTGTGATGTTTCCAACACATGTAGAAGTAAACGTGTCAATAAAACCACAAAGGATAGAATACAGAATAAATAAAATTATATCACTGTGAGGCCCTGATGTTATATATAAAGTAACATCAATTTGAGGAAAACTGCAATAAGTTAAGGATGCACAAAAATAAACCAAAGTGGTATAGTCACAATGCCAACAAAAAGAAAAGAGGAATACTAAAAACCAGTAACAACAACAACAACAATCCTGGCTTAACCCGAAATAAGACAAGAAATGAGAAACAAAGGAATGAATAACAGAAAAGAAAAATAAAGAAATTTCAAAACAGTAGACTTAAACTTACCTAACTGATAATTACAGTAAAAGAAAATTAAGAGAAAATTACAATTAAAAGGCAGAAATTGTCAGACTGGATTAAAAAAAGCAAGGATCATCTATGTGTTTTTTGTACAACACTGTTTTTTAGTACTAAAAGTGTTGGCAGATTGAAAGCAAAAGGATGGGGAAGATATTCCATGCACATTGAGGGCATCGCAAACCTGGAGTTCCTCTATTAATGTCAGAAAAAGTAGGCTGTATTACAAGATGCAAAAGACTTTTAAAAATTGTAAAGTGTCAATTCATCATGAAGACAAAAAAAAAACAACCCTATGTGTATGCACCTACAACAGAGATTCAAAATACAAGAAGCAAAATGTGACAGAAGCCAAAAGGGAAAAAGAAATAAATCCTCATTTCTAGTTGCTTCTTAATATCTTCCCTCTGTAATTGATTGAATAAGTGGGAAAAAAGAAAGTAAGAATATAGAAGATTCAATGAACATACTCAGTGAAATTGGCCTAATTAATGTTCATATAACACATCACTGGACAACTGCAGACTATACATTGTTTTCAAGAGCTCCTGGAACATTCACTAAGAGAGATCATATCCTACATGACGAAGTTAAGTCTCAATGAAACCATTCAGTCTGTTTTCTAGCCACAATTAAATTGAATTAGGAATTGATACTAATAAATTATTTAGAAAACCCCCAAATATTTGGCAGTTAATCAACCCAATTCTAAATAACACATAGGTCAAAGAAGAAATCAGAATGGAAATTAGAAAACAGTTTGAGTTGAATGATGACAAAAATGCTATATCAGGATTTGTGGAACACAGCCAAAACAGTCCTTAGAAGAAAATATATGTCTTTAAATGCTTTTTTTACATAAGAAGAAAGATATAAAATTAAAAATTAAGCTTCCACCCTCAGAAGATAGAAAAAGCTTGAACTCAGAATATTAATAGATTGGGATACTATTCAGCAATAAAAAGTAAGAAACTACTGATACTTGCAACAAACATTATGTTGAGTGAAAGAGGCAGCCACAGAAAGTACAGACTATGATTCTATGCATGTGAAGTTCTAGAAGAGGCAGACCTAAGCTCTGATGATAGAAATCGGATTGATAATTTTCCTGGTAATGGGAGGCAAAAAGTGACCGCAAAGAATGCTCATCAGTTCGTTTGATCATAATATCAAATGGTAGGAAATCTGTAAACATTCTAAAGACAAGAAGACTAAATTTTGCGGCATTTAAGTGGGGTCATAAGTTATAAATCAAGAAATTATCAAATGGGACTGGATTATAGAAATTCTGATTAAAGTCCAATAACCTTTTTATTTCATTCTCATCACCTTCAAATGTCTGGTTTCTGAAAACAAATAATTGCTGTGGCACAATAGCCACCATTTTTGAGAGTCTCCTCCACATCAGATATTTGCTAGGCCCTCAGCATATTTTAGTTCATGGCACTCCAATTATCATCAGAAGGATTTTAGCCAACATCCTCACTACAGGAGGCACCCCCACACACCCACACACATACATTTAACCTTTTAGAATTTACAAGACATCTTAGAACTGTGTGGCCCTTTAACATAGTATTCCCCACTATAGTGTTCATCAGGAGACCCTGGGAATCAGAGAGGTTAATTCTGAATAATATTATACACATTGCTTCGCAGAAGTTTGTTTTTGTCCTCACCCCAGCTGAAGTAGTATTATATTGAACTTGGGCACAGACTTTGTACTGTTGTCATGAGATAAATATTATCATTATTATTTCAAAAAGCATGCACATGGTTCTTGACAAAGCTGTTCATTGATTTTGTCTTATGTAGGAACACAGTGCAGAAGTTAGTCTTTCATCCCCCTGTAGTTAAAGAAACATGAGGATCAGAGAAGTTAACTTCCAATGTGCTTATAAAACAGAAGATACACATATAAAGGGTCTCCCAGGGTAGCTTTCTCATCCTTGAGCATGTAGGAGGACACACAAGTAAGCAAAAGGAGAGTGCTGGAGTCAGCATTCAGCTCCTTCCCCTTGGACACTCGTTCCTCGACATTAAACAACATTTTGGTTTATGAATGGAAGAACCTGTGGTCATAATGAAGGTGCTGATGCTCGTCTCCCACTTTATTAGGCAGCTAATGGAGTAGGCGTAAACTGTGAGCCTAAGATGGGACCGTCGCTGGCCCTTATCACTGGAAAGTGAACTGGTCTGGGTTAACTGCCACCAGAGTAACTCATTTGGAATCAACGAATACACCATAATGAGCCAACCCACACTGATGACTTTGACTGGCAGCCAGATTATAAGCATCCAGGTGCCACAGGGAAGATGTTATTAATTTGCCTAATTGCAGTCTGGGCAAGAAATAATAGGTGCAACAACCAAATTCTGCCTCAGTAACGTTGACAGGGAATATCAGAAATTCTCAGGGAGACTTCTATTTCAAGTCTGATGCTCTGCCAAATACACCACGCTGCCGAAGGGTGGGTCTTAAGAGAAGGAGCAGAGTGGGAGAGAATGATAAGCTTTGAGTGCCAGTCCTAACCACCCTGCTGATTCACTCTGTCATCCCCAGAAAGGCACTGGCACTGTAATCCCCTTGGGGATATAGATTGCATCTTATTTTAAACTCAAATGTCTAGGCTAGGGCCTGGAACACAGTATTTCTTAAAGGTATGTTGAAATGGCATTTAGTAATTCAAACCAAATTTGAATAGTTGTTTCAAAGCAATGAATTACAAACAGCATCCACACATTGCTCACACTGTTGTTAGTGAGTTGCTGAGTGACTGAGTGAATGAACGAACAAAGGAACATAATTTTTCTGAATCTTGGTTTTCTCATCAGGAAAATGGTGAAAATAAAATCTCCAGGGCAGTTATGAATCTTGTATTAAATACTATATGCAAAGGACGTTGGACAGAGTAGATACTCACCAATACACACAATCCTCTTGCAGAGACAGAGAGATTCCAACAGCTAATTCTTATGTGAGAGTATATTCTGAAGCAGTAGCTTATTAATACTCTCAAGCCCCATACAAGACATGTGTCAATCATACTTAAATTTTCTGAACGACATTCAAAGTGCTTTCCCCCCAAAAAAGAGTACAAACTAAAGCTAAGGAAGAACTAGCAGCCAAGAGCTAATTAGAAATACATTTTTTTTCCTATTTAATAAGATACGTTAAATAAGGCAGAGAGTAATTAACATGCAAACCACAGAGTTACAACTAAAATTGATAAACCCACTCGGGCATCAATGTTCCCAACTGCAGTTCGGGAGTACGCACTGAAATGGTGTCAGACGGGCACTGATAGGAAAGAAAATGAGAGAGGGAGGTGTTAGGCACCGGCCACTATTGGTGCCTGACAGGAATTCCAAAATGATAGATTTTAGTGAGGGGGAAGGAGAAGTAAGTTATTGAATTCCTCTTCTTTTCTACTCTTCCTTGTTCGAGGTGCAGAGCCCATTCTATCACTGTTAGTACATATGCGGTATATCTACTTAGGATTTCACAGGGGCAGTTATTTAATTAGGCTAGAAGACTACCCAGAACTTGATTGTTGTATAAGGATGGTCCCACCTCTCTCATTTGATCCTAATAGTTGGCAAAGAGGATGACTGATCCATGCCACTCCCCACCCTGGCTAAAGCCTCTAGAACAGAGAAACAACTCAAGGATTCAAGGTAACAGTAGAGAAAAATCATCATTCCCACTTGATCTTGACCACAACTTGAGTGGGGATCTCATGTGGAACTGTGCTGGCTGCAATCATGTACTCATGTCCTGTTCCCTTCACTCAGGAACTCTGTGCTCTTACTCTTGTCAGGTTGTGTAACTGTATCACTGAAGAGATATCTGTTCCTTCCTTTGTCTTTGGCAGTAGAAACGCCCTCCAGTGGATGTAAGTGGGCCCTCATTCCCATCCCAGACCTGACACAACCTTTATCGCACATGTGCTCTTGTGCAGTCAGTGGCCAGGTTGTCATTTTGCTCCTACTCTCCCTGTCCTGACCTTAGCTGTCAGTCATCTTCCTGAAACTTGGTTGCTGTCTGGCCAGTTCAGAAAACGGAATCCTAAGTGATGTCCTAAGATTAATCACTTTATTATTAATTTACTCATGTTAAAATTATTTGCAATGAAACTCTCATCAGGTATAAAGTCACCAAACACACTATGGAGACCCCATCCTCAGGCTTCACACACATTCCTGCTTATTCTCAGTGAAGGGGTGTTGTGAGACTTGCCAGCAGAAGTTACTGAGTAACCTACAAAGATTGGAGGTCTTGTCTTCTATTAAATGTCTCTCCCACTGGAGGCATCTTCAGCGACCAGCACACAGCCTCAGGCAGAAAAAGGTGGCTTCTTCTGGGTGCAGCACACCATGGCCATGGCAGCTGGATCTCTACCCCCACATCCCCCGTCAAAAGTGATTAATTCTATATCCTATTGCCCACCATTCTCCTAGTTTGATGAACCAATGTGTTCCTCTGTAATCTATTTGCATTAAAATTATTCTGTTAATAACTCAAGCACAAATAGAGAGTTCATTGAACGTTAGGAATTATAAGCACCAGGAAAGGGCATTGGTAAAACCATTTTAAAGAAGAAGTTGAAGGAATCTCAGGTCACCATTGGCTTCTGCCCATTTATAGCTTTAACAAGTAATCATCATTGATTCGAAGGAAGTTTTGAAGTGAGCTGCTCAACTCTGCCTAGACCAATAGGGAACTTATGTGTACAATTAGGCTGTCGGCTTCCCCGTGACAATTATTGTGTCTGAGTCACTTTTTACTAGAAAATAAAATATGCTCAACTAATAACATAGAACTCATGTATCTCAACTCACAGCTAAACAGAAATGTGGCTTTACTATCCACTGACTTGGAAGATCCATTAATTACTCTTGAGGATACTGTACACATAAAGACAAATATTCCTTTAAAAAATGAGTAAATGCATGTGACACCAAATTCCTCCATTGCTATTTGCTGTGTTTGTGCTGAGGTTCTGATTTTTGTGTGACTGCTGCTGTGGTAAGTATAAGGGATAATAAAGTGACTGTGGACAACGTCATATATTTATGTTTCCATCTCTGCACTGAGAGCTATACCACCAACATGTATGGCAGCTTGACCATATGGTGCATGACTGGAAAAGAAAAACCCACTTAACGAAATCAGACTTTTCACACTCCATTAAAGCAAAGAGATACAATGTCTTAGCCCTTCTCCAATTTCTGGAAAAGAAATAGAAAGCTTTGTGAACTTCCTCGTCAGTGAAATGGGGAACTGAGCATGAGAGTTGACAGGAGGGCCTGGCCCTTTATTACAGGACCTGGAGTTAAGGAGACACATTTGCAGCAAGGGCTAGGCCCGAGTGAGAAAGAGACTGACTAGCGAGTCCAGGGTAAAGCCTTGGTTCAAGGGGAAAGAGAAAGACTGCCAAGCTCATTGGCCTTTTTTGTGTGTACTGCAATGGATTTAGTAGGTGAGCTTGCCAAGCCCTTTTTCCCCTCCCCAGCACAGCCTGTCCTCCTATCTTGCTTTATTTTCCTTCCTAAACTCATCACCACCTGAAAAACTGAATATATATATATGTTTATTTACTTGTCTGTCTCTCTCCAGGGCACTGCCAGCTCCAGGAGAGGGGGCTTTTCCTAGAATCACAGGTGAGGCCCACGAAGATTTGTTGAATGACATGCAGCATTTGTTTCCCTAACTTGTTTTTATTATAGAACCCTGTTATATTTTCATGGAGCATCTTAAAGAAATTGTGCTCCATAGAAATGGGAACATAATATCACAATGAGGGAACGTCACATTCACAGCTTTCTGTGGACAAACCAAATATAGGAGTTTTAAGATATTTTCTCAATGAGTACAATTAGTTGTAGGGGGAATTGAAACAATTACATATTTGAGGTTCTTCTACTACCATAGCTGATTTTAATGCTCTTAATTCCTAGCTAGAGCACTTCAGAGAGGCAAACAGAGAGACAAGTTTCAGCGTTTATAGTTAAGAAATCCTGTGCTATGCAGCCATCAGAAGCTGTCTGAGAGAGAACTAGCAAAAGGAGTTAGCAGAAGGCACATGCTATCCGTATTTCTTCCTTGATAGCATTCTGTACCTATGATGATCCACTTGTTAACCCCACAAGCTGCCTGCGGACTGTGGGTCACGATCCAACTGTCCTTTACCTTAATTGGCTAGAGAACAGGGTAACCCTGGTGCTAGTCCTGTTAGATAGAACCCAGTGATGACTGAAAAGTTCCAGGATGCCACTACCATGATTTCCTCTCAGGAGTTTTTCCAGCTGACTTCCACACTTCCAAATATCAATGTCTATACCAGCAGATAAGCCCCAATTAACCTGTCATGTAGTTGATTTTCTCCTCAGATAATTTAACTTCCCTGAATGGGAACCTTTGAGGAGACAGCAGATTCTCACTGGAAATAGGAACACAAAAGCAGACATCATGTGTCTTTTTTTCATTCATTTTCCTGAGATTAGGATCTCAAACCAGCACTCTGCACGGAAGAGTTAAGCTCAGTGGCAGCCTTTGGTAAAGCCATATAGTAAGCCAAGTTTATCATGATCTCTTACTCTTCTCCCTTGCTTCTTTGTTCCATTTCTGCTTTTAGCTGACTTTCAACCTTTTTCTGTTCAATTGTTAGTAGCTCAAGCAAGGACCCTTCCCAGGGAAAAATCAGCTTTTACATTTTTATTTTGTTTTATTGTTTTGGAAGATTAGCCCTGAGCTAACATCCGCTGCCAATCCTCCTCCTTCTTTGTCGAGGAAGACTGGCCCTGAGCTAACAACCGTGTCCATCCTCCTCTACCTTATATGTGGAACACCTGGCACAACATGGCTTGCTGAGCCGTGCCACTTCTACACCCGGGATCAGAATCAGCGAACCTGGGGCCGCCAATGGGGAGCATGCGAACTTAACCACTATGCCACTGGGTCAGCACCAGCATTTACATTTTTAAAAGGGACACAACGCGTGAAAGAACAAAGAAAAAAGGAAGGAAGAAAACATTTTACATGCTAAAAGAATTAATTTCTGATGCTATTTAGCTAATAAATTAAGACAAAATACCTGGATATTTGCTGCAAGCTCTGAGGTCAAGCCCTGAGTAAATAAAAACCTAAGTAAACATCTGGTGTATGGTTCACCTCCCTCCAGCTCCATCACCACCATCATCACATCCTTCCTGGATTATTGCATTAGCCTCCGGATAATCTTTCTCCCTCCACTGTTACTTCAATCTAACCAATTTGACAAGAGAGTTCACTACCGTTAAGATCAAGGACAAATTTCTTATTATGCCCTATAAAACCCTCTGTATTCCAAACCATCACCTGTTTGTTCTCTCCCTACCATGCCCTACTTCTGCCACATCAGACCGCTAGAGTTTCCCTCAGGCACACGAGCAAATGCCTTCTTTAAACATCTTCTCTGCTGTGCTCTTCCCATCTGTTTTAAGCTGGTGACACTCTCCTTGTTTATCCCTCTTGTCTCTTCTGTCATTGCAACACATCAGCAAAAAGACTGAAATTTATGTATTTATGGTGGCCTTCTCCTCTAGACAGCACTTATCTTGAGGACCTCTGCCCTGACTCATCTTGTGTCTCTAGCACCTGGCGCAGGCTGTAGCACACAGTCGATGAGAAATGCGTGACATTTTGATTTGTCATTTCACTTATTACCCCTGATCCCCTTGAGAAGTGTTACGGGATCCTTGGCTGCATGATGCAATATGAAGATGCTGAGCTTTGGAGGGAGGTATCCTTGAAAATCACCTCCTACCGTTATTTCACGTATAGCCAAAGGCCATTCATTTTATTTTTCAGAATCTTGGTTTCTTCATCTATTCAATGAAGATAACACATATGAAAGGAATTATGTATTAAAGCTCCTTTTATCCAAAAAAAGATACCCTAGAACTATAAATTGATCAGCCTTTCTCCAACAGTTTGCAATGATGGCTTCCGATGCTGACATTAATCATCCTTCCAGCAGCGCCTGTGCATAAATAAGTACTAGGAAGGTCTGCATGCTCCGTAGCAAATGCAGAGGATTAAGGGTGGATAAAGGTGTTTGTACCTTGCTGCACTGGAGAACACTCAGGCTCTGTTCATACTTTGCTTCGTTATCAAATTTAAATAGTAATTTTCAAACCATCCAGTTTGATAATTCTACTTGGTCTGACTTCATTGTTGAGTGTTTGAACTAAGTCAAACAGGCATTCTGAGTACCTGACCTTGACATTCAAGGCCCTCTGAGCTGGTCACATGCTATTTCATGAGTCTTATTTCTGACAGTCCCTGCATGCATTGTAAACCCCCAAAACCCAAAACTAGACTATTCATTATCACTGGCCACAGATATTGCATGTGATTTTGCTCCAGTACCTGTGTGCTCTCCCCGTGCAGCATTTCAGTGTGGAGTCGGGAGGAGGGACTCTGGAGCACGCTGCCGAGGTTCAAACCCTGGCTCCACCACTTACTGGATGTGAGAACCCAGGCAACAACTTCACTCTTTTGTCCTAATACTTGCCCAACTTTCAAAAGGGGATAAAAAGTGCATTCCTCCAGGGATTGTTCAGAGGAGTGTGTACGTGTGTGTGTGTGTTGATGCAGGAATATGTGTGGGTGTATTTGTTAACATGTATACATCTCATACTTCACGGCAGAATTAGTCTACGTAATATATACATTCATATATACTGCTTGGATGTTGCTTAGAATAGCTCTTGCATGAAGTATGAGGTTCTGTCATAATGGATGACCTATAAAAGTGCTAATATTATTATCATTAGTTCCACATATTCAGTTAAATAATAATAATTTTTCAGGTCCATGTTAAATGTTAACTTCTTTATTAAACAAATCCTAATTCTCCAGGCAAAAGAGGCAGGGGTAATGACATTTATTGGATGTAGATTATGATTCAGGTGTGTGTTCTCACATCAGTCCTTGTCACGTCCTGTGTTGTTTCTGGGCATTTTGGAAAGAGGAACCTGAGACTTAGAGAGCCAGTAAGTTGCCCGTGGCGGAGAAGGGATTTGGGCCCAGGTCTGCCCATCTTTTCAAACCTCCATTCTCTCCTCTCAACACTGTTTCTTCTTGGGAGCCATAATCTCCCTGTCCTCTGAACTGCATTGTACATTATTTTTAACCCTTTCATGGCACTGAACACTTTCTATTTTGTATTATAGTGATGCATACATACCTGATCTTCACTAAGAAAGATTAACTTTTTTCAGAGCAGGGTCATATACATATATTTCCATCTGATAATCTCACCCTTGCCTAGTATCCTGTATTAAACATGTTCTTAAAGCTTGACCTTACACAGCCCACCCCAGTCCTCCTCACTTTCAATTTTGTTCATTCCTTTACTTTATCAATGGAATTTTTGCTTCCTCTATACAATTCTACAGTTCTTGAGTAAATTTAGTTTTTGGAAGATTCTTTCGCCTCAGCATATATCATGAGGTAAGATCCAAAGTATTTTAATAAGTAATTTGCTGAATTTCTTCAAAAGTGCCGCCATGACATGAGGCTTTGAAATTTTCGTGAAGTATTGAGCCTCAGTCTGCGCTGGGTAAGATTCCTTCTGAGCTCAGGCTGAGTGTAGGATTCTCAGAGACAGGTGCGGTCAGAAGGAGGAGTGAAATTCAACCAGATGGGCTGCACTCTTTTCTCCATCACGATGGGACCTGGGTAAGTTATTCTACCTCTCTGTGCCTTTGTTCCCTCCTCCGTAAAATGAGGTAACAACACTGTGTATCTCAGAGGGCTGCTGTGAGGATGAAAAGCAATGGTACATGTAAAATACTTAGCGATCCCTGCCGGCAGCAAATGCCTACCCCGTGTTCACAGTTCATCTTCTTCGTCTTGTTCATATGTCTCTTGTCAAGATAGAGTCAGGATAGGCTCAAACTATCTATCCACGGGAGTCTTAGTCACTCTCTGCCCGGGACTGCATTTGTGGTGCTGCTCCAGTGATGCATCATTTCTATTCCTCCTGTTTCTGTGCTCTTTATTCACTTTTCATTAATAGCTAGAGAAAGCACATGATGGCTGCAACAATCGAGTATTAGAAATGTATCAAATATAGCTGACGTCCCATACAGATGGTTCTCTAATTTACTCTGAACACTTAAAAATCTTGGTGGCTAGAAACTGGGACAAACTGCCAGTTTAAAGCTGGCTATGTTTTTTATTCATATATAGGGAGAAATTTCACTTTTTTTTGTAGAAAATAAAACACAGTGCTTCGACGGGCCCCTGGGTTTTGCCAAAATAAAGCCACAATCCTGTTTGAGTGGGGTGAAACCTGGGACAATGGGATATGGAGATCTTCTTCACATGGGCTGTGCCCAGAGCAAGCCTGGCCAGGGGGAGCGCATCCTGTCTCCCTCCCACCAGGCCGCTAGAGTAAGCTGGGGGGAAGTATGTCCCTTTGGTTTTGAAGTGCAAGAGATCTGGTCAAAGGCACCCCACAGGGGCAGTTACAGGAGTCTCTGCAACAGAGTGATGTGCCAGGGGTGAAGGAGAGATATGCCCTCTGGGTAGTCTGCTAGGAGGTGCTGGACTATGGGTAGGTGTAGGATCTTTAATATGTGATAATTTCTTTGAAGCTTTTCCATGCTGTATTTTTTTTTTTAACTTATTCCCAAGGCTGCTTCTTATCTCCACACCCTTCAATTAAGTTTTCCCTGGTCTTTAGAGAACTTTGAGAGGGAGCTGTGTCTTTTCTTGGGGCACCTAGAAATGGAGATCCTGATACAGCAAAAAGGCCCTGAGTCCTGGCTGAGATAAGAGTAACAGCCAAGATGGATTTGAGGAGCATGTAAGCATTCCTTAGCATTTCAGAAACATTTAGAGGTCAGAGCAGTCATGGAAAACGGTGGCTTGGCTAATGTCATTGGGGAATTAAAGAGAAGTGTGACATCTGAAGACCAGAGAGTTCAGGGACACCACATTAGAGAGTCTCCACATCTTACTCTGCAATGTGCAACAGCAAATGGGCGTGGATTCAAAATGGCAGAAACGATGCTCACTTAGATAAGTTCTCCCATTGCTATGCCAGATTAAATGGTTAGGAGAAAAAATAACAAAACGTAAAATAAGCTAATATTTAGTAATTGGTTACAAAGTAAACTAAAAAGCTAAACAACTTTCAGGAGTGTCCTGGGGTCAGTCTGGATTAGTCTCAGTTGCCTGTACATCCCTCAATATATTTAAGGAAAAGTTCTGAAAAATGTTAAACTAGAAGTGCATCTTTATGATTCCTCAGTTGACCTGAAACCTAAATTGCCAAAATGAAATGACCAAAGGATGCTTTTCGTTTTTGTCCTCCCTTTCTTTGTTTTGGCAAAGAACAACAACGTACAAATCAAAAGTCAGTTATTCAAATATTATACTTAGGAAGCATATCTAAACGAGCTATTCAGAGCAGGAGTGAGGGATTCTGAGAGAGATGTCAGGATTAGATGAACAAATTTCAATATGGCTTTACTTCTTTATGATATAATATCAGTCTTAATTTCCAACCTGGCTGTCAAAATGCGTTAAAGCTCTGTCGCCATTAAAGAGATTTTGGTTTACTGCAGCTATTCAGAGACTTCATTTTACTAACCCATTCCTAGAGACTTGTAAAGACAACTGGCTTAAAGAATTAGCATTCTTTTAACTGTTTTCCTTTTAAAGGCAATCAAAGCTATTTCTTTCCATCATCGGGGGTAATTGTTGAGTATATACCCTTTTATCCTGTTTAGATTATTTGACCTTTTTCTTGTGAGCTTTTATAGCTCTTCATTCCTGCCAGCATTTCTTCACAGTAAGCAATCCTGGTGTACAGTAAATGCTAATTGGCCCTTTAAAAGATTCCCATGATAAATATCTTTATGTCTCAAATTACATTTTCTGGGCACAAAGCAGAGATGGGAGAAGTTACTTTGCTCCATGTCCTTCATCCAGGTTCATGTTCTCTTTCACCTTTCTCATTCTGAGCAACGTCTGATTACATGCCCCTCCCCTTTCTCATCTCTCATCCCCTGCCTGCTCTCACTTCACCTTTTTGGTAAGAAGAGCAAGTGCTCTGGATTAACGAGACTGTCACTGGTCCTGTTTGGGTTTTCTACACAAGAGCTAAAACGATAGACACAGATTACAAAGTAAAGCGCTGAGGTGGACTGCCAGATAACCATTTGCCCAGTGCAAGTGGCAATTTACTGAGGGCAATGAGGGGAGGAGGCTGCTTTCTTCTGTTTTTATTGCCTGAGTTACACCAGGTGGAAAGTGATGTGAGCAGGTCAATAAGTTGAACTCAACAAGATGACTTTATCAATTCTGTCCATTTTTATGATCAAGTGTGTCTTTTTTCAGTTTCAATTTTCTATTCTTGTTAATGTACCTATACATTTTAATAGCTTAAAATTTAAAATATTTTAAGAATCTAAAATATCTTACTCCTTATACATTCTTCTTAACAAATATTGTACACCTATTATGTAATAGAGTTTTTATTTGACACACTAGAAATTTATTTTAGTTAACAAATGTTGCCAATGTTCTTTTTTTTGTTCTGCTTTTTCTCCCCAAATCCCTCCAATACGTAGTTGTATGTTTTAGTTGTAGATCCTTCTAGTTGTAGCACGTGGGATGCTGCCTCAACTTGGCCTGACGAGCGGTGCCATGTCTGTGCCCAGGATCTGAACCAGCGAAACCCTGGGCCACCGAAGTGGAGCCCACAAACTTAACCACTCGCCCACGGGGCTGGCCCCAGATTCTTTCTTTTTAAACAAAGCTATGCAGATCCTTCTTGGCATCTGTTTGCATTTGTTTTCTGTGAAAGGCAGAAATGCCTTGTTTTTCCTCCCAAAGCAACTGATCCCAGAATCTCTATTATGTGAATAATTAATTCATTTGTTAAGTGTACGTGTGCCCTTTGCCTGTCAAAAGTTAAACTGGTCCTAATGTGAAAAACAATGAAGCAAAAACATATTTTAGAAGGCAAGAGACATAATCTATGGTCTAATTAACTGTACCAGACACTATGTGAAAAGCGTCAAACGAGTAAAAAAGACACTAAGTGCTATGTTCTTATTACCGGCAAACAATCAACATTAAAAAAAAAAAATCTTCCAGAATTTTATTTTTGAGTGGAATTTGGAAAGGGGGACAGTGAATTATATTACTGTTTCCAGCAGATTCGCTTTTTTCCCAAATTGAAGTGACATATATATATTTTTTTTAAGCAAAGTATTTTATTAGATTTTCAAACTTCCCGATTGCACTTTCTATCTATACTTAAACATTACAGCACAGAAACGTTTTGGCTTTTTTTTCCAATTCTATTTCCTTTAATTTGCCTATATTGAGTTTGGCACTACTGAATCACAATTTTGGAAAGAGGTGCGTGTGGAAAATATGGGGTTCCTTTAGTCTTTCAGACCCCATCGACATAGTTCAGCCACTTTGGCTGGTGAATGAATGAAGTCTGAGCCTTCTGTGTGCCTGGCATTCTGTGAGGCACTGGGGATAATGGTGAACACAAAAATAAGCCCTGTTCTGGGAGCTTTAAGTCGGGCCCGGACAGACATTAATGTAATACTCGCACAAATGAAGGTGTGATCATGAAGCAGAAGGAGGGGGGGCATATGTATGCTTTGATAGCATATAATCTTGGTACCTGTCCTAGAGGGACGCCTCAGGGAAAGCTTTCCCAGGGAATTGATGCTTGAGCTGAGGCTCACTCCCTAAGCTCCTTAAAACCCAAGGCTTTTGCTAAACACAGGAAGGACATAACCCACATGAGGTGTGATGAGTTGCATTCAGAAGTCCCTGAAGAGCCCACCCTTGCTGGGCTAGAATGGCCCCAGCAGGGTTTCGTGCTGCTCCTGTGGTTCTGGTTGCTGCAATGACTGCTGCCACTGCAGAGCAGGATCCCTCCTGCGGCAGCTGCTCTCCCAGCCCCAGCCTGACAGCACCTTGGCTCAGGCGCAAACCACACAGTTCTTGACTCCTGCCCCAGAAACGTGGTTTCCTGGGATACAGTCAGCGCTCCCAAATGCTCAGCTGAAAGTGCAAGGAGTTCACATGCAGAGGAATCTAACTGATCAGTGATGGACAGAGTTGACGAATAGGTCTTCCCCTTAGTCCTCTGGGCACACTGTTAGTATGTCAGCTGCTATAAAGCCTTGAGGAGAACTGACCAGCTTGGCATCCCACTCCTTTATAATGGCATTCCTCTCTTCCCTCCACCCTCCCCTTTTCCCTCACTCTTGGTTCCCTGGAATTGCATTCCTCAAAAAAGCTTTGGACTCAGGCTTTGTTTTCTAAGGAAACACTGAGTAAGATGGAATTGCTATGGACTGAACTCAAAATTGGCCTCCATTCTACTTGTTTTGATCTCAGAGTACAAACCTAAAGAGAAAAAAATCCCTTTCTTTGAAATAATGGATTCTAAGAAAATTGCCCCCATAGTGGGACATATTAGCCCAAACAGGCAATGCCTGACTGTTCTGCCCCCAGGGGAGGGGTGACATTTCAGTCAGATTGTAATTATCAGGCTAGATCTGGAGTTAGTGGGGGTGCTGGTGCATTTTCAAGGGAACATCTACTGAGCATGACCAGAAGAGGGTACAAGACTGGAGGACAGCTGGAAATGATCATATAAGGAACACTGAAGCCACTGAGGCATGTTGTATTGAGATAAACACACTAGCTGTGGGAAGAGGGATGGTGAAAGGGAGATTAAAATTATCATAGGTAGTTATCAAAGAAAGATGCAACTTCTTTTGAATAGTTTTAAACTACAGAAGTAGAGCAAATCGGAAGCAGATATTAAGAATAATGCTGTTCAAGAATGGGAGAGATTGCTCGATGAGGTAGTAACATCAGCATCCTTGAAGGTTGTCAAGCCTCTGCAGGAATATTAGAGAAGAAGAGATTCTGCAGAGGGTGAGAACTGAGTTGGATGATTGCCAAGGTCACTTACAATGTGAACGTCTGATTCTGTGTTTCAGACAAGGTTAGTATAATGTGCCTATCACTTACTCACTGCATTCACCCCAAGAGGTCCACTTATTCGATCACTCATTCATTCAACAAACATGAATACTGTCCATGGGCTAGACGCTATGGAGATACAAGGTTATCCACAGCCAAAAGGAAGAAAACAAGAAAGAAAGAACACACTGTCATGGAGCATGATAAAGAAGGAAGAGGAGACTGGGGAGGGCACTGTGCCCTCATCCAGGGCTAGAGTCCTTGGAGCACACTTTTCACTCCTTGGGAAAGGGACACTTTACCTGTCTTGGGGATCCATAAGATGGTTCTTCCTCAAGAAGGAAGCACAGATTTGTTTAATGTTGCACATGAGATGCTCAGGCAGGCCTGGAATTGTATCCTGATTCTGCCACTTACTTACTCCTTAAGCATCTGTAAAAGCAGACTCATTTATCCAAAAGAAAAATAGTTTTGAGTGCCTGTTCATGTGGCAAACATTGTGCAGAGCACTGAAAATAGAGTTATGAGAAGAAAGACGCAGACCATGTCTCCCCAGAGGATATATTCTTATGGAGATGTAGTCAATAATTGCACATTAATTTGCTTAAACACTTATATAGCACAACTATAATAACTGAGAGGAAAGGGGCCTGGTTAGGCCATGGTATTGGGGATAACAGCATGCTTATCTCTCAGGATTTATACGGGGTAAAGCGAAATGATGCATGCAAAGTGCTTGGCATGGGGACTGGCACAGTGTGATGGAAACATGTTCACTATTTACATAATGTCGATAACGATGAGGCTTGTTCTTCTCCCATTAGCGCCTCTAGTGAAAGCAAACACAGTAACCATCCTCATCCACTAACAGGCCTTTTTTTCCTGATTTTTAAGCTGAGCTTTCCTTGCTCATCTACAAAACTAATTTATATCTTCAATTCGTGTTCAAATAAAATGTCTTTTATACCAAAAAGTGAGGTATGGTAGAGCACCTCTTGCCCAATGGTTGGGTACCTGACATTTGCAAAGTGACTTCTAATTATTTGCTGATTACCAGCTGCTTCTGTGGAAATACTCAAGCCAGTGAGGCATATGTGCCATATTTGAATCCTTATGGCGTCCCTATCTTCTTCTGGAATCTTTAACCTGTCTGCATCTCACATGTCAAGTGTGGAGCCGTAGATGGGAAAGGCAGGCAAAGTGGACTGAACAGAAAGGCCTGGTTTGGGCACATTTGCCCCTGAGAGCATACCTGCTCCTTTCCCTTCCAGGTTATAAGCCTGAGGAAATTAAATAGCGGAGGAAGAACATAACATGTCCCCAGCTCATTTAGCATGTCTGTATATGTTTCTACTTAATCAGATGAAGGGTATAGGTTTTGGATTCAGATGAACTTGGGTTTAAATTTGCATAGCTTTTCTAAGTCTCAGTTTCCTCATCTTTAAAATGAAGCTAATGCGCCTTTCCCAACTGGTGATTAAGATGCAAGATATATAAAGTTGTAAGTGGGGAAGAGAATTCTTCTACCCTCTGGGTCCTTCTGGCAGGGCTATGAAATAGACTGACATGAGAGAGAATAACAGGAGAAAATCAAACAAAACTTTATGACATGTATACATGAGAGAAACCCAGGAAAACTGGGTAACAACAAAATGTCTGAAGCTGTCACTTTAAATACTATCTTTAGCTAAAGACAAAGGAGGGTATTTGGGGTCAGGGAAGTCAGTTATGGGAGATTACCAGAAAAGTCCAGTAAAGAAGAGTAAGGTTATTATGCAGATTTAAGTCCTTGCCTTCCAAGTTGATAAGATATAAAGTCATTCTAGAGATAAAGTCATCCCCCTCTTCCTGGTACAGAGAGGGAGACATCTTTACAAATGGAGATTTCCCTTACAAATGTAAATGTCTCTTACAAAGGGTAACTTCTACTTAGTTTTCAGAACTTTTCCCATGTCTGTAGTTTTTTAAAAAATAGCCAGCCAAAAATAATCCTCATGCCAAAGAGGGATATCTTGAGGTGGCAAATTCTGAGCCCCCACATGTTATACATAAAAGTTACTCGGTAAATGTCTTCTCCTTCCTTAGTGCCCCAAGTTTATCTCCTTTCTCTATCCTCTATCCTCTATTGGACATTAGAACTAATCTCTCCAAAATAACTCAAGTAAACTTCTAAATTTCCCACTACAACACATAGATGCATATTTACATATAAGAAAGAGAAGAGAGATGAAGTGCTAAATTTTATGTATGGGTGAGATTTTATACAATGAGACTATGTAAACTCAGTATAGCCGACTATAACTCATGAGTTATAATTCATTGAGTGCCAATCATGGTAGCAAATGTGCTGGTGAGGTACTTTGCATAAATTAGCCTTGACCTTCATAATACTCCTGCAGTTTTTACAGACAGAAGAACAGAGGCTCAGAGATTTTAAATAACAGCTAGCAAATGGTGGGGTTTACTTGAAGCTCAAGTTTTGTTCTGATGTGTGCTCTTCCCATTCTACCATGCCACATTGCCTCCCACTGGACTGCATACTAAGCATATGGGGCTGTCAACACAGTGATGAAAGTAGTTACGGAGCAGAATCAATCATTGCTGCAGTGATTAGGGAAGGTTTCATGGTGCAGAGAGGCTGCAATGAGTCTCAAAAGACTGCTAGAAGCTGCAGAGTTAAGAAAAAGGACATTAAAAGCAAATGATATGGCTGTGCCTGTAAACTTTCAAGACCTCAGTTTCTCTGTCCACAAGTCCAATACTAACATTTGCTTCAGGACGGTGATGGGAGAGTCAATCAGGTAATATGAATGCAGGCAGTAGGCTCCAGGGAAGGCTGGAGTTCTGCAAACCTAAAGAACGGTTATCATTATTCCAGAGGTAATGTTTGCCAAGTGCTTTAAACTCCTTGAAAGAAAGGTGAAACGGAAATACCCAGGGCCCCTGTGATCCTTGGCATAGGCTTGTGGAGCTCAAGCTGAGATTTCTGGGGCTAAAATGAAGGTGGGTGTGCGGAAGACATCAAAGCAAAGGGAACAACTTTGCAGCTGATCTGAAGGAGTATATTTGAAAACTTGGCATTTAAAAATACATACCTAGTTTTATTTCAAGAAAATGCCACAATCTGAGGAATGTTAAGAAAGCTTTAAAAGGGAAAAAAAAATGACAGTCTTTCCTGTGTTAAATATCTTGCTTTACTTTAAAAAAACACAGACTCAATTTCCAAACTTCGGAGAGAAGAATTAAACCAGAAGGAATCCTTAGACTCAATCAAGCACAAAATAGTTTGACTTAGGATTTGCGGGTAAGAAAAACAGCAGCAAAGTATTTTGAGTGTTTAAGTTTTCACAGTTTTCAAAGCTCTGTCATGCATACACATATATTTTTATGTGCAATGCCCTTTCGTATATTTATATATATACTCTCCAAGTAGTCTCTCTTCTAGTAGGTGTCATTATCCTCATTTACAGATTAAATAGGAGGGTATATACTTATGAAGGTGCCTGACATCTCATGGCTGTCATGAAAAATGTTCTCAATAATTATTATTTTAATTGTATCGATGACGAAACTAAGTTAAAGGATTTAAGCAGTTTTTACGAGATCATGAATCTGGGAGAGGAATAAATTGAGACTCAAATCTGTTGTTCAGATTTTTAAAACATCCAGTTCTGCTTCCCAAGGTGAATTCACTCTCCCTCTCTCCAAGAGAATGACTTCACGCAATCTTCTCTCTTCTCAAATCTCCAGCATTCCTTCCTCACTCCCACACTTAGCTGATGACTTTTATATTTTTAGAACACAACAGAAACAGGCATTCATTCATTATTTGCCTTAATAACCCTCATTTTACAAAAGAAATAACCAACAAATTAAAGCAAACAATAAAACTGACCTAGAGTCCACTTCCCCTTATTGCTACCACCCTGTTTCTCTGTTTCCCTGCCTCCCTTCCTTGCTTCCTTTGTACCCCTATCTTCTTGTTTCCCTAATCTTTTACTACCTCTCTCTCAGTTTGCTCACTGCTTGTGCCATTTCTGCTTCTAATTGTTGGAGTCCCCAGGGCTCTGTGGTCCAGTGTCCCATTGTCTTCATCACCCAGAGGAAGATCTTTATCTAGATGATTCCACTGAAGCCCTGTAATGACTGTGGCTGTTACATGGTTCTAACGACCATTGATATGCTCAGTGACTCCACATCTGTATGTCTAACTCTGTAGCAAATATGCTTGCAGGTCCTGCTCCACACCTCCTGGGTGGCTCAAATTTTATAGAGCTGAAACAAAATCTTCCATCCCCACCCCACCTCAACAAGTTATCTCTTGCTCAACACTTACTCATCTCAGTAACGGTACCACCATGTGAAGATCTACCCAAGATGCTCATTCTTGAGGGTCATCCTATTCCCATCCTTCCCTCATACTCCAGACATAATCCATCAGCCTTTCCTATTGGCTCTATGCAAATATGATCACTTTTTTATTTCTTCACTGCTACCTTCTTGTCCAACCCATAATTATTTCTTTCTTGAGCTACAGCAACGACTTCCTAATCGGTCTGACTTCTTCCACTCTTGTTCTGCCTGCTGTCCATTTTCCCAAAGTCAGTGTGATTGTTCTAACAAGTGAAACAAATCACACTATTTCTCCCACGTAAAACATTGTGTTTGCCAACACACAATGTCTCTTCCAATTTGAATGAAGCTCAAACTCCAAATTTTTTACCAGGTTCTACAAGACTCCTATATGATTTGTGTCTACCTTGCTCTCCACCATTCTCTCTGCCATGTGCATTTGTCTCCAGTCACCCAGCTACCTCAGACTTTTATCTATCCCTAACCACACCCAGCCAGTGCCCACCTGAGATTCTCTGCACTTCATATTCCTTCTGGGTAGAACTCACTTCCCCCAGATCCCCCTCCATGGCTGCCTGTTTTGAACAGGTAAGTATCAGCTTAAGTACCACTTTCTCACAGGTTCCAGCCCCTCTTCCCTAGTGAAATAGCACTCCCTCCATTTTCTACATCTTTTTCTATCACATTGAAAAGCATTTTATTTTTTTGTATGATACGTATCATTACCTAAAATCATTTATTTATTTTTGGTATGTTTGATTTCTTTTTTCTTTCCAGTGGAATATGACTTTCATGAAGGCACCAACTCTGTTTGGATTGCACTCTATCCCCAGAGTCTACAACACTGCCTTACATTTAGTAGATTTCCAAAGAATATTTGTGTTACTGACTGGCTGTCAGCTCAAAAACTGCTTCACAGGGGAGGAAAAAAAGATTTATTTGATACAGTCTCTAACACAAATTTTTAAAGAAATGACATAAATCTATGGAAAGAAAAAGAGAGAGCAGTACAAAATATATTAAATAACTAAGTGTTAAAATATATGATGTGTATGGCAAGTCCTATAAAGAACGTGCTTATTTGATGAAGATGGTAATAAACTAAAGTCTAGGCTTCAATGATTTCAAAGAATTACAACAATCGTCTATCTCCCTCTCTACCATAGTATGGACATATTATACTCTCCAGTACCCCCAAGGAGAAATTCAGTACAAAGTGGTCAGTATACTGAAAAAGTGTGAGCACTGCAGCAGGAGAAACCTGACTTTGAACTTTAGCTCAGTTGTGTACCAGCTCTGGCAATTTTCCTTATTTCTTTGATCCTCAGTTTTCTTATCTCACAAGATTGTTTTTAAGATTAAATGGGAAGGCGTACAAAATGCAGTTCTTGCCATATGGTTAGTCTCAATGAACTTTAGCTATTAATATCTGGAATAATATCTTCAAATATTAAAATTTAAGAGTTCTGGATATACAAAACAAATGAACTGTATTCAGAATGACAGAAAACCAATTTTAAGAAAAAGGATAAAATAAACACAAGGCAAACAACTCTGTTAACTCAGGCCCTAATTCCAATTCTGATTTATGTGTAGTCTTTAGGGAAGGTGTTTCACAATTAAGTTATGAGGAACGATGTGTTTAAATTTTAACACCCTTGACCATCTACTATCCCTGACTATCATTATGGTGTTCCATAGGATACATTATGCCATCTATGTTTCTGCCCAACCATGGATCCATTTTCAGGATAGACTCCACTCAGGAAGTTGCATTTATCACCCACAGCAGCAGAATCCCAGGGCTGGATGCAAGACACTGTCTTGGGTGTAAAGCTCTTGGGGAAGTCAGCACCAGTGTGCTGCTGGACCTCACAAACATATATAGAAGAATAGCAGTAGCTATTTTTCATAGGGTGTTGGAGGAAGCAAGCCTTCTATGCAAGACAACTCATATGCAGAGTGAGCTTGCTTCCTGGCATTCTGAGATGGAACATTGTTTTTCTCTATAAAGATGTAAACAGAGACTAGCAAATGTCCACAAATGTCAATAACAACTGAGGTTAACAATACCTCAGTACAAAGTAACGTCCAATAATAATAGCTATACAAATGCATCCTCCCTGTGCCTTAACAGTTCCACTCCTAGGAAATGACCTTGTAGCTATTCTTACACAAGCATGCCAGGATAAATTCTCAAGGACTGTGTCAGCACTATTTTTGAACAAGAAAACCTAACTGATATCAACCTACTTGTCCAAAAATCAAGGAAATAGTGGTAAGACCACATAATGGAATTTTACGCAGTTATTGAAAAAAAATCCGGCAAATGTACATGTGATGAAAGGAAAACTTTTAAAAATTTTTAAAGTTTATTCTTTTACATTTATGGGTGTGTGATTATGCTTGTATGTTTAGAGAACTATCTGGAGAATAACACACAAAAATACTAAAAAAGGCCACCTCCATTTTATATATAAATATATATAAATTGTGTAAATACATCATATATAGTTTATTCCACAGATTGAGTTCAGCCTTTCTTCGTCTTTTTTGTTGTCCTCATGAAGTCCTTAACTTAAAGGATTAAAAGATATTTTCATGAATATAAATTCTTAGACCATTTTGGTCCTTTCAGATTCTCCAATAAAAATTCTAAGTAAGCATCAGTCCCATTTACAAAATCTGGCAAGAACATGGCATGTGATGGTGCCAAAATCGGTGCAAAAGAAGTAGAAATCCTGAAACAGCACTCCCAGGAATTAGCATTGACTCCTAGAATCGATAGCAGCAAAGGGCATGGACCCAGGGACTGGCTGCCTCCTGACGCAGCCAGGATCCCCACTTGAATCAAGACGGTAATTAAGATTTGTACGTAAGGTAGATATGAAAGTTTTCCTTTCAACAGCATTCACATTTTTAGCTCAGAAACTCCTATATTCCTTGGAACTAAAAAGAAACTTTTTGCTGTTGGTACTACATTCTCTTTAACCATATTTTCCATAATCAATTTTTCCTTTTTGCCAGTGACTTGCATTATTCTTCTTAAGATGCATTGTCCCTGTTTTTGTTTGCAGAAATTATTGCTGGCTCCTGATATGAGTTTTCTCTACAATTCTTTAGATTCTGCACCTTCTACACTCCTCATTTTTTCTCTCAAATAAAGAGTGACCATATGCTAACCTTTAAATACATGGGACGAGATCCTTTTTGAAGAATAAATCCTTCCAATAAAGCAAATAATTATTTCTAAAGTGGAAGAAAGGGTCATAATGTAAATAACCACCTCCTTAGTTACCTGCTCCGTGCACTTGGGCTTTGTCTACCACATTACCACTTAAAGTTGGTAGTAACTGCCTCTGAGGTTGCTCTAAGGCTATTAGCAAAGATTTTTCCAGCTTCTCCCTCCCCAGGGACTTTTATTTTAATCCCTCACGTTTCTTACTTTAATGCTATAAAATCTAAATCTTACTTTGATTCAAATACAAGACATAGCCTTACATCCCAAAATCTCAGGAGAAATCTGTTTATGGGTATCAATATTTCCATTTAAATACAGGAAATGAGTCAAAGAAAATAAATCAATAGTGCCTTCCCCAGCACTTCTCTGGAGGTGTGAAGCCTGACTCATCAAATAACTCTAATTCATTTCTCATTTCTTTCTTAAGCTTAAGGAAATAAAAGGTTGGGCCATCTGGACCCTTTGTGGAAGCTCACATCAAAGTAAATTCTTCTTAAAAATAGGAGAAATTGGATATTAACATGGAATGTCATGTTCACAAAAAGGCATTTATGCAACCACAAACTGCCACTCCCTCCGAATGTCAAACTTGATAATAATAACATTACTTGCACATTTAACTTTTCATACACACACACACACACACACACACAAAGTGCATACTCTCATGTGACAACATCCTGGCATTTTAGTTTAGACAGGCTCCTAGAGATCATGAAAAACTCTTATTCTTGCACAGAGAATCTTGACTCCATCAGCTCCAAAGTGATCATCCTCTCTTCCTGAAGGACACAGTGGGAAACGTCACAGGGACACAAGAGTCAACTGAAAAGGGTTGACTTTTAGGTCAACCTAAAAGGTTACCGGGACACAGTGCCTCATAAAGCATTGCAAGAGTTTTCCTTATAGGAGCCAACATTTACTTCCCAGTAACTTTTATTGTTGTTCCTACTTATGCCTTTGGGAATAATACATAAATTGTAAAACCTTATATTATTCATTATGGATTTTCAAAGGAGCTCAGTTTTGTTAAATGAATGGCAGCTGTCACTCACTCATTCGACTTCACCAGAATTGGTAATAGGAAGCATTTTTCTACTTCCATACTTATGTGGATGGTTATTTTGAAGCTAAGGATAGTATTTTCCCCTTATTCCTCTTAACATTAATTTTTTCTCTACGCAACTCTTCCAGTTAATTAATTTTGGGACCCGGGTTCTATTATCCACTATACTCTTCCTCCTTCTCAGTTTCATATCTTGTGAAAAATTTACAAGTTTGATACTCATCCCAACCTGATTACAATACAGCACGCAGCAGACCAAAGGTCTAGAGTGACCTTGTGATTCTTTCTTGAAGACGCTCTTCAGTGTGATCTCTCACAAAGCTTTTAGAGTATTATGTGGTCAAAAGCTTCGAATTCACCATATTACTGTTTAGTACCTTTCTTCGTTTTATCTCCATAGAGATATGAGAATATGTTAATCTGGATTGATCTTTTTTCCTCTAAACTTTTTATTTTGAAATAATTTTAAATTTACAAAAATATTGCAAAAACAATACAGAGCATACTTTATACCACTCAGCCAGATTCCTCTAGTGTAGAAAACTTGTGTAATCACAGCACGATTACCAAAACCAGGAAATGATATTGGGGTAATTCTGTTATCTGGAATGCAGTCTTTACTTGCGTTTTACCACTTCTTCCACTACTGTCCCTTTTCTGTTGCAAGATCCAATCGAGGATCCCAAACGGCATTAAGTTGTCATGTCTCCTTAGCCTCCTCCAGTCTGTGACAGTCCCTCAGTCTTTCCTTGTGTTTTATTACCGTCAGACTCAAAGAGTATTTACTGGTCAGTTATTTTGTAGAATGTCCCTCAATTGGCCCATCCATTTGAGTCTCACTGAGTTTATTAATGATGATATTGAGGTTATGCATTTTGGCAAGAATGCCACAGACGTGACGCTGTGCCCTTGCCAGTGCATCATGTTAGTGGGTAGTGATGTTGGTATAATTTATTACTGATGATGTTAATCTTGATCACTCAGTTACAGTGGAGTCTGTAGATTTCTTTATTGTAAAGTTATTGCTTTTCCCTTTGAAATTAGTAAATAACTTTGGAGAGCTACTTTGAGACTATGCAGATATCTCTTCTCAAACTTTTACTCACTAGTTTTAGCATCCATGAGCGATTCTTGTCTGCTAGTTGCTGTGGTAGTCTCATGGTGATTTTTTATTTTGCTCATTCATTCTACTTTTGTTAATTAGAATTCTTCTGTAAGGAGAGTTGTCCTTTCTCGCACTTTTTATTTATTTATTCAATTGTTTATTTATATGAGGATGGACTTACGTATCATTAGTTTAGTCTATGGGTTATAATCTAATATGGCCATGATTTATTTTGTTTCTCAGATTATTCCAGCGTTGGGAGCTCTTTTAGGTTGACTCCTGTGTCCCTGTGACATTTCCCTATCCTTTCTTCAGTACTTTCTCCGGGAAGCATCATAGAATGCTCCAGGTTCATCTCGTATTCTCCCTGCCCCAGCTCTGCTATCACTCACTTCTCCAAGAATCCCCAGCTCTGGGTTTTTGGAGAATGGTGCTTAGGAAGTAAGATCTTGCTGCCAGATGTGCTCACTCCTATTAGAGTAGGTCTTATTTATTCTTGATGACCTCATGCCAGTTTCTAGTGATCAGCATTTCACTTGCTAGCACTCACACATCCTTTACTAACTAAATCATTGTATAATTTTGCCTAGAATAAATATTTCGTTCACTAGCATATATTTTATAGACTCTATTATCTTTACTTTCCTGGAAATGAGGATTATTTGGGACCATTCCCAGTATTCCAGCACATGTGTTCTCCATAATTCCTGAAAGGAACAGTATTGACTTCTGTGAGTGCACTCAATACTCAGATATGGAACATGTCTGGAGAACAGGACCCAGGAGACATGAACTCATGTAGAGCAGCTAGAATCTCTTTTATGGTCTCTCTACTAGTTAGAACGTGATTTCCCACATACCATGTTGATTCAATTCTTTCTAATCTGAAAAAAATTATATTTGGTAAAAAAACTGCACAACTTTCACTTTCTGTTGATTGTTATCAGAACATATTCTTCCTCCTTATACAATGGTATTTTCTCTAATATAATTATTTCTTAAGGAATCTAATTTTAATCTCACTTTATAATGAAAATTAAGAATTATCTACTTAAAAATAATACCAAGTCACTGTAGGGTCATGGTAAAATAAAAAATCCCATAATGTCACCTGCAGTGCACACATATGCATATATATACATACATGCACAAAAGTGAGATTACATTAAATATATGTATCATGTACATAAGCTGAATATATGCATCAAATGATATCATGGGAGTAATTTCATATGTAAATTTATTCATAATTATAACTTTAGTAATAGCATAGTAGGTCATTTTACATATTCATTAGGATTAATTAACTAAATTTTTATTATTAGATCTTTAATTTTCTTTCAATAGTGTACCATTATAGGTAACATTACAATAAATATCTTTGTATATAAATCTTTGCCACGTTTATAATCACCTCCTTAAGAGACAATCTTTGGAGTAAAATCATATTGGTCCTAATATCACTAAAAATGCATTTAACATAATTGGAAGTATTGATTTTATTTTGTTTTTCTTTGTACTTTTTTGAAAGCCTCAATTATTCTGGGCTTCAGGCTTCTGGTAGTATTTTTATAATCCTGTACCACGCTTTTGTATTTATCCTTAATGACATGTCTTTCTTTATATAAATTGCAGACATCTTGCTAAAATCTAAATTTGTCAGTGAACTCCTCATGTAATCATTTCAAGTATTCAAATATTCAAATATATCTCCTTGTCAGTTCATTTGTCAGGATCATTGCTGGTTCTTTTTTTTAATCACAATTTCATTTAGGACTGTCGCCCAACTTTCTTGATATATTTCTTTTGTAGTTCTCCCTTCTGGAAATCACGATTGTGGTCACCACTGAATGAGGGTGCTAGAATCTTTTATATGGATGAGATTCAACGCTTTCATGAGTCTTCTGTTGTTTCTAACTTATAAAACAACATCTCCTTGTGGATAGTAAGTAATAGTTCTCTTTATCCTTTCTCATGCCTTCCAAGAGTTTAAAGTTGCCTGTAAGGCAAATCAAAATTTTTCAAATGTTCCTCTCTATGGTGAGACTCAAGCTAACATCAAAAACAGTGATGCTCCTTCAATACAGTGGTACTTTTCTTCTGCGACTCTTCTGTTAGCTATCTTTGGACTGCTAAATCCTTGTCTCTAGTTTGAATGCTAGTATATTCTCTCAAGGATATTATTTCTGTTGCATTTGTCTTTTGCCTGTTTTCAAAGTTCCTCAAACCTGATGGCTTAAGGAATTCTAGATGGTATGATATTTTTCTCACATGCATATTTGATTACATCTTCCTTTTGTAAAAAATTTTAATTCTTTTGGGTATTGTTTCTCTTCAATTCTGTGTTAAAAAATATCATATTATTAATTCTTTGTGGGTGAGCCAGATAGCACAATTTTATCTGCAATAATCCAAACTCTGAGTCAATTGGTTTAAAAAAAAAGAATTTAGTAGTTCACACATTAGTAAATCCAGAAGTAGGGAAAATTTAAGGACTGACTGATTGAGTAGTTCTATGAAATCTTCAGGAATTTAAGTTCTCTACAAATGTCCTTGCAATCATCCATAGGTCCAGCTTCATTCTAAGGTTGATTCACTTCATTGTCAGAAATTGGCTACTAACAGGTACCGGGAAACTTGTTTCCTAGGTCTCTTAAGTAGGAAAAAATGTATACGCCTCAAACTATAAAATACAAATCTTCCTTTGCAATCTGATTAGGAAACTTAAGACATTTGGCTGTCCCCAATGCTGCAGAGTCCCTGTATTTTGGATCCATCCCTGAAACTGGGGATAGGTTAGCCACATTCCTTCTATTCCTTCTTTGCCCATAGGTTGAGTATTTACACATAGTATTTATATATAGGAAGTGAAGATCAGATATATGATTCCTTACATCTTTTCACATCTTCCTCCACATCTACTATTACCCAACTTTATTCATACCAACTGCTGCAACATTTCTCAAAGAGTGTTTCAGTTGCATGAGTCCCACAAATTTATAAAATCCACATATTATAGCAGTCAGAGGGAAGTCATAATGCATATTAGCATGCTGAATTCTATGAGAAGCTCTGTGATTAAAAATAAAAGTCTCTTTTGACATATTTAACCCGGCATTTTCCAAACTTACTCCATCATGGAACTCTGACATTGCATATCTGCTCTTCAATCTTATGGTAACAATGTTTCCAAAGAGGACATTTTGGAAAAAGACTTCTCTACTGTATACAATTGTTATTTTAATTGGACATTTTACCTCTCATTCCATACTTTGGTAGACTAAGACACTTCTGGTAAGATTTCAGGTGTCAGAAAATGTATTGCTCTCTATGAGTACACTCAGTCTCCAGCCCAGGGCTTCTAAACCATGATTCTGAAAAATCAAATTATGGTATCAATATGAAATCCATAACCAGAAGTTTGTACTCCCCATCCAACTTTATTTTCCTAATTCTCTCTCCCTTGATTTGGAGGGGGAAGTAGGAAATTAAAATGTCCCAGTTCTCTAGGAGTTCAGGTTTCTCTTGAGGATTTCACTGTCTCAGTTACTGTCCAGGCTTCTTCTGTCAGTTTTTTGTCCTCCCTGTGATCCGAGAAGAGGCCAGCAGCCACTGAATCTGGAAACACCTAGAAGCAAGCTCTCAGCAGACAGGACTTGGAATACCCATGTTCCATATACGACTGCCTCTTTCTCAGGGCACCACACAACCCGCCATGATTCACTTATTTTTCTTTCAGCCATTACCACCTTTTCTCTTGATAACGCTGCATTGCCTTAATTCTACACAGAGCTCAACCTCCACAGCAGAAGGTCAGGATGTGGCACCTACAAAGCGTGCCATTCATATATATGTAGCCTCGATTTTATACTCTTTTCCTTTGTAGAGAATTTTTCTCATTTGATAATTGTTAGAATTTGTTTGTTTCTCAATTCTGTACATATATTTTTTCCCTTCAGTCTATTTACTTTAGCCTTTCCAGGATTATTTACATACTCATTATACATTGACTTGCTTTAATTGTAGTGAGTACTGATTACATTAAAAACCTTCTATGGGTAACTGCATTCTCTCTATTTTTTCCAACAACCTTGCACGGTAAGTATTGTTTTGGGCACTTTGTATTAGAGGAAACTGAAGCTGAACTGAAATGTGCCCATGGCCACACAGAAGGTAACTAGTGCAACTGAACCCAGAGAGCTCTGATTTTAATTTGGTGCCTTTCCACTAAGCCCGAGGGAATCACCCTGACAGGGTTTTAATGTGTGGATAGTGCAATCACTGTAGGTGTAATTAGGACCTCCTTACATTTGTCTCATGGAGGTTTTTAAAACACGTAGGTGATATATGTGTGAGATAGCATTTCTTGGACAGTTTTTATGTGCTGAAAACTGCGGCAGGCTCTTTGCAAGCTTCCGTTTATTCTTAGAACATTTTTTGGAGTAAAAATGTGCCACTGCCCATTTATTATGTCATTTGATGCTTATAAATCACAATTTGACAAGTTATAAAACTGAAACAAAAAGTAAAAAAAAAGAAAGAAAGTTTTTAACCCCAGCCCCAATTTGGAATCGCCTTGCATGCTTTGTGAAAATATCAGCACCTACATCCCTTCTTTAAAGATCTGTTTTAATTGATTCGAGCTGAGGCGCCTGGCATGAGTGTATTTTTTCTCCCCAGTTACATTCAATCTGTTGTAAGAGTTAAGAACCAGAAGATTAAGTGATTCAACTAAAACCACATAATTGATGGTATGCAGTTCCTATGCAAGATGTCTTTCTTTTATGCTCAAGGGCCTCCAAGATTTTGTTATGCAAATACGCAAAGTCATTTAAAGTCATGGAGATTATGAGTCCCTGACTCCTGAAACAACTGGATGATGGATACAGCTGTCTTACTCCCTTTCCCCTGGAGTCATCTTCTCTCCCTCAGTCCCCAGTGCCCTGGGAAAGCCCTGAGACCTAATGGAACCAGGGGGGTCACCCAGACAGGGGCCACCACGTTTTCCACTAGTCCATTTCTTCTTCCTCTCTTTCCCCCTTTCTACTTAAATCATCTTTTTCAAACTACCACCTATCAAACTATTAAAGAAAATTGCATTTGTTTGAAAAAATTTTATGTAACTAAAAATTGAATGAGTATTAAGTAAAGATTTCCCTCCCAACCTTGTACCTGCAGCCACTCAGCTTCTCTCCCAGACTTGATAATGTCCAGCTTCTTCTGTATCTTTCTAGAGATAACCATGCTTGTCCAAAAACTGTTTTTTTTTTTACACAGATGATAGTACACTATATACAGTGTTTTACATCTTGCTTTTTTCAATGAATAATATATTTTGGATATCTTTCCATGTCAGTATATAAGAAATGTCTTTGTGTATTCAATTATATCTCACTCTTCCTCTCATGTTTCCAATCTTTTGTTATTACAGACAAGGTTGTAAAATAATTTATTCCATTAGTTTGCCCATGTGAAGTGTATTTCTAACACACATTTCTAGAGGGAAATTGCTGGGTCAGAGTATGCACATTTGTAACTTTGATAGATATTGCCAAATTGATTTCTTCAGCAGTTATACCAGTTTTCACTCTGACCAGCATATCTGAGAATGTGACTTTCCTCACATCCTCACCAATGAAGTGTGTTACAAAATGTTTTGATCTGTATGTCAATCAGACAGGTGAAAATGGCTTTTCAGAAAAGTTTTATTTTGGGAGACAGCCTGTTGGAACAGCAGTTAAGTTTGCACATTCCGCTTCCTTGGCCCAGGTTTTGCTGGTTCAGATCCTGGGTGTGGACATATGCACCGCTTCTCAAGCCATGCTGTGGCAGCATCCCACATAGAAAGTAAAGGAGAATGAGCATGGATGTTAGCTCAGGGCCAGTCTTCCTCAGCAAAAACAGGAGGATTGGCAGCAGATGTTAGCTCAATGCTAATCTTCCTCAAAAAAAAAAAAAAGAATAGTTTTATCTTGCATATCTCTTATTATGATTAAGTTTTAAAAGCTAACTTTTAGAGCTATATGTCTGTGTGTTTCTCATATTAATTCTCAGTGTTGGACTAATCAGACTTGCTGTTTATTATTACAATTGCTTGCTTCAATATAAGCTTAACAGGGTGATACATGGGCTAGCCAGAGAGCCGAGTCAGTATTTACAACATTTTTTATATGAAAAAAATCAACTATTGCTCCCTATGACTGAATTATAAACACACATTTGAAAGCATGTGGTGGAGAGCATGGACACTCCCTGTGTGTCACACCATGCCTGTGCTACATATTTGAAGGGAAGTAAATATCTGCTCAGATTCACAGTGCTGAGCAGCAAGTGCATTCAGGAATTATCTGCTAGTCCTCTTCCAAGAATTGATTTCTTTCCCTAAGTAATTGCTCTTTGAAGGAAGGTCATTAAACGGCCATAATAAAAGAGTTAGCATTTTAGAAAGTTTCATGAATTTCATAATTTTCCATCACATCAGGGAGTCCAATCCTTTCTGTGGTTCAGAAGGAGCGCAGTTTAAAACCCAAGGCCCTCAGAAATCAATTTATGCCAACACACAGCTTTCAGATGTGAAACGGAGGCCAGAGGGGCAAGAGCATGCGTAGGATCACACTGCAGGTGGCTGTCTAGAATCAGAAACCAGCCTCCAGTCCCAGCAGACAGGTTTCTTGGGACCCAGCTCTGTGTTCACCAGTTCAAATGGGCATGTCGTGTCTCTATTTGGGAATCACCAGGCCCAAACTTAAATGAATAATTACCCTAATGGGTCATTCTGAACTTTCAATTACTTTTTCTTTCTCTGACTTTGTGTCAATGGTATACTTTAATGCGACATGGACTTAGTTACAACACACAGCTCTGATAGGTACTGGGCTGCATGGCCAGATTCCCCCTCGGGACAGAGGCTCTCATTCCCTCAGCTGAGGGGAATATTGGCACCTGACAGCCTTTGCTGAGACCCTGTCTGGGAATTGCCTTCAGTGGAAGAGAACTTCCTTGCCCAAGGTCATGTCTCCTCTCTCTGGCCTGCATCCTAAAACGGGTTTGTGTGTGGGAGAGCCTGGCATAAGTCTCAGCTCTCTCTTCTCAATTTGGACAACTTTGAAGGGGTCTCTCAGCTCCAGAGCTTCCCATGAGATTGGCTCGAAATTTGTCGTGATTGCATGGCAGCCTCAACTTTGCCTCTGCCTAGCCATGCTGCCTTCTCTTCCCTTCAGTTGTTATTGACTTCCAGAGGACCTCCCAATGATCCTCCTACGCACCAATCTCTGTCCCAGAATCTGTTTCCCAGGCAGCAGGACCAATGTGCAGTACACCTGTCTACTTTGGAGCACTTGTTTCCTGGTATGTGCGTACACTTGCTGATTATACTAATTGACCCATTTATCATCAAATATTTATCAAGAACCTATCATGTGCCATGCACTAACTAGGTGCTGAGAGTAAAGGGATTAACAACAGCCAAAGTGGCAAGTAAAATATCCCTGTTCCTCAAGATTGGATATTTTTTGTCTGGTACAGAGGAATCTTAATGAGCACATTGTCACTGCCTTTAAATACGTCACTCTGCCTCGTTTTCTGCAATCCCAGAAAATCTTCTCTGTGCTGGTGCTCTATCATATGCGTACATCAAGTATAGCGATTATCATACTGCATATTACACTGATTCTCTCTGCCAGCATTTTGATAATTTCAGAATTGATCATGGCGAGAATGAAATACCAGACATTCCACTCGCTTATTATTGCTGCAGTTAGAGGAGAATTATGCAGCCTCGTGGTGAAGCAGGATACATCTCAGGGATACACATCAAGGACATAAGGCATGACTTTTAGTCTAGTGATGTCACCTAGAATCTTCGGTTCTCAGCTGGCTTAGAGGTTTCAACATCATATTGTGTTTTATTGTGTGGTAGCTAACAAATTTTAAGAGGTGTCGTGTCAGGTTTGTCACTGAGTATAATGATTTAAGAAATATGAACTTCGGAGGCAGATTGATGAAAGGTCAAATCCTGGCTTAGCCACTGACCACCTGGGTGACCTGAGACTAATTCACTAGTCATCCTTAATCCTCAATTTCTGCATCTTGAAAATGGGGCAGTGTTGTCTACCTTACAAAGTTTCCAAAGACAGGATTAGAGAGTGTCTAGAGTGCCCAGAAAGCGAATGGTTTTAAATCAACAATCTTAACTAAAATATTTTATCATTAACAATCGATACATTCTCCACTAAACTTGAAAGTGGAGTGCATGCCTGTTATCCTGTAGGAAGAAATGGCTGGTAAATATGCCACTGTGAATTTTCTTTGGGATAACACCTGAGAGGTAGGACTGGGTCAAGCTGCCACTTCTCTTTAGAGAAAGTTCCCCCAGAACCAGGGCTTCAGGCCGGGGCTGGTTTCCTTGTCCTGGGGGCTGCCACTGACTTTGTGGCGTAAAGAACACTCATCCACATTCTTTTTCCTATGGATGCCCGAGGTGGTCACTGTTAGTCTTGCACGATAAATTTCAATGTTGATTGGAAAAGAGTGTGATTATGTTTTTAAATTTAATACGTTTGACTAAAGGAAATAACTGTTTAAAAAGGAGGAGAAGGAAGAGCAAGACCGTTAATTGACCCATATAATCCTCACAACTATTTGGTGAAAAAGTTCATTATCAATCCCATGTTATGGATGAATAAGGTAAGCCTCGAAAATATAAAAGACTCTCCCAAGGACACTTTTCTAATAAGCAGTGAAGCTGGACCTCAAATTTAGGTCTTAAGATGTAAAGTCTAGCTTTTGTTCTGCTTCCCTTTAGTGTTTTCATCAGAAGAGACCATTCAGGACCACCCATTTCAATGTTTCCAACACCGTGTCCTCCATAGCAGCTATGTTTTGGGAGATATTTGGAAAATACTTGGCTAAACTTTCCTAAATTAGTTTCCTTATTACAGCAAGAGATATATCCTTAAACCGTAACGTATTCATGTGAATGGTGCATTTCGGAGAAGTGACAAAGCATGCAAAGATTCTCCAGAGAAGCTTCCCCACAGATTCCCCATTAACATCCCTCTTATTTTATGGAATATCTATTAGCATTTCTAATATTTCTTTGAAAAATACATTCAAGAACCACTAAGCAGAGCTATATCAGCTTGTAGCTGCTAGATTGTTAGTGGTTAATTCATGTCTCTTCTAGAGTTTTGGTTGGATTCAACAAACATTTATTGTGTTTCTACTGTGTGCCATGTACCATGTGAGAAGGAAGGAGGGTAATGAGGAATACCGAAAGAAGACCACTGCTTTGTCTCACAACACTTAGAGTTAAAATTCCACTGTACTATCCTCCATTAACTTCCTTTCTTTCCTCTTGTGCTTTTTTTTGTCTTTCTGATAGTCCACCTTGTGCAGTCACAGTCTGAATCCAGGGGACTCTAAGGATCCTAACTCAGGAAATTAAGCCGCATTGTGGCATCACTTTCCTCCTTTAGAAATAAAGAATCTGTCATTCTTTTATTTATTCTCCCCATGTTCCTTGTGTATCTACTTTATGCCAGATAGTCTTCAAGGCACTTTGGGTACACCCATGTATAAATCGGAAAAAGATTTATGCCCCCATAGAGCATATATTTAAGCAGAAGTATAGACAGAAACATAATAAGTAAATGCTGTAGTGTAATAGAAAGTTATGGGTGCTATGGACAAAAGAAAAACGATGAGCAGGGCAAGGAGAGCTAGAGAGCAGAGGTGAAAGATGGGGGCAGTTTGTAGCATTCTTCATAGGTTCACCATAAAAGTATTTACTGATAGGGGAAGATCTGAGCAAAGACTTAAAGGAGTAGAGAGTGAGACATATGTTATCAGAGGAGCAATCAAGAGATAGGGAACAGCTAGAACAAAGGCCGTGGTGAGTTCAAGTAAAAGCAAGACAGCTAATGTGGCTGGAGAGAGTAAAAGCACAGCAAGAGATCAGAGAGGGCCTGGGAAGTTGCATGCATCATGCATGACTTCCTGGACTAGTCGAAGGACTTTGTCTTTTACTATTCTGAGTTCTATAGGGAGCCACTGCCTGGGATTGCGCAGAGGAGAGACATAATCTGATTTAAGCTATAAAAGAATGCCTCTGATTTTTGTGTTGAGAACAAATTCCAGGGAAATAAGGAGTAGAAGCAAGGACACTGTTAGAGGAAAAAGGTGATAGTGGCTCAGAGCAGGAGGTAGCGGGGTGGGGTGAAAATTGGTGGGATTCTGTATGTATTTTCAAAGGTAGAGCTGATGGATTGTTATGAGGTATGAGAAAAAGAAAAGTTGCAGGGATATATCTAAGGTCTGGGGGCTACTGGAAGGATTAAATTGCCATCCACTAACATTTCAAAGGCTTGGAGAGAAAGTCATTTTCTTGGGAGCATGTTGAGTTGGTGCAAGGGAGATGTTGAGAAGGCAGGTGGATCTACAGGTCTAGAGGTTATGACAGGGGTATATTTGCAGATAGTCATTTGAGGACATGAGAACAAATGAGATCAAGTCAGAGAAAAGAGAATTATCCTACAATCAGATTTGACAAGGCTCTACCACTGATATAAGAGGAAAACCCAAAGAATGAAGTGTCTATGGAGCCATTGACAAAAGAAGTGAGAAGAAATTATTTACAGTGGAATTACGGTTGTACCTGTTCTGATTAATAGCCAGCAACACAGCTGCTAATATGAGACACTGCAATCACAGTGCTTTCAGAACACTTACAAAACTGAGGGAGTAAAACTTACTTGTGTGGTATTTGTATAATGTCTGTCTTCTTCACCATATCATAAGCCACATTCTTTCATTGTTTTCTGCTACATTTTGAGCTCCTAGAAGAGATTGACTGACTGTAGGTGTTGTCACAAATATTTATTGAACAGTGATTGAATATGTACAGAAAAATCAAATTAGTCAATTACTTATCAACACTGTGGAGGTATGTGCTCACTTGGCGTAAAATCCACTACTAAGCAGTGGGGTATACTCTGAACTGAGGGAGCCGGACTGTGGAAGTACCGAATGCACTCTCAATAAGGTCAAATCAAAGGCTGGATCTGGAAGGGTGAAAACAATTAAAATTGACAGCCAGGTGAAGACAGAGTCATCTAGCCAGCATGCTATCGTGTTTATTCCCTCACAGACCAGTGGACAACAGTTTTCTTTTTCTAACATTATGCACTGTAATCATCCATGGTAGACAAGATAAAAGCTGTGCCAAAGTTATTGATTAAAGAATCAGAATGAGAGCCTAGATTTTGGCATGATAGTGAGTGATATAAAAATATGCTGAACTATCTGTTGAATTTATGATAAGACACTAAACAAAGAGATAAGATTCTGGAAACTAACAGTACTTAGTAGACACATCATATTTACTGCTTTCAGTAGTACTTAGCTGTTTCTTATGAATGATTTTTAAGGTGTGATTCTACGGATCAGCATTTGTCAAAACATATTTCTAAAGAGAAAGGCTAAAATCATTGAGTGTGTACATATTTTAATGGAAACGAGATATTACCTTTAAGTTTTTACATCTTCTAAAGAATTTGTTATGATTTTATGATATTTTAACACAGTTTTACTAAAGATGGCTTTCAAATCATGCAACAATCTTGACTCCGTCATTTGGTCATAATATATTTCTCCTTATTTCCTAGGCTTAGAGAAAGGAAACTTTTATTTCTATTTCATCCACAAGCACTGTTTATCACGCACTCTGAACACCCACAGAAGTATAAAATTCATAACGGAAAGGTAAAGCCACTTCCAGTTCACTTGCAGATGTATCATCCTGGCATTACATTTGTCCTTGTTGACACAGGCTATGCCAAATGCTAACTGAAGCTCTCAGAGTCGGTCTCTCCAACCTCGGAAATGCCCTCCTTCCTGTTTAATATCTATGACCTTTTGTGACGTCCAGTAAGGACAAATTAGAAACAGCCAAGCTTCACTTCTAGGTTTAGATCTCTTAAGTTGGAAAAATAAAAATGGACCCGGCTGTAAACCCCACAAATTTATGAAGCCATTTTGCTTGCTGTGCCACTGAGCGCACTCTTGAAAGTGGAAAGAGGAATATCTCACTCCCCAAGAGGGTGATCAAGACTGAACCTCTGGGTTCACCTATGAGATGAACTACAGAAAAGTCACTCAACTTTCCTATGTTTGCTACTGAAAGTGGCTCATGCAGCACAAAAGATTGACGTGGAAAAGTTGGGTCAGTGAGACGGATGTGGTGCCTGCTGCTGCAGGGCTGTCTGCTATCACATTGACCATCTCTGCTTAACTCCACCAGCACATCCCGCCCCCCCCCACACTAACTGCACACTGGCAAAAGTTAAGGGTAGGAAAAGAGGACGTGAAAGCTTGTACATATCTTTTATTTTATTGCTTGTAAAATTAAAATGAGGTTTCCAACTATGGTAAAACTTATACCTATTCCTTAAAGGGATATGGAAAATGAGAACAGTAGATTTTAAAAATTCACCTACTTGGCCCATTTTTCAGAAAAACAGACTTTATAAAGACTTTAGAGCATTTATCTCCTGATCTTTTTCTGTACACATATATTTAAATGTCTATTTTTAATGTTCAAAAGTATTATTCACTTCTTTTAGAAAATATAAATTATACTGAAAAGAAAAAAGTAATGAGGAAAGAGATTATAGACATGAAGTGTAGAGAACATGGGCCTAATTTAAGAAGAACTGTTCCTAAAGAAGAAAGAACTCATGCGTGGGACGAGTCATCTCTGAAACGCAACCGAAGGGAAACTTCTTAAATTGATGTAGAATCTCATTGTGATTATCAAAAGGCAGGACTATATTCATGCAAAATTAATGACAAAAACTCTACGTATGGCAAAATATGGTAACATTTCTTAAAAAATAGAGGAATAAAGGGAAAAAATGTCCAGTCAGAAATAAAAACTACATTGTGTATTGAGAGCTAAAATCAACTTAATTTTCTGTCCCTGTAGTAACAATACAGTGAATAAACAAAAGTGACTTACCCTTTGCCCTGGGAAATGCTTGTTTCCCAAGACAAAACTATGAACCAGATAAAACAGCTATCTAATCAAGACTAACAGCTTGGTCATAAAGACTCACCCTACGGTTCTTGATTCACTGCGCCCATCAATCCAGATGTATGAGCTATTAACTGCCTGGTCTCAACCAATTCCCCAACTTGTAAGATTAGCCTTAAAATAACCCAGCTCTGGTTCTTAACCCCAGAAGACATTCTCCTCTGCCTTTCCTCTTCTACTAAGACTTCCTCTTCTACTTCCTCTGCTACTGAGACTCTGACAACGTGGGTTCTCCATCCTTACAGCATATCTAATACATTTTAGCTTTCCTTGAGCAATGTGTTCTTCTGGTTATCTTTTGAGGGGTTATCGGTAGACGCTACTAAAGAACCAAAATCACTCTTTCTCCAGATCCTTCATGCTCTGGTCTAGTTTTAAAGGTCTTTTTTTTTTTTCACCTTCACCTTTGTTTTAAATATCTGCAAGGTTATTTATGTTCTTTACTGCCTCCAGAGAAGGAGATGATAAATTCTACCTGGCCATTTTCAATTTCCTTTCAATCCTTTCTTTTTTAATCCATGTTTATTTTATCTCACCTTGGTGCTGTCTCTTCATCTCTATTTATTCCTTATATGCCTATGTTCTTGTTTCATTGTAATCACGTCTTCTTGAATACAGTTGGATTTTTATTAATCACTCTTCTTGTTCAATTAGTAGATGATTTCCATCTGCCTGATGGGTGGCACATTGTCAGTCTACAACAGGTTTTTATCAAATGCATCCTTCTTTGACTAAAATGGGATCCACCCTGTCCTCACTACCCACAGCTGTGATACACTGAGACAAGATGAAGCACAAGGGAAACTGCATCCCCCAAAGGCCCTACTACGAGTACTCCTGTCTTCAATCCTATTGATAGTTTTAGCATTTGTGGACTACCATTCCCTGATATAAGTTTCCATTCTGGATTCTTCCTCTCTTCCCAAGCTTACACAGATATCACTACTTCTGTTTGACATTCTGTGGGAATGGGAAAATTCATGTAAGAATTTGAGGCACTGTGTTGTGGAGATGTCGAGGGAAGATGGTACATATTTTGATCGCCTCAAAGAAGGCCCGCAATAAAGCAGTTGTCTAGGTTTCTGTTTGAAACACATTTTGCATTTCTGGCTCTAGGACCTGCTACTCTGTGGAATACAAGTGGCTGTTCGCAGAGTATACATGGTTCTGTGATTTCACTTCATACTCCAGCTCCAGCAGGCTCCTAATCTGCAAAAATATCTCCAGGTTCAGGGCATTAGTTTACTGTCACGCTGTTTTTGTATGGTGCTATTATGGCTTTCATCTTTTCCTTCTCTCTTTGTTCTTTTTGTGAGAAGTTGGGAAAGATAGAGTCAAAGATTGATCTTAGATTCACATCAATAGCCTAAATCCACAAGAATAAGGCAGAGCACAATTAACTCATTGTATTGATTCATAGCAGTATTCATTTACATTGAAAATATGCTTCTTCTGTCTGTCATCTATTGTGATCTTTGTAGCATTTTGCAAGACATCAGCTAGGTCCATTTTGCAAGATATCAGCTCTTTTCCCTAGTAACCTAGCTCAGTGTGGCCTGACCCCAGCTCTGTGGTCCTGCCAGGGGTCGCTTTCATTTCTTCCTCATGCTACTATCTTTGTCTAAGTTCCATGCCTTCATATCTTGCTTCAGTCAGTTCTGCCCCACCTTGAGCCAGGCCTGAAAGTCGGCCACTGTATTGGTTCTTCCTTCCTAGTAAAACAAAACAAAACAACCCCCCAAAAAACATTTATCTAATATTTTATGACTATACTAACTCTACCAAAGATTTGTGGAATTGAAAGGAAGGGTCAGTTCATGGGTTTCCAACTTT
The DNA here is from genome assembly GCF_021613505.1 of Equus quagga. Lineage (NCBI taxonomy): Eukaryota > Metazoa > Chordata > Mammalia > Perissodactyla > Equidae > Equus > Equus quagga. The sequence goes on from NC_060270.1 coordinate 67,656,482, forward strand.
CAATTATCCTGCTGTCTATACTCACACACTTAAGCAACACCAAATGATTTTTGCTTCTCTTATAAGCAGAGCAATTTTACCCATTTTCAGGCCCTGGAGCCTAAACTTCCATCCAGAAATGTGCTTATCAAATTACACTTTTCTCTACAGATGCTAAAAAAACAAAGCCAAATTTTCTCTATATCTCTATATTTACAGCATCTTTGGGTTGATGTCTTTGCTTTACAAAGCAGTTGCAGAGGTTGAGAAAGCAAGTCACTTTCTTAACCAGTACAAGTGGTTAGTGGCAGACATCCCAAACTGTGGTTGAAGGGCATGACATTGCTCTGTTTCCAAGGCCCAGGACTGAGAGCTCCAGCCCTTGCCTTCAATATGTAACCTTGGTACTCTGCTTGACTAGAGTGAGGCGCAGTTCCTCATGTGCAAATTGATGTAAAATTCATGTAGATAACAGTCATGTGATTGAGACCCCTATGGGTAAGGCAGTGCTGGACACATAATAAACACTTAATGTTAATTCTCTTCTTTCTCCCCTGATAATTCTCTTTTTCAACAAGGTGACTAGTGTACAACTTCATAGGTCATAGAAAAATGGATATTCATGACAATGTTTATTTCAGATGGACTTGGTGAAATGAGACAAGACCATTGTAGCAGGTAATTATCTTGTATGACTCTCCTATATGAAGAGGCAAAAGTGCACTGGCATTCTCCAGGAATTTTCTCTAGAGTGACAACCTCACCCTGTTACTACAGCTCAGTTGTTGCCTACTCCTGGAATCTTTCCCCTACTCCCAAGTTTATACCCAGTGTCTTTCCTCTGTATTTCTCCCCTAACTCCACCACTGCTGTTAGTATGTTAAATTGTTTGCCTGTTTACTCCTCCATGTAAATATCAGCTCTTAGAGATTTGTCTTTATCATTTCACTTCAATAATGTAATTACAGAAGTTAAATTATAAGTAACATAAAAGACATTTGATGAATGAATGACTATCAATCTCCTTTAATTTCAAAGTAAAATACTGTTTGGCACTACTAATTATTATACAATTTGCCCCAGATTCTTTAACTACATCTATCCAGATTACTCAATAGATATAAGAAAACATTCTTTCATTTCTTATTCTGCTCTTCTGCTCCTCTTCTTATTCTCGACTTTTTTTTTTTTTGAGGAAGATTAGCCCTCAGCTAACATCTGCCATCAATCCTCTCCTATTTTGCTGAGGAAGACTGGCCTTGAGATAATGTCTGTGCCCATCTTCCTCTACTTTATATGTGGGATGCCTGACACAGCATGGCTTGATGAGTGGTGTGTAGGTCCACACCCAGGATCCGAACTGGCAAACCCTGGGCCACTGAAGCAGAATGTGTGAACTTAACCACAGCACCACCCGGCCAGCCCCCTTATTCTCTGCTTTTTGATTCCTCTGTTCTAGTATCCCCCTCTAATCCCTAACCTTCAACATGCACTTCTTGCTTTGAAAGTCCGTTCAGACGAGCTTCTTCAATATACCAACTTGAACCTACTCTTCCCTACCTTTCATTGGCTCTCTCTGTTCATGGCTGAAGTTAGAGACAAGTTCATGATGGTTCTATCACACCAATAAGAGCACCACCAGGTTGGCTGGCCTGCCTTCCAGAGAAAGTGAACTTGACAAATGGTGGCCAGCTAATAAAGGTTAGATGTATAGTCACAGAATGGAAAGAGCTACCCCAATATGTGACCTCTGTCTTAACTTTAACCCTGGCATTGGGGTGAAAAAAAGAGGTTACCCCGAAAGGAATTGCATCTGAAACTAGGACACTTTCAGGGATCTGCAAAGTGTTAGGGAAAGAAGATAAAGAATATCTTTGGATTCAAGAGGTATCTTTTCTATAACATTTCTGCAAATACTTCCCCAACCCCCAAAAGGAATGAGTTTCTTGGTTTGATGTTCAAAACTTGTTCTCTTCTCTAGAGAAATGTAACTATCAAAGACATTATCTGCCATGTACAGATAAGATGATGTCTGGGGACGGTAAAGAAGAGTGTGAGCCAGTGTAAGTTGAAGTCTTTGGAAAAATGAAAAGTTTAAAGGGAAGCATTTCTAATGATGTTTAGGGCAGTAGCCTCTTTGGGGAAACACAGGAAAGACTGGCTTATCCGTATTTTTAAAATATCAGGGAAAGTGCTGAAAGAGAGGCCTTAAACAAGAGAGCCCGAAGGCAATCAATTTCAGCTACTCTCTTAGGATACAAAGTGCTATTGTGTGTCTTTTGGGGGCCCAAGAATTTTACTCTTCATCATCTGTATTTGGGTAGGAATATATGGAATCTTACACATAATATACTCTCAACAATGTTCTGTTAAATTGTAGATAAGATAAAGTAGCAAAAAAATTTTATGCACTCTTATTTTTTCTCTTAAAAAGTTACTAACGTCATGTCTCCTCATAAACTCCGGATACTGAAGTTTATTATTTAAGAGTTGCAAAAAAGTTGGTAGCTTTGTGTCAATTTGAAGAAATGTAAAAAAAGTAGTACATTTCATCAGTATGGAGGTGTGAGAAATGACCATAAAGAAATAAAGGATTAAAAAAAAAGCAACAAATCATTTGTATTTCCATAAGTTACTCTTATTATGTTTACCTACATATTTAAATGCATCAGAGAATATAATTGATACTTTAGAATTCCAAGTAGTCACAGTTGGGAGGAGATTAAATTTTCTTGATAATGCCAAGCTCACTTAAAAGAATTTACAACTTTTGTTCTTTCTAATGAATTTATTTTAGAAGTAAGATCGTATCCTTTTGATACTATCAATGACAGCAAAATTCATCATTTGAAAGTAGATTTAGGTTTAAAAATAGCCAGAAGTCATTTCAAAATCGAGTCTGGGGAATAAGTGAGTGAGCAAGCTGACTACACTGAATTGAGTTTACAATGATGAAAAAAGACTGGGTTAATTCTGTGGTTTGCATTAGAAATCTTAAGATCATTCCAGAATAAACATATCTCTCAGTGTTATAATAAAAGGAAATATCATTGAAACAAGTGCAATTCTCCATCTTGACTATTTTGAAGGAAAGGCTACTTAATTGGAAGTGTAGTTTCTAACATGTTAAAAAGAATCATTCTTCTTATACATGTGATAGACAAAGGATCAGTGCTTTTACTAGTACAGGGCTCAAATAATTGAAGAGAAAGCACTACCAACCTAATACATAGATGGGTAAAGGACATTAACAGCAACTGACAAAGGAAGAAAATCAAATGGCTCACACAAATGGGAAAATATGTAGTTGAAAGAAATATTTTAAGCTAGAGATGTCAAATTAGAGTGACAATTCTCTATAATCTCTACTTAAACTGACAAACATTTAAAAAATTAAACATTTCAAAAGTTAGCAAGATAGTAAAGAATGAAAATACTCACTTCTTGTAGGAGTTTAGATTGAAATGAGAATTCCTGAAAATAAATTTTAATTTTATTTTTTCAAAGATTGGCACCTGGGCTAAGAACTGTTGCCAATTTTTTTTTTCTGCTTTATCTCCCCAACCCCCGCCCCATACACAGTTGTATATCTTAGTTGCAGGTCCTTCCAGTTGTGGGATGTGGGACTCCGCCTCAACGTGTTCTGACGAGCGGTGCCACGTCCAGGCCCAGGATCCGAACCCTGGGCTGCCGCAGCGGAGCGTGCGAACTTAACCACTCGGCCACGGAGCAGACCCCATAAATTTTAATTTTTTATGTGGATTATGTACATGGATATATATAGAGAGAATTATATGCAGGTAGATATCTAGATACATAGTTGATAGATGATAGATAGATAAATAGAGAAGATAGACTATAGATAGGTAGGTGATAGATGAATACATGATAGATAAGAAAGAGATTAAAACACAAATAATGTTTAAGTTCTTTGATCTTATTAAACTATTTCTAGAAATCTTTCAGGAAATAATTCATAATAATAAGGAAAAAGGGAATTTACACAAATATATTAATCACAATGTTATCTACAAAAGTGTAAAACAGGTAAAAATCCTTGACATTGAATATTTTCCTCTTGGTATGTACCAGATTGAATATTAGTGATGGTTTTGTTTAGCTAATGTGTTTGGGGATGATTTAAAATTTTCTTCCTTCTGTGAATCTGAGTTTTCTAAATTTAATGTAGTAATTGCGAATTTTTGACAATTGGAAAATCAAAGATTTATTATTAGAAAATCCCTTTAGGGGCTGGCCCCGTGGCTGAGTGTCTGAGTTCGCGCGCTCTGCTGCAGGTGGCCTAGGGTTTCCTTGGTTCGAATCCTGGGCGGGGACATGGTACTGCTCGTCAAACCACGCTGAGGCAGCGTCCCACATGCCACAAATAGAAGGACCCACAACTAAGAATATACAACTATGTACTGGGGGTGCTTTGGGGAGAAAAAGGAAAAAAATGAAATCTTTAAAAAAAAATCCCTTTAAAAATTTCTCAAATCTTCTCAAATTGATAAAGAGTATCTTAAAAAATCCTCATAGCTAACATTATATTTAACAGTGAAAGGCTGAATCCTTTCTTCCAACATTTAGGGACACAACGAGGATACCACTCTCACCATTTTTGTTCAACATTGTACTGGAGATTCTAGCCAGAAAAATTAGGAAGAAAATGAAATAAAATGCCTTCAGATTGGAAAGAAGGAAGTAAAACTATCTGTATTTGAAGATCATTCTTATATGTAGAGAACTTTAAACAACACATACACACACATATTTGAGATAATAATTTAGTCCAGCAAGGCTGCAGAATCCAAGATCAATAGAAAAAATTCAATTTTTTTTATTAACAATGAAAAGTTTGAAAATAAAATTAAGAAAATGATTTACAATATACAGATGGTCCCTGACTTACAACGGTTCAACTTAAAATTTTTTTGACTTTAAAATAGTGCAAAAGTGATATGCATTCAATAGAAACTATACTTAGAATTTCGAATTTTGATCTCCCAGACCAGAAAAAGGCAGTATGATACTCTCTCAGACACTGGACAGCAGCAATGAGCCACAGCATCCAGTCAGCCATGCAATCATGAGGATAAACAACCGATACACTTACAACCATTCTGTTTTTCACTTTTGGTACAGGATTTAAAAAGTTACATGAGATATTAAACACTTCATTATAAAATAAGCTTTGTATTAGATAATTTTGCCCAACTGTAGGCTAATGTAAATCTTTTGAGCATGTTTAGCTAGGCTAGGCTAAGCTATGATGTTCACTAGGTTAGGTTAATAAGTGCGTTTTCAACTTATGACGTTTTCAACTTATGACGGGTTTATCAGGAGATAACTCCATCACAAGTCAAGGAAGAGCTGTTGTCAAAAAGAAAAAATAATTAGGAAAAATGCTAACAAAAGAAGTGCAAGACTGGTACACTTTAAACTATAAAACATTGTTGAAAAAATTAAAGATCTAAACTAACAGAAAGACATACTGTGTTCATAGATTAGAAGTATTAGTGTTGTTAGTATGGCAATACTCCCTGAGTTGATCAATAGATTCAATGCAATCTTTCTCAAAGTTTGAACTTCCTTTTTCTTACAGAAATTTATAAGTATATCCTAACATTTATATGCAAAATGCAAGAGATCCAGAACCCAGAATAGTGAAAACAATAGTGAAAAAGAAAAACAAAAGGAGAGACCTCGGGCTTCTCAATTTTTGAAGTACAGGCATACATTGGAGACATCGCAGGTTTGGTTCCAGACCACCATAATAAAGTGAGTATTACAATAAAGCAAGTCACAGGAATTTTTTGGTTTCCCTGTGCATACAAAAGTTGTGGTTACACTATATTGTAGTCCATTAAGGGTACATTAGCATTGTGTCTAAAAAAAACGTACTTACTTTAATTAAAGAATATTTTATGCTAAAAAATGCTAACCATCATGTAAGCCTTCAGCGAGTTGTAATCTTTTCACTAGTGTAGGATCTTGCCTTAACACTGATGGCCGCTGACTGATCAGGATGCTGTTTGCCAAACATCATTGTGATGACTGTGGCAATTTCTTAAAGTAAGACAACAATGAACTTTCCCACATTAATTGACTCTTCCTTTCGTGAATGATTTCCATGTAGCATGTGATGCTGTTTGATAGCATTTTACCCACAGTGGAACTTCTTTCTCAATTGAAACATGTTCTGTCTAATCCTGCCACTGCTTTGTCAACTAAGTTTATGTAGCATTCTAAATCCTGTGTGGTCATTTCAACAATCCTCACAGCATCTTCACCAATGGAAGATTCCATCTCAAGAAACCACTTTTTTTGCTCATCATAAGAAGCAACTCCTCATCCATTAAAATTTTATCATGAGATTGCAGCAATTCAATCAAATCTTCAGGCTCCACTTCTAACTCTAGTTGTCTTACTATTTCCCTCACATCTGCTGTTACTTCCTCTACTGAAGTCTTGCACCCCTCAAAGTCATCTGTGAGGGCTTGAATAAACTTCTTCCAAACTCCTTTTAATGCTGATATTTTGATCTCCTCCCACAAATGTTCATAATGGTATCTAGAATGGTGAATCCTTTTCAGAAAATTTTCAGTTGATTTTGCCCAGAACCATCAGACAATCACTATCTATGGCAGCTATAGCCTTACAAAGTGTGTTTCTTAAATAATAAGACTTGAAGGTTAAAGTTACTCCTTGATCCATGGGCCACATAATGGATGCTGTGTTAGCAGGTGTGAAAACAACATTTATCTCATTGCACATCTCCATCAGAGCTCTTGGATTACCAGCTGTATTATCGTTTTTTCTGAACAATAGATCTCAACACTGTTCTTAAAATATTCAGTAAACCAAGTAATAAAGAGATGTGCTGTCATCCAGGCTTTGTTGTTCCATTTATAGAGTATAGACAGAGCAGATTTAGCATAATTTTTAAGGGTCCTAGGATTTTCAGAATGGTAAATGAACATTGGCTTCAATTCAAAGTGACCAGCTGCATTAGCCAAAAATTAAATTGTCAGCCTGTCCTTTGAAGCTTAGAAGCCAGGCACTGACTTCTCCTCTCTAGCAAAGAGAGTCCTGGATGGCATCTTCTTCCAATATAAGGCTGTTTTGTCCACATGGAAGATGTGTTGTTTAGTGACGCCACCTTTGCGAATTATCTTAGCGAAATCTTCTGGATAACGTGCTGCAGCTTCTAAGTCAGCACTTGCTGCTTCACCTTGCACTTTTATGTTATGGAGATGCTTCTTTCCTTAAAGCTCATGCACCAACCTCTGCTAGCTTCAAACTTTTCTTCTGCAGCTTCCTCATCTCTTTCAGCCTTCACAGCATTGAAGAGAGTTAGAGAGTCTTGCTCTGGATTAGACTTTGGCTTAAGTGAATGTTGTGGCTGGTTTGAGCTTCTATCCAGACCAATAAAACTTTCCCCATATCAGCCACAACGTTGTTTTGTTTTCTTATCATGCATGTATTCACTGGAGTAGCACTTTTAATTTCCTTCAAGAACTCTTCTTTTGCATTCACACCTTGGCTGTTTGATGCAAGAGGCCTAGCTTTTAGCCTATCTTGGCTTTCAACATGCCTTCCTCTCTAAGCTTAATCATTTCTAGCTTTTCATTTAAAGTGGAAGACATGAGACTCTTCCTTACATTTGAATATTTAGAGGCCATTGTGGGATTATTAATTGGCCTAATTGTGTCTCAGGGAATAGGGAGGCCCAAGGAGCAGGAGAAAAACAGGGGAATGGCTGGTCAGTGGGGCAGTCAGAGCACACACAACATTTATCTATTAAGTTCACTGTCTTACATGTGTGCAGTTCGTGGCACCCCAAAACAATTTCAACAGTAACATCAAAGACCACTGATCATAGATTACCATAACAAATATAATAGTAATCAAAAAGTTTGAAATATTGCAAAAAATTACCAAAATGTGGCACAGAGACATGAAGTGAGCAAACGCTGTGGGAAAATTGGCGCTGATAGACTTGCTTGAGACAGGGTTGACACAAACCTTCAATTTGTAATGAACTCCATATTGACAAAGCACAGTAATGTGAAGTGCAATAAAATAAATATGCCTGTACTACAAAGCTATAGGAAACATGACAGTGTGGGCCTGGAATACAGAGAGAAATATAGATAAATGACATAGAATTGAGAGTCCTGTAACTAACCCTTCAGTGATTTTGACAAAGATGCCAAGACAATTCCATGGAGAAAGAAGTCTTTGCAACAAATGGTGTTGGGACAACTGATATCCACATCCAAAAGAACACATTTGGATCCATATCTTATATATTTTTCAGTGATCTAAATATAAGAGTTAAAAGTATAAAAGTGTCAGAAGAAAATAAAGGTGTAAATCTTCATGACCTTGGATTAGAGAACACTCATACATGACAACAAAAGCACAGTAACAAAAAAAAGAAAAAGAAAAAAGAAAGAGAGAAACTAGACTATATTAATTTTTTTAAAGTTATGGGTTAAAAAGCATTAATAAGAAAGTGAAAAGACAATCAACAGAATGAAAGAAAATATTTCCAAATCATATATCTGACAAGGGTTCAGCATTTAGAATATATAAAGAAATCTTATACCTCAGCAATAAAAAGACAAAAAGCCAAATTAAAAGATGAGAAAAGGATTTGAGTAGACATTTCTCCAAAGAAAATATACAAATAGCCCATAAGCATATGAAAAAATTCTCAACATCAATAGTCTTTAGAGAAATCCAAATCAAAATGACAGTGATATACAACTTCACATCCTCTAGGATGACTAAAATCTAAAAACAAAAAAAAGACAATAACAAGTACTAGTAAAGATATAGAGAAGTTGGAAACCCCACACATTGCTAGTGGGAGTGTAAAATGGTGAAGCCATTGGGAAAAGAGTTTGGCAGTTCCTAAAACATGAAATACAGAGCTACCGTATAACCCAGGAATTGTACTCCTAGGTAATTGCATTCAAAAGAATTGAAAATATATGTTCATGCAAAAACGTATCTGTGAATGTTCATAGTAGCATTATTCATAATAACCAAAATGTGCAAACAACCTGAATGTCCATTAACTGATGAATGAATAAGCAAATGTGGGTATATTCCTATAATGGAATATTATTTAGCCATAAAGGTAAATGAAGATCTGATATGTGCTATAGCATGTATGAGTCTTGATAACACTATGATGAGTGAAATAATCTATGCACAGCAGGAAAATATTGTACAATTCCATTAGTATGAAATGCCCCAAATAGGCAAATCCATAGAGACAGAAAGCTGATCAGTGCTTTCCAGGAGCCAGAGGTGTGGGGCATGGGAAGTGACTGCTAACAGGTATGAGCTTTTGTTTTGATTGATGACAATTTTTGAAATGAGATAGTTGTGATTGTTGCACAACTTTGTGAATATACTAAAAAACTTTAAACTGTAGCTTTAAAATGGTGAATTTTATTATATGTGAATTATATCTCAATAAACAAATATACTTCCATTTCAAAAAGCTACTTCTTTTGTATTCACACACATTTCCGCTTGAAACGCCGTCTCAAACCCTTGGGGGATAAAATAAATCAAAAAATCATCTGCTAGATGATGAGCACATTTAGAAAACAAATAGGTCATGAATTCTGGAAGCCAGAATTATGCACTTCTTTTTCACTCTCTATTTTCTCTCCTATAAGGAACTATGTGACAATAGTATGTGGATTATTGAGGGTACAAATTTTACCGGAGATGAATTATGTATGTGTGAGTGCATTTGTGTCTGTGTGGGTGTATATATAAACACACATACTGACATATTCACCTATTTAACTACCTAAAGTGCTGACATCAAAGGGCATTGTTTACAACACTAGTTTTAAATTAGCAGGTGATAAAGAGTCTGGATTAAATGACATGCAATATCAAATAGAAATATCAGTCAAGGTAGGAAACACTGAGTATAAAGAAAGAGTGTGAGCACCTGGGCAGCATATGACCCTACCATGGACAGTGGTACAAACCTATGGGATCGGTAGTCCGGCCTTCTGGCCATCTCTGTTCACTTCAAAAGCATACACCAGGTTAATGTAGAGAAAACTGCTCAAAGGAATCACTCCCATGTGGGGCAGTTTCACAGCTTTCTTCTGCGCAATTCTGTAAGCCTCTCTCTGCCCTCCCCTCATCTGCCTTTTAGGTTAGAAGTGCTGCTGGACCTGACCTCTTGCACAAAGAGGCCCCCTCACTGGTGCTCAACCATTAGCACTCAAGAGGCCTTTTGCCCTCTCCCTTCACTATTTCAGACTCTTTTCTGTTCTCCAGTTAAGAAGAGGTAGGAAGGAAGAGAAACAGTGAACACCATTGAAGGAGGCCTTAGCCTGTTTTCTGCCAGGTTCTCCCTAAAGATCTGGAAGTGGGTTGGGAGAAAGTTAGGAATCATTCAGACTCTCTTGTCTGTATTAATTTCCTATTACTGATGTAACAAATTACCACAATTTAGTGGCTTAAAATCTATTATCTTACAGTAGTGGATTTTAGTGATGCTGTATTCAAAGTAATTTATAAGCATCTCAGTAGTGAAATCAGCAATAAAATAACATCAAAGTTTGTCATTTAATAAATAAATATAGTTTCAGTTATTAAAAACAAGTCTTGATATTTTCCCCTAGCTTCCAACTTTATCTGATATTAATTATGAGAGCAAGGATTGAAGAATAATCACTTGTAGTTTATCTTTAAAATTAGAATCAATAGAATGTACATATTTTAACGTGTTATTAACTAGACAGCACTTTTAAGATTTCTATCTACATCACTTTGTGCATTTTATTTAGAAGTCAGAGGTGCTGCTAACTGACATGATCACAGTGTTTGTACTTATATTTCATTCAGATGCATTATTTTATTTTCACTGTCCACCTTACCTTCTTTCACATTAAAAATCTATCTATGGTTAAAATGGAAAAGAAACCAAAGTAAATCATAACAATCCCAACTCACAATCCTGCTAATGATTTTGACCTTCAAGACTCCTACTCTTACCTCAGTGACGTTTACTTACCCAGTGCTGGGGGTTAAGTATTCCCTGTTTTGCTCACTGTCTGGCCATCCTCACCCCCCAGCCAAGAAAACACATTGGAATACAAGTAAGCACGTGAGTGAGAGGAGTACTTACTCTCGGGATACCACTGGGAGAACCTTGAACGCACCTTAGTTTATTTTAAAAAGTAAATCCTTCACAAACTTTAGCACTTTATTATGATAGAAAAATATTTGCAGTATACTTTAGAATTGATCTCAATTCACTGGGGTGGCAAACTGTTGATTTAAAACCAACACTTCGATTCAAGTGTTAGGAACCTGTCTCATGCTCAGTAATTTTCAGATACGGCAAAGTCAAACAACTTGGTTTTTTCCTCATTGTTATTTCTTACTTTTAGCAAGCACTTCAAGGTGATTGAAATTTTGGGTAAATGTTAGTGAGTGGGAAGGAAACAGGCTAAAAATAGAAGAGGAATGGATAATTTTACTGAATATAGTAAGAAAAGGAGGCCATACTGAAGCATGGAAAGAGTTAGCTGTGTGTTGGCAAAGTCATTTCAACTCTCAGTCTTCGCTTTCTCCCCTGCTTTATTCCAATTAGTTTTGATGGATGAATGGGATGGTGGATATGAAAAACACTTTGAAAAATAATGGCTACCATATAAATGTAAGGACTTATGAAGACAGTTATATCTGTACTGTTAATACATCCACTACGTTACTTTACCTACGAAGGCTGACATTTTCATAGGCACTTCTTCCATTTCTGTTCAATTCTAAAGCCCTGTTCAATTTTCCTGTAAAATCTCTCTTTGGGAAAGTCAGAATGTTAGTGTCTGTCCTCCACCATGTTAAGGATAGCAGGTCTCCGCTACCACACAAATGATAATAAGCCTGCCATGATGTTGTCCTGGTTTCCACTGAGGTTTTATTTGGGTCACAGTAATAGAGGAAAATATGAGCAAAAGAAAATTGTTTCTTGGAAGGCTGCCTGACAATCTCATAATGGAGGGGACTAAAATGCATATTCTGACATAGTTATTTTAGAAAGATAAGTGTATTCAAATTTTAGTAGTTTTAGCAAAAACTTCCACGGCTTTAAGTCAAAGGACTTTATTGCCCCAAATCCAAAGGCCTTTGTAACTTCAATGTTTCTCACAACAGTCGTCTACTTTCCTTTCCCACAGGTATTAAGGTAGTCTGGGCTCAAGTTGTCACGTCCTTGTACGATCATATTACTCTTCACTTTGGTTTCCCCCTCTTCTTTCTTTTCTCCAACCTGGTCAACCAACTTCTACAGGATTTATTTTCATCTACAATTTTAATCACATTACACTCTTGCTTAAAAATTGTTAGAGACCTATTCTGACTTATCATTGAACAAAGTACCAGAACATTTCCTGTCATTCAGGCTAGGATTGGAGGGATCCAAAGAGTTCTACCACGTTCTAGCTGAGCAACCTTTGGCAAGATTTCCATCAACTTCAAGGATTTCCTTCATGTAAAATGGATGCAAAATTTATGTCTTAAACTTATGGCATAATTAGATAACACTGAATAAATATAAAGCATTTAGCAAGATGATAGTCATCTTCCCTCTCTTTCTAGCCCCATCTAATTTTTCCCTCCACATGCACCCCAAGTCCCAGACAGACAGGGTTATTGGCTCTTCTGTGAAGAGGACACCTGTGACTATATACCCCTCTTCTGGGCTTGCTTGTGATGTTTCATCCACTTGGAGACTCTTCCCTGTCCCCCACCTCCATAGGACCAAATCACGCCCATCCTCAGGGCAGTTTGAACACTATCTTTTGCATGAAAATTTTTATTCTCACCTGATTTAGATTAAAAATTTCTTCCTTTGGATCTCTTTAGCATTTCTCTCCCATTTTCTCTTGCATTTCATTTCCGTTATAGAAATACTACCTCAACCAGTCCTATTGGAAATTTTTAGCAAAAATCTTATCTTCCCAGTGATATTGCGTATTTCATTCTTCTCTTTACCCTCTGCAGGGAGAAAAACATTGCCTTACAATTTGCATTTCTTTGGGGAGAGGTCTTGCAAAAGAACAATGCTTATAAGCATTTAAAAGGAGTGATAAAAATAATAGAATTCTGAATCCCTTAATATAAACGGAAAGAAAGATGAAATCTACCATATAGAAACTATCATTTCCCTTAAGGAATTTCTACTCTAAAGAGAGAAATTCCTAGACCTCATTCATCTTATATATAAGAATATTGAGAGCAATATTTGTCCTTCAAAAATATATATATATATAGTAGAAATTAAGTATAGCTGAAAAAAAATTTTTCTCCCTATAGCTCTGCTTTTTATATGTTTGTAAAACAACCTTTCAGCAGTTTTGAACACAAACTTGAGCCCTGCTCTAAATTATTTTATTTTAACGTGGAATACTCAATTCTCACAATAATCTTATGAGATAGGTATTTCCATAATGTTCATTTTGTGGAGCAAAGTGAGGAAGAGAAAAAGTAAGCAACATGTGCTAGGTCACATAGCTATTAATAACTTTCAGAGCAGGGATTTCAACCCAAGGAATCTGCCTCCAGAGCCTGTTTTCAACTGCTTTGATAAACTTCCTTTCAAATATTGTATTATTCTTATTGATTCTCCTCTGTCAAGCAAAGGTTTTATACTCATAGTTGGGGCCGCATATCAAAAAACTTAATGCTTCACTTTAGGAATTTCTGCCCGTGACCATTGGATGTGTCACATGCACACACAGACACACACCATTAGTGTTTGGCTGAGAAGCAAGTTTACTGCTTTAAAAATCATTCTGAAAACTTCATAATTATAGCATAACTTCGAGGAGGAAGTGTATTTTGTGCAGGGCACGCACGTAGCTTATCAGGAATTTTAAGCCTCGTGAACAGGCTCCCTGGGGATGAATTCTTCACGATGAGCCTTCTACAAAGAAACATCATCCTCGCCTACCCTCCTGTGTCTAAACTTAATGTTCTCTTGGCTCTCTCCCATGACTGCACTCCACTCTGGTACATTCTGCAAACAATTTAATCCTATTTATTACTTGTTTGTTATTTGCATGTATCCTCCTTCTTCTTATTTCATGTTTTCATTGCTGGAGCCAGCGTGGCTGTGCTTAAATCTTAAGCCCACGACTGGTGTGGCTCACACTCACTCTCTCTGTACAAAGCCCTGAACTGTCCCACTCACTTTAGAGGGATATGAGAAAAATGGGGCACAGCCAGGGCCGCTCACCCTCCCAATAGAGAGTTACAGTCACAACTTCTTCTATTTCTCTAAATAAATTTCAGTGAAGGTAGCCAGATTCTTAGTTATGAATCCTTATCGTTCTTTTCAATATGTGAATAGTTAGAATATTAATTATTCAATTGCAAAGGAAGCCTGGAAATGACCTCATCTCACTGACTGATTTTAGAGATGGAGAAATGAAGGTCCAGGCTGGAGAAGTGACATGATCAATGTGGTTTATTATGTTAATGCATGCCGGAGTTAGAGCTCACAGACAACGTTTTGACTCCAAGATTAATACTTTTTAGCCAGTTTTACTATAAGCCAAAAAAAATCCCAAACGCTTCATGAAGGCACATCATATCACAGATACATCATTGATGAGAGAAGCTTTTATGAGATTCCATCACGCGATTGTGAATCGCTTCTTATTTTCCATATCAGTAGTCATGATACTGTTTCAATTTCTCACCATCTATTCCTGGAAACCCTGTTACAGAATGAATGGTTCTGTCTTTATTTTCATTCACTTTCAAACTATCCTACTTAGAGCTGCGATAAAACAGTATTTTATAAACTGTGTGTTTATGTCATTCTCACTCAAAGGATTTCTATCAAGATCTCTTTAGTTGCCTTCAAAATCACAGAACTACAAAACATTGAGGTCAACGGGAATTTATTTTACAAAAGAGCCCCTTCCATTGTGAAAAGTCAAATTCCCCTCTTTCCCCCTGAGGTTTCCTCCAGGAAGCCCTCTTTCCTGCCCCCTCTATCTGGTCAATGATCCAACGCACAGTCTCTCTCTTCTATCACATGCAATACATTGTTTTAAGGTTGTTAATTTACAGGACTGTCTCACTTAAGGGACCACAAATTCTTTAGAGGAACTGACTCATTCACTCTCCAGCCCCCAGTGACTAGTACTTATCTAAACTGGCTCACCACCTTTAACCCATACCTCCAAACTTCAGAGACTCAATGGACTGTCCATTACACTTGAGCACTTCAGGTATTCTCTCTGGGTCCTACCTTCCATTTACCACAGATCTCCTCACTCCCTTTGCTGTCTTTGTTCCAGTCACATTTCCTCTAACTTTAACTTCCCACAGACCCATTTGGATCTGACATGTACACTTACGTGCCTAGAAATTTAATTACTAAGGCCCTGCCCCACTATAACAAACGCTAGTTCGGCATTATATCCACTCTGGTTTGGAAACTCCCACTGTGTCAGAGCCCTGGGCTCCCAGCCTGCCCAGGAAGTTGGTTCAGTTCTTCAGGGTGAAATGCCATTGCTGCCAGAATATATCCGGAATGCATGAGCTTATTATTGATCAGGTGGTCCCCTAGAGACTATGACTCCATGGAATAGGGCCATATCTGACTTGTTCACCTTCATGCTCACTCTCCCTCATAGTGCTTGACACGCATTAGATGATCAATTTTAAAATATTAAAAGACAAACAGGTTAATGAATGTCAATGAATGTATCCATTTCTGGCTTTGTCTTTTTTGTTTTCAGACTCTATCTACTTTTCCCAAATTGGACTTCCAGATCCTAGCACAAATAGTTTCTCCTCCTTCTCTCCCTACCACTGAAACCTAACTCAAATCTCTCTTCTCTCTCTCTCTCTTTCACACATACAGATACACACACACACATCCAGACACACACACAAAGGCCATAATTTTTTTTCTTTTATTTTGACTTTCAATTTGAGTAATTGAAGGTGGAATGTCAAATGAGCGAGTGCAAGGATGAGGTCATGCATTCGTGCCTAAGCTATTGGAATCTTGACAAGTGTTGTCTAGTTAATTCTCAAAGCCTTGCCAGGAGGCGGGGTTGGCAGGCCTGACTGCTTATGCTGTCCTCACGATCTCAGGGTGCTGGGGAGGTTGTCTAACATCTACACACAGATGCTACTCCAGTTTCCTCCTCCTAGACCCCAGGGTCTAGGCCCATAGGTGACATCTCTTTGTGTAGATGGAACCTGTGTGGGACTGGAATTGGCCACCCCAAGGTATGCCTCTTTGGCATAAGGATTATTTTGGGCTGGTTACTTTTAAAAATAGCAGATAGGAAAGAAACTCTGGAAAGCTGAATTTACCTCCCCTTTGTAACAGACATTTACATCTGTAAAGGAAATCTCTATCTGTAAAGGTGTCTCCCTCTCCGTACCAGGAAGAAGGGGGAATGACTTTATCGCCAGAAACTCTTATCAATGCAGAAGGCAAGGACTTAAATCTGCATACAACTTTACTCTTATTTACTCTACTTTTCTGGTCATCTCCCAAAACTGATTCCCCTACCCCCAACATGCTCCTTTGCCATTAGCTGAAGATTGCATTTAAGGTGGTGGCTTTAGCCATTTTGGGAGTCGTTCAGTTTGCCTGAGCCTCTCCCATGTATACACGTTATAAAGCTTTGTTTAGTTTTCTCCTGTTATTCTGCCTCATGTGAATTTAATACAATGTCCAGCCAGAAGGACCCAGAGCGGGTAGAAGAAATGTCTTCCTCCCCTACAAACCCCTGTCTCTGGCTCCTTTGCCATACTTGATTCTCTTGCATAGCTTAGTTGAGGCAAGAGATATGCTGCTGAATGATATGGTTCATAGGACACCAAGGATTCTCACACTTGTACCAAGACCTTATTCACATTTGTTTATAAGGTTAGCTACTGGCTTAAGTCTATGGAATTCTGTTCTGGGGGATTTCCCTATAGCCTTAGGACCAAGTCAGGCAGCTATAAGTTCTAAGAACTGAGAACCTGAGATGTCTGTTTAGTAAATTCCTGACTTCCATGAGAACTTCAGCACCCAGATCAAGTTCCTCCCCTGGCAAGGTGTCTATGACCCATCTGGGCTTATATGGTAAATCTCTCCTGTGTGCTTTGTGCATTAACTTTTATAATAACACAAACTTAAGGGGATTATTTGTTTAGAAAATCACAGTCTCCTCCACTGCAGAAGCATAGTCTCATCCATCTTCCTGTTTATACACTGTAGCACCTGTGCAGTGTCAGTCACATATTAGATGCTCAGCTAATGTTTACTGAAAGAGTCCTTTTAAGTGCCTGGAATTTTAGAGACAAAGCACAAGAGTGAAAGGGGACTGCAGTTCTACAGGCAAGGTTTTGTGATCCAGGAGGAAGTGTCACTTTCATCAGCTGAGCACCTGCTCCATCGACATGTGCTACACAGAAAATTTCCCCTGCACAGGGAGGTCATTGCAAAACAGCTAATTCAATGCCTTATCTCTCAGTCAATTTTTCAGTGAAACTCCTCAAACAGAGTCAAACCAGCTGTAGTAAATAACCTTTTCACACACATGCTTATAGTCCTGATTATTATTAGTATTAATTTTGTCTTAATACAGTTATCTCTTTACTACTTTAACTCTTTACAGTACCTGCCTGTATTACCTGGTATTTGGCTGTAGTGAAATTTCTTAGGGTAACCTGAGTGACTACAGATGGTTAAGCCCACAGATTATAATAGACAGAGACTACCTAGTGGATGACTTGCCTGACTTCTGTATTAACCTGTGTAGTATCTGGTCAGCCCTGGCAAATTCTGAGTGTGTCATCTACCACATAAGAATAATTTGTTATGAAAAAATAAATCAACAGGAAAATAGCTTAGAAAAGCAATATAAGAATTTTAAATTTAGACCCTCAAATTCAGGAGGCTCTAATAAAATCTGCTCCAACTTCCTGTTTATTGTATTTTAAAAGATCTAGAATACATCAAAAATCATACCAAAAATTAGGACTGACAATCAATGCGATACTGGGATCTGGGAGGCATTTCCAATAACTTCCAATCAAACTTGCTTGAAAAATACAATCTCCAGACCACCACTTCTAGATGTCTATTAACAATTATTTTTCAAATTTTCTCTAATGAGTATGTTATTTTATAAATGGAAAAAAAAATTTTTTTCAAAGATTCCAAGTGGAATTAATCTTTTTCCCCTTCTGTTAGAAGATAAAATTACAAGGTAAAAAACATTCTAATCCTTTCCTTTATTTTTAGCCCCAACATTAAATTTCTCCCACATCCTTCCCCCTGCATGGTGGACCTGTTTCCTCCAGCTCATCCTCTGTGGAGGTATATTGCGGTTAGCTGCTCTAAAGACTCTACAAGGACTCCAGAATGACTGCTTATCTGGGTCCTAGAATATAGTGACTCCAATCTCCCCTACAGAGCATTCCATTTTCCCTTAAACTAAAACTAGTAGCCATTCATTTCACAGTTGATCTCATTTCCCATGGTGGCACATTCCTAAAAACTGAGAATGCTTCATGCAGCATCAGAAATGTATATCCCACCAGTGAATATGGCTCCAATTTTCTGTTTGGAGGGCTTGTACACTACATACAAATGCCCACGAATATAAAATGTGAGAAACACTCAAAAAACACTTCAATTATGAGTAAAGTCTTTTTTTCTCTGGATGATGTTGACCAAAATATCCAAATTCTTATGCATTTGATTGGTACGAGGAAAGCTTATTTGATGAAGAAGTTGAAGCCTTATAGCCTAGAATGTCATCTCAATGCATGTGAGATAAGGTGTCTGTTCTGTGCTTGCACTGAAGTGTCCAAGGCAGCTGCTCAGAAATTAAAGGTGGGCAGTGGAGTAGAGACGCAGGGCCCCGCAGGTGTCTGATGCCACACTCTTCTAGTTAGATACTCCATTAAATCAGCTCTTCAGCATCACTGCTAGTCAGGGAAATGCAAATTATGGTGACAATGGGACAGCATTTTAGACCTATTAGACTGGAAAAGAGTAAAGGCTTGACAGCTAGTGGTGATTGGTGTGCAGGCAGAAACAAGGGTGGGTCCTCTCAGACACTGCTGGAGAAAACATGTACATATTGTTTCAGTCTTTTAGGAAATCAATCTGTCAACATCCATTTCCTTTAAATATCACATACTTAACAGTGTAGAAATCTCACTCCAGGGAAGGTAAACCATAGAAATCAAAGTGGCAGCACAGATGGATATAACTGCAGAGGTGCTTATTGCAGCATTGGATGTTTGGACCTAAATAGAAACAGAGTGAATGTCAATAGGAGATGATGGTGAAAAAGACTAACACATCTATACCCTGGAAGACTGTGTGGACGTTAAAAAAGGGCAAGTTAGTGTCTTATATATTGGCTTGAAGGAAGCAGGGAAGGGGATATGACAGGATCTCAATTTATAAATCAAGGAGTAACTAAAAATCTTACGCATGCCTTTTAATATATGGTTACAAGATAATGCAATCAGTTATAAAAGGATGTCTGTCAGACTCTTAGAATTGGCTGTCTAGAGTAGTGGTTTTCGCTCGAGGGCAATCTCCGATCAGGGGACATTTGATAATACGATGAAGACAATTTTGGCTGCCAGAGACAATTTTGTTTGGTGGGGAGGAGCTACCAGCATCTAGTGGGTAGAGGCCAAGGATGCTTCTTAGTATCCCACAATGCACAGGGCAGCCACCCATAACAAAGAATGAGCTGGCTCAAAAAGTCAGTGGTGCTGAGGGTGAGAAATGCTGAACTGGAGAATGAAGACGGAAGGGGGAAGAAAAACATGAGAAGGAGATGAGTAAAGTGAAAAAAGAAAAATGACTGTATATTTATTTAAAGGAGTCTGTGTCAACATACACGCAGACACACCCCAAACAAACAAATACAACACTACAAAAATGAAAACAAGAGGCAGGTATATGCAAGTCTAAACTGAAACGTAATATAATGTACCTGTCTTGAAGGGTCCCATTTCAGAGTTTACCCTTTCTTCATGTAGCCAGGAGGCAGAGCCCTGATAGGAAGGAGTCTTTGATACATTTCACAGGAGACCTATGAGACCTCTTTATCTTCTTGGTGTCATGTTGAAAATTAGTTGTTTGTACACATTTTCGCCATTTACCATATCAACATCCTAAAAATCCCATGAGCAAAGAATTGCCATCTGCTTTGGCCTTATGTATTAATGATGATGTTAATTAATATGAAAAACCACTTACAGAAATTAAGCAGTAGAATTACTGGGCAGGAAAACATTTATAGATATCTTGTCACTCACTCAACAAGTGCTGGCTGATCATTCACTGTGTCGGATGTGTGCCAAGTGCCAAATGCAAGGGTCAAAAAGTGACGGCAGCACCATCTCTGCTTTCAAAAGGCAGGTCATACACAGTCCAGGAGCGAAACAGACAGGAAGTGAAAAACAGCCCCAAACTGCTAGGTTCAGCTATGAGTGATCAGTTCCACCCCAGGAGGAGCAGGTGTTAGGAAAGCTTCATGGGGAGCTGACGCTTGATGGACAGTCAGGCCAAGAAGATTCTGTAATCACAGCAGTGGCAACAGGTTTGAGAGAAATGGAGGGAGACACAACTAAGAGAGAGAAATGACAAATTGATTGGAAGTCGGGGATGACGGAAGAAGATGAAGGAGACTCAGGCCAGCGATTAACATTGGAATAAGCTGGACTACTTCACAGATATTCTGTCCCAGGACTTTCCAAGGATCCTTTTCCTATTCTCAGACATGATCTGAATCACTAAAGTAAAACTGTAAGTACTGTTTTCCAAACTCTTCCCTTGGTTTATTAATAGCTGCAACAATTAAACTTAATAGAATTTTAGACATTCTTTAAAAATGATAAAGCCTGACTGTGGAGCATAAAGGAATATAATTATCTCATTATTTCCTGATCACGAGTCTATGCACTGTACCTGGAATGTAAGACAGATTCATCCATACTTTGAGGAATTACTGATTATATATGTCATACTTTTAGCACATGGCTTTATTAAAATGGGTGGTATAAATATATATTCTGCTTGAACTAAAGGCATATTTTAACAGTGATTTCTATCTTAACGTCATTTAAGGTTCGGGTATTAACTTTAACATAAAAATATTGGCTGTTCTTCATAGCAAAGGAGCCTTTATGATTTAGCCCCTGTTTGGTTCTCTCTGTCATCTCGTCTCTGTCAACAGCCCCACGCTGCAACTCTGTGGCCGGCAATACTGAACGGGATACACTTGTGTGTGCTCTTCTCACTGACTGCAACTCCTTTCCTCTGCTTCGCTTTCTCCAGAGAAGTCTCAGCTCTTCTTCTGAGTTGCTGAAATGATGTGTCTTCTGAGAAGCATTAACTGGGGAAGTTTTCCTTTCCATTTCTCCCATGGAGCTTTGCACACATTCCACTCTAGAACTTATCACACATATTGCAGTTAAAAAATACATGTGTGAGTGTTGTCTGTGCTTATCTGTCTCAATCAAATGCCAATTTCCCATCTCTAGCACAGATTCTGGTACATAATAGGTAACACACACACATCTTAAAATATAAAGATGTATATATATGTGTGCGTGTGTGTGTCAGGGTGTGTGTGCATGTGCGTGTATTTTAAATCAGTGACTTCAGAGATCGCCACATGGACACCTGTGCTTGTGTCTGTGCTTGTAGTCTCTCTTAGACTCTACTAAGTGTCTAGCTTCTATTTAGATCAGAAACATGTATAGAAATTATGGACGCTGGAAAAGTAGAAAAATGTATTTGTTTATTCTTCTGCTCAAAGACTGATTGCTGATATTTGTTTTGATGTTCTAAAAATCTTCTTAAAAAATAATGCAGACTACTCCACTGACTCTGAGGTTGGAGACAGAGGAGCCTATCCGGGCAGCTGTGTTAATAATGGTTTGCAGCGTCCTTAAGAGCTGGGCTTCTGAGCTGACAGCCTGGAATCAACCTAAGCTTCTCCACTTAAAAGCTGTGTGATGTGAGGAAATTTGCTTAACCTTTGCAAGTTTTAGTTTTGCATCTGTAAAATGAGATAAGTATAGCACAGTCTACAATTAAGATTTCCAAAAGAAGGTTTGAAAATTATTATTATTATCCTTACGGTTAGTATTCTGATTAACTCATTTGGTGGCAAAATCTGATCTGAACTTAAGCTGAAGGTAAAGTCTGTCCTGTAATGATGTGAAGTCTTAGTGGAAGCCATTTAATGTATACGTTCATATACTCTTTGGCAGAAATATTCATTGTTTGAATATGGCCAGATCCCGGAGGAGATGATACATTATATACAGCACATGCTTCATGTAACCTTTCTAAAACCCAAAACATTTTGGATTCTGAAATACATCTGGTCCTAAGAGTTTCAGATATAAAATTGAGGACCTATATCTACCACATAAGTTCTTGTGAGCATGAAAATAAAGCATTGAGTGTAGATCTGGCATATAGTGAAGACTCTGTGATGTCTGTCATAGGTGCATGCTCGCTATCATGGACATGAGCATGCCAGCTTACATTTTGTAAGATACATTATTTGTTTTAAGGTGAACTTTTAGCAATCCTGTGACTTAGGCATTGTATAGGTATTTATCAGCAATTCACTAATGTGATAATTGAGATATAGAAGGATTGGGCAACTTTCACATGAAGAAAAATGAGGTGATTTCACTTGGAATCATATTTGAGTCCTCTGTCCGCAACCTCGCTCTCTTTGGCAACACCCAGCAGGTTACTAAGCTTGTCCAGGAATGTTCGCTCTGCAAGCACAGTGAGGATCACATTTTACATCAGCAGATATGCCACACAGTACCCAGCTCCCACGGGCCTAACTCGGTACAATAATGTAACAAAATAGTTGGCAGTTGAGAGTGGGATGCAGAAGAAGAGGGAGTAGGTGATTTAGTTGGGGGTCTGTCTCCACATCTCTGTGGTTCCCTGAACTGTGCCTTCCTCTGTATCTGGGCCCATCCTCAGGCTGCTCCTGGGAGTTGTGGAAGTTGTTCCAGGCCGCACATCAGCAGGTAAAAAGAGAGCCCATGTTTTCTGTTTTCCTTTTTTCTCAGGAAGGAGGAAACTTTTTGCTCAGAAGCTCCCAGCAAAAAAACTTCTCATGCTGTTTGTGCATTTGACACACAAGGGAATACACATCTGAAATCCTACAGTAGGACTCACTGACATGAGGAGGTAGATTTTTCTTAATCATGCAGGCCCTCACTTTGGAGAGAGGGCTTTTGTACTTGCATGTTTACCTGAAAATCGCTGGAGGAGATCAAGTAGCAACTAGCCACCTGACAGGCCTGCTGCCCGAGGGACAACCATCTTGAGGACAAAGTTGGACAAGAACAGCAGTTTTCAAAAATGTTTTTAAAGCAGAAGAAACCTTTATACATAGACACACACACACACAAATCTAAATAAACCATCTTATGAAAGAACACTATTAATAAAACGGAGAAGTGGAGCAGCTCTGACAAGAGGAGATAAAGCCCTGTTGCCCAAGGCAACCTCTGAGGCATTTTCTTGGAACCCTTGAGATTTGAAAACTACAAGCCACATGGTCTCTGAGTCTGCTTTCAACCTCAAAATTACATACTCTACATAATCAAGTTTTCCTTTAATTGGAGGAATGATAGCATAGGCAAAGCAGAATCCAAAAACGAACCCAAAAGAAAGGCTTATTTGCTTGTTGTATGCATACTGCATGTCATTTACATACATATACCTATATTATCTATGTGTTCTGGCATATTCCACTTAAATTTTTTCTTTTACTATTTTCAAAGTAAAAATTGTCACAGACATGAAAAACCATTATTGATGTATATTTTAATAATTTTATGGGGAAATTTTTCTAGTATAATGTAAACCATTTTAAATACACTCTTAAACAAAGTAGGATATACATGAGAGAATGGATGGATGGATGGATGGATAAATGAATGAATAAATCGATGGTTGGATAAATACGTATATGGATTAATAAATGGATGGTTGGATAAATACATATATGGATGGTGTTTAAAACACCAAACCAAGAGTGGGATTATGAAAGATTTTAGTTTTCTTCTCTATATATTGTATTTATAAAAGGAGCATGTACTACTTTTATAAATGGAAAAGCAAATCCATGAATATTTTTAATTTGAAAAATCAAAATGGGAATTCTGAGCTCAGACTTGGAGAAGCTGGATGTGATCAAGTGGTGGCCCTTAAATACATTATCCATGTAAAAGGAATTCAGGCAATTGGTACCTCAACGTGTCCCTTCAGCTAAAATCATGAATCAACTCTGCACTGTGCCTGCTCCCAAAGCCAAAATATGAGTCTCTTAGGGTCCGCTATGGAGATTCAAACAAGTCACTACAAATCAAGCAGAAACGGCTGTTCTCGTGGGCTTTGGCAAGGCACTTTCTAGTTTGAGCTATGTTTCCTTTACCCCTGAAGACTAGGAAACTACAAGTTGTGAAACTTGAAAATCAGTAATAGAATGCAGACAGAAATTCCCCATTTAAGTAATTCAGATGAAGGAGCAAGAGATTGTATTTTGCCAGCTCCAGACCTGCATTTCTGAAAGCTTGAGAAAACAAGCCATCATTATCACATTATTCTTTGTGAATCCCCTACAGTGCTTGGAAAATATACAGCATCTGGGCTTTTCCTACAAATAACCCAACCACGGTATTTCTGAAAAGATCCATTGGGGCAACAAATCAAAGGCTACTTTGAAGGACAAGGAATATAATATAGTATATATTTTTTGTTATTAAGAAAAGCAATTGAAGTCTGCAATTTAGCCCTATCTGAAGATGATAAAATGAAGGAAACTGCTAAATTCATCTACAAGTATAATTTTGGTCTCCCAGGAAAACCACTAACAATTGAACGGAGAGCAGGAATGACATAGATTTAGGATTTCTGGTATCCTGCCATCCCAAACTACCACCATCCACTCCCCATGCTTGTCCCATAGCTTTGCTGGATTCCAAATTATTCTCTTGGGCCAGCTTGCCTGGGATATATGTAGCACTCCCAATTAGTCAGATGGCCGTGAACAGGATGATCCAGACAATAGCGTAAACCTAAATTCTTGGCAAGTGCCCAGGGTTGAAGGAGTGTGAGACTAGAGCCAGAAATTTGTGTTTGTTTTTTTTAATTTTTAAGCTAAAAGACAAAAGTAAATACATTAAGGTAGAGATATCGAGAGCAGAAACTAAATTTTGGGTTTCTAAGCAATTCTGTGAACAGAAATAGAGTTCTTGAAACTTCATTTTCTCTTGGTTGCTGTTAATATCTCTCTTGGTTGGCTCCTGGCCTGATGTACCAACCCAGTGTCAGGGCTGGGGGTTGACTATGTCTAATGAATTTCAGTGATATTAAAATTATGGACTGCATCTTGAACAATTTCCCATCATGATAAGGGAGAATCTAGAACTTTTGCTTCTTCTGTTACAAACATATTTAATAATCTGATTCCTAAAAGTAACTTAAAACAATTTTTTTTCCAACCACTCCGGACTGGGGATTAATCATATAATAATTGAAAGTGGTTACCTCATAGACTATTTTCAGTATGAATTGAATGTGCAAGCCTGAGTGACTCTTAAACATTGATGATGGCACAAGGTTAATTGAGAAACAATGACAAATGTTCTTGATACAATGGTACAAAAGAATATGCTATTTCCAGCCCATTCAGAGCCTGAGTCCTATTCATTGAATTGTCCCCTGATGAAAGGACTAATCACTAGCAATTATAATGCTAAATTCTTACTCAATAGCAAAATCCACTCTTGCCCCAATCCCAGGTATCTTCAACCCAATTCTTATTTCAAGCACTGTACTTTCTATTGTTAAAACATACTTAATGCCTTCAAGGACAAAGAAGTTGCTCATCAGCAAGACATATAAGGTCTTCCATAAACCAGTCCCTGTCTGAAATGCTGGCTTTATGGCTCACTGAGTCACCCCTTCCAATCCAGCTTCTACATCTTCTAAGCTGTTTGCAGGTTGTTTATTCCCTTCCCTGCACAATGTTGCTTCTTGCCTTCCATTTCCTCTCCACATCTCTTTCTACTAATTTTTCAAGACTCTCTGGAATCCTCATTTACTGCCATAAGTGAGGGTTCCCATCTTGGGACCCCACCGTACTATGAACCTATTTTTATGATCACATCATAGAACATTCTATTGCTCCTATTGTTTGAAGTATTTACCTCTCCCTATTAGATTTCATAAGAATGGAGATCATGTCTTATCAATTAGGGTAATCCAGATCCTAGTATAGAGACTAACATATAGTAGGGCATTAACAACGTTTTTTTTTTTTGAATGAATACACAGGTGACCATCAGATGACTTGTACAAATGATTTACCTTTTCCTGTGCTAACAATAGCAAATTGAAGAACTTGAGGATTGTGGCTTAGGAGTTGGGTAGTGCTGTGGTTTATGAGTTGTGTTCTCTAAAAATTTGTATGTTGAAAGTCTAACCCCCAATGAGACTGTATTTAGAGATAGGGCTTTTAGGAGGTAACTAAGGCTAGGTGAGGTCATAAGGATGGGGTCCTAATCTGACAGGATTGATAGTCTTGTAAGAGGAAGAGAGAGATGGCACTCTCTCTCTCTCTCTACGAGAGCATGCACCAAAGAAAGGCCACATGAGCACACATCAAGGAGGCAGCGTCTACATTCAGGAAGAGGGCCTTTACCAGGAACTCAATTTGCTGGAACCTTGATCTTGGACTTCCTAGCCTCTAGAACTATGAGAAATAAATTCCTGTTATTTAAGCCACCCAGCCTATGTTATGGCAGCCTGAGATGATTAATACAAGCAGCAAGGAAAAATGATTTTTTTTTAGATATAGTCTAAGAAAAACAAGAAGAAGAAAAGAAACTAATATGAAGAGGCTCTAAGGAGAAGTAAAATAATAAGACTTGAATTTCTTAACATTTCCAGTGTGAAAGAACTCCATGGTTGTTGGAGAACTTTCTAACTATTAGGGGGCATAGACTGAGTTTTATTTACAGATACTGTCTCATTTCAATCCAAAATTTTAAAAAGTAGTAGAGAAACTGTCAAGGAAGGGGCTTTGTCCTCAGGGTACTTAGGCACCTGCATAAGGAACAGGGTGAGTAGGCATCAGGGTTCAACTCCACACCTGTTCCAGTTGGCCAGCTCCTGCCAAGTTACGGAGCCCACTGCGAATCTGGGCAACTACTTAATGAAACTTCATGTATCTATCTATAACTTTCAAAATAGCTCTTTCAATGACATTTGACACTGTCCTTGAAATCATTGCATATTTTTCTTAATGAAAGATTCTATAAATCCCAAGGGGCCTTTGACAACCCTCTAATAGGAACATTGTTTGAAACGATCTAAAAATAAAAAGTTAAAAAAAAGGGCTTTTTGAAAGAGTCATTAGGGAAATTGATGAGGCCTGTTTTCTTTTCTCACTTGCTCCAAGGGCTCATTAAGGGAGGGGTTGAGTAGAGTAAAGGGGGCAGTGGAGGAAGGGAGGGAATTAAATTATAATGGGAAATTATGATTCTAGCTACTCTTGACCTTTCCTTCTGAAGGGACATAAAGATAAAGGTTATTATTAATAGAGGGGCAAGAGTTTACCAACCCACTAAGAAGGAAATTCCACACATTTGCATATTTTCTTTATCACTTGGCACCTTCTTCCTCCCTCCTTCCCCACCTACCAAAACACACAGACACACAATCACAAGTGGCCATGCGTGCACAAACATACACACACACGTATACATATACCTTCACATACAATCCAACTCAAGGATCTTAGTATGCAGCCCGCATATGCCCGCATTAATACCAATACAGTCATGGGAACCACCTTGAGCAGCTGACTTAGAGTGACTACAGTTTCAACAAGCACCTCAGAGGGTTCTTCTCTATAAACTAATATTTGAGAACTACTCATCTATCTTTACTTAATGCTCATAAAAGATAACAGATTCTGATCCCTTGAGATGAAAATTGCCTACAGTTGCTGACTGTGTAGGCTACCCACCTTTCTCTGTGAGATAAAAACCTGTGCTTAGTGATTATCCCAACAAATATTTCCAATGCCTACTACGTGGGAGACATTGTCCCAGTTACTTGGGATAAATCTATTGGATAGAAAAGGACGCCAGCTTCGTGGAGCCAGCATTTGTCAATTCTACACAGAGCTCCTTTTCTATTCCAACTCTCAACTATCTTGGTGGGAAACTTGGTTGGCGAGGAGCGTAGGCAGTGGACACAACCCTAATGGACGCCTGATGCAGAGCAGCGGAAGTTCAGGGGAGGCACAGCTCTGGTTAAAGGCCCCGGACTGTTGATGTCTTGGAAGCCAGGTCCAGCCCTGACTCTGCCATGGACTGGCTGGGAGTCTTCAGTCAGTCACTTAACCTCATTTCCCCTTGTGTTCCACATGCATCTACTAAGTTAAAATAATATCTATCTTCCCTCCTCCAAAGTCTGTCCATGAGTCTCAAATATGAAAATAGAGGTGATTTTCTTTTTTTTATCTAAGTGGATTGACAAATGTTACCCAGCATCATACAGCATCTCACTCCTGCTATTACGTCTCTATCAACTTTTTCTAATATTACCAGCTCCCCTTTACTGAATATCCGTAGCATTTGCTGGGCTCTATAAATAAATAATCTCGTTTAATCTATACAACAGTTCTTTATAGATTTTACTACTATTTTCATTTTATAGACAAGGAGCCCAACTCTGAGAGTCAAAGCAACTTGCCCAAGGACATGGTTCGTGGAGATTTGATGCCAGCTCAGTCTCATCCACAGACACATGCTTTTTCCCTAATTCATAGTCTCCATTTTCAAATTCTACGAATCTAAAAAATGATTATTCAGTACAATATGTGGGAAGCTTGCCAATTCAGTGCTTTACATTTATATATTGGTTTATTTTTAATTCCCCAAAGAGTAAAACAGCTGATACTTCATTTAGGAGATAAATCTATAGGTCAAGAAGCAGGTTTCCTCTCCCTGATTCAGCTTAACTTCTTATTTTATCACTCAAACAAACTGATCCTGTACTTTTCCTGTGGTAACCTTTTAAGCCTTTTTAAATAGTTTCTGGCTTAAATCTCCTACGCTGTAATTTTCCATGCATTTGGTTTGAGCCTTCTGGTAATTCAAGTTGTTACATAAAATAGTCAATAAAATTCTTAACACAACTGGTTTGATTTTAGTTAGCAATATTGGGATTGGCGATCCATGCTAAAGGAAATGGAAACCGAAGAAATTCAGTTTACTAGCTGAGCAGGTAACAAGGAATTCTGTTAGAAACCAGGGTGGAGGCTGGGGAAAGGCTTTGGGAGCAGAGTCAGAAACATGGCCAAGGGGCCGAGACCAGCATCAGGCTTGTGAGGCCACAACTATTGTTCATCTGTATATAGGAAAACGTGACTTGCTTTTTTTTAAAAAAAAGGTCTCCCAATATTGGCAATGAAGGGAGAGTTTTCATGTAGGAAAAGGATGTTCATGTCGGCCCGACATTTTTCCCTTGAAATTCACTTTGCTATGGGGAAAACTTGTTACTACTTACACCCCATTAATATTATGGTCAAATATAGAGTCTTGAATCTCTGCCTATACCCTGAAGCACAGAGTACTTGAGACTGAAACTTTCAGAGCAAGGTTTATCTAACTGTAAAGTGCTTACAAATCACCTGGCAGCCTGGTTATATATTGCAGGTTCTGATTCAGTAGGCCTGGAATGGGGTCTGGAATTCTGTATTTCTAACCAGCTGGAGAACCTGCCACCTGAAAAGCTGCTGTCAGCCCTCAGGCCAAACATGTTTCTAAGTCCTGGCAGTGCATTGGAGGAAGACAGAAGAATGGAAGTTTCTGGCAGTAGTTTGCTTAAATCTTCCATCCTCAAGATAAACTCTAAAGACCTTAATGCGGCCTACCAGACCTTTGTTTCTGCTGTCTGCCCATTTTTCCTTCCCACTGCTACCTCTTCTGCCTCCAGCTGGCAGCCCTGCTGACCTTCTTTCATTATACCGAGGATTCACGTTGCTTCATCCTCCTTGCCTGCTCTGCTCTCTGCTCTATAACCGGACCACTCTCCTATCCCTAAAACATTAGTTTAAATGTCTCTTGTTCCAGGAGATCTTTCCTACCCATGGAGTAGGTGAGCGCGTGCAATGGGTTCCCTTAGCACTTGTCATAGTTTATTGGAATTAATTGCCTTTCTTGTGTTCTTGTGACTTCATGATTGCAGGAATGTTTGGACCTGATGATATTGTTTGGAGAATAAGAAAACAGATTTCTGTGTGTACGAAACCTGAGATAAGATGAAACACTCCAAAAGCTAGTGCAATCAAAGACAGGTATATACTGACCTGGCTTTTCTCATCCATAAAGCTGGAATTAATCATGACTTTCCTACCTCACTTCTAAGAGAAAGCGGAAGTTAATGTTAAATCATCGATGTGAAAGTGGTTTTAAATGGGTAAACTGGTTTGCAATAATGTGGCACAGAGAGTTAACCCTGACCAACTATTACATGAGTTTCTCTAAATTTCACAGCCACTCTTAAATTTAGATTGGGGCTGTCCAACTAGTTCCAGCAAATAGACACAAGAGAAAGTGGTGTATATCACTTACAGAGCAAGACGGAGGCCATCGTTCCAAATGGCAAAGCTGTAAGCTGAAGGGAGTCTGCCCCATCCACATCCAACTACAGTGTGAGAAACAAACTGTTGCATTTTGCCTTGAGATTTCACAAGTTTGCCCTTTGTGAACAGTTAATATTAATTACGTAGATTAATATAGAAATCAGTACTTTGAAGTGAAGAGCTTCTGGAAAAAGAAACAAAAAAGAAACAGAAAGAAGAACAAGCAAATAATTATATGTTGGTGTCTGAGCTTAGTGATTCTTTGGTGGATTGTGCAGAGTCTGATACTGTAAACAGAAAAGATGGAGATCTATGGTTGGCAGTGGTGAAACCTTTAGTGAAATCATTAACTTGGAGGGCAAATCACATGCAGAGTGGACTTATGGCTTAAGGGAAGAGGCTGGGAATCAGAATATGAGAAGTGTGTATTGGCTTTGTTGGGGCCCAAGGCAGGCCACCCTAAAATATCGCACAAGAGTATATTGGTTATTTAGAATTAAAGTTATTTGAGGAACAGCTGATGCAAAAAGGGCACTTTAACCCTCTGTGTTCCCCCTGAAAGCAGGAAATTAATCTTCCATATAAAAGGTACCCTCTCTGCACCAGGAGATAGGGAGACATCCTTATTACCAAAGATGGGGAATTCAAAGCGAAGAAGCCTATATAAGCAAACTTTATTATTTTTTTTACTAATTTACTGCCCTAAGCCCAAATTCTGCATGGATTTCTTAATAATTAAGCACCCAAACCTAAGTTTCTTTGTGCTGTCAAATCCTCACAGGTGTACTGTTTCTTTGTGTAAGAAGTGTAAAAGCTGCCTGCTTTGGTTGCTTCTCTGAGCATCATTTTATGATCTCCTGTAAGTACATATTAAATTGTTTTTTTCCTGTTACTTGGTCTTGTGTTAATTTTATTGTTAGTCTAGCCACAAGAACTAAAGAGAGGTAAGGGGGGGCATTCCTCCCTCCCTGACAGCTTTGTTTGTTAAGGTTTAGAAGAAAGAGACAAGCTTCGGAAAGAATCTGACAGTTTACATGCAGAAATAAAAGGACTTGAGAGAATACAGAAATTTAGGGTCTTCTTGATTGGAAAAAATTGAATGCCTCTAGATGCACTGTGGAAATGATGGGTTTTTAACAAAGACTTTGAGACAAAAAGGTCTGGTAAGACTTCCCAGTTAGATAAATAAATTCAAGGCAAAGATCAGATTAAGACTGTCCATAATCATTTCCAAGTGTTTTTCTAGATTTGTCTTTGGATTGAGGGAGAAAGACTTGGAGAATAGAGCTACTGAGACAGAAGATAAACATTTCAGAAAGAACTTTGGTTATGGTTACTGGCACATCGAACCAAGCAGAAGCATATTAGCCAGGAGTCTTCTAGTTTTTAAGGCAAATACAAACATATAAATATAAACATATCATGAATTTGGAGCAACAAAGCCTTTTAGTGTTTGACCCTTAAAATATACCTTGTGGCTCCAACTTTCTGTGAACAAGAAGTGAGATGTGAAAGTCATATATGCCCCAAAGTGGGCATACCCCCTGTTTTTCATTTTTGCTGATGCCAGGGAAGATGATAGGACAGGAAGAACCTCCTAGAGAGGTGTCTAGGTCCAAGACAGTGATGGAGAAAATAGCTGCTCCAGAGAGCAAATCAAACCCCTATCCTCCAGGGTAGGAGGACTTGCAGCATTTTCCCAGCAAGATTGCAGGATGGCCACAAGCCAGCGACTGCTGTGTAGCATTTGTCCCTTCCCCAGTCTTCCCCTCTCTGAATGACAGTGTCTATTGCTATTATTCTGTACCCGTTCCACCTTTGAATGTTGGATGCATGTGTGTGTGTGTGTGTGGGTGGGTGTGTATGTGTTTGTGTATGGAGTGTGGGGGCAGATGATGAGGAGAGGAGATGATATTGGTTGTTGTTTTCTTCTCTTAAATTCAAGATCTTTGTACCAAGATAAGCCACATCCAGACTTTATGGAGATACTGACAGCAGGACTTGAAAATAGATGCAGCGACTGGATGAGGCTTTGCAGTGTCTTCACTTTGGAAGGATATGAGAAGTCCAGTGCGTGGGGAGATAGCAGAGGCTGGCAGATAATTGGTGACTGAAGGGCAGGTGGTGACAAAGATAGTGTTCATCAAACATCCCATGTCTTCCTGTATTTAACCATGAAACCAGATCTGCTCAGTAGACTGTTAGGGTATGTATTTTGTGCCATTTCTGGGTAAGTAAGAGCCAGTGTGCATGCACCCACCATTTTGTTTTCCTGCCATTGCCACTTTGCAGGGTGCAAAGTACAAGATGGCACATACGGCCATGCAATTACTTCTGAGGTGACTTGAGAAATAAATCTTTGTGGCTTTAAACCACTGAGATTTAAGGGGTATTTTTTCTGCTGTGGGCAGCTAGCATTAATTACTTTAACAAAGGATGTGAAAAAATGAGCACTAGTATAATCAAGTGAATAGCAGCTTATATGATATGAATAAAACCATATAAAACATACAGAGAAAAGACAGAAAGAGAACAGACCAAAATATTAATAGAAGGGAAAGGAATAATATAAATATGTGTAATTGTTTTTTAAGACTTTCTTTGTTGAATATACAAACACAACAAAATACTTAGGAGAGGATTATCCACAAATTTTAGTTGCTTTTTTTTTTTTTTTTTTAAAGATTTTATTTTTTCCTTTTTCTCCCCAAAGCCCCCCGGTACATAGTTGTATATTCTTCGTTGTGGGTCCTTCTAGTTGTGGCATGTGGGACGCTGCCTCAGCGTGGTCTGATGAGCAGTGCCATGTCCGCGCCCAGGATTCGAACCAATGAAACACTGGGCCGCCTGCAGCGGAGCGCGCGAACTTAACCACTCGGCCACGGGGCCAGCCCCAAATTTTAGTTGCTTTTTAAACACCTGCAGGATTCCTTTAATTGCTCATTTCTTGCAGATGATCACCTCCTCAAAAGGGGCTGAGGCAAAATCAATCCAAGTCAAAATGGTAGTAACTACTGACGTAGGACAATCAGAGGAAAATTAAGTCATTTGTGAAATAATAATATACTTGAAGAAAAATTGTCAGAAAGGCTCCCTTATACATTCAAGTTTACAGGGAGGAAACCAAGGCTTTGCGTGGTAGAGCTCTGTTCTCTCCTCCACACCACGCCGGCCATTTCATATCGGTGACTCGCCCCACCTCTGCTCAGGATGAGCCCCAGTTAGATATTTGAAAAAGAATAGAATTCTTCTCAATAAAAAGCAATCCAGAATGATTTGCATGGTTACTCAAAAGAAAAAAAAATAGGTTTGAGAACCATGTTCACGCTCTACTTTCTAGTTTTATGCAAAGCTTTAGCTTCAAATATTAAGTATAAAGAAGGGATGCATTATTCTGAAACACATACATGTGGCGTATACTCCCTTCCACATTCGAGCAACAGAGTAAACTTTTTTATTATAAGAAAGTAAATTGGCTTTTATGATCATACTATTTCACGCTAGAAAATTCTAGTAGCTGCCCATAGCACTTAGCATAAAATTCAAACCCTTCACCAAGATCTATAAGCTCTAGAGTCATTTTATCCTCTATCTCTACATTCTCTTTTTGTACCTCTCTCATTCTTATTTTGCTCCCAAACTTCAGTTACTGGCTTTCTGCCAGTCCTTGAAACAATATGCCAGGACTCATCCTGCCCCAGGGTATTTGTACTTGCCATTTTGTCATTCCTGCTGCTTGGACTAATTTTTCTCTGGTACTAAGGATGGCTAAATCCTGCTTAGCACTATGCTACAGTCCACATATCATCTTTCAGAGAGGCCTTCCCTGACCTCTTAATACAGAATATTTCCACATCTAAATCCAGCCCAAGCATTCTTTAAAATTCTACCCTGTTTTTATAACACTTGTCATTATTTTGAATTGCCATATTATTTTACTTTTTATTACCATTGTACTTATGTGCCCAACACTGTGTTTCTGGGGACTAACATCATG
Source organism: Equus quagga (assembly GCF_021613505.1). NCBI lineage: Eukaryota > Metazoa > Chordata > Mammalia > Perissodactyla > Equidae > Equus > Equus quagga. Next base: position 67,691,204 of record NC_060270.1, read on the forward strand.
TCAGCACACAGAAAATAAGGTATCAATAGAAATATCTTCAATGAGTACAGCATGTAGAATAGTAGCACGAGTGGTAGTCTCAGCTACAAAAGTGTGAGTTAATACAGCGAGAGTATCCATACCAGGTCAAATAAGACCTACCTCAGTTTAATCCAGACGCCCTCCCCCATGCACCCTGTCTTCTCTTCCAGCTCTGTTCATGCTAGGATCAACTTCCCAATCATCTCTTCATCACTCAAATACACAATGGTTTTCCTAATCTGAGGGCTTTTCTATGTGTTCCTCTATACGTACTCTCTCTCTTTGCTGTCAAACTACTCAGCCTCCCGAATCAGCTCCATTGTCTTGTTTCTTATGAAATCCATCCAGTTCCTGCTCCATCACCAACCTCCTCGTATTCATTGCCCTCAGGTGCTCTACCATAACCATTGCAAGTGTTTGTGTTAATTATCTCTGTTTGCATTTCAGCCACTACCAGAAGAATCCCTTAAGGACAAGGTCTCTGTCTTATTTACCCTGACATCTAGATCATTATGCATAATGCCTGAAACATGGCAAATGCTCAATGACTCCCTTGGATTTAAAAATATAATTGATTGAACAAAAAATGTAATTATTTAAAGATAATTTTCACGAGTACCATTCACATTATTTGCTTAACATTATCTTTCTACAAAGCGTCATTGATAGGGATTTAACTATTTTAAACTTAGTTTAAATCAGTTTTTTAAATTATGCATTAGATTTTTATTACTATTATTTCCTGAACTTCAGAGAACATATAAAATCTTTTAAAAGAATTTGATGTAATTTAATTTAAAAATGCTCAGATTATAGGATTCAGAAACTCCACTGCTTGGAATCTATCCTAACAAATGATCAGAATTGCAGATGGAGTGATATCCATTTAATCTGTGTAATAATGAGGACAATAGGGGAGACAGCAATGTTCTAAATTCTCTGCAGTGAGAGAAGGGGTAAATATCTTACTGCACAACATAACAGAGATTATTTTCTAGTGTAAAAATATTTTTAAAATATTATTACTTAATATTTATTAAATCTATGATTTATAAGTTATTTATTAAAAATAAATTATTAAAATGTTTAATTACTGATTAACATCTAACAAAATATAATATATGATATAAAATATAACATATAAACAATATAAAATATGAATATAATATATAATAATTGGTGAACTTTCTAAAATTAAGAAAATAAACTATTTTTTCTAATAAAATTAGTTCTAAAAAATACAAATAACAATTATCCAGTACATTCAAGTAATTTTCTAAAAGCTTGATATGGATGATTTGATTATTAAAAGCAAAGCAAAAAATAGTCATTCTTGTCATGTATTCATATACTTTAGTCATTGCTTTAGCCCAATCTGTTATACCTCATTATTATATTTTTCTGAAACATTCACTTTTTTCAACCTTGTCATACTATATTATTTTTAAAAATAAAATTGATTACAGTTTTCTTCATAATTATAGTTTATATATCAGAAATTGTTGACATCCAATTGACTCTTCAATAGACCATAATATTTGTAACTGTGAAAATTCTCTATACGTGCTGAGGTTTCCAGTACATTCAGAGAAAATATGCTAAATGGAGGATATTCTCATTTCTAATATTTTTTTGTATAGAAATGTTTACATATTTCAGCCGAAATATTTTATCTATGTAATATTTCTGCCTCCTTTCACAGTATCTTCTTCTGACAGATATTTTTACAGAGCAAACATCAAATAAATTGCCTCTATGGTTCTCTTCAATGTTTTACCAGATTTATATTTATGTGAAATCATAGGCTTTCTCAATTTCCTTCCCTTCTGATACAGAATATGAATTTATCTAATTAAAAACACAAGCTTCATGAAAACATTCTTCCCAGAAGTCAAGATATTCCAACATGCAATTATAGATTTTTAAAATTAAATTTTGTACACATTTGAATGTTCATCATGTAATTTGTTCAGATCCTCCCTTGCTTTTGTAGGAATAATTTTCAACATATTCCTCTTTGTTAGTTTTGTTTTCAATAATGGTAATTTTCTAAAAGCCTCAAAAGCTAAGGTTGTTTTGGCTCTACATTTGTTAAATACTTTGAAAGAAGTAATTTATTGAAGAATTTTAAAGATACTGGGAAATGTTCCCAATTCATCATTGAACAGGAATTAAAAAAATAAAAGATAAAACTAAAGAAAGCACCCTAAGAGAAACATTATGTAAAATATTCCTGTTTCACTGGTTCTAAGATGTATGTTTTTTTCACCCTGTGGTATGCCTGAAATCAGGGTGCATCTTCCCATCAATGGCTCACCCTTGGCCATCGTGTAATTGTTCTGGCCGCATGAAAATTGTGTAGGCGTGGGCAAAGTTAGGGCCTATCTTTGTCACTGTCTGAGCTACAAGCATTGTTGGTGCTACACGTGTTGAGTTTAGTTGCTGTTTAAAATGGCATTAAGATATTATACTAGGATTCAGCATTGAAAACACATTGTTTTTATGGAAGGGCCACGGCACAGAGGATGACATGGTGTAGGACACACAGACATTGGTGTGTCGAAGGTGACTCAGGACAGACTGACTGAATGTGAAAAAGTTTCAGAAATATCTTATCCATTTTACTTTGCTTATATTTTCTTTTTACGTATGAACAGAAATGATGCTATGATAAAAACCTCTGCCTACATAATTTAAGAGGGCCATTTCAAGACATACAAGATAAAAGTTCTAAGTGATAAAAAAGCATTGTGTCAGTGTTTACTTGGTAGCAATTTTTTTCTTCTTTAGGAAATAGTGGCAGGTCTTATAAAATAGCTGATATCTTAGATTAAATCATAGATGTATGCATATTAAAAAAGACCAGAAGAAAATATCTTAAAGTGTTAGTAGTGGCTATCTCTGGCCTATGGAATTACAAGTGATTATAATTTTCTTAATTTACTACCTATAGTTTCTAAATAAAAAATATACATGCATAATTACTTATATAATGAAAATATTAATTAAAAATTGCCAGTATTTGTAATGACAAGATTAAGTACTGTGAAATGTGAAACAAAACAGGGTCACAGGTCTAAGGGCTTTAAAATGGAACCAGGAGGTCATTAAGGAAATGGATCTTGTACACATCCTCATTGGGCACAGCATGAACTTTTGAAGTGAGTCAAGACACAAATATTCTGAGAACACTGCAAGAAATCTGCAACTCATCACAGTGATGGCCTTTTGCCTCCCTCTAGACATAGCCTTAGAAATCAATTATGTTTAGCCAAGAGGACACTATTAGGCTTGCCACCAAATCTGTGTACCTCGAATTGCAATTCTTTGATCCCAAATAAATGCCTCTCTGGCTCTCATTTTGGCTCTTAATTTTTAGGTTAACAGTACTTATGTTTTGTTACTGAATGAAGAAAATATCATAAAGCTTGTGTAAATACATATGACTACATCTATGAAAGTTTTTGTAGAATTAATCAAATGAAAAAAAAACCCACGAAAATGTGTTTCAATAATGAGTACATATGTAGACACATACACATATTTGTAGTAGTTCTTATTATATTTATCAATATCAAAGAAACAATAACAAAATAGAAACACAAGAACCAACATTCAAAACAATCTGTGTCTACATCTTTAGATAGTTGTATCTACCATACACCGAGAGGTCTCTGTGACTGGCATTTTGCCAAGTTTTTTATTTCCAACACATGTTTTTTATTTCCTGTCCACAACTCAAAGGAATGTATACAATCATTCCTACTTTAAGGATAGGGAAACTGAGGCTTAGGGAGGTCCAGGGGCTCACCAACACCTGTAGTGAGTAAGAAGTGGAGCCAGAAGGTGGGCCCAATCTGTGACTTAGATAATCTTGCTGTTAAGGACTCATAGGTTCCCCTAAAACCAACACGATCAACAGTGACCAAAAAATGCCTATTGAATGAATTGCAGATGTGACAATTCCCATTTTACACAACTAGAAACGGGGCAGAGAGAGGCCAAGTGATCTACAGACAATGACAGAGCTATTTGGTGAGAGCATTAGGTCTAGAACCTGCCTAAACAAGGGTGAAGACCTATGAGTAATGGAAATCAAAATGGAGGTCCCAAAATCATGTTTCAAATAGTCCTGGGGCCTGCCTGGCTGTTGAAGATCACTTTTCTAAAGATTATGTTGCATCATTGATCTAATTTCAAAGATCCAAGTACATAGTAGGTACAGACAATGGACCTTTTATATCAGCCTTGCAGTCAAGATGTGGACTAAATTGATTTCCTTTTCTTTTGGAAGACAAATGTCTAAAATAAGTAGTAAGAACTTATATAATAATTTCCAAACTCAACACACCAGGGAAAACACATTAAATAGCTCAATGCTACATGAATATGGCATTCTGTTAGCCATTGAGTTGTAGGAAATGCTGCAAAGGTGGAAGCATGATGGATCTGCCTTGATGAATAGTTTGTCTTCAAATGTGCGATGCTGAGGCAGATCAGTGACCCACCAGGCTCATATTTTGCTTCGGGAAGCAGTTTCAGGGCACAGGTGACGTAAGCATGGTTAGCACTCTTTGAAATCAGTCTTCAAAGATTTATAGATGCTCTCTGAAAAGCCCATTGGATATTTTTAAATACAGTTTTAAAAAGTAATATATTCTTTGTAGAACTTTAAAACAATAAATATAAATTAAAAAGTAAAGAAGTAATCATTACCTACTACCAGAATATGTATAATATATAATCTTTTATGTATTACATATAATCTTTTCTATACAATATTTTATACATATATACATTATATATACATTTATCTGAGTAGAGTTTCCTAAGAGACACACCACTGGATAAAAGGATATACGTACCTAATATCTTTTAACACTTTTATACTTTGTGTAATTTCAGCCTAGATCACAAGAGACAAGTGTTGCAGTGTCAATGAGCATAGCTGGTTCAAAACCCAGATTCAGGTTCTCATTAGCTCTTTGAGCTCTCTGGCCCTCAGTTTCTGCATCTGTGAGATGATGATGATGATATATCTACCTCACAGAACTATAGTAAAGCTTAAAGGAAATAACACACATTGAGTGCCTGGTCCACTTGGTTCACTTTCTAGCTACATAGTGGAGATTCATAAATGTTAATTGCTGAAAAATGCATGGGTTTTGTTTCCTTTTATTTCTTCTAAAACCAAACCAATTTGCTTATGTTTCAAGTGTTAGGCCCTTGTTTTGGTATTACGGTTACTGATGACAAGTTTCATACTTTTTCATACTCTTTAAATGTACACCTTTAATGGCCATACATTTAATCCATGCAAAACCAAGTTTACACTTATTATCACTTACTTAGACAGTTGAAAACTCGCCATACATTCATTACTCCAGTTTGTTGTTAGCAATAGTCTAGTCACCAACTTCCTTAAAAACAATCTTTATTAAAGAAATTCAGGGAATGTTAATTTTGGATCCCTGGCAAAAATAGAAGGTATCTGTAATTAGTGAAGGTCTTCAGAAGGTGCAAAAGAAAAAAGAAATTGTTTTATACCAGATCCTTGAAAACTGAAACTTAGCATACCACTGTAGACACATGCCAATATTGAGTGCTGTTTTGATACAACTACAGTGTGCTTAGATGACCACAAAATCACCCTGATCACGTACTCCAGGCTCAATAAATAATTATTAGTGGTAATCAGAAAACTGAATTGTAAAATACTAAAATCTTATGCTTAGATAGAAGGGTCTAAAAAGCCATGTTTGTTTAACCTCTCATTCGGTGTAGAATTCTCTTCTACTGAATCAATAGCTAACTGATAGTCATTCATTCATTCATCCATCCATCCATCCATCCATCCATCCATCCATCCATCCATCCAAGGAACGTTTGTTGAGTGCCTCCTATTTTCTAAGTCCTGGTCCTGGTTCTAGGTACTGGTCCTGGTCCTAGGCCTTGATGACATACTAACAAGCTAGACAAAAACTTTTGTGGCTATGTTGCTTACGTCCAGTGTAGGAAAGACAGGTAGGATGTGGAAAGGTATAAATAAATAATTTCAGAGAATGATACAATGTCAGTAAGGAAATAAAGCGGGAGTAGGAGCTGGAGAATGACTTGGGAAAGAGAGGTTTATGGAAGTTTGGGGAGGTATTCTAGCTAAAATAGAAGGGATCCATGAGGTCTATTTTTTACCACCACCTGAAGCACCTTGAAGAATGGTAACTCAAAAGCAAAGCATTTATCAGAATTTATAAGTCCTCCATTAAAATAAAAGACTTTCTAGGAATAGCAAACAAACATTCAATTAAATAAAAAGAAAAATATCCTTTTATAAGAAAGGACAAAATCTCTATGTGGGCAAGCCTTATGTCAGACTGACTCAATTCCCAGGGCTAAGACAGTTCCCAGCACACGGACTTGTCAACAAAGACTTGTGGACTAACTGACTGGCTTGATTTAGAGAAAGAGGGCAACTGATAGACTGAACTGGCAGAGCTGATGGGGAATGCTTCCAAAAAGCTGTGCTCTTTGGTACTTAATTTTTAGCAATTTGAATTTAGTACTAAATTATACAGTCTTTAGATCTTACTGGAATCATGATTTTTCCCCATTTTTTTAATATTCAACATAAATTTCAAAAATTTATATTTCTGAACACTAAGGCAAAACAGATGTAGTTTCCTCTTGACTTTATTGCTTAGGAACAAAACATCTGTGCTCACATTAGTGTTTCCTTATCTGATGGAAATAAAGCAGACCCCACCGTTCAGATACATCAGACCCAAACCTACAGGTGAATGGAAAAGTTCCTAGGCTCTTAATCTAGAAGAATTTCCTTTGTAAACTATTGACAATCAGAAGGGTGTAAGATGGGTACATCAGAAGGACCAGGGCCCTTATTATACTGATTAGATTGCAGATACACTTGCTGCTCTTCTTGGCTGTAGCTAGAATACTCCCAATATTATATAACCGACCAGTTCCATTTTTTGAAACATGGGGATGGTCTGATTCGTGCTTCTCTAAGAAACAATGAATCAGTGAGCCAATCATTATCATTATAAGTTGAGGGGATAATATAGCAAATCATGAAGCAAGATAGGGCTTGGAAGAATGTATTTTTGGCTTTCTAGTCCTAAAAGGCTGCAAATCATCTGTCACCCCTGAATTATGCTCTTTAGCATGTAGCATACTAGCCTAAATCCTTGCATTCCAGGTTGCTTACAGGCTGTGTGCTATCAGAAAATTAAAACCGTGAGCCCAGCTTCGTCATCTATAAAATGGAGGTAGTGAAACTATGTACTTCATATAATGTTGTGAAGATTCTAAAGTGTTTGGCACACTGCCTAGAACATGTAAGCTATAGCTAATACTGTTGAATGTTTATTTTCTATCAAGAAGATGCGATTGACCTCTTTTTGAGTCGGAATCAGACAGTGACTGCTTTTCTGGTGAGTATTTTGTGCATGATGGATAAAGCACCCATCCCTCAGGGCCAATCACACACATCTGTGGGATGGCCAGCCTGGAGACTCTGGCTAGGAGTGGAGACAAGCTAACTGATCCCTGTGGGCATTAAACTCGGGCACTGAACTTGTGACCTGGACTTCATTACACACCACCCTGTATTCCATTCAGCAGACAGGCTGTTTTAGGGGAAACCGGAGCTTTCACATGACTTACTGAACCTGCTGAAAGACAGGTTGCTGAGAGCACAGTGCAGACTCTGGCTGAAGAATCTCTCCCAGGAGGAGAGCAAACTGGAAGAGAAGGGCAGAGAACAGTGGAAGTTCTGGGGCCTTGTTATTGACATGTTGGTCCTTGGACCAGCAGCCCTGGGGTCACAGGGGCTTTTTGGAAACATAGAAACTCCAACCCAACCCCAGTTCTACAGAATCAGGATTTTCTTTAACAAACTCCCAGGGGATTCATATGCAAGTTAAATTTGGGGCACTGTTCTAGAACAGTGATTCTAACCTTGCTGCGCTTTCAAATTACCAGAAAACTTAAAAAATCCAGAAGCCCAAGACTTCTCCTGACCAATTATGTCAGAGTATCTGGAAGTGGGACCTGGATGTCTGTGATTTTTGCAGCTCCCCAAGTAATCTTAAGGTTCCCAGAACTTGAGGCCCGTTGCTCCAGATGTAACTGAGAGGAAGGTATCCTACTTCTCAGGTTGAGTGTGTGTTGGCAGAAGAACGAAGCCATCCTGAAGCAGGCAGGAGTTGGTGAGGAGGGAGAGAGAACCAGGACCACAAGAGGAAAGGCCTTTGAGAGCTGGAGCCAGGCAGACTGGAGATGAATCCCAAACCACCAATTAGTAGCTGGATGGCCTCTGGGAAATTACTTAACCTCTCTGGCTTTTAGTTTTCTCCTAGGTAAAATGAGGATAAGAATACCTATTTTGGAGTGTTGTGATCAAAATAAAAGTCAATGTATACTAAGCACTTGCCATATGGTGAGAGATCAATAAATAAAAAGTATGGACTAAATAAAGAATATTATGATTAACAATATGTTTCATTATTCCAGATGAAAAGGTACCCAAATGACTAAACACCTTGCATTTAATGATGCTCTGGGAAAAGTGTGAATGTTTCAAACAGTTTTAACAAGCGCTACACACCCAGGATTCCATTTATGAGCACATGGAAGGACACAAAGTCCAAAACCATGGGTGAGATGAAAGCCAACATGTAACAGTTCACCAGCAATTTTAAATGACTCTATATAATCGAGTCTCCTACTGTTTAATGTGTACATTACATAGTGTGTAGCAATTTCACTTCCTAGGATAACTCTATGAAAAGAGAGCTTGTGCCATGTCCCGGATACTCCCAGGAGTACCAGGAGAGAGGAAAGCTGCCAACGTGGCCACAGCTCATGGAACTAATTATCTGGGGAAATTTGTGAAACTGGCCTGACGTCAGTATTACAGAAGCATTCAGATAAGAACGATCAACAAAGAGCATGCTACCTGTGATCGTACTGTGGGGACCTGGAATTGGCCACCCCAAGATATGTCTCTTTGTCATCAGGATTATTTGAGGTTGATTGCTTTTGATAAACTGGGACAGGGAAGGAGGCTCTGAGGAATGGAACTTGCCCTTTGTTAGGACACATTTACATTTGTAAGGTAAATCTCTATCTGTAAAGGTGCCTCCCTCTCTGTACCAGGAAGAAGAAAGGAGATGACCTTCTCTCTAAAAACTCTCAATCAATACCAAAGGCAAGGACTTAAAATCTGCATTTTATTGTGCTAGTCTGGTAACCTCCTGTAACTGACTTCTCTCCCCCTCCCAACGTTGGCATCTCCTTAAAGATTAAGCATCTTTCTTTAGGCTGGGAACCGATTGCGGCGCTCATCTGTGACCACCCCCAGCCCGAGGCAACACACCTGCCACCCCGCGGCGTTCACTGGAACAGCAGACCTATCTGTCGTTTCCATCGAGTCCTGTGCTGACAGGGCGGCCTCGTGACTATTGTAAAAGGAACATTTCAATCACATGTGAAACACCCTGTTTGGGGGTATATAACCATTCTGTGCACCCCACTTCTTCGGTGCCCTTTCTTCCTTCAGGAAGAAAGGCCCCAGGCCATGGTTCCTCATAAAGCTTTGTTTAATTTTCTCTTGCTATTCTGTCTCATGTGAATTTAATTCGTTCTCCGGCCAGACGAACCCCCATTTGGGGAGAGGAAATGTCCTCCTCCCCTACAGTACTAACTAAAACTAACCATGATCCCTGGAGGAAAAGAAAACACATCTACACCATGGAATTTTCACACTTCAACCACTAACCTGTTTTAAAATAGCAAACTGCACGGAAAGGCCACTCTGTGTCTATGTCTTCTAATTTCCTGAGAATATGGGCTGTTCCCAACTCTGTGCTAGGGGTTAGGGCTGAAATAGAGAGCTAAGCAAAGTTCTTGCCCTCAGGAAGTTTATAGTCTAGCAGAGGGACCAGATAAGTCAAAGCAACTTCAATAGTGTAGTTACTCATCCATGGGTAGTATTTAAAATATTTAATACGTTCTTGCCCACCTGCGTTCTGGTGTCATAGTATGGGAATCAGTTTCTAGATGGGTCATGGAAGCACCCAGCTGTACCTTTTAGATATCAGATTAGATAAGACTGAGGGTTCCCAGGGAGGGCCAAGATGGCCACAAAGTTATGAGGGCTATTTGGTAGCTCGGGTATTTTGCAAATTGGCAAAGAAATATTTCAATATTTCTACCAGTTCAGCTAAACTGGTACATCCTAGACTTGAATAGAAGTTAGGCACAGGCACTGGGCTAGCCTGCAGGAAGAGTCCCTCTTGTATTCTCTGTAGACTAGGCAAAGCTTCATAGCAAAAATTAATATTGCCAAGACAGGGTAGGTTTCTGCTGTTTTCTGAATTTATTTCACTTGGCAGGCTGCAGAAGTTACATCTGACATGCTTGACTGAAGCCCGCATCCCTTCTTGGCTTACAAAAGCCCAAGATTCATAGAAACTTACCTGGGTTCCAAAGGCACATGTGACAGAGGCTTTCCAGCCATGGCACTCACATGTGTGCCCCAGCAGGTCCTACCAGCAGACTGCTCATCCCTCTGCTCCTGAGCTGGTAAATCTTGGAACCTCTTTACTGAACTTCCCTATAGCATCACACTCCCATGCTCCATTGCGGTGGATTCTGAGGCATACTTCCACATAAAAAAAACCCTTGGCCCTATTAGCAGCATTCAGAGAAAATGCTCTGCCTCCAAAACTAAAATAAGCAAGAGGGTAGCAGCTGAAGATCACCTCCCCAAGAAGTGCTGATCCAAGACTCTGGTAAGAACAAGTGCCCATCCAATGACTCCTCCAGGTCATTGGGGGAAAGAAAAGAATTGCTCCTGCCTGGGCCAAGCAAATCTGGGCAGCCAGCAGAGAGGACAGTTAAGACTCTAGGAACATCCTGAGAAAGGTTTCCATGGTGAACAGAAAACAGGTTAGAGGGAAGGAGCTCTGGCCATATAATTGAGGCCTGGGTTTGAGCCCCAGCTCCCCAAGCATCTGCCTGGGAAAGTATTTAACATCCTCTAAACTTCTGTTTATTCATCTGTGAAAAAGGTGATGATAATGAAAGACTGTCTATTGTAATAGAAACTGTATTGACTCCAGAGAATCACTTTTGGGTCTGAATCTCAGGCCCTCCATTCATTACCTATTATTTTAAGAATATTGTTCTTTCAGAGCCTCAGCTTTCTCACCTGTGAAATTGGAAAACATTATTTTTGCAAGGTTTTAAAATTTCATTTGGTCAGTATCTGTGTGCGTCAATAATGGGCTAGACATCTTTGTGCATCCTGGGGATGCTCAGGCCAATGTAAAAAAACATAAAAAAAATATTGCTTGCCCTGAAGGAGCTTACAATCTGGTAGGAGACAGATTTCAACTATACCCAGGAAGTAATAGAAGGTTCAAATGTGATAGATTAAGGAGTGGTGCTTAATGCTATAAATACATCCACTGGAGAGATCTGAACCCATCAGAGAGGGCTGGCTGCGAGTGCTCTCTTGCATACTTGACCTATACAACCCATTACACAGAGTTCCAATGATGAATGAAGGGAGAATAACTCCAGGTTGCTGTATCACTGTTATTTCAACTGCTTGGCCATAGCTTATTGAGCACCTGATTCTTTATACCCATCAATTCTAAACCTCGAAACCTACTATTATTCCCATCTTAGCATTAAGTAGACTGGGGCTCATAGTAGCTAACCATTAGACCCAAATTACTCAGCTAGTTTACTGAAAAGCTGCGATTCAAACACAAATGTGGCTGATTACAAAGCCCTTTGTTTTGCCACCAATAATATGTTTTGCTCTTGACCATCTATGCTTGTTAGAGTCTGTATACAAGCAATTCATTTAAGCTTTAAAACATCTCTGTTTTGAAAGCCTGAAAGCCCCACTGCCTTGAATCTTTGCATCTCAAACATGGTGGGCTGCTATTCACCTTCAGAAAAGAGGAAAGAGTAAGGACACAGCTTTTGAATGTGAGTGAAGGTGTAACCTGCCTGCAGACAAGTGCCATCGGGGCTCCTGGGAGGAATCACACGCTAGCAAGGAAGGAAGGGCTTGGGTTAGTTACTGAAGGAGCCAGCTGTTTGGCCTGAGCCTGGGGAAGTAAAGCTGTAAAAGAAGCTTTTCACTTTCTTGCTTAAAATGTGCCATCCGGCTTCCATACTTGGTCAGCAACAATCCTGCGGTGAGATTTGGAAACACTCACAAAAGAAAGAAAGCAAAAGCTCATTTCTCCTATTCTTATCTAATTGGTCCCAGGAGAATCCACATTTGCCAAGTTTCCTCAATTAGCTCGCTTTTCCTTGGGGCTGACCTACAGAATGACACTACCTTTATAGAGATGGTAATCTTTCAAATACCTCCATGTATAAAAACAAAACAAAACAATATGTCTTTTTGAGAAGAAATTATTCACTTTAATCTTTCCACGGAAAGTGTTTTTCATTAGTTTATGTTTCCCACTTTGACTGTGCTTAATAGCATATTTCACAAAATAACAATACTATATACTCATTCTGCGAAATCTCCAGTGCCATCACTTACTTTTCAAGGCATGAGGGTCTGGTAAATCAATAAGCACTGAATTAATTTCAATTAATTTGCTTAAAGGTTAAAGAGCGTATTTCTTTCCATAGACACTTTCTTTTTAATCTTCAAACCAGTTTTGTCTACCTGGGTAGGAGAAGGGAGTGTAGGAGAAACACCTAGCCTTTTCACTCTCTTCTCCTTTTTATCTGTTCTTCGAGAATTTGCTCTCTTCAACTGACTTGAAAGCTCTTTGAGGATCCATATAGTATGCTGCTTTATAGCCCTGTACTCTTCCTCACATTGATGGAGCATTATAAGTGCTCAATAAATACATTTTTAGTGATTAATTAAATATATTTCGTTTCTATCATTGGAAGATAATTGCTAGTTTAAAAGCTGATTTCAGCATTTCCTTGTTCTAGAGTAGCAGCAGAAGAAAGACAGCTTGCTCTTCTGTTTAGGAAAACAGCTCAATGACTATGTTGGTATGGGAAGGTCCAGACAAAGTAGTTAAGTGCAGGGTGCAATGACAGGAGAAGGTACCTTCCTTCTTTGGGTGAAGTGGTTGTTCTGATGTAGAGAGATTCTTTTGTTTGTTGTTTTTAGAATTGTTTAATAACTATAGGTAAAATCCAAATCTGTGTTTCTTCTGGGACCTGGGGCCATGTAAAAAGATGGGATAGAGAAGGGACTTGAGTTGAAGATGTGATGTTTCCAGGTGACTGGGGGCTATGAATGGAGAGCCCAGTTAGATACCCAGATCTGAAGAGCAGCTGATGAATACAGGGAGAGTGACCCCCAATCTTCAGTGTTTTATTGTCTCCTTCTGATGCTATGATCACTCTACACTGTCACCAAAGTTTCAGTAAAATTCCACTCTACAATAAGCAGCCTGTTCAAGTGGTGTTGTAGGAAACTTGTAGCAAGCAATGATCACAGAGAAGGTGGTTGAAACCTTTAAAGAGAGTGGGACTTGAAAGTTAAGAGAGTCGACCTTAAAAGTTCTCACTGCAAAAAAGAAATGGTAATTATGTGATATAAAGGAGGTGTTAGGTAAGGCTATGGTGGTAATCATTTTTGCAATATTGAAGTGTATCGAGTCAATACGTTGTGCACCTTAAACTTACACAATGTTGTATGACAATTACATCTCAATAAAGCTGGGGGGGAAAAGAAGTTTTAAAAAGAAAGTGGGAGGTCAAGGATAACAATCAGATCTCGAAAGCCATGCAGTAGGAATTTTCTGATATGGGTAGGAACACTAAATTTTCTACAAGCAAATGCTAGATAGATGTTTAAACTATATATTTGGGTATTAAGTGAAGGATAATGATAGGAGGCCGAAACGCATGGGACAAATGTTAAAAACACATTATTTTTTAGTGACAAATAAGTAATGTGTGCACATGTAGGGATGAGGAGTGTGGAGGTAAGGAGGCTGGAGTGTGTATGGTGAAAGAGGATATGCTGAGTCCCTGAGTTCCAGACTCCACCAGAGAGTGGAGGACACATGAACCCATTAGATGCGATAGTTGTCACACGTCCTTCAACCCTCTGCCCAGCTCATTGTCTCCACCATATCCACAGCCAAGTGAGAAGAGGTTCTGTATAATTTGTGAGTAGAACTCTTTTAATACAAGGAATCCATATACATCATCCCCTAGTTGAGTTCCAGTGAAGTTTACAATTGGGTCCGCAGGGCATCTCACTTCACTTATCAGAACCTCAGTGTCCTCAATAAGAAAATGGAAATAAACATGCCCACCCAATAGGACTGTTGCTGAGGGTTAGATGGTAGTTGAGAGCCTTTAGCACAGGCTAGTTCATAGTATATAGTCAAAAATGTTAGCTATTATTACTTCTGTTATACAAGCTAATACTACACAGAGCCTTGTAGGTGGTTACCCCATTTTCTGGTAGGTGTTGGAGCTCCATTCCATATGTGAACAATGGCACTAGCTTGTTATATCATCGGATCTGAGGAGTTTTTTTCCACCTCTGCCCCTCACCTCTGGCAACCACCAATCCATTCTCTGTATCTTTAAGCTTGTTTGTTTTGGTTTGTTTTGTTTTAAGATTCCAGACAAGAGAGATCATATTGTTTTTGTCTCTCTCTGTCTGGCTTATTTCACTCAGCATAAATACCCCCTAGGACCATCCATGTTGTCACAAATGACAAGATTTCATTTGTTTTTATGTCTGAGTAGTATTCCATTGTGTGCGTGTATATGTATATTGTGTGGTGTGTATATATATATATATATACACACACATACATTGTGTGGAGCTATATACACAGAGACAGTGTGTGGAGAAAATGATATACCTCATTTTATTTCTCCATTCATCCATCGATGGAGACTTAGGTTGTTTCCACATCTTGGCTACCATAAATAACGCTGAAATGAACATGGGGGTGTATATATCTTTTCAAGTTAGTGTTTTTGTCTTGTTTTGTTTTTCAGATAAATCCCAGAAATGGAATTGCTGGATTATACAGTAGTTTTATTTCCAATGTTTTGAGGAACCACTATACTCTTTTCCAAAGTGACTGTACCAATTTACATTCCCACCAACAGTGCACAAGGATTCCAATTTCTCCATATCCTCCCCAAAACTTGTTATTTCTTGTCTTTTTTATAACAACCATTCCAACAAGTGTAAGGTGATATCTCATTGTGGTTTTGATTTACATTAGCTTGACGACTAATGATGTTGAGCATCTTTTCATGTACCTGTTGGCCATCTTTATGTCTTCTTTGGAAAAGTGTCCAGTCATATCTCTCCATTTTTTAATTGGATTGCTTGTTTTTTTGCTATTGAGATGTATGAGTTCTTTATATATTTTGAATATTAGCCCACCATCAGATACACGATTTGCAAACAATTTCTCCCATTCAGTATTTGCTTTTTCATTCTGTTGATGGTTTCTTTTGCTGTGTGGAAGCCTTTTAGCTGGATGTAGTCCCACTTGTTTATTTTTGCTTTTGGTGTCAGATTCATAAAATCATTGCCAAGACCTAAGTCAAGGAGATTACTGCATATGTTTTCTTCTAGGAGGTTTATGGTTTCAGGTCTTATGTTCAAGTCTTTAATCCATTTTGAGTTAATTTTTGTGTATGGTGTAAGATAGTGGTTGAATTTCATTCTTTTGCAGGTGGCTTTCCAGTTTTCCCAGCACTATTTATTAAGGAGACTTTGGGGCAGCAAGCACTGACACTTTCAGAACCTACCTTTTTTATTTTCCAGAGAGAATGATGCAAAACTATGGACACCTAATGAGTGTTAAGTAAGTATTGGATAAAATAGTGCAGGAATGGGTAGAAACAAATTTTACACAAATCGTAACCTGTGGCATAAACAGGAGCCACAGTGATTATAGTAGAGGCATTCTCTAAGGAGGGATATACTTCCTCATCCAGAACTTAGGGCATAAGTAAACAGGAAAAAGTGGGAAAAGAACAAGAGGATTGGAAGAAAGAAAGATTCATTCAAAACACTGCTAAAATCAAAGGATTGAAACCAACTATAATTTAATGTGAGTACCTATTTCTCTAATTCAGCTTGAGCTATTTGTTCTTCTGTCAGAAATTACAGCTTGGAATGATTCGATTGGGTCTGAGGAAACCATTCCACATCATCTTACTCTTTTGATCACTCGGGAAAAGTATTGTATCTTCCACTTGAGGCCTGTTTGTTCAAAATTTCTCCTAATTTGTGGAAAATGTTGAAAATGCTGCCTGTCTAGGGCTTTATTTTGATCGTGGACAGATAAGTGAACACATGATTGGCCATTGGGGTATTAAGATTTGATCATTTCCATATAAAGTTCACTATAATGAATAATTAGGGAAAGGTAAATGTTTTCTCAAGTCTGTTTGGATAACTTCTCTGTATGAGTAAATGCCCTACTTTCTTATTGAATTATCACATTTTTTCAGTATTTTTTATTTTGAAAATAATTCATGATTCCTTTGGTGGAAATTAATTAAATGAGTAGAATCTGCTTATACCTTATTATAACCTTGGTATTTTCAATGCCTTTCCTTAAATATAACATTGGGTCTATCAGGCCTGATGTTCTTGGATATTTTGGGCAAATATGATGATCTTATTATCTTATCTAATTTGAGGATTAGATTCATCTGTATTTGTGAAATATGCCATCTCAGCCCTAAAGTTTTCTTTATCTTTCTTAGCATTAGTCACATTTAGTGAAGAAGCTGCAAATATTCACTAGAAGCTGAACTGGGACTGACAGCTAAACACAATAAGAACATTGCTGTTCCATCTACTGGGAACATAGGGACACTTGGCAGGAAGGTAACAAGGTCAGTTATAGGATGACCCATTTCCTGAGGCTGGCCCATTCTAATATATCAATATGGTGATGATTGCAAATGCATGGGCCCTGACCTCAGATGAACCTGGATTCAAATCCTGCCTCCTACACTTACTAGTTACTTGATGTTTGCTCCACGAGTCCTGAATTGCATTCCACAGTTTTGCTGATTGTAAAAGACAAATAAATAGTCACACACACATGCACACATACTCTCCTCACCTCCAACCCCCATTAAAATTGTTCTTGCTAGCAGATAAAGCCATGACTAACTGATATCCTAAGGTCATTGCTGATAATAATAATAATATAAAAATAATAATGAAAAAGGGATGACTGGCTCAGTATTTAGTTTAATGTAACTCAGTGGTATATAGTAAAACTTTTGGAGCAGAAAGTTAATGAGGATTGGTTTTATTTAACCACTTACATAAAAAATAAATATTGGGCTTCCCTAGAGACAGGAATCAGGATACAGACTGTTCAGGTTTATGCATACCTCTTGTGTATTGTATCCATTTTGAAAATATCGCAAATGTAATACCAGGACTTGTAGTTTATAGGACTCCTATGGTTTTGCTTCTTTGCCTGGAGAATACTCATGACAAATGCAATCAATAAAAGCTTCCTTGCCCAAAGCCAAAGAGGGCCTGGGTTTTCCACCCTTCATCTAATGAGATGAGGCCAGGAAAATATGCTGGGGCCACCCCTGCCTTGCATGGCAATGTGGATTATTGATTATTCTTGGAAAAACAAGCCCCAGGTCAAAATATTAATACTTCACTGACAGGAGCCCCTTTTTCTGAAATAGTTAAAAGCAGTCTATTCTTGATCGTGTTTCAGAAAGCAACATTTATATTTTATGTGTGGTTGTTGGAAAGGAATATTTTATGATAGAATCTCAAGGCTGGAGGGGACCTTCAAGGTCATTAACTTCAACCCCCTCATCTTATGCCTTCATCATCACCTGTAGGAGGTGGTCCAGCTGGTTGATGTTTCCTGAGCCCCTTTTTCTTTATGGCTACTTGTTCTTCTCATGGGAACCACATGTCATCCACTCCCAATCCTGCCAAAATAATAGCCTTTAATCTGGACATCTGTAATACATTTTACCTTTTCCATGTGGTTTGGTTTTAACGTGTTTATTGTCCTACTACTTCTGCCCTGGGGGCACATTTATTTGTTTGTATTGTTCTTCATATGTGTAACACTTAAAAATAATCCCCCAATTATGATTTTTTTTACCAGCCTAGAGAAGAATAGTACTGAAGCCCTTCTCATGGATGAATCTGGGGGGAAAGAGAACGTCACATGCTTAACTAACATCAGCTATAGAATTGGGTAAAATTGCTGACTTCCCCAAACAAGAAAGTAACTTTCACAAAGACTGAACTCGGAATGTTGGAAGTTTGGGCCCACATGCCCTCTCCTTGGATTAGGCCCATCATCTGAACACATACAGATTTTGATGGATCCATATTTTGACATTTACTAGATATAAATATAATTTAAATAAGTTGAGGGGTATATTTTCATAAGTGGCAACAAACAGATAGATTGATCCATTTTTTTCTTGATAAGGTTTTTAATTGGATCAGTCCAACCTTTCTTTAAGTTAAAATCAGAGATGAAATCTTGCCTGTTAAGATCTTTTGTTTTTAATTCATTTATATCAGAATCATGACTACCTTGCCCTAAGGTGTGTAACATTAGTTTCCTTCCTAGTTTCCTGTACTTAACCTCAGACCTACATTCTATCACACATGGTAAACCTAAATTCATGGAGAATCTCTTGTTTAACAAGTTGTTCTCATATACTTTTGGCTTTTGTGGCTCTTAAAATATTTCCCAGGAGTACAGAATATCTCAGTGTGAAGTTTGCTGAATAAGGATGCTAGCCTAGGCTTATTTCTGAGAAATCTCATAGTGCTTGAAATTAGGGGGAAAAAATCAGTGTATGTAATGTCAGTGGATGTAATGGTCATAGGAGGCATATTCTGACAACGATATTTAGAAACTCAATCCTGGGGAAAAAACATGGAAGTAAGATTTTTTTCTTTCACTTTTTGTCCCTTTCAAGCCTCCATAAGCATCAGAAAATTAAAGTGTAGTATATAACTGTATGCCAAATGTGTTAAAAGAGGAGAGAGGGCTAGAGAGGTAACACGGTACAGGTATTTGCCTGGCTATTCCATATGTGGCTATTGAACAATTAATGTATTGCTCATCTAAATTAAGATGTGCTCTTGAGGTACAGCATGCGATAAGAGGCCAATTTAATTCTTTTGCATGTGGGTATCCAGTTTTCCCAACTTCATTTGCTGGAAAGATTTTTTCACCATTGTGTATTCTTGGCACCCTTGTTGAAGATCAGTTGACTGTGGATTTATTTCTGGGCTATCTATTCTTTTCCATTGGTCTATATGTTTGTTTTTATGCCATTATCAAACTGCTTAGATTACTGCAGTTTTGTAATTTTTTTTTTGGAGGAAGATTAGCCCTGAGCATTAGCTCTTTTTGCTGAGGAATATTGGCCCTGAGCTAGCATCTGTGCCCATCTTCCTCTATTGCATATGTAGAGCACCTGCCAAAGCACAGCTTGATAAGCAGTGCTTAGGTCCATGCCCGGGATCCGAACTGGCAAACCCTGGGCCGCTGAAGCAGAGTGCACAAACTTAACCACTATGCCACCAGGTCAGCCCTTGTAATACATTTTGAAATCAGGAAATGTGTTGCCTCTAGTTTTGTTATTCTTGTTCAAAACTGCTTTGGCCACAACCAGAGGCACTCACAAATGGAATATACAACCATACACTGGGGGGCTTTGGAGGGAAAGAAGAAGGGGGAAAAAAAAGAAGATTGGCAACAGTGGTTAACCTGGGTGCCAATCTTATAAACAAAACAAAAAAAGAATCCTTAAAAAAAAAATGCTTTGGCTAATCTGGGTCTTTTATGGTTCCACATAAATTTTAGGATTTATTTTTCTATTTTTGTAAAAAATGGCATTGGGATTTTGATAGGGATTGCATTGAATCTGTCCAATCACTTTGACTCAAAATGAGTTAAAGATTTAAATCTAAAACCTGAAACTATAAAACTACTTAAAGAACACATAGGAGAAAATCTTCTTGACATTGGCAATGATATCTTGGATATGACATCAACAAAATGAAAAGGCAACCTATAGAGTAAGAGAAAATATTTACAAACCATACACCTGATAAAGGATTAACATGCAAAATATATAGGAAATTCATACAACTCAAAAGCAAAAACAAATGAACTGATGAAAAATTGGGCAAAGGAATTAAATAGACATTTTTCCAAAGAAGACATACAAATGGCCACCAGGTATATAAAAACGTGCTCAATATCACTAATCGTCAGAGAAATATAGATCAAATCCACAATGAGATATTACCTCACAAGTTAGGATGACTATTATCAAAAACACAAAATAGACCTGAAAAACCCTTTGAGAGGCCTGCCTAGTGGCACAGCAGTTAAGTTCGTGTGCTCCGCTTTAGCAGCCCGGGGTTTGCAGGTTCAGATCCAGGCTCTGACCTATCACAGCTTGTCAGACCACACTGTGGCAGCATCCCCCACACATGCACATGCACACACACAAAACGCCCTTAGAATAGCTTCTTGTAAAGTTTTCTCTTTTTGCTCTTGACGTCTTGCTTCACCCAAGTTCAGATAGACAGGTAACCCAGAATAATTCAGCAGATTTATTGGGAATCGGGACAGTCCCTGTGACTTCTTGCTGGTGGAGTATACAGAGGAAAAGAACCATATATTCATATCTCTGTTCCCACAAAGACTGTGGGGTGTCTCAGCTCGTGTAATAGACAAAAAATAAAGTGAGGCATAACCTCGCTCAAAGGAGTCTTTATTTTCAATCAACAGAATCTAATATAAAGTAAGAGGGGGCAAAAGGAAAAGAATTAATTTTCCTTCCCTTATAAATATTGGCCCTAGGCCAACCTGGAGTTGGAAAAGAGGGCATAGGATGCTCATGGGAGGATGAATGGTCCCAAAGGACAGCCTATGAACATCTCTTATCCCTGAGATATTGCCCTTTCTGTTCAGCCAATGAAAGACCAAACTTCTGCTATCTGATTCTTTACCTACTTCTATAAGCTGTTATTGGAGCAACCGTTTTGGTCAGCCGTTTAGTCCACTCAGGTAAACAATCAGTCTGCTAATTTTGATTCGCTAAATTGATTCAATGTTCCACCAAACTTGGACAAAGCTGGTGGAGATCTTGTGTTTGAGGACAAACTTTGAATAAGGAGGAAGTTGCATGGCATAGGCAAAAAAACCCCACAAAATATAATAAGTAGTGGTGAGGGTGCGGCGAAAAGGGAACTCTTGTACACGGTGGGAATGTAAATTGGTGCAGCTACTATGGAAAACAGTAGGGAGGTTTCTCAAAAAATGGAAAATAGAAATATCATATGACCCAGCAATTCCTTTTCTGGGTATGTATTCAAGGGAGTTGAAATCAGGATCTCAAATTGGTATTTGTACTTCCATGTTCATTTCAGCATCATTCACGATAACCAAGACAAGGAAGCAACCTAAATGCCCATTGACAGATGAGTGAACAAAAAAAAAAATGTGGCCTATACATACAATGTAATATTATTGAGCCTTAAAAAGAAGGAAATCCTGTCATTTGTGACAATGAGGATGAACTTGGAAGTCATTATGCTAGGTGAAATAAGCCGGATAGAGAATAATAAATACTATACAATACAATTTATATAAGGAAACTAAATAGTCAGATAATAGAAGCAGAGAGTAAAATGGTTGTTTCCAAGGGCTGAGGAGGGTCTTAGTTTAAGGGTACAAAGTTTTAACTATACAAGATGAATAAGTCCTAGAGATCTACTGTATGGCATAGTGCTTTTAGTTTATGATACTGTATTACATACTTAAAATTTGTTAAGAAAATAGATCTTATGTTAAGCGTTCTTATCCCCCCCAATGATAATAAGAAATAAAAATGATGGGAGGAACCTTTTGGAGGTGATGCATATTCTTATGGTATAGACAGTGCTGGTAGTTTTACGAGTGTATATTTATCTCTAAATTCATCAAGTTGTATACATTAAATATATACAACTTTTTGTATGTCAATCATACCTTAGAAAAGTGGTTCAAAAGATGATGTGCTCTTGGTATAACATATAACAAGTTTTAAAGATAATATAAAAGAAGCTAAATATCTGATTAATAATTTTACATTATTATATATTGAAACAATATTTTGGTATACTGAGTTAAATAAAGTATATTATTAAACATAATGTCAACTGTTTACTTTTGCTTTTTAATAAGGCTACCATAAAATGTGAAATTGCCTGTTTAGCTTGCTTTCTATTCCTTTTGGGCAGCACTGGCCTATATACTTTGGAATCACAGGGATCTGTGCACCTACACCAGCTCATCAAGTTATTACACTTTTTGAGCTTCAGTGTCAACATCCAAAATATTGGTGTAAATAATATTTGTTTCAGAGTTAATGTGAAGACAAGAAGTCGCTTACAAAGGGCACAGATTTTTATTGTGAAGGAGATTTTACAAGCGGCGACCTCACTGGTCTCCCTCTGAGGTTCTTTGGTGAGAACATAGCACTGAGGTCCCGTCATGTAAGGTGAACTAGGGTTCACAGTCTGGCAGGCAGGAGTTAGGGGGCATCCCTCTTGGTCCTTTCCAGGGCCAGTAGGCAAATGTGACATCCAATCTGGAAGCACATTTTAACCTGTTCTATGTGTGAGAAATAGAAATTTGGGTTGTTCTGGCCAATGATTTTAATGGTCAGTGCTGAGAAAAGTTCTTTAAGTCTCAAGCCCGGATATGGACAGATTAAATGAGGAAGCAGAGAACATACTCAATACGGGGGAATCTGGAAGCCTTTCTCTCTTCAAGCTATCAGGGTATCCATTGCTCACCCATCACTCCATATCAGGACACCAGTCTCTGATAACTGTTTTTAATATTAGTTTGCGCAGGCATAGTCATCCACAATGTAGTACTATATTACCCCCTAGATCTTTGGAACCCAAAATAACCCTGGAAAGTGGGAAAATCTGCTCACGTGCTAATGTTAGAGGCAAGGTTCTGAAGATAGGGTACCAATGTTAACAGAGTACTTAACATGTGAGAGGCATTATCCTGGGTGTATTACACATTATATCGTATTTAATACTCATAGATCTCTTAGCTAGAAGATTTAAATTTCTTAAAGCTATGTAGTTAGTAGCTATCAGAATCAAGACTATCACCACTCTTTCTATATTCTAGCATTTCCTTTGGAGACCAAGGTCAACAGCTAAGAATCAAGAGGAAGTGACCTACAGGGTCACACACCTGCTCATCTGATGCCTAAAGATAGTCTTTGCAGATTCATGCATTGAATTCTTTACTTCTCCAAATAAAACATAAAAATCTTTGCAAATCATGTTCCAAATTTATTTTTATAAAAATAATATTAATAAATTAACAGGATATGGGTATGTTTTATTGAAGTCTTGCTTCATAACTGGTGCTTTTACATACACCATGATATTTAATTACTCCAAGAGTCTTGTAAGGTAAATATTATTATCTAATTTTACAGGTGAGGAAATAGGCTCAGAAAACTCAAGCAACTTGAAAATCAACACACAGCTAATAAAGGGCAAGAAAATTGTATTAAAGTTTATTAAATTTACCCACTCTTTCCTCTTCTGTGCAGTAATAAAGCTAGGGTTATATTATTTTCTCTAAAATTATATGATTTAACATGCTATTTCTCTTTCTTTTTTCTGTCCTCCTCTAAAAAGGTAGGGGACAGAGGAGACGGTTTCTAGAAAGTTTTCAGGCTTCAGATTCCCCTTCTGTAAGAACATTAGGTATAAAAATATCTGGTGTATATATGTTACAGCCAGTTCCTATTAAACACCATTTCAATTCACTTTCATGACATATTTAAAAGTAAAGTATATCGGTAGAGAAAGTACCTATTTCAAAAGCCAAAGCAAGCTGTGTTATCTGAACTAAAGAAAATAAATGAAAACTGGAAGTTGAAATCAGGGATTTGCAAAATTAAAAATATCTTAGAAATAAGCTCCTTCTCTACCTAATTTTTTGTGATAGCTGTCTATAGCAAAGTCTCAAGGGTACAGGAACAAGAAAAATAAGTTTATATCACAGACACACACAGAGGTAAAAAATAAAAATACCCTTTAAAAAATGCCCTGAGAGTGGACTACAGTGGATGCTACTATGATCATCACCATTGCCATTGTCACTGGTAACCATTTACAAGCACCTACTATGTATTAGGTTAGATATTTCTGGCCCTAGTGAGCATAGTGGCCAACATCTATACTGGATCTCTATCTCATTTGTTATGCCAAAAATTCCAGGGAGACTAAGGATTTATGTGTACTATAATGTCACTTGTATTTAAATTCATGGACAAGGATTCGGTTTATAGGCCCATGAATAATAGCAAAAGACAGGAAACCTCCTAAATGTCCATCAGTAGGGGATGATTAAATAAGTTATATAGTTATGGAATACTATGTATCTGTTAAAAAGAATGGGGATAAGTCTGTAACCACTGATAATGAAACAATTTCCAAGATGTAAGTTAAATGGGAAAAAAGCAAGGTGCAAGGCAGTCTGTACAGTATGTCACTGTGTGCGTAGTAAAAGCAACCCCATAAAGAAATATACGCATGGACTGTTTTTAGGAGTAAAAAGGAAGTTGATAACAGTGGTTGGTTCTGGGAGATGGATTGTTGATTTGGGTAGGGCAGGCACTTACTTTGAATTTTTCAATGCAATTCGGATTATTTTATTCATTACTATTTGAAGGTATTATTTTTTAATTTAAAATGCTTAATAAGTGAGCAGCTGTGGAGTCAGGCAGACTAGGATTGAAGTCCACTTTCCATCCACACGGCCTTAAGTAAGTTACTGATCCTTTTCTAGTCTCCTCTGTCGGACGGGGAATAACAGCACCTACCTCTTGGGTTGTGGTGAGGAGTGTGGGGGATAGCATCCTTGAAGTTCTCAGCACAATGCCTGGCACAAAGCAAACCATCAGTTGTTAGGTGTTTTACATAAGCAGCTCCAATAATCACTCTGAGTGGAGTACCATTCAATTAAGCTGTGCCCTGTCCTTCAGGCATCCAGTGAAGTCTGGTGATACAAACCAGGGGAGAGTCAGACAGAGGACAGCTAACCACAACAATCCCAGAATGAAGTGCTGTAGCACCCCAGAGGAAAGTGTATTTAACTTTGCCAGAGGGTTACAGGGTAGGGGTCCAGGAAGTGTTCACTAAAGAAGTGACATTTAAGATGTGCATTTCATGGGATTAGAAGCAGCAGCTCCATAAAAAACAAAAACAAAAACAAAACCAACCTAAAAACAAAACTAAAATGAATTTCTCAATCAGAAAACTATTTTTTTAAATACATAAATTCAATTTCAAAAGAACACTAAAGCTGTATCTTTTTTCATGTGTGTCAGGAAGATTGGCCCTCAGCTAAGATCTGTTGCCAATCTTCCTCATTTCGCTTGAGGAAGAGGGTCCCTGAGCTAACACCCATGCCCATCTTCCTCTATTTTCTATGTGGGATGCCCTCACGGAATGGCTTGATGAGCAGTGTGTAGGTCTGTGCCCAGGATCCGAACCTGTGAATCCTAGGCCGCCAGAGTGGAGTGTGATAACTTAATCACTATGCCACTGGGCTGGCCCCTAAAACTGTATTGTTTTGACGCCAGCCTTTCAGATGAAAATTGAAAAATTGTAGATTCAGAGACTCTTATCAGATTTCCTGGATTCCATTTTCTTCTCTTGCCTTCAGTCCTGCATGAATGCAGTTAAATAATGCATTTTTCTGAACCCCACTTTCCTCATGTCAAGTCTTGGTTCCAGACCTCCTCTTCCTCTTGCTATCCAGGCACACCAAACCCCTAGACTTTTCAGACCACAGACCTGGCCTCGGCACTTGTCTCCTCACCTGAAAGTGCCCCTTTAGGATGTCAACCCCCGACTAGTCCCTTCACACCTTCTAATCATGCTCTCCTAATTGTTTCTTATTATTCTCCTTTTGTAGGAACTGTTCTCTTCCCTCTGTAATTTTAAATTCAGTGCTCCTCCCTAGTATACACATGTGAAACCTACATCCTTCATAAATTTTCTCTGATTTATTCAACCTATCTCATCTCTCCCTTGTCTACACTTGTTTGTCAGTGTTTTCCAAAAGTTTTCAGATCACAACAGTCACTCACCATGTTTGCACACGGTGGCACAAGGTTGCTCAGTCACTGGGATGGGACTTTGCCCAAGCCCTGCCCGGCCACTCCAAGGGCTGAGAGAATCGATGGCTCTGGATAAAAATGGCCCATTCCTTGCCATAACCCAGCAGTCAGGGAGCTCTGTTTCATAGGATTAATGACCATAACTTTGGAACCAAAACCTGGCGATATATACTGTGATAAACAAACCTATTTCAATTGTGGCAGAATTGGGGGAGGGGAAAAGAGGTCCTAACATTTTGACCCAGTCATTTTGATATGGCTGCTTAAATACCTTTTAGAATATGAAAATTTAATAGTATTTTAATAGAGAAGTTTGAAATACGCATTTTACCTTGGTCTAAAAAGACACAGTCGTTTAATTTACAAACTTAAAAATTACCAAATCACACACTTAATAGGCATTCTCATTCCCCTCCTTCAAAATTTGCAGAACCCACATATTCTGCTTATTGGACAGTCGTGCCCCTTGGCTGAGTGGAGAGCCCTGTGCACTGGCCCCTGCTGGTCCCTGACCTGAAGCCTTACTTTTGGCATTTCATCACACCACAATCTTGGGAAAAAAGCGTGTGCTTGTGACCTGCAATCATGTTGCTATGCAGAATCACCATCGTGCTCCCTCCTCAGTGATCTAATATCTGATTTTAAGAAATTATTTAGAGATGCCTTATTCATACTTGTAAATGTTTTAATGCAAGGACTGCTGTGCTTTCTCCACTCTGGCACCTCTTAGTCCTCAGTAATACACATAGACATGACTTGAGTAAGGAGGCTCTCTATCTGACCAAATAATGCCTTCCGTTTTCTAATTTTTGCCTTTTTTTTTTCCAATCTGATTGGATGTTTTGACCCATTTTAATAGTGGAGACCTTGAGACCTTTTTCTAAATTATATATATTTTTTTGCACCAGCATATGCTGCAGGATAATGTTGTGACTTGAATGGATGGATATCTTACAGCCAGTTACCAATTGTGCTGCTGCCTTATCTTCTTATATTCAGGGCTCCCTTTTGTTCAGCTTGCATTGGCTTTTGGGGTCAGTGTGCAGAGGCCTTCGTCTCTTATCACATTCTGTGTTCAGACTATGGGTGAGAAAAATTCCCCTCCCCGGCGCTTCCTGTGGCCTCTCCTTCCCAGTGATTGCAGACACAAAGCATCCCAAAGCCCCCATCATTCACTGGAAGCACAGCTGGGAAATCTGCAGAGCCCTGAATATCTTATCTTGGGCACCATGAGCAGATAAGTGGTCCTGGGGTGCTCCTAAGGCCAAATTCAATGAAACCCCAAAGAAGGAATCCTAACACGGCTAATGGAGCCCTGATTTGGGGTCTGTGACCACTTCTCAAGGGCACACAGGGACCTGAGGGCTGAGGCCTGACTCTTAAAATCTTTTATTTTTCTCACGTGAAAAGGATTCTTGAAATTGTCTGGTAGCCAGATTCACATTTTTATTTTTTATTTTTTCTCTTAAAATGCTAGAAAGCAAGGTAGAATGAATATTTAAAATACCAGTTTCTGAGTCGATCAATCTTAGTTTGAATCAACTCACTTCAATCACCGTTTCCAGGCTGTAGTATCTCCCTTAGATTCAGGTGGGAGGGACCCTTGTCCTGGGCTCCCTGATTTAAAGGGACCCTGCTTTTCTCCTCTTTGTTTTCAGTTTCCCCTTGTATATAAGGACTCTGTGGGGCCTGGCTTGGAGCCTGTGCTCCTCCCATGTATTCCAGCCTAGACCATGATTCTTTCAGGTATCCACACCTCGGAATTCCCTGAACAAATGGCCCTACACCCACTTCCTGGGCCTGTGCAGGCATCTCCCAGGTTCATCCTTCTCAGGGAAAATGGGCCAGGCCACAGGACTAGTGTGGGCACTCACGGGACCAAGGCATGGGCAAGGCTCAGCTGAGTGTTGGGGAAATATGGGCAGAGTTTGGAAATGTGAGCTGCCCCTCACGATGTGCAGATGGAGTCAGGTTGGAAGGGAAAGAGGTGGTGTGTATCACATTTTCTGATGTGAATCTAGATTTCCTTGTTTTCATGAAAGTACATTTGTTAACAAAGGAGGAGAGAACAAAAGATATTTAACAATTTATTGGTGTGATTTATAGCTTTCACATATTTAGGCATATGGTACAATGTGACATCCATTTATAATGTTGTCCCGAGCCCCACCATTGTCAGGGAGAGTACTGCCCCACTGTGTGACTTGGAGTGAATTTATTAACCTCTATGAACCACAACTCTTTCACTATAAAATTGGACAACAATGTTTATCTTTCGTTTTAAGTTAATTTTATAATGTTTATAACAACATAGAGCATATACTAACTGGTCAGTAAATAAAATTTATTAATCTTCTACCTCAAACTAATACTCAGAGGGAAGGAAAAAACAAAACAAAAGACAAAAACTTTAATACTTGCGTTTAATAATATTCATTTATCACCACTTACAAATTTCTTATTATTCTTTTTAAAAGTTGGTACTCTTTCTTCACTATTTCAAAGTCAAAACAGTATCCCAGTTACAAATCACTGACTTTTCCCATCTTTGTCCATATCCATCATTCCAAAGATAGAAGGTTTCAGTTTGTGTGGGGAATACCAAGGTGGATATCTGTTTCCAGTTCACTGTGTTCTTTAAACAGGCTGATCTCCTTTTAAATGAGATCCATTCGTACTGGACTGAAAGTATTGTTTTGAGGAACTGAGCTTGATCTTGACATAACAGAAGCTTTCTCACTCAAGCTATGTATACCTTCTCTCTGCATCCCCAGAGTGTTCCTGAGGGGGACCTCACTTGGATTATGAGTCAGCCAGTCAGCATTAAAAGCTGCATATTTTAAAGTGTGAGAAACTAAGCTGCATTACATTTTCCCTCTGCTCCTGGGTTTTCCACTTTTTCTTCTTAAAAACTATTTGCTTGCCAGGAGCATTTTCCCCAAATTTTCCCAAGCTGTGAACATAATCTTATATACAGAACATTTTATATTATCCAAAGCCATGTATTAGAAAAAAATATATTTCTCCCTAGATACTTAGGCTATATAAACAATGCAAGTCATTCTCCTGGAAAACTACATAAATTTTATATATTTTTGTATCAAAATGCTTTCCCCTAATTTAATCAAAATTGAAAAATGAGTACAGAAACAGGACCTGAAGCCCTAAAGACTAATATATTTAGTCTTCCTGATGTGCCATGTGCATATTTACACTTCACAATTAAATGACATACAGGGAGACGTGCAATATTCCAAAGAAATCCTGACAGCTTTATTAATTCTGCCAACAGCTCACGGGGTTGTTGGCCACAGGGGAATACTTACTGAATTTCTTGCTTATAAGAAGAGTTACATTTGGAATGGAAATTAATCATCATGACCCCAAAGGTGAGGATTTGAATTTTTACTTTAAATGTTCACCCTACATAAATTCAGCAGCCATTCCGTTCCAAATATTCTTCTGAGCAGTATCCACTCTGTTTAGGACTCAATTTTCACATCCTGTTAGAAAATATTTTCTCAACTTTTCAAACATGTTTTTGCGACAGCAATCGAACATCCGTCAGACATCACTCTTCTCCATGCAGTGTGCACAGTCTGTTCAGGAGCAGGCGATGCTTAAAAAGTATGAATCTTAAAATAGAGTTTCACCATAAAAAACCGGAGAGATAGATCTGATAATGCCTGCTTCCTAATGATAATGAGGACAGTAAATAATTTTAAAGCCTTTGCAGAATGTAAAAAAAAAAAACCCTCTCATCTATCTTCCCCATATAATAAATCCATATTATGCTTAAGCCAGAAAAAAGCGTATGTAATTTCTACTCTATGGGGGTGTACTTTTGGAAAGGCAAACAAGATGCTGTCCTTTCACTGTTCCTGGGTTAGCACACAAAAGACAAACTGTCGCTTGTCAGATGAATCCTAATTGGCTGAAGGGACTGAATTTTATGGCTTCACTTCATCTGCACATGTAGACCAAGCATTAACATGCAGGGAAGTAAAGCATGATATAAAGTTCATAGTGCAGGCGTTAAAGGAAGAACACCGACGCATCAGTCAAATATGATCATCCCAAGACCTGTCAAGAGAAAGTTTCAGCAGAAATACGCCTCCTGCATGGGAGGCTGAGGGGATTACACCAACCAAGTCCTACACGAGACACACATCGAAAAAGCTTTTGACAAATGCACTCAAGAAAATGAGATTTTATGCATCAGAGACCGATTCATAAATCATTCTGAGGGCTGCCCAACTTTTCTTTGGAAGGCAAAATTTAACTCTCTCCCAGAGCCAAATCAAGCCCAATCAGTTTCCAAAGTCTGCAGAGAAATTGATATTGTATCCATAAATGTCAAGTGGTTGATTTCATCCAGTGTAATAACATGTCGATTCAGTTTTTAAGAATGGTCATTTCTAGTCATGTAGTCTAGAAAATTCTAACTGGTTAGCAGGCATGGTGATGTTGGGCCATCAAAGTTTAAGACACCTAGAACTTTCATCCAGTTCTATAGATAAACATACTATCACTAGTCACCGGGTGAACCATTACCACACACAAGGCTAAGGAGATATGACTTAAGAATCACATCATTCTTATGGGGTTGGTAATTTTCTTCATTTTTTATTGATGAGGAAACTAAGGTTTGGAGAGATTAAGCAACTTGCTCAAAGTCACACAGCTAATGAGGGTTGGAGTCTGCCATGGGATCCCAGAGGCTGAACCCACAAGCACACACAGTGTGATGAGAGCAGAGAGAAGGCTTTCTGCACAGGACACTTTGAGACTTCGTGATTTGTCTCCTTGTGGCCATTGGATCATATGTTGGATGCTTGACTTTGCACTGACCCAGATCCTGACCGACTGACTGACTCTGTTCTTTTTACCATGTTCAGGCTGCAAATGGAAACGTGAAGGCCCATTAATTTTGTTAGTCCAGCCAGAGCTGCTGGAGCAGAGGACAGGTCCCAGGCTCCCAGACCAGCCCTCTGCCACCCAGGTAAGCCAAACTGTGCACACTCACTGCACCAGCTACAATTTCATGTCAGAATCCTTTACCCATGAATTAGTTTCATTCGCTGCATCTAAAAACCTCACCAGAGGGCCTTCTATCTTCCCTAAATTGCCATAATCTCTCTCAGACATGTTGCCCTCGGTACCCTTGTTCTTTCATCTCTGAATGTTTCCAGGAAGCACAGGCACAAATACTCTGTTTTAGATAGAATTTCTTAGGTTCTAAGAGGGGCTGGTATGAAGGGTAGTGATCGATTAGGACAGAAGCGATGGATGTTAAAGTGGCAATTTGCACCCCATGAACATGACGGGGGTAATGACCACATTAGCATAGCCAGCAAGTGTTACTAGCACAGTGGGAGTGTGCAGAGGTGCCCCGCTGTCCATTCGGACCCTATTGGATGAGAAAGTGAACTGATACCAAGGGATGAAACAAAAAGCATTGAGGCGGTGCTGGAATGACACAGTTCTCACTTCAAGGGTTCCAGATGACAAAGTGTGTACAAGGGGAGCTTTATTCGTGGTCTTGTCTGTGCCTAGGTGGGGATGGAGTGACTATGCAACTCCACAACTGTGAGACAGGCTGGAACCATTATCATAGCCCTTGTCTGAAAACTTACAACTCCAAAACAATGAATTTACATGTTCCCACCTCGGTACCTTGAGTAAAAAGGCCCACAGGATCCTCTCACAACACCATGCATGTGTGAGAATGGTGACGCTGGATCTCTTATGAGGTCTGTGTTACTGACACTTTATGTGGCCTCCATCACAAAGTAAACTCTCTCATGGAAAGGAATTGCTGTATCCTCCAATACACATCCAGACACACAGACATAACTCAAACACACAGGCACACCTATGTATGCACATATTCACAAACATTCACACACATACAAGTATTAAGAGAGATTCTAGTACAGTGAAGAATGCAAATGAAATAATAAGAATGTGTAGGGAGGACTTCAGCTCGTTAATTGTCTGATCTGCCTCTGCCCTGTGAATAAGTTCATAAAGCCATCAGAGATAGTTGGAGGTGATCCTTCAGGACCCTACCTTGGACTAGATCTCGTTTCATTCCATTCCACCCTCCATGAGCCTGAGTGTCCATCTGACAACCTAAACTCAGTCTTGCTTCTGGCGTTTTGGCTGTGGTGTTGATGCTGTGTCTCTGAGATACCTGATTCTAGAGTTTCCCCAGGGAACTTAGATGGGGCTGACCCTCTGGCTGTCCACATCATTGCTGCCCTAGGAAAGATCAGTGGTTCTAGTTCTGGTGTCTGGAATCTAATCCTGATACAGATCAATGGCCACGGTTATTGGTGTGTGTGTACGTTTGTGTGGATGTGTAGCTTTGGGCATTACTTAGTTTACTCAGACTGTCAAACAGAGGATCGTTTATGTGTTGCTTTATAGGAAAAATCCAATTTAGGCAGTTATTTATAAAAATAGGTTCAAATCTTTACATGGTTAAAATGGACTCATTTTGTTTATCAACTCAGAATTCTCTTATCTGTGACCACGGTTTGAGTACCCAGATAGTTCCCAAGGGCAAGCAGGTTTCCATTACTCAGACATTTTGGGATTGAAAACATTGTCCTTCTGTATACAGCAAAATGGGTTAGCATAAAGCAAAAGGGGCTAATAATGTCAACCATGTGTTGATCATCTACTATGCAATAGACAATTTATACACATTACTCCTAATCTCCCAATAATCTGACATGAGGGGGAAAATCCACCTATCTTCCATCAAAGAAAAATCTAGACTTTTTACACTGGCTTGCAAAATGTCTGGCTGGTTTGCTAGAAGTAAAAGGGGGCCAGAGGATAAATGGCTAATATTTATATCTTAATTTCTTTAATTTTCAGAATGATGTTATTTCATATGCAATAGCATATGTTAGCAAATATGATACTCAACATGGGAAACCTGCTATGTATTCAGTCTGACTTGTATTAGCCTTACCCTAGATCATTTTGTTTTTGTACAATTATTTCTTCTTTTCAATGATTCCCTCAATGATTTATTTCATACTTTCCTATTGTATACCCTTTCACAAACCATTTTAGTGCTGCTTAGGATGAGTGGATTGTAAATTACTAATAAGCAGCTGCAATAATCACAATGAAACTGAGGATTATATTTGTCCACTCTTCCCATGTGTCACCAACCCTTTCAGTTAGAAAATCCTACTTGGGTCAAACCTGCACCCCTCCAACCACGTATGCAACATTCTTTCTCTTATTCAAGAGTATGAGCACTGGTACCTGAACAGCTTCTGCTTTTGACAGACAGGAAAGAAGGAAATGTCACTTCAAAAATAGCATCTTGCCTGCAGCTCCCCAGCACAGAGTGGCCTGGTTACAAGGCAAATGCTGCAGCAGGCAACACGCAGGTGGAACATCTCCCTGGGAGGAGCGCCCCCCCACCACAGATGTGGACGCTGAGAACTCAGGAAGTGAAGAGGCGGATTTATGTATGGGGCAGGGGAAGAGTAATGGAGAACCACTATTGTGGCTGCTGCTGCTATTTCTTATTATTAGCATTATCATCAGTCATTAACGATGTTCTTACCAAAGTTGAAGTTCCTGCTTATCTTAAAGCTCACTCTCTTTGGGGGAGAGAAACACATGAAAAGATTATTTGAATAAAGTGTGCTATGTCCTTCAAGAAGCAGTAGTAGGAAAATAGGAAGATGATTAATTCTGCTGGGATGATCTGTACTTTAGAGATCTCGATATTCAAATGAGTCCCAACACAGGAAGCTCACTACCTCTTCAGTTACTAGATTTACTGAATTATCCAATAAATATGGCTCTCATAGATCTTAGTATCGATGTACATCACTCTTCAGAATGACTATTTCATTTTTTAAATTGCCATAAAGGAACTGCTGATACATTGAACTCCTTACCCTCTCGAATTTTAATATAAAATCATACTTTTATATAAATTATATAAAATAAATAAAAAATAAAATTTAGGATGTATTCACATAGAAAAGGTAAATAAAAAGATAGGACTGTGTCTCTTAAGATGTTTTAAAATGACATTATGAAAGGGAATAATTTTTAAGTATATATAGTAATTTGTCAAAATTATTTAAGATGTGAAAACTGTCCTCCATTTCTTTCTCTGTGTGTGTGTGTGCATGCGTGAAATGTATTATATTTACCCGGAGTCAGATCTGCTGAATCTCAGAAAGAGATTCCGTTATACGTTGTGTGATGTTTCAGTTTCAGTATTTAGCTCTTTCTCTATTCATGGAATAATGAACATTTCCTTTTAAACTCTAAGAATTTACCTGTCTCATCCAAAGTGTTGTGTTATAGAACATATTAAGCAATGCTGGTTGAGATTACTACTGGTTATTGATATATGCATCAAAAATTATTCCACCTTGTTTAATGTCAAGTGACCACTGGGGAATATTCGCATTATTGTAGGGAGATATGTGAGTCTTAGAAGGCAACTGCCATAAAATTCTCTGTGACACAAGGTTACTTTTTGTTTAATGGAGTCCTTGTAAGTGGAGCACTGTGATAGCATAGTCACAAATTCATGTTTTCCTGGAATTATTGTGTATTAACCAGAGGACAAATTTCTTCCTGTAGCACATCACACAGCTGGCTCCAATCTGAACATGTACTTTTAGACATCCAGTACTGTTTCATATCCTTAAAATAATGAAGGGTGGGAGAAGGTACTGTGTATCTAAGACATCCAACAGGCGCTATAACGTCATCTTGCATTTGTTCAGTCCTTTTGCCCAAATGCCACCTTATAACCCATCTATGAAGCATATTCACAGTTTTCCAAATTAGATATAATGAGTCGTCTTTCCTCAGCGTGTCGTTAATCCAGCAATTGCAATTTTGAAAAGGCTGTCATATCGTCTTTGGTCATTTACAAAGAGCATATTCTAGGAGCATTAGTAGGTGGTTAATCCTTGAAAACTGTTTGCTGGGAACAAATAAATGAGGTATTACACCATCTTTTTTCCCCTGACAACTCTGGCTGCCTTCCCCAAGTTACCTCATTCATGGCCCCCTCTCCAGATCTGCAGCCACCCAGCAGAATCATTACATGGTCTGCATTGCTGTGGGTGTTCTCCTCATGTCAGGCCATTTGCAGGGGTCACTTTTTCAGTTGGGCGCTAAGGTTTAGCTGTTCTTATGAATACGTGTGCTATATAAAGACAGCTTTAATGAGCTATGGGCAAAAGATAATCCCCAGCAAATGCATCAATTCCATGGCTTTCAAGTCAAATTTATAATGATGGAAAAGTAATTTTGGAGAACATTTCAGTTTTGTCACTGTGCAATGAGACACTCAGCACAAATAGACAACGTATTACTGTTGAACATTTACAGCAAGTAGAGAGCTGGAGGTTCAAATCAAATGGAGCTCTGTCTTCCAGAATCACCCTGTTCAGTTTCTTGGACAAGACAAGCTCACATGGAGCAATATTTATAGGGACTACGACAAAACATAGAGAAGAATTGCTACCAGTCCTATGAGATGACCCAACATAGTGGAAAGGGAACACGGATGTGCA
Source organism: Equus quagga (assembly GCF_021613505.1). NCBI lineage: Eukaryota > Metazoa > Chordata > Mammalia > Perissodactyla > Equidae > Equus > Equus quagga. The sequence goes on from NC_060270.1 coordinate 67,727,050, forward strand.
AGAGATCACTGCTACCTGAAGTGATTGAATCAGGGGAAGTATTGTGGACCTGGGGTTAGATTCGAACTAGATTGTAAAAGATGAGAGAGAATTTCCAGAAGTGGAGATGTATGTGTTGAGAGGACATCAGGGGATTGAGGAGATTTCCAGGTCATGGGGTTACTATGAGTAAAGGCTTAAAGATGGAAAAGTGTTAAAATGCATAGCAAGTTATAGTTGTATTGAACCAGTGGCAGCATTGTGCTAGGTGGTGTGGAGGACTATGAGAGGTTCTTATGCAAGGGCTGCTATGCACAGTGTCCTCACTCAAGCAGAGGAGCTCAGAGTTACATGTGTGGAACTATAGCAGATTCCACAAACTCACACACGAAGTGTAGTAGTTTCCTAGGGCGGCCGTACAAATTACTCCAAACTGAGTGGCGTCAAACAAGAGAAAATTATTTTCTCCTAGTTCTGGAGGCCAGAAGTTCAAAATCAAAGTGTCATCAGGGCCATGCTCTCTCTCTGAAAGCTCTAGTGAAGATTCCTTCCTTGCCTCTTCTAAGCTTCTGGTAGCTCCTGGCAATTCTTGGTGTTCCTTGGCTTGTAGCTGCATCACTCCAGTCTGTGCTTCTGGCTTTATATGACCTTCCTTGTGCTTCTTGGTGTCCTCTCCTCTTTTTATAAAGACACTAGTCATTGGATTTAGAGTTCCTCCTCCTTCTAGGATGATCTCACCTTGAGATCCTTAACTACTTTCATCCACAAAGACCCTATTTCCAAAAACAGACCACATTCTGAGGTTCCAGGTGAACATGAATTCGGGGAGGGGAGACACTGTCCAACCCACAACAATAAGTCTATTTGTACACAAGATAAAATGTAACCAAAAGAAGACAGTTTGATATTGTAGCCCATACATATCCTTCCATTGAATAGAAGAGTGGCATGGTTCCTCTGAAGCTGTAGATCAAGTACATTTTTCTCTTATTTGCTGATCCATATTCTATTGGATGTCTCACTCCCAAATAAACTAATTTTGTCTTAAATAAAAATTGATAGAGGCAGGTAAGCCCCCTCCTTGAGTATCTTCACAAGACTCCTGCAAGAACTCCTTAGAATTTAGGGATTCTATACTTACTACATTATTGCTCACTCTGATATCACATAAATTCCTAAAGATTTTGAACTTGTAAAACCATCAGAGGCTTACAACCAAAGTTTTATCCATTGGTAGCCTTTTCATCATACTCTAATTTTAAACTCTTAAAAAATATTTCTGGCCGTCTCCTGAATTAAGATTTGGGTCAGGATCATCAAATATCAGTTAATATCATTACCTGTCCTCTAGTCACACTGGCTCCAAAGGCACTACATTTCCTTAGTCTTCTCTTCTCCTGAGTTAATTATAATTTGCTTACTCTGAATTAATGGGCCCTAGAATTACATTGACCTTATAATTTATCATCCAAACCAAAATATTTTTGAAAGGGAAAGTTGACTCAATTAAAAATTGCACTGGAGCAACAGGTGTAAACAAGGAACTTATCTGATCAAACCCAGAAGATGCATCAGCCAATATACTAGTCTTGCCTTATCTCCTATGCCCCAAACACAAAAGTCCTGTATTTCATCCAAACAGATGCATTTCTGTTATTTTCTGGAGAGTTGAAAGGGTATTATTGGATTTTTTCCAAAACTCAATCTTGTGACTTGCCACAATACATACTCAGCTAATGTTTGTTAAAAATGATATCACATTTACTTACTGACAGCCAGCATTTACTGTATAACTACTCTGTGCCTGTATAACATGCACACATTTGAATAAGATGCATCGTTAGAGACTCAGAGAAGTTAAGGGGCCCTGAAGATGCACACAACAATTAGAGCCAGGCTCAGGATTGGACATAGATTCCTTAATTCCAAATCCTGTGTTAATTCTACTTGGTACCTCTCTTAAAAGATTCTTTAACTCTTACCGGATAAGAATGAGTCTGAATTTGGTGACTATGTCCTGTTCCCTTCTAGGTGTAGAATACGTTACATCCCTGATATCTCCTTGCCTTCTTTCTTTAGGTCTTATCTCTTATATCTTTGTCCAAAACTTGCTGCTAGTTGAGCCTTTGGGTAACAACATGTTTGCTTACATGGAAATCTTTGTTAGACAACATATTCATTTAGTGGAATGAGGTTCAGGACTCTATGTCGGCAGTAAAACAAATTGCAAAACAAGCTTATGCTTCTGAAAGTCAGACAAAGTCAGTATTTTGATCGACTCATTTTGGCTGGCTAGCCAGTCCATTCTGAAATGAACGAACAATGCTCTATTACCTAGTGTTACAAGAATAGATGTTGATAAATGGTTCCTGAGATTATGGGCCCTCAGCAAGATGTCCAACATAGGATTCCATCCTCAACCAAGGCCTCAGCTTTTATTTTGAAGCTATGCTCAAATGATTTTCTTGGCAGCTGATTTAAACAATGTGTCAATGGCTAAAAATCTGTTCATGTTAAATTCCTGGCCCTCCAGGTGGTTTACCTTGTTTCCAAACCCAGGTACGTTTTTCTGCCACGTTACCTAGTAACTTAATCTACTCACAAGAATGACAGACTCTTCGTCTATCCTGGGAGTAATTTGAGCAGCACCACCCCAACAGAGGAAACGCTCAACTGTTCAGAGGCACAAAGGCCCCACGCTCCTTCTCTTACCTTAGGCAGCTAGCATGTCATAGCCTCTGGAACAGGCAAATACCACTGGCCTAGAAAATAACCTGGGAGCACGAGCAGGGCTATTTTGATGGTACTTATCATCTTACATTTGAGGGAAGAAAGGTGCCTTTTGGGATTCTAAGAAAGTCTTGGTCAGCATTCAAATGAGCTTCAAATAAGGATTCAAAGATTGTTAATTTGACCTCTTCTTATATGTGAGGTCATTGGGGGTCTATAAAGATTAATACCTCAATGAATTCCTGCATCACTCTCATGTAGGTTTTATCAGCTTTTACAGATGTGAACTTTAAGGCTCATAGAGATAAAATGCTGTTCTGGGTGACACCACTAGTAAGTCTCAAGGATTCAAAATCAGATTTCCCTAAATCCAAGGTTCATGCTCCAAATCTGTTCATAAAGGAGAGTTTTATTAAGCACTCAAATTAAAAGAGACTCAAATGGAACAATATAATCCTGATCCAGTTTGAATCAAAAACCTTCCTTCCCCTTGGTGCTGGCCCAGTGGTATAGTGGTTAACTTTGTGCACTCTGCTTTGGTAGCTCAGACTTCATGGGTTTGGATCCCAAACCCATGAACTTACACACCACTCATCAAGCCATGATGTTGCCGCATCCCAGATATAAAGTAGAGGAAGACTGGCATGGATGTTAGCTCAGGAACAATCTTTCTGAAGCAAAAAGAAGATTGGCAACAGATGTTAGCTCAGGGCCAATCATCCTCACCAAAAATAAATAAGTAAATAAATAAAATTCTCCTTTCCCCATAATCTTCTTATCTAAGTCCATGGAGTATAGTATATAAACTGACAGCACTGTATCTAGTGTTGTGTAAGCAAAGGTAGTTCTAACTGGAAAACAATTAATTCAGAGTCCACTCTACTTATTATTACCCAGTCTGCAAGAACTTTGATAAATAGTGTGAAATTATTTCCAAAACACATTAATTTATTTTCTTTGGCTTCTTTTTCTTGTTTAAAAAGGAAATCATATAAGTCATTGAACAACAGAGCAACACACTCAACAAATCCTTAATATCTCCCTTCATCAGGGTCATCCTGATGAGAGAAAGCAAAGAATTATGATTGTCTTCAAGAACTGTGATTGCTACTTTTTCTTTTTTTTTTTTTTTTTTAGATTTTTTTTATTTTTTCCTTTTTCTCCCCAAAGCCCCCCGGTACATAGTTGTATATTCTTCGTTGTGGGTCCTTCTAGTTGTGGCATATGGGACGCTGCCTCAGCGTGGTTTGATGAGCAGTGCCATGTCCGCACTCAGGATTCGAACCAACGAAACACTGGGCCGCTTGCAGGGGAGCGCGCGAACTTAACCACTCGGCCACGGGGCCAGCCCCGTGATTGCTACTTTTTCAAGTAAGGCAGCTGGCACAATCTGTATTAGCAAGCAGGTAGTGCTTTTGCTGATTATGAATGAGTCATGTAGTGGACAGGACATGGGCTTTGGGTTCAGATGGGTCCTTAGCAAATCCCAGCCCTGCTACTCACATGGAGCTGGGTTCCTGATTAACTTCATGAGTCCTATTGTTTCATCTTTAAGTGGAGATAAACTCTCCTTTGCAGGGTTTATAAAAGTAGCAGGCACAAAGGTGGCTCATGGTACACACTCAGTATGTGTTGCTGGTACCATTGTTTCTAACATGCTCAAAAGGTAGATTCAGACAAAACAAACAAACCCTGCAATCCCATCAAATGGTGCCTCTCATTCAAAGGGAGCCTCTGTTACAGACTGTCAGAGTCCAGCTTGGTCATTGCATCATTAAGGAACAACATCTTCTCTGTTTTCTGCATTTCAGCAAGCCTTTGGCAATCAGTAACAAAACCTTACCATAACTTGGTATAATTCATTTATTACTATGGTTATATTTAATTTCAATATCAAGATTTTAATACAAAATAAATGGAACAAAACTCTTTTAAACACTCTAAAAACTGTCAGAAAGATAAAAACGTTAAAAAATCAGAACTTGTAACTGAGGAGAAATCAAGATGAACCCTGCTAAGATTTAAAGATGCATGAGTGCATCTTTAAATATATGCACATATAGGCACATATATGCTCCATGTATCTTTATTTGAATTTATTTAAAATGTTTATATATCTTTAAATCTATACATATATACACATATGTCTTTAAATGTAAATATCTATGCATGTGTGTACATATATATGTATATGTCAACATAATTTATCAATTCTAGCTTAAATAATAGGATCACATTCTAAAAACAGAGATTTCATTCACATCTCCACATTTAAAAAAGATCATCTGTGGGGCTGGCCCCGTGGCCGAGTGGTTAAGTTCTCACGCTCCGCTGCAGGTGGCCCAGTGTTTCATTGGTTCAAATCCTGGGTGCGGACATGGCACTGCTCATCAAACCACGCTGAGGCAGCGTCCCACACGCCACAACTAGAAGGGCACACAACGAAGAATATACAACTATGTACCGGGGTGCTTTGGGGAGAAAAAGGAAAAAAAATAAAATATTTAAAAAAAAAAAAAGATCATCTGTAAACCTCCAAGTTTCCAGAAAAAATGGTTTACAATGTGTTCTTATTGATTTTGCAAACGTAAATGCCTCAAAAAGTTTTTGTAATTGTGCAGTTATTTTTAAAACCTCTCCACAATGTTATAAGAAAGAGTACATTTTCCTACATGAATATTTGGCTTCCCACTACACAAAATTGACATTTATTTTTATGACATTATTATTACAAAAGTCATTTATTGAGTTGTCATTTAATTGTTTCAGAAATTATTCATTAAGTGACAAATCTATATCAAAAAGAGAAGCCCAACACACAATGTGGAATGAAGGAAGGGTGTTTAGAGGAATCATTTGTAACAGATTATAATTCCCACCAAAGAGGAAGAAACAGGACTCAGGGCATCCTGAGCAGCTGCCTCTCCCGGAAATGTTCAGAGAGAAGATGACCTGGACTCAGCTGGGCAGGGGCCTTGGTCATCACCTGTGACTCACCTGAAGTGCACTTGCGTATACCACATATAGCAGCAATAGCAGCTACGGTATTTCTGGATATGAGTGGCTTGATGGAATGGGGACTAAGGGACTGGTCTCCAAGCAGAGCTTGGTAAGCAAGCACAGGACCTTCCCTCAAATGGTCTGTCTATTCAGGTGGCTTAGGATGCTCCTTTAAGGGTATGACTTTTTGCTGCCTCTGTGCACACACCTGCATTCTTAAATTCTCACATACTTATCACACTCACATAAACGCAATGTCTGAAACACAACAGAACATGTCACAGAAATGTGCACTGGGTGGGGAAGGCTGGAGGGAGGCCCAGACATAGAAACCTAAGGCAGAAAGGATCCACCTCCTCAGAGTAAATGTGGCTGTGTATCACGGACCTCTCCTCTTGACACAGTGCTCTCCTTTCTCTCACCTACACTCAGATTCCTTCAGATTCACAGAGGTTACCACACACAGTCAGGCAGCTGAGTTGTCAAGAACATAGCACTAACTTGTTCCCACTTCTCTGCTTGGTCCTTATCTCATGGTTCCTTCTCTTTTATTTCACAGTCTATTAATTAGACTCTGGCCCTCCATTATTGCAGTGTGTCATAAATGAGAACAGAGAGGACAACATCGTGGATGAACCATTGCAAGATCAAACTAGTTACTGGAAGAAAATTCATAGCACTTATTCTACTGACAGATCAGAAATGTCATGCTCTCATCTATATGCCCATCTGTGCATACCCCTTATTGTGTACCTTCCATGCATTTATCTTCCCTCTGACTGGGATATCTACATTCTACTCTTGAAGTCTCCTTAATTTATTGCATGCAGAATGTGCAGAACAGATGCTTGATATCCTAAGTTACCATCAGGTAGGACAGGATGTTGGGTCCCTGTCTCTGGTACAGATTTTTTTGCAAGTCCATCTCCCTTCCCACACAACAAAGCACCTTCGACATTCAGGTCAAGATAATTTCAGCTTGATTTTTATGATTCCCTCTTTCTACTTCCAACACTTAAAAACAAAACAAAAAATATTCCTCCCTTTTTTGTGGGATTGTGATTAATCAGCAAAAAATTCTTGAGTCACTAAATTAGAGAATTATTTTCAAGGCTAGAATCTAGACAAATTTTGTGATATCATTCGGCTCTTCTTTCTCGAGAGCCACCACAGCAGCAGTGGAACCACTGAGTCACAGGGCAGTGGGAAGGATGTGCTCCGCGTGAACAGTTGCAATTGGTCAGAGATTTGAAACTTAAGGTCAACTCCTGCTCACACTCTTATTTTGCTTCTGCCCTCTCTTTTTATTACATTAAGGCAAACAAAACTGGAAACCATACTAACAAGGAGAGAAACCTGAAGTCCCCCACCAGCAGCACCAGCAGCACCTGGGATTTTGTTATAATTGCTAGAATGCAAATTCTCAGGCTCACCCCAGACCTACTGTCTCAGAGCTCTGCAGCAGGGCCCAGCAATCCATGCTAAGGGGCCCCATGGGACATTTTGATACACATTCGTGTTTGAGAATCTCTCCCTTACAGACCACATGAGGTAAGTACACTCATTGTGCCCACTTTACAAAGGAGAAAACTGAGCCGCTCAGTGTTTTAGTCATTGATCAAAGTCACAGAATCTCCACCTGTAAGACTTCAAAGCCTGAGATAATCTATATTTTAAAAAAAGAAAAAAAATGATAGTTAAAGACTAAATGAATTAAGGGTAGTTAATAAGTTTCTCCCTCTCAGTCATTATATCTAGCTAATATAATTCAATAAATTTACATTAAAAAATCTAATGCTTTGATATGTGTTAAAGTTGAGATATTAACTCCAATTTTTTTCTAATCTGAGGTGGGTATCTCTAAAACCTAACTGGTTTATACATATTGGAAATACAATTATAAGGCAATTTTCCTGTGGACCACTAAGTACTTTAACAATAAGACTAATTTAACGGCAGTAGATTTAGAAGAATTAATTTTAAGCGGATCATCCTCCTTACTTTGATATCAGCTGCTGCATCTTATCCTATTACAAATGCAACCAGTTTGTAGGAGACTGAAAACATCTGCTGTCCCCTAGAAAGTGTCCATATGAATATTAATCTTGAGGACTACATGTTGCCACATGTGTAAATGTGTGAAAGTATTTACTCCTTAAAGAGGCTAGATGTCATGCTGGGAAGTTTTCTGAAACATCTCAGCAAATTCTAGCATTTAGAAGGGAAAACAGATGGGCATCAGTGAGGAACTTTCAAGGGCTAAGTGTGGAGCCAGAGGGCTGAAGGGAAGCCTGCTGGTTCTGGGGTAAAGGCCGGCTGTTGCTTCCACAATGCTGATTGGCTACTTGTTCCCTCTCCCCTTTTCTGCAGAGCCCCATCTAGAGATAAGAAAATCTAAGGTCAGCAAAAGGGCTTAGGACAGCACCACAGGGATGATTCAAGGGAAAGACTAGGTTTTAAGGGCCTATAGGTGTTTGGTCCAAGCTGGATCCACAGTGAAACTCAGGCTTTATCTCCAGGTGTTTCCCATTGTAACCCACAAGGCAGCCCATAACCAACGGGTCTGAGCAGGAAAGTGTGGAGGAATGGATGCAAAGGGCGTGTAATTTTCCAGATATTTGCCTGCTGTGGATGGGGAGAATGATCACTACAATGAGGTTAAGTGACATTTTCCAGGTCATACAAGCAGCCAAAGGTGCAACTGGAATCTGACTCTAATCAAAAGCTTCTGAATTTTCCTTCGCATCTTGTTTCTGTTGGTCTGGTGCACGGTGATAGCTTGCTTTTGCATTGGTAGTCTCCATTAAATCAGGGGCAAGATTCTGAACATGCCAAGTTGTTAATTGAGTTTTTAAAATGTCCAACTATGACATGAATATCTCTATTAAAACCTTATATGTGTATGTGTGTGAGAGGACACAAAGGAGAAAACTGTTAACAAAATCTTGAAATATATGTGATAGTATTCTCTTACACATAGTCTTTGTTATTTAACAAAAGATTGTCAAAAGAAAGTGATTAACACATAATGATACTTTCTCTGGTCTTCAGTTAAAGAAAATATGTGGGGGCTACCAGTCTACAATCTCTAGCCAGCCTCACTCTCCTGATTTACCTTGTATAACTGACCAGGGAAATCCTGTATCTAAATTTATTACTTCTGTGCGTCTCAGATACATCTTATATATCTTCCTTTAAGATTTTGCTTATAGCATTTTTCCTGCTGTGAACACTCCTTCCTTCTTACCATTTTCTCTCCCTAACATCTTACATTTATTGAGCTTTTATTAGGCACACAGCACTTTGTAGTCGGTGGGAAGCCAAAGTAACTTAAACATGGTCTCTGCCCTTTTGACTCATCTAAGTCCCTCCCACTTGTATACTCCCAAGCGCACCTTCTCCTCAGTTTCATGCACCTGAACTGCCTTCAGTGACACTTATACTCCTATGCTGTGTTGCAGTGTCATTATTTGTCTCCTTAATGGTTCTGCACATTCATGGAAGGGATTAGCCACATCTCAAAGCCCCTTTTTATGCCCAACACCTAGCATAGTATTTGGTGTATAATGAGAGTTTAAAAGATATATGTTGATGGTAATGAGATTCTCGCCCTCAAATTGTTTTCTGAAATTGGTAGGCTTAAAATACTACATCAAACAGTGATCAATACTCAGGATGTTCTAGGCCAAATTGGCTGAATAAATGTGTATGAATCATGAATACCAGAGAGCATGTCTCAGAGAGTTTGGTAGTCATTCAAGGATGAAATTGGGGAACTGATGGCCTAAATGTATAATCCATTGTTTCAATTGACCTCTGCTTGAGAAAAGTGCTGGGTAACATATGCAAGCCCTTCATAATAAGACAGACTCCAGAAAGCTATAGGAAATCGCAGACCATCATATTGTATAGGTCAAAGGATTCTATCATAAAGGACTACATGGCTGATATATTTGGGAAGAGGCAACATGATTTTTATAAGAGAAAACTGTAACCTGAATATTAATAAAATGCAGTATATTCATAAGGGAGTGACAGGTTAGTGAGAAGGCTTGAATCAGCCAGGTGAAGAACAGCTGAGTATGTGGAGACACTGGACTATCAGAAAGCAGCCTGACCGGCAGTATGGAAATTGTGTCAGTGAAGGAAAGGGATCAACATCTCTAGTTGTTGTTAAAACATTTGAAAGACCATCCCGTAGTAGAGGAGGTAGATATATTTATTTCCATGTTACATAAGCAAACAACTGGGGTTCAATGTGTAAACACTGGAGGGAGACAGATTTTTGATTTTATCTGTATCAGTCTCTCCCAACTCTAGTCCTGATGATCTGTTTTACAGAATCATCAAAGAAGACCTGGGCCAGATAGCTGGTTCTAATTTATTTCTGAAAGAATTGTGAGCACATCACTAACTTCAGAGTCACCGGTAGGAAGAGTCTGAAGCTAGTTGACAAGGATATAACTTGTTAGGAATACATTCTGGATATCTCCATGCACACCAAGTCTTCCCATGAGTCTCACTCTACTGGTTTAGCCCAGATGGGACTTGAATTTCCATTTAGGTTTAACTTAGCAGGCTACTTCCCCACTGGATCAGAATGTTTCCTGAATCCCAGTCTGGATTACACCCGGCCTTTGTCTGAGAATATTGGGTCTTAATTCTCATGCCATCAAGCACCGCCTCAGGTATTATCTAGTGATTTATGTGCTTAGTCTTTATGGACAGATACAGCTGGGTTTGTATCTTGGCCCATCACTTTACTACTTGTGTGATATGGGTCAGGCTCTTTGGTCTTCCTAAATGTCAATTTCTTTTTCCATAAAATAGAAACAATCGATTAGGATTATTTAGAAGATATTAAGCAACACCTTTAGTAGTCTTAGCAGAGTGCTACTCATACTGAGTGCCAGATGGAGAGTCTCTGATCCATTTCATTGGGCATTCTGGGATATAGACACCAGAGGAATCAACCAAATTCTCTACAACCCTTTGGATGCTGTATTCCGAACTGCTATCATTTTATTTGTAAGTGCCAGCCTTGCAAAATTCCTCATTCTAATCCTGGCCTCAGCTTTTTAAGCTTCTTTTTTTTTTTTTTGCTAGCAGTCCATATCACCGTGGTCCTTGCATTCCTCATGAGTGAGCCTGCCTATGTTATGACATAAGGAATGATTAGAATGGTACCATCATGGCATATATGACCTACATCAAGCACAGGCTGATTGTGAATGACTAATGAAATGGAGATTTGGAAGAAGTGAGTGAGATGTAGGTAAAGCAGACCACTAATATCTTCACCAATACTGCAGAATCCACCAAGAACAGATACCTGTCTAAACCCAGTACCCAAGAGGGTCTCATTAGATTTCTTTGCAAAAGACAAGTAAAATAAGTTATCCTACAAAGATGGATATGGCTTCATCCTTGATAATATGAGGATTGAATTTAACAAGTAAAGGCATATGATTAGGAGAAAGAAATTGAAATATTCAGAATTCTTACAGGTTGCTTCCTGTTCTCATTTTCTGTTATCTTTGTAAATAAAATGCAGAAGGGGCAGTGCAAAAATCATCAGTTTTTAGGTGACATTAAAGTCTCTAAGTAGGAAACGCTTGGAGTTGGATTACAGAAAGAGTTTGTAGGAATGCTTTCATACAAGTGTAAAAGTGGGCAGGAAAGGCAAATATTTTATCCAATATGCCTCAATAAAGACTTAAAAACTAAACTTGATTGAGAATGGAGATCTGTAGATCAGGTATAAAACGACTTTGGGGACTTAGGGAAGACTCCACTTTGTCTTTGCACACTGTGGGTTTCTTGTGGTGAAGTTCCAGGATATAAAAGCGTAAAGGAATTATGATATATATCATCTTTCACATCCAAGAAACATAGTGAAGGGTGATAGAATTTAGGGGCTATAACAGTGGAAATTAACTCGGAAGTGAGTGAAGCACACTTTTAACATCTACTAGTAGAGCCCATTTTATGGGTTGAAAATCCTTGTAGTTGCTTCTTGCCTGGTCATAATAAGAACTTAATAAATACCTGAGAATTCATTGACTGGTAACATTACACAAATATGCCATTGTAGCCAAAATGACTATGAAACCTGACTTTAGGGAGGATATTGGAAATAAGATAGATAATATTTTTGAATCCTTATACCAGATTCTTGTGTCTATACCCAATATACTTGGCATAGTTGATTCTGCCAGAAAGATGGGGGAAAAATAAAAAAGCTCACAAGAAAGAAAACTGAAACTTTTCATGAAATTTTATAAGAGATTGAAAATATAGAGGTACTCTAGTCTGATATGAGAAAAGGAAAAGGATCCAGACTGACCTGGACAAGATCAGGAGTAATGTGGTTAAGGTGATTTTAAAAAAGGACACCATATATTAAAACACAAGCACAATTGGCTTTCTTTGATATTCAAAGTGATAAATATCAGAAAATGAAGGAAAGTGCCAATGCACATAGAGAGGAATGCATTTTTGAAACATTTACACGTCATTGTATATATGAAACGTAGATGTATTCAAGAAGGATTTAAACACACACACGGGACTCAGGACTGACAAGGTAACTCACGGATATTATGGGGACAGTAAGTGTTTTTCCTGGCATATTTTTCACAAGGACTGGTAACAGGACACTGATCTGGGTGGATTCAATTAGAGAATTAGAGATTCTTTTGTTCCAAATAAATTTATCCACTTTACCGAACAGTGGCTAATGTTGCCGCTCAGAGAGAGAATCTTCGTATGTGTATTCTTCAGGCATGTCTACAAATCAACCAGGAAGAAATTTTGGATCTGCTAAGATTCTAGAATTGTTGCTAAGTTTGTCCCTGAGACACTTTCATATCTGATTATTTAGTGAAGTGGGGGACTCTGGCTTGTTCATAAATCATGATGCATTGCTAAGCGACTGCCTGGTGGCCTCATTCGTGAACATTCCATTCAGTGCCAGATCAGAAACTTTACAAATTAGATTTTTAGGGCATGAATATTTGCTACTGTACATTGGACAAGTTCATTTTCAAGATTCTTGTTCTGAAGAGAACTTTGTAATATAAAATAAATCTCTTGAGTACTAGTAAATTGATATCCCATCCATGACACGCACTGTAGTTGTAATGTTCGGTACATCAACTTTAAAAAGTATATAAACTCCTTATTATCTAAAAATTGAAGATCGTCAAAAGACCATATGAAAGTCTCATTCAAGAGATTCTCTACTTCCTTGATACATCACCCTTAAATAAGTCAATACTTGATGTTTTTGAGTATTGACTTTTTCTGAAAAGTTAGAACAATTTAGACAGTTTTATAAAAACCTCTTGTTTGGCTATTGCTCTCACCTTGTTTACCAGACTTAACTCTGGTGAATCCGTAGTTTTACTTCGAATTTTAAATTTAAAATAAAAATGAAAAAGAGAAACTCTCAAGATAATCTATTCATTCAACAAGATAATCTGGTGAAAGTACCAATGAATATTGGTCACAAGTCAGATTTCATATATGTCCATGAAGTGTTTGGGAAAATACTCTGACTCTGAGTTTGATGAGTGTTCTTGAAGGCCTAGCCAGTTTCAGAGAGTTTGAGCACTACTTACAACATATAGAAATACAGCTAGATATTATTGGTGCTTTCTCGTTTTCATACTTTAGCAATATATGAATTAAACAATAGGGGTTAATATTATTCTTACAGACTGACTCTGACAAAATTTACATTTAAGGTGAGAAAAGTAAATCAATTTTGTAAGAATAAAAAAATATCAAGTATAGTAAAGGAGAAATAGAACGTACAGCTTTGCAATCAAGTATATTTAGGAATAAATCCTAATTTTTTATTCTGGCACTACCAGTGTCTAATTACATGAGCTTGGGATAGGTATCTGTGAGCCTCATGCCTCTCATTCAGGGAGATGTTCATATTATATCTCTAGAGTTGAGAGAATAATGCTTTTCTATATATCTGGAATTACATTTGCTTACAAATGTGATGTGTAATTGGTGTTCAGTAGCTGTTAGTTTCCACAACATAGGTACAAGTGGACACACATTTTTCCAAATATGAGCCTTGTTATATGCATGACTTATTATGGTGTTCTCGCCCAATATCACTGTATTTTATTCTTTAAACTGGAAGTTGTGATGATCTCTCCACAAGTCTTTTCTCCAGCCAGTTTGCAGCTGACAGGAGGATCCTGAAGCTGCCGCCTCTCCCAAGTGCACCGCAAGAATGCTAAGTCTATTTGGGGGAGCCAGAGCTTATCCCTCCTTGCTGTGCACCTGGTCCCCTGCTTTCCTCCTCTGCCCGCCCAGCATCTTTTATCCCTCCAGAAACACAAAGGTATTTTGAAGGTGAGTAAGGGACGGGATATTCTCCTCCCCTCCCATTCTGGAAGCCTGAGTAATTCTGTAGTTCTTTTAATAACCATCCAAAAATTAGTTCCTGCTATGTGTCCAGCAGTAACGGGCATGGAGGCTACAAGAACCTGTAAGACAGGCTTCTGTCTTTAAGCAGCTTGGAGTTATTTGGAGACACAGGTAAACCAAAAGAGGCAAGGAAGTGAAATAGGGCTTATGTCTGTATTCACTTATGCCAAAGAAATTGTCAGTCCTTGAAATACATCCTGATCCAGAGGGTAGGCTGAAAAGAGGGCATTTCGTTCTAAAGAAAATGAAGCTATGGCTTTTAAAAAAATTTAGATAAAATAACTCAAAACTTCAATTCAATCTGAAAAACAACCAGTTCTGATTGAAAATGCCAAAGAAAATAAATAATCCCACATCTATTTGTCTCCCTAAAGTCAACATAAAACCTTAAAATTTTTCCTCAAAATGAAGGTGGTCTTATTTCTCATTTCAAACAAAACAAAACAAAACAAAAACCTGTGAAAATTTATGGAGTCTTCAAAATTTGGAAAAAATAGAATAGTTCCCAAAACACCATTTTTAAGAAGAAAATCCATGCTCTCCATGAATATCACAACCTAATATTACAAGCAACCCAGAATAAAATGACAATAATAATATTCCCAAGATTCAGTCTGCCATAACTAATCTTAATCCTCAATTTACTATTGTTTTCAATTAGAAACAGTGATGGGTAGGCAATTGGCAAATAACAATGAATATAAACTAGAATTTTTTTTTCCAACGAAGTGAGACCAACACAGAAAAAGGCATGTGCAAACAACAATTTGAAACCATACTGTCTTGATTTAAGAGGGAAAACGACTCGGGAGATTATAAGAAGGGAAGATTATGCTGTTGATTGCCAAATCTTCACATTTTATGGACATTTAGAAAAAAATAAATATTTGGTGATGTTTTTCCCTAAACTAGAAGTGACATAATCTAACAGATTACTTTATTTGGTGCCTGAGTTTCTGAAGGCTCCACCGGGTGCCTCTTGCTGTCTGTCTCCTCCTCCCTTTCCTCACCTCACAGTCGGACACAGGTTTCCGCTGACACTGGGAGGTTGAGAACTGGGCCCAGGGGTGGGGAAGGGAAGTTCTGTATTACAACTTGGAGCAAACTGTCCTTCACTTCCAAGCTGAAGTTTGCTTATAATTACAGAATAATTCTAAATTTTATATTTGTTTTATCACTTTTGTTTTCAAACCTGAGATAGAAGCTGTTAAGCACAGTGACTTTAAAGTCAGACCAGACTACAGATTCCCATGCCACGACTCACAAATTGGGCAACTTTGGTCAAGTTACATAACTGAGCTAGTTGAGTCATTACAAGATATGTAAAGCGCCTGGTATATAATAAGCAAATAAGTAAGTAAATAAATACATACTCAGTTAACACATTCTCATTAACAATCACACTCTGTGGTTTGTTTCTGTTTTTATAGATGAAGGACCTGAGGCCTAGTCAGTGAATTACCCAAGTTACCAGAAAAGGAGGAAAACTAAACTTTTTGCAACAGACACCCTAATTTCCCTAGGAACTGGAGCCATGCTGGAGTAAGACTTATATACGCTCTAATTATTTCTGAATGGGCACTCAGCAGTTATTGAACTACCAGCAATCTGGGTATAGGAAAATGACAGAAACGTTCCCTGGTTACCATGATCACATCTCAGTTTTATTCATCTGAAGAGAAAAGATGTCCTACCCAGATGCTGTCTTCTTGCTTGTACTGTTTCCAGTTGCGTCCTGTGTCACTAAACATCAGGCTGTAACTCGTCACCCAGTCAGAGCTTCCGTATCTTCCCTGCGTGGCCACTGCTGTAATCTCCACTCTGTTTCCCAGGTCCATCTGGAGCCACTGCTGAGCATTGGAATCTGCTGGGGACCAACCGCCAGTTCCTGGAAGAGGATCAGAAAGAGAGAGAGTTGTAGGAACATCTCACATAGCCTCAATTTTCAACTCTCAAAGAGAAATGAAACAGTGTTCAACTAAGATGCTTTTACCCCCAAATATGCCCTGCCTCTGGTCTTAAACCCCTGGTACTTTCTTGGCCCAATTTCCATTCTCTTCCTCCATCTAATTCCCTTTCATGGGCTAAGGTTCATCTCAAATGCTGTTTCCTCCATGATTCTTCCTCTGTTTCCCCAAACATTACAGTTTCCATCTTATGGATTCCTACTGGAATTTGTTTTGTTTTTTATTTTCTTACAACCTCAACCTTTAACACACCTTATATCCTCTGCCTGTCTGATACCTCCTTCCTCGCTTCTTTTTCTTTTCTTCCTTCTTTCATTCCTCCTGCTCTGCTCCTGATCTCTCTCCAAATACAAACTATGAACCTACCATGGGCCAGACATTGTGCTGTGGATACAAAGATGAAAGATCACTGACTACGCCTTTGAGAGGTTAGCATTCATTCATTCAACAGATGTTCACTGAGCACTGGGAGCATGCTGGGTGCTGAAGAATGAGAGACATGCGAAGAAAAATGTGTAATGTGATGTGAAAGGAAGCCTTATGAGAGGTAAGCACAAGGTACAATAGGAGCACAGAGCATCAGAAAGACCTTTTAAAGACAGTGACAGGGGAGCTGAAACCTGAAGCAAGTACAGCCATTTCCCCAGCAAACAAGGTTGGGTAGTGAAAAAGTGGGATAGAGATCAACCAGCAGTGAGATAGGCAAAATCTCAGACAGACATGAGAGAGTGTGCTGCATTCTAGATCTGCATGTGATTCGGTAGTCTCGACAGGCAGGAGAGGGGCATTCAACGTGCAACAAAAGCCTTTGGGCATTATTTGACACCGTGGAAATTTGCAGAAGATCAATGTTAGTTCTTGCTTAGGAGACTTGTGAGCTAAGTTTTCTGCTTTCATTTTTCATAAGAATAAAGAAGTCAGTATTCGTTTTTACTGACTCTAGAGTTTACACATCTTCTGAGTCGTGAGTGGGAGCTGTTGCACACTGTCCTACACCACAGGTGGGGACGGAATGAAAGCAACCCCTTTGTTAAGGATCTTGCTCAGGGCATCAGCTTAGAGAGTTAATTGAATTTTTAATTTAGAGGAATTAATCAATACATTTCTTTTTATTTCGAACCATATCATTAAAAATATTTTTAGTGATGTTCCAGTCTACGTTCCCACCATTTCAGGAGGAGTCAATTGGAGCTTTCCTTGGTAACTGAGAACATTTCTGAGCCCCAGCCCTCAACTGCAGAGATAGCCTCTCATCTCACAGGGTACTGGACATGCAGACACAGGAAATAGAGGACACAAGGTAGATCCTACTCTGGCCATAAAGCACATCTCACGAGTTATCTGTTGGTTTTCTCCCAGTAAATAGCTAATCCTTAATAGCTTTTATTTTAGAAGGTTTGTTTCACTCCCCTGAGAATATTCAAATGCAGGGGAAGGAAGAGAAGGAATGTGCTCAGCACCTACTGTGGAATGTATTTTATTAAGTGTTTTGCAAGACATGAACATAGTGGCAGATACTGCTGATATTCACTAACATTCTCTCTTCCTTCTGTAGCAATAGGACTGTAGTGGGTGCCTATCTTAGCTGCATTTTTCAGCTCTCCACACTATTGTAGTTATGGCCCTATGGACAAGTTTGCTCCAATAAAAATGTCAATGGGAAAAAGATACGCCACTTGCAGGCCATCATGTCTCTTCTCCACTTGCTTTCCCCTTCCTCTACTGATGGCTGTAGTTGACAAAAAGACCCTAGATGATGCCAGAACCATAATATTGAAAGATCCTCGATCACTGCATCATCATGTGGAAGAAAGCATCTGCTAACTTGAATACCCGCCCCAAGCTGTAGTATGAACAACAACTAAACACCTATTGGGTTTAAGCCTCTGTACATTGCAATCTATTTGATACCACAGTTTAACCTACTCTAATGCAGATACAATATCCTGTGAAGTAAATAGCAAAATTCTCAAATTATAGTTGAGAACACTGAGATTCAGCATGTTTAGAACACCTGGCACTCAGGATTCAGGCATAGCTATTTGAGACTATTATGTAACAGAAAAGAACGTTTCTAAAAACACAGAAAATCAGTAAGGAGGAAAGGCCCTGGGGGCATTTGAGCAGAGATTCTGAAATGCCAGCTCCAGAAGTAAATTTTTGTCAATTAACTCTGTCTTCACCAAAATGTCCATAATTCCCAATCCATTCCACTGTCTCCTAATTTCTCAAAACTAACAGGAAGGCTCAAGAAGAAGGAGATTTTACATCTCCAAGAAATCTAAAATTATTCTGAACCCATTCTTTCTTTCCACCCAATTTCTCCTGCTGCCCATTTCATGAGGCCTCTTTCTTCTTAAGTGAAAAAGCAAACTTGTATAAAGTCTATGATCTCAAAAACTTTAAAACGTGATAGAAAAGAAATTTGTATGATGGTTTCTTTTGAGTGGTGGAAGTATGAGTGATTTTATCCTTTTACGCTTTTGGCATGTAATGTATTTTCTATTATCAGCAGCATGTCTTTCTTCTATAAACTGAAAATCTCAGTATTCATACTTATGTGTTTTATTGCATAAATAATATATATGTAGCAATTTGAGCTGGTGATATAAGGTAGAACTTGTGACTTTTTGTGTGAACATCACTATTTTTTAAATTAAAATCCGTAAACCTTTTTTTATCCCCAATAGTGCCCAATTAGACTTCCTAGTCATGCTTTAGAATTTTTCTTTGATTTATTCTAATAATTCTTATCATATTCAGATATAAGAAGAATTTATGTTGAGGATGGAAGAAAGAAAGAAACTGACAAGGAATTTCCCCTACCATCTTGCAAAGAACGAAATCACAAAAGACTGACCAAAAAGCAACTCAAACTAAACCAAAATGAGAAAAGAGGGAGAATTAATGCTAAAAAGATTTCTTCAAATTTATCTAAAAAAAAAACACATCTCCCTTTTATCGACAGTAAAAACCTCCCTGAAATTAATCAGGATAGAATTGTTAATGTTAGCATTCATTAACGCATCAAGTTAAGAATTTTCCAAATCCAGGAGCCTCAGCCTAAGCTCTTAAAATGGAGGGACACTATCTGGGTGATAATTGCCAAGGACTCTTTCCCTGCTGCTGAAGATGCTCCCTGCATTACAGCTAATAGGAAGGCACCCGGGATTGCCATGGTTGCTATGGCAAACATTTTGTTCCTTCCACCAAACAATAAATGTGTTTTCGCAAATGATGAGAATAGCCTGAAGATACTATTTGCAGTTGCCCTGAAGACACACCATGCCCACACTAGCTTTCTATTTCTGAATTATTCTCTAAATTGGGGGTGTAACACACACAGATACCTGTGTTTGGCAAGTGGAAGGTGTTAACTAAGGCAGTGCCATCTGTAATTGTCAATGTAGTATCAGTGATTATTAACTGCGATTCTCATAAATCCTGGATTTTAAATTTAAAGTAATTTAATGGAAATTTAAAGGAAAAAAATCTTATCTTAGATTTTCCTAGCATCTAGAATGTTTCATTAGTTTTTCAAAGGTGGGATCCAAAATGATTTGGAGGCTATATCTTAGTTTATTCTTAGCACACAATAAGCCTAATATTCTACAGACTGTTTTATTTGACTTTTGGGGAAAAGATGGAATAAGGAGATGCTGGACTAAAAGCCAAGAGACCTGGTTCAAGGCCCAGTACTGCTCCTGAGCTTGGATTAGATGAGAGATTCTCAATGTGCTCCATCATCATAAACACCTTGAGAGCTTGTGAAGAAGACAAACACAAATTCCTTGG
Organism: Equus quagga; assembly: GCF_021613505.1. Lineage (NCBI taxonomy): Eukaryota > Metazoa > Chordata > Mammalia > Perissodactyla > Equidae > Equus > Equus quagga. The sequence goes on from NC_060270.1 coordinate 67,746,972, forward strand.
CCTACTCCTTCATAGCTTATCCAGAGGCCTAATCAGGGAATGTGTGTGTTGTTTTTGCTTTTTTTTTTTAAGATTTTATTTTTTTCCTTTTTCTCCCCAAAGCCCCCCAGTACATAGTTGTATATTCTTCGTGTGGGTCCCTCTAGTTGTGGCATGAGGGACGTTGCCTCAGCGTGGTTCGATGAGCAGTGCCACGTCCACACCCAGGATTCGAACCAAGGAAACACTGGGCCGCCTGCAGTGGAGAGTGTGAACCTAACCACTTGGCCACATGGCTAGCCCCAGGGAATGTGTGTTTTCAGAATGGTGATGGTGACATGCTGAGTGGTTTGAGAAACACTGGATGAGATGGTTTCTAAGGTTCCAGTCCTAATATTTCACTCATAAGATTTGCATTATTTATCTATTTAATGGTCCAAATTAAGTGAAATTCAACATGCTATTTGTTATAACAAAAAAAGTAACAACATGGAATTGCTTCTGAATCTAAAGATGGACATCTTTCTCCAATTGGATCCCAAATATCCCACACCCAACCACAGATGCATATTCTGAAAATTTGTGAATTCAGAAATATCCATCTTTGCCCTCACTTGGGCAGTTCTCTCCACTCCTAGATAGGCCTTTTACTTCTTCTCATTGCCCTCAGTCGACACATTCCTGTTAGAGTGTTCATTCAGACACAATATTAGCTAACAGTTGTGTAGCACTGAGCAAGTGCTTGGCTCTGCCCTAAGCACTTGGCAGACGTAAAGTCATTCATCATCACAGCAGTTCTGCATGATAGGTATTATTATTATCCCCATTTTACAGATGGGGAAACTGAAGCCAGAATGATTAGGCAGCTTTTCCAAGCTTACACATCTAATAAGTGGCAGAACAGAGGATTCAAACCCAAAAAACTGGGACCCAGCACCCAAGCTCTTAACCACTCAGCTACACTGCCTCTCAACAGCATGGACACAGCACTCTTGTCCTGTTCCTCCTTCTTATTCTTAGTAGAAATTCTCATTAGAAACATAACTCACACTTCACTTTTTTTTCAGTATCTCACTTGATTCTCATAGCAATCAGCATAGTATTTTTAATTTCCATTTTCTAGAGAATAATGCATCCTCAAAGGGCCAACTGGCTTATCCAGGTTATATGGTGAGACACTGCGCTCCAGCCCAGTTCTTCTGATTTCTAGTCCCTGCCTGAGGTTTGAACCAATGTCTTAAGCCAGCAGGAAATGACTCTTACGGGGAATTCTATCAAGATTTAAAGTAAGACAAGAGACTCAGGTGCCCTGACTCCTGCTCAGTTCCCTGCTCAGCCCTCTACAGCAGGATGCTGATTCCTAACTTCACACACTGGAGAAGGCTCTCAGCATGAAACAGAGTAACTAGTAGAAAATGCAGAAATCCCTCAGTTTCCACTTATAACTCAGAAAGGGAAATGAGAATTGATTGATGTCACACGCTGGAAATGGGCACAAAATGGATTATATACAGGTCTCTGCTAACTGATTTTTCACAACTATCATTCAGAAAAAGAAAGTCCATTTAGTACAAGACCAATAGGAGCTAAAATAGTTACAGACATATAGCATTTTCACATCGGATCTGTTTTAAGCACACAGCCTAGCCATTTTTAAAAAACCCTAAAATAAACCACGTAGGGAGCAGTTTTCCTAGACTTGTGCTTCCCTCTGGGTTTACACAAGGCCCCAAGAATCTACAAGCACAATCTCACAAATGACTGGAAGGTTAGTTTGAATTACTAGCTGCATCATTAATTATTAAATATTTGGTGCCTCTGTAAGCAAAGTTTCAAGATTTTTCAGGGACAAAGCTACCTAGTGATGGTAATGAGTAAGGCAGAGAGACTGTCCCATAAATATTTAACATTACGTGGTATGAGTAAGAGTAAAAGCAACATTCATAAGCATACTTGTAGCACTCAGGAGGGCTTCTTGCACCTCCACTCAGAGCATTGTCATCAACCATTTGTAACAGGACCCGCAGCTAGGCAGGGGCTTCTGAAGCTGGGGGGGCCACTGGCTGGAACAGTGGGCATCATCCTTCTGCTACTGGACAGGTGCAGTAGGACCTGGGCATTGTAGACTGGCCCTTGGCAGGACTCCTGCACTTCTCTCTACACATTTATTTAAGGACTAACGAGCCTCCCATGGGAAAAGAAAGTAGAACTTTACCAAACAGCTTTTGGGTTCAAAACAGAAAAAAACTTCAGGAAAACCTGGAGTGGCCCTATTGAGGCCAGTTTGCAGGAAAGAACAGAGAAGGTCATAAGAGGAGATTCATGTAAAGGAGGGGAGCGTTTGGATCCAAATCAGACCCAGTTATCATAATTGAGGCTGTCGCAAGTGCAATGCCTGAGGGGAGTGGCTCTCTGTGTGTGACTTAGTTTGAGTTCCCCAGAAGTCAGTTATGAGACAAGGATTTGAGTGTAAGTAGTTCATTTGGAAATTCACCTCAGGAAACTGGGTGACGGTGATGGAGACGAGAGAGGGGAGAAAGGAGAGCCACTTCATGGTGCATCAGCAAGCCAGCCATTCCTGCGGGTGAGCTTAATCCCACCAGTGTAGGATGTACCTTAGAGTTGTATCACCAGAGCAGGAGAAAAACTGTTTTTTAAATACCAACTCTTTCAAATATTGATTGAAGGCTGCTGGAGGGCAGTGTGGCATTTAAAGCACAGAGAGAAAGCCCTTGGTCAGAGAAGGGAAGGTATAGTTATTGGGATTGGAAGTCATTCTGTTGGGGGTGTTCTCAGAGCTCCATTCTGATCTTCTTTAGCAAATGGATTCATCCTCCAAATGCAGGTGATGGCTGACAGCTAGAACAGCCTGTCCCTTTCTCCAGAGATCTGCCCTTGGCCAAACAGAAGTCTTTTTGCCTGGGAAGCTACCTGTCCCCATCTCAACCAGTGACTGACTCATACAAGGTTCAAAAGGTCGATCCCATTCTCTCAAGACGTGACTGATATTTACTGTGTGACCATGGTTAAGAGCTTCCTCTTGGCATGTGAAGGAAGCTAGACTTCAGTTGAGACCACGTTTCTTGCTAGCTTTCACCCCTGCCTCTCCTGACAACCCGTCTCCAGACACCACACCCCAACAAATAATTTGAACAGGAAATTCCATCTCAGCTGAGCTGCTAAGATGTTCTCTTTGTACCAAAGTGGTGAAGTTCAAGGGATTTGTTCACTGACAGCCTCTGCAACAATGTATATACTTGGCGACACAGCAATGTATGTCTGTCTGTGTTTATAGGAGAGAGCTGTATTATTCCTCTGAAGGATTCTGATGCTCATTATTCAGAGAGTTTTGCTGTGATATTCTACAATATGCATCTTCCCTTGTGAGGAGTGGAGCCATTAAGGCCCTCGTGGATCAGAAAAATATATCTTGCTGCACATTTCACAGTTGAGAAGTTGCAAAAGAAGTGAGGGAGATCAGCAAGAGAGCATTTTGAGCTTAGAAAATTTGGAGTTCAGTCCCAAGGAGGATATCTCACATTTATGCCCCTAGCAGGCCAAGGACTGATTCATACATGTGTAAAAACAGCTAGGCATTTTTAGAAACTTAGGTGAGACGGTCATGTATATAAAACTTGAAAAGATGCTAGAAATATACTGTTCAATACAGTAGCCACTAGCCACATGTAGTTATTCAATTAAATTAAATTTGAATTAAAAATTCAGTTGTTAAGTAGCATTAGTGACATTTCAATAGCCACTTTTAGCTGATGGTTATGTTATTAGACAGCACAGCTATAGAATATTCTATCTTTTCAAAAATTTCTATTGGATAGCACTGCTCTAGAATTTCTCTTATAAAATGATAAAAGCTATTTTTATTTGGTAGATCAATACAGTTTAACTCTACCCGTGTGCTGCTCAGGCCTAGGCAATTTTTAGTGTATTATTTATCTCTCATTTAATGGATAAATAATTATTGAGCTCTATCCATCAGTAAAGCAGTGTAGAAGATGGAACAGCCAGATAAGACACTTCTGGGGTTTTAGGCATATAGAGATAAAAAATGACTCTCCTAAGATCTTTGAAGCAAAAATGGAGAAGTGGAATTGAAAGTCACTAAAACTGCACATCTCATATTGTTGGCATTACCACTTAAAACTTTCCTCTCATGAGTGTGATACTTTTTGCACAGTTGAGCATCTTACATTTAACTTGGTTTCTTGGGGCAATTTTGTTTGAAAGACAGTGCCCAGTCTAAGTCTGGTGTTTGAATTGAAAGGGCCACTTTCTACACTGTGATTTTTGGCGAGTAATTTCTCTACTTCTGTAAAGATAATATAGTTAGTATCTACTTTATCAAGGATCAAGTATCAAGATAATATACATCTATTCATAGGTTTCATGACTACAGGCACAAAATGGTTAAATACAAGCGTGCTTAATTGTTACCCCAAAAGCTTCATCTTGTGTTCACAAAAAAGAATTTTAGCATCAGTTCAAACCTCCATCAGGAAGTCACTCTTTTGACTGGAAGATGTGCAATATAACCCAACAAAATGGCAGGAGACACAGCTCAAGGAAGAGAGGAGAGAGAAGAGACCTAATTGATTATTCTTTTACTCAATATCAAATTATTAGTCTAAAGTCAGCCAAGGTAATTCCATCACCCTTGACTGTGACTGAGTTTAAGAGTGGACATGTGACCAAATTATGATTAATTGGACATGAAAGGAAATCTGCTAGCGATGCAGGAGAAGAGAGGTTGGGTGCGTCTGCGTCCTGAAAGAATTTTACTGCTCCAAGCAGCAGTTCTCAAACTTTAGCACATCAGAATCATTTGGTGAGCTTGGAAAAACAGGGCTTTCTAGGTCCCCCTGTCAGAGTTTCTGGTTCAGGGGTTGGGGATAAGTCCAGACAATATGCATTTTCTAACAAGTTCCTGGATGATGCTCACCACACTGCTGTACTGAGCAATTGCAGTGTGATAATTTAAAGGTAAGCCACGGGAGACCATGGTCTGTTTGTTTCCCAGGACATTGTTGCATCTGGCTGAGATGTTGGACAGGCTTATTAGCTCCAGAATGACACCAAAACTGAGGATGGCATTGTTAACTGATCCACCAGCTCTGGAGCCTGTCCTCATTGAGGACTTCCTTTTACGTAGGGTAATATATTGTTCTGATCCTTTTTAAAAAACGTACAATAAAACACAGATATAAAAACATCTCACTAAACAAATATTTAGCTTAATAAATTATTACAGGGGGAACATCTTTGTAACTACCACACTGTTCAATAAATAGAAGTATGGACAACTCTCAATCTCCATGTGCCTGGTCTTAATAGTTTAATAGTTTTTCAAGCTAGTGAATTATTTTCAAGCTAGTGAGTTTTCTCTTACTTGTACACAAAACTACCCTAACCCAAAGATATCTCAGCAATAACAACCGATGCTCTGGGTATTTTTGTGGAAGAGAGTCATTAGAAGCAAGTTCTTAGGAAAACAAATGATAAGGATTCTTTCATGAAATTGGGACTTTTATCAAACATGTACATTGATTAGAAAAGTAAAGTCCAGGCATAAATTTCACAGGTGAATATGAGTAAGATAAATGTAATTTGAGACACTCAAAAGAGGCCCCAAGGAAGGGCCCACCATAAGAATAAAGTATTCAAGCTGGAATCCTGGAGAAAGATGAACTGCGTGCTTATCTCAAATCCTATTTTCTGGTTCCTTAGAGCTGGTTATACATTACCATCTTCACTCCACACGGTGGATTCAATAATCCTTAACTCATCTTTTAAATGCCATTTCCACAATGTCTTAACTGAGTAAATGGGTTGAGTAGATCCTACCTAACTACTCCAGGTTAGACAAAGCAAGAAGATCCATCATACAATATGTATCCAAATCCAACTTATTTCCTCATTGTGTGAACCTCATTGCAAATATAGTAATCAAAAGCCAACCTCTAGACAAATGTATGTCATTAATTATCTAGCTTTTAATTCCATTACTATATTTTTAAGTTTCAATGTTTTAAGTTCAATGCAGTGAACTGACAAATCAAAGAAGATCTTGTCTCTTTGAAAGTATTAGAGAAATCAGATTGATGATTCACTGAGTCAGCACTTTAAAGAGTGCTACTTAGAAATAATCTCAGTTTTGCCTTTAAAAGGAAGTGGCCAACTATCAGGAGAAAAAGTAAAGGGAGCTGGGGGCTGGCACTATGACGTAGTGGTTGAGTTCACAGGCTCGGCTTCAGTGGCCCGGGGTTCGCTGGTTTGGATCCCAGGCCTGGACCCACACACTGCTCATCATGGCCCAGGGTTTGCCAGTTCGGATTCTGGGAGCAAACCTATAAACTGCTCATCAAGCCATGCTGTGGTGGCATCCCACAGAAAAGAACTAGAAGCACAGTACAACTAGGATATATAACTGTGCACTTGGGCTTCAGGAAGAAAAAAAGAGGAAGACTGGCAGCAGATGTTAGCTCAGGGCCATTCTTCCTCACACACACACAAATACAGCTCTTCAAAAAAAATAAAAGTAAACAGGGAACTACCTGGGTTTTTCTATCACTTTTGTTTTGTCCTACTTTGATGTTTAGAATCTTTGAAGCATTGTATTATTAGTGAGCAAAAGTATTCCTAGGCTTCCCCTTGCCCTCTTAACTTCATTTTGTTCTATACTTATCCTAGCTGAATAGAGTGAGGGCCATCACATTGGCTTTGTCTACATCTGAGACGGGGTCCCAAGGCTCCCATTAAGTAGCAGAAGGTTTCTATTCTGTATCTCTCAATGATCTATAGCTGTCTTAGTAAGAAAACAGGCCCAGGGCACTGTTTCAATATCTAGGTCAAGGTTAGTTTTTCCCATAGGCATATTAGGCCACAGTATGATTTTTAGGGGCATCAAGGAAGCACAGGTGCCTGTATATTTCTTCCTCCCTTGATGCCTGAAAATCCAGTCTTTGTGGTTAAAATATTGGCAACCCTAGTTGAAATGCGAAAATTACCGGAAAGGGATGACTATTAAACCAACAACATCTTTACTCAGGTTAAGATCTCAGATCAACGTGAATAGAGATAGGAGTTAATGTGGGGTAGACAGAATTAGATTCAAATCTAAGTTCTACCAACAATTAGCTGTATATCCTTAGGTCAGTGATTTGACATCTCTGAGTCTATTTCCTCATCTTTAAAAATGTGAATAATACCAACTATCTTAGAGTACTGACATAAGATTAAAATAGAGCTTAAGTTTTTATTTTCTCACACAGCTCCTTATTCATCATAACTTTTGATTTCCTTCAGCTCTCTCTTACCCCTGAGATCCAGAGTGAAAAACACACGGAGGTAAGAAGATTCAGGCGTGCTCTAGAATAGTGCATCTCAAATTTGAATGTGAGAGGTAACAGTTGCTAAAACATAAGTTCTGATGCAGAAGTTTGGGGGCAGAGGCCAAGATTCTGCATCTCTAACAAGCCCCTAGGTGATGACCATGCTCTCACCCAAAGTCTACACTTGGAGTAGTGAGGGGCATATGAGATAACGAAGGAAAGCATGGGACCTGATGCCTGCCATGCCTGATATGGCTAGGACAGGACAAAAGAAAGGAAAGGTGCTGAAAAGAAGGACAGAGCACTTCAAGGGGAGAGGATGGAACCCAGTGACAGATTTCTGCACCTCTCAGTATCTTTTTAAACAGATTAGATTAGATCCACATGACGGCTGGCTCAATCAATCCAGAGGGGAGACTGGCGCTGTCTTTTGCAAGTAGGCATTATAGTGCTGCCTGTGAAATTGAATCCTCAGGATTGTCACCTAGCTATCTGGAACAAGTCCCTAGACAGCTGATATCATGCTAATTGAGAGAACCCTGATTCCAAAATTGTTTCCAATCCACATCTCCTCAGGGAGGGACCAGTGACACCAAACTGAAAAACAACTTACAACGACCTTCATGGGTCCTTAGCTTTTCACAACCAGTGCTGCCCAAGTGGGAAAAAGAAGTGTGCATGGATTCTATGCCAAAGGGAGACAGAGGTTTTAAGCCTCTTCATTTATCATGAGCCCAGAAGTTGAAAATGCCTTGACATAAAATATCAAATTCTCCATGGCAACAAAATCATCATGCTAGAAACACACAATCTCAACACACACAGGCAAGCATCTCAAAAATACGTTGAGTGTGGAAGAAGGATTAAAATTTCAAGGAAAACATGGTAAATGTAACCGTGGCAAAACTGTATTTGGGGAAAAAAATACCAACCTCTCCTCTCATGGGGCCAAAGATGTCTGTTTCTATTTGTCTTTTAATCATATAAAGTAACATAAAACCTTCCCCTCACTTTTAAGCAGGTCGAACCCACAGCTCAGTGGCTTCATGCTGTGCCACCAGCTCCCACACTTCCTGCTGACAGTAAGTGCTTCTCACAGCCCAGCGGACCATAATACCCAAATCAAAAGCTTTCGAGCCACAAAACAAATCACATTTGACAAAATCAGATCCCTCCTAAGCCACATTTGTATAGATTGACTTGGCAACCTAAGTTAGTGCTGATCTGACCTCACGTTTAATGTGTTTTGTCAGTTTTTTGAAGGTAATTAGTTCCCTTCTTTGCTTCTTATTTCGTTGTGTGTGGATGAGATGGGGGTTGAGCAGTGTGTGGAAGTGAGAGAACAAAAATTGCATTTAGCAAATACCTTCTGTAGAAGAGAGAGAGGGTGAGGACAGTTACATGGGCTTTGACAATCTAATCCCCACCTTGTTCACTGGATTGCCCAGACCTTGATTGGGACAGCAATGCCTCAGGTCAAAGGCTACTTCTCAGGGTGTGTTTTCTCTTAGAAAGATTAGTTTGTAGCTGACAGAATGCCTGAGACTTGCTTTATTCGGAGTCTGAGGGTGCTCGTCAGCACAGCTTTCCTATATTCTTTTCAACTTTTGAATCAATCCCTGCTTCTGACAGGACAAACTTACCAGCTGCACACCCTTTCTTCCTGGGTATAGGAGAGAGCTGTGTACACTTGCGTTCCAAGCACACACTGAAGGTAAAGTGGTCCTTAATTACCTACGTTCCCTGTGTGTCAAAGGGGTATATGATTCCCAGGAGATTCAGTAAATTTAAATGATGCCCAAGGACTTTCAAGGAAGCTCATCTTTGGGAACCAGTGAAGCAGCACTAACCTGCAAGAACGCCATTGAGTGCACTCAATTAGTGAGTGGGACCTAGTTTTATGAAGTCAAGGGTTTTACAGTTTGGATTTCATGTTGGCTGGAATACCATGAAATTGCTTAACAAGTATGCAGAAGGCTGAATGATGCAGAGTGGAAGAAATTCATCAAATACTGTAATAAGTGAATGAATGAATGAGCAGATCATGTTAAGAAAAACCTATCCAAAACAAGGATATCAAAAGGGATTACAGTATGTCCTTTCAACATCATCCTGGGGCAATTTTTAACAAGTTCACCCAATGATTATTTAATTCTCTAGAAGAATTTACTTGTCGTTTGGTTATGCTCATTAGTGTTTTATTAGACCTTAGATATTGTGAAGCTATATGTTAACTTATAAATGTTTGCCCAATAGAGGAGTTATAATCCTCAAATTTTTTTTATCATGTAAGACATTAACTAGTTTGTATCTACTTAGAAATTTTATTCTAATATTCTTTTCTTTCCTCTCTATGCCACAGCATTTTTTACCTGTGAAACAGAAGTAACATAATACCTACATAGAAGGTAATTGTGAGGATTGAGTTGATGTACCTTAAGGCTTAGAAGAGTGAGGGCTCATAGTAACTGCCAAGCATATTGTTGTGATGGTTTTTAGTCATATGCTGGTAGCTGTAACTTGATAACAGGAGGAGCATAAACTCCTAGACACACAATCAAAGACTCAGCAGGAAAATAGTAATAACAATTCTGCACTGACACTGTCCTTGTCAATATCTGTCCGTTAGAGGAGGAGCTGACCTCTGATCAGACTCACAGCTTCCCGAGAAACTGACGAGGAGCTTCCTAGGTAGTAATGACTTTCTGCCACCACACAATTGGCTAGAACTGAGACAAACTCTGACTTTGGATGGCCTGTTGGAGACCGTATTAAAATCTTCCAACCTGTGTTTCTTCATTAAATGAGAAGTGGGCCTCCCTGCTCCAGTCTAATTCTCTACCCTGCAGTGAGAAGTATCTTTTGAACACGCAACTCTCGTCTCAGTCTGCACATAATGCTGCAAGAGAGGCAGTATTGGTCCATTTTACAGATAAATAATGGAGCTGGGGAGCAGGTAAGTGACTTGAAGACATTCACAGAGCTTATAAGTAAATGCCATAGCCAGCGTTTGAACTCTGGATAATTAATTTTCAAGTCCCTTTTCTTTGTAATACAACCCGCTTTTAACCCATGTTACTGAATCAATTTGCTAATGTGATGGTTAGGAACAAAACCTGAATTCAGATGACTTAGATTTAAATTCAAGCATTTCCCCTTTCTTGTGTGATTTTAGACAAGTTATACAACTTCTGTGAGCCTCAGGAACCCTACCTAATGTAAAAAGTACTAATGCTTACCTTACAGTATCTTTCTAAAGACTGAGTACCATAATCTAGGTAAAATGCTTTATAAAACTTTTGCCACAGGGTATTCAGCAAAGGACAGTGTCAGTGCAGAATTGTTATTAATATTTTCCTGCTGAGTCTTTGATTGATCACTCTTTTTCCTTAGAATAATATTCTAAACTCATTCTCAACAAAACTATAGAACTTGCTAGCTTTCAAATTCCTGATCCCATTATGATAGAAAACCTGTGAAATGTAGTGTGAAACAAACTACAAACATACAAACAAAAATTACAAATTAATCTATTAATGGAAAATCAAAATTATAAATTAAAATGTTAACAAATTAAATAATTCTGCACTTTATAAATATAATATGAATAACACAATAACCAATTAGAACTTATTCCAGAATTCAAAGATAGTTCAACATTGGAAAATTTACTAATGTGATTGGCCTCATATATCAATGGGAAAATATAATCAAGAGTGATTAACATGACCTCTAATAGATCAGTGTACCTCTAAAACTACATACAAAATTCTTCTTCTCAACTTGAAAGAGTTTATAATATTCATTAGATACACTAATATGCAAACATCATCAGATTATTTAAATAGACAAACAATTTTTAAAAATCAACTATACAATTATATATTTACATATGTGTGTGTATATATATATATATGTTATAGAAGTCAACATCCAAATCTGATTAAAATATATCTATTTAGATAGCCAGAATCATATTTGTTAAAGGCATTTCACATAAGAGATTAGTTAAGGATGCCTGTTCTTACTTCTGTCACATGTTGTAAAGATATAGACCTGTCATTTAACCATGATTATCTCTAGCTTGTATGATTACACATTATTTGTATTTTCTTACTTTTAATTAATAGTATTTTGTACTTTTTAAAGTTAGTAACATTTATTTTATTTATTTATTTTTTAGGAAGATTAGCCTTGAGCTAATTGCTGCCAATCCTCCTCTTTTTGCTGAGGAAGACTGGCCGTGAGCTAACATCCATGCCCATCTTCCTCTACTTAATATGTGGGACGCCTGACACAGCATGGTTTGCTGAGCGGTGCCATATCCGCACCCCGGATCCGAACCAGCGAACCCCGGACCGCTGAAGCGGAATGTGCGAACTTAACCTCTGCGCCACCGGGCCGGCCCCAGCAAATATTTTTTAAAAACTTATTTTCACAAAGTCCTCTTATGATCATCAAGAATAATCACATGGGATGGGGGAACAAGAGTCATCATAATGTAAATATCCATTATGTTCTGTAAACATAGTTTCATCCCACTGTGACCTCCCTCTCTCCATCCTTCTTTTGAAGACTGCTTTCGGGTAGGATCCCCGTGTACTGAGGTGCTTGCTTTCTTCCCCGTATCCACTGCATGCACATACAGCACTTAACCTTAGATTTTGTTCATCCTACTCACCCACTCTTCGATTGAGTTGAGCAGGGCTGTGAGTACCAGTGAGGTCTGAGGAACTGGAAAAAGCCATTGGAGAGAGCAGGGATGCTAACGGGTCATCACAGTTGTCTAAAACAATGGGAGAGAGAGAAAGCAAATTCTGTCAGCAAGAGATATTCCATAAAGAGAGGAATCATGGCATTAACCACTATCATTTATTAACTGCTTGCTCTGAACAATGCCAGTACCACTTGTTTCCATGTGCTATTTCATCTACTCCTCACAAAACCCTGAATGACAGGTATAAGTTTCTTTCACAGTTGGAGAAAATGAATTTCATAGATGATAAGAAGTTTGCCCAAGGTTACCACACTAGAAAATAGTGTGGCCAGAATTCTCACTCAGATTTGCCTAACTCAAATGCCCAGCTATCCATCATTTCCTTTAATCAACCACTTGAACAAAACTTCAAGTTATGGCTTTCAAGCTTATTCTATAAGAAAGAAGATTATTAAAGGGGAAACATTGTTTCACTACTCTCCCGTCTTCAGAACCTCGGGACTCTTGTGATAGTTGTGTTTAGAGAGAGAGAATAATTCAGAATGTCTGACATTCAGTTGTCTAAAAGTCTTTATAAAATGAGTTACTAGTTCTAATAATTCTTTCCTATTCCACGAAGCTGTAGAAAATACTCCTCAATCTTGTACAATCTTGAATATCACATTCACATCAGTAGCTACACTTTCAGCCTTCCCTAATGTGGTAGGTATGCTTTCTAAGGCTTCTTTGAAGTTGTCCACATGTGCAGCAAGGTGGGGCCATGCCCAGAGATGCGGTCTTGACAACATAGATATATTCCTCCAGATTGACACTGACACCCTGACCATCCAATCTCATGTAGGACCCTGCTCTTCACATAGCATATTGATCATTTAAGTGTCTCGTGATCATTCATTTTATTTGTTTGTATCTTGACTAAGTGGCACACTCTTTGTTGGAATGTTAGCAATGTATTTTGTACATAATAGGGCTTCAATAAGGTTTGTTGAAAGAATGGCATGATGAGGGAAGGAAGGAGGGAGGAAAAGAAGGAAAGAGGGAAGAAAGGAAGGAATCAATTAGTCTAGGTAACAGTACCAATACTCTTTTCTTATTTTTCCATTTTGTACACAATTGATCTTATAGGACACTGAAAAGTGACTGCATAAAATCTAGACATACATCATTCAAAACTAAATTGAAATGTGTCACTCAGTTTGAGGGTAAACTTCATGATGTTAAAAGCTCTCAGGAAGAGTTGATTTGACATTTTTTTAAAAGAAAATGTATGTAAGTTTATGAGACTGCTTGTTTATCTAGCAAATTCTTACAAAGAAGTATTTCATCTAATTGCAGGAAAATTAATGAGAAACATAAGGATTAAATTTTTGTTTGTTAAATGTGTTACAAAATGAACTGGCAAAGTATATTTCGAGCTTTTCCCAAACACAAATGTTTGAAAAATATTTTGAGGTACTTGACAAACACAAAACAGTGCCAGTTCCTTTTTTTTCCTCACTGAAAAAAAAAAAATAGCATAAAATCACAGCAAAGGCAGCTCAGCAGTTACGGTCATTCCACAAATAGAAAGCAGAGCTCAAGGACACTTTATTCCTGGAATAAGATGCAGGTAAGAGGAGGTACACAGACACCAACAACCCACTTGCTTGGAACCGTAAATTTGTTACAATATTTATATATAAGGAAATAATTTGAACAATGCAAATCTTACATTAGTTTATGCCTGCTTCATCATCAGGAAACATCAGGGGAATGCAGAAAATTGAACCCAATGGAATTGAGCCCCACAGGAATATGCCATACCTATATACAAACACACATCAAACACCACATAGTATCACACTTCATAGCTATGTGCCTCACCTATCCACATCTGGGTACAACTATCCTCCAATTTCAGATAACAATCCTTCCACCACTTCCCAACAACTCTTAACCCTTCTGATACCCACTTTCACGAGCAAACTTAAGATGTTTTTGAATATAAAGTACCATATTTGTTATAGTATTTATGTGTTTCTTAAATATATAACATGTATAAAACTATGCTACCATTTTATTAGGTTCTTATTATGTGTCAATGACGACATTTTTGACTATTGTGTCCCTAATCCTATTCTTTCCCTAAGTAGAAATATAAGTGACCTAATTGTTTCAATTTAATTTAGTCCAATAAATATTTATAAGGTCCTGCTTGACCTTGGATAGTCTTTGTGGATAGATTTGAGTAAAATTGAATCTTGGACCTCAAGGAGATGAGATCATTGAAAATATAAACATGTAAACAAATAAATAAACTGATGGAAAAGTTTAGGAGAGTTTCACCAAGGTCACATCCAAGCCAATAAAATGGCTATCCAACTGTCCAAATGTTCAGACAAGTAATCTTTTCGTGTCCTCCGGCCCTGTGCAGGCCCCTTCTTCATAAGGCACTGGCCTCAGGGAGAAGTATGCCTCTGAAGCTCCCTGGCTTCAGGACACCAGTTGCCATTTTCCCCAGTGTCCATTTCCTCTTCTGAAATGTGCCTTCTTTGTGTCTTAGTTTGTGAAGTCAATATTCCCACTTTGGAAGTTAGTAACTTTATTAAAAACAATCTGTGCTAGTGGAAAGGTCCAGAGGAGTTTCTTCAGACTCCTTTCTTTAGGGGTCCATTGTACATTGTCCACTGTACATTGTAACTGTGGCTTTTAGAGAAGATGCCTGAATTTTGCTCTCCTATCCCTAAAACTGATAAGAATGGGAAAATTTCAAATCAGAAAGGAAGAAAGACCACTCTCTTTCCCAGCTAACAGATGGTTCCCTCTGCCATCTCTTTGTCACATGAGCAAACCCAACAATGTCACTTCAACTGAAACTAGACCAGACTTCTAACCAAATTACCCCTAGCCACAGTGAATTAAAAATTTGTCTATAGAACCATTCTAAACCCAAAGTGTGTATAATTTTTAGACACGTGTCCTATTCTTAAAGAAGAGGAGAAATGATCTAGCATAAATGAGAGCAATAATTATTTTGTTTTGTTTTGTTTATTAGATCATGACTTGGGACAGCCTGGGATAGTAGAAACTATCAGGAGGGCTAGAGATAGGAGATCGCCATTCTAGATTGGCTTCCTCTCTTGCGTGGTAACTCCAGATAATACATTCAAACGCACTACGCTGTATCTCCATTGTCTGCACAATGAAGAGAGTCATCTTTGCCACATCCAGCTAGAGAATCATTTTAAAGGTGCAGTGAGAATAGATGGAAAGAGTCCTCCTTTAAAGGATAGAGCACAGAATGAGAACAGGAAGCCGAATATGAACTGTCTATAATATCTGCTGCAATTGAGAGCAACCATTTCAACAACTTTTTTCTGGCATCTCATTTCTAGTTACAAAACCTGCCCAACAATTGGTGTCATGGATAGCTCTTTTGCATTGAAGGTTTACAACTGACCAGCTGAGAAGGAGAATGTGATGTAAAGAGGAAACAAAAGGGTGAAGACACGGGAGAGTGGGGACAACATTGCACAGGGCAGTCCTCCCGCTCTGCAGACTCGCAGCCTTGTGGAGACTGGCCCCAGATCACACCAAGCACATGGCTGGGAAGGAAAGAAACAAAGCACCATCTGCTCCACCATTCCTGCAGGCTTTAAATAAGCAAACCCATGTTGTTGTTAAATTTTAGGCTCCACATACATCTCAGCCTTCTGACAGTGCTTCTTACAACACTAAATCCATTCGTGGGTTTCTCCAAAATTGTGTGTGGATGTTTATTTGTATTTACATGAGGAAAGACGAAAGAATGAAGAAACTCGGGTGGGGAGAGAGACGTTTGAAGTTTGGGAAAAAAATATTGAGGGATTAAACATTAGGCTTCCAGTGGAACACACAACTTGAGAGAGACTATCATGATTTTCCCAAGAATCATTTTTCCAGAAAAAACTACGGTTACAGATGCATTGGCATAGTAGAATATTTTCAAAATATGCTCTTAAAAAGATTATTCATGGGCCTATTCTCTAAAAGATTTGCTGCAAAAATCAGATGAAAATAAAAGACTATTTACAAAATGTAAATTCCTATTCACGTGTAATTTATTATTCTCCATTTTCTTCAACAAATAGCTTTACTGCCATCTTTACTGTTTCCTTTATAATATAAAGGCCACCTCCTACCCTATGCCACCCACAGGCAGAGAAAATCCACACCTACGGATACGACCAAAAGTACATCAGTTCTTCCCTTTCAGTTCTTTGAACAACTCCAATCCTACATGAAAATGGCTTAGCTCTACATTCATAGATTAGGAGGATATCAAAGCCAGGAGGAACCCCTGAAACTGTGGAAATCAAGCTCTCCACTTTCTAGATGAAGACCTCAGGGTTTAGGGAGATGACGGGACTGCTCAGGATTATTCAGTTAATTAGTGGACGAGCCAGGACTGAAACAAGGTTTCCTCACTCCCAGATGGTGACCAGTAGGTCAGTTACCTGCCACCTGTGCGTAAGTTTGGTAACCATTAGTTATATTATCCTTCTCAATGTTTGTTTTAACAGGAAAACATTGAAGAAGTGTCTATAATTTTCAAAGAAATTTGAATTTTTAAATTTTTCTTGTCTTACTTATCTTTTCTTTTAACAATTTCTCCTACCTACTGGAAAAAAAACAAAAACAAAAACAGTAAAGGAAAGATGAAAGAAAAAATGTAAGAAGAGGGAAAAAAAAAAAGCACATTTCTTTCCTCACTAATGATGGTGTAGAAACCCAAGTCAAGCATTTTATTTGATATTTTGAATCTGAAGAAGTGAGGATAATTTGTTCTTCAATATATATGTACAGTTAAATACTAAAGGTCTTCTTTCACGTTAATTAAAAGGTAAAGGCACAAGAGAGAATTCTGAATAAACACGATATTTACACAGCTTCTTAGAAATTATCATTGACTCTTGAAGATGATTCTACTTTAACAATTTTTGTTGCCAACATATACTTTTATTTATTATTATTAAAATACCAATAGAGTTACAGATGGTCCTGAAGTTAAATTGTGAGCATCATCTTAATTACCACAGTAAATTGTATATGGGGATTTGGAGCTTAAAAGATTCACTTGTATTTATAGGTAAGATAAAATTCCTCTTAGCATTGCACATTTAATGGCCTACTTTGTTTAAAAGACATAAAACATGCATTTTGTGTAGTGCCTACAACAGTGCTTAGAAGTGACAACTCATGCTTTTACCTTCATTTATTTTTCCACTTGTTACCTATAATTTCACTTAGCAACAACAAAAATAAATACTCTAATATTACTCTTGAATCTGACCCTGTCCCCGTTTTCCACCATGAAATACTAAAAGATAAATTACTTCATAATGAGCAGACCAAGAAACATAGCTCTCTAAAACAAGTCGTGAAAAGAAGGTTAAACCTTCTCTACCCTGACGTTCATCTCCAGCTTAATGCAGTACTGGGTCTTTGATCACCTGCTGGATACACCTGGTTGTGCTCTTTGCTGTGGGAAGACAGAATTCAAGTCAAAGACATAGACCCTGAGCTCAAGAAGCCAAGATCCGCTTTGGGTTGAAAGACAACCAATATGTATATACCTTTAAAAGCTCCTTATGTTTATGAACAATTACATGCAAAAAACCTTTGGCTTGGGATCTAGGAACCCTGGACCTTCTATCTTTGCTGGGAGTGTGCTCTTATTTTACCTTTCTGTGTTACAGATGCCTCAGCTCTAAATGACAGGGGTTATTGTTCAATCAATAAACTGGAATGGAGCACACTCTACATGTTAGAGTTCCTATCAGGCTTTAAAGATAGTAAAGCAAATCCTCAAAGACGGTGGAGATGGACACACTACTCGTTGTACTGCAGGAGTGATTGGTGATGGACAGATGAGGGTGCGGCAGCTGCAGGAACATCCGGAAGAGGGGCTAGTCCTGTTTAGGGATTCACAAATGGGCTGGGACTCCTTCCAGGCTTTTATAGCAATTCTATTCAAAATTTCAGGAAAGATTTGATTTGGAGGCACTGACCTTCACTTATAAGTGGCTTGCTAGGACTACATCACAATCAAACCCAATATAGCACGATAACAAGGCAGCAGCTGCAGTCATAATTCTTTAAGTGCCTCTGATGTCTAGGTTGTCAGCAGTCACCGCAGCACAGCAAGGGGGAGGCCATCATCCGTATTGTACGGATGAGGAAACTGCAAGTTTCTTCGTCCATTTCACACTCTATCAGTGCCTAAACTGGGCTTTCAACCAAGGTCAGTGTGACTCTTTGTACATCGTCCTTCTGAAAACTACTTCAAATCCTTGAAATGATGGCAGGAATGAATCACAGACTGCCAGGGCCAGTCTCCCATTTGATTATCTTGCATGAATTTAGCGCTTTCCTCCTTGGATTTTCAATATTTTTGTGTGGATGTCCCACAGTTTAGCCAAAACTCAATGGCTCCAAATACGCTTCCCTGAATTGCTTGCTCTCAGATTAATCCTTTTTGTCCCCATAATGTCTCTGATGATATTTTTTTGTGAGTCTCAAATTAGGAATTTGGGTTCACTACTAACTGTTTTGTTTTATTATTTTTTTCTTTTTTACCCATAAAATTAATTTATCAATGACTTAATCCAATTTAGCAAATGTTTCTTAAGCCCCTCATCTTTGAGGCATATGATGTACTAATAATTTGGGGAACATAAAGCATCATGTTGAGCAAGTATTTTTTTTTTCATAGTACTTAGTATATGGAACTATGTATGTGTTCAATAAATCCTCATTCACTGAAAAAATGAAGAAGTCCTATCATGTTTTTCTTTTGGTTTAGAAAGATTTCTCAGATTTATACTCACTTTTCTTTTTCTCTGTCTTTCTCACTACTTGATCCTAATTCAGGCTTTTCAAATATCATGTTATGATTTTTATAACAGTCTCTTCCATTTTCCACTGGACTCTACTCTCGTTAAACCCTACTTTCAATATGTTTCCTTATCAAGATTTACTAGATATGTCAGCCTCAAATTTGGCTTCCAGAGGTGGCATCATGAAAAGGAAAGAACAAAGAGGGAGTTATTAGCATATAACAGGTCTAAGCTGAGCATAAGGCCAGTGTGTCATTGATGGGGCCACAGGCTGGTCAGAGTCAGAAAGTGAGGTCCAACAAGCAGAGGTCAGGAGAAAGGGGCCTGTTGTGCTGATCAGATTCAGTCAGAGGCCTGGGATTATGTCCCCCAAAAGCATCATTCTAACAGTGTCTAAACTCAAAAATGCTAAAGCTATTAAACCCTCAGGTTCATGAATGGTCTGTCATAAGTTAACTGCGTTATCTAGAAGGCATAAACTCTTTGATGAGTAGAAAAGGTAAGATTTACAGATGAAAATAGTTAGAAAATTCTGGAATATGAGAAGCTGAGAGTGGTGACTAGATTACCTTGGAGGGTTTTAGAAGAGACTGATAAGAAAAAAGCAAATCTTTGAACAAATTTTACCTATTTAAAAAATTTCCCTGAATCTAATTTTGTTTTCATACATCCCCGTAGTCCTCCTCCCATCCCCACCTATCAACACTTCGCATAATATACACATGTGGGCGCGTACACACACACACACACACACACACCATTACATAGTACAGTGCCAAATAAGTTTCATAATTCATTAAGTTTTTAAGCAAAGCTAAATAAATGAATGAATGGGATGTATATAAGGATAAGATCAGGAAAATGGGAAAAATACAACAAAAGGTTTAAAAAATTAAAAGTAGAGATGATGTCTTTTTACTTAAAAAGTGCATTGTTTAAATGATTATGCATGAAAGATTAAAATGAAGGAGAGAAGACAACTGAAGAATTGTAAAGATAGTGTTTCTGTCAATTCAGTGCTCATCAGAGTTGAAGATTTCTTTTCTAGATCTGTGCCTTTCTCTGTAGACATCTATTCTTTTTCAATACAATGGAACTAAACTTTCACTAGCTAAGGCTGTTCCTTCATTGAGTGGTTCTGAACTACACTGAAAATCCTGGTTAGTCAGGAGATCATGATCTTCAATGCAGCTCAAACAATCCGAACACATTCATAAAACCTTCATCTTTAGTGGGTCTAAGCATAGAGTTCCTAAGGGAAACACTAAAATCTCTGTGTGTCATCAATCTGCTCATTGGAATTTAGGAAAAATGCCTGATTAAAAAGATAGGCTTGAGCTGGGGACTGGCCAGCTGGCTGATAGCACAATCCAATGAGGTCAACACCAACCATTTATGAGTGGTTAGGATAAACATGTACTGATAATTTGAACAAATATTGATCTTTATTGGTCTTCATAGATCATAAAATAATGCCAGCCTAGAGGCAGAAGCAGTAGTCCTTCAAGATCATAATCTAGCTGTGTCTGTGCGTGTGTGTGCTTGTGTACACGTGTGTGTGTGTTTCTGGACTAGTTGGAGACTGTAGTATATTGGGAAAGAGTCCAGACTTTGGATCCCAGCCCAGTCTGAATTCAGATCCTGACTCTACAGCTTGCTAATTATATGTCCTTTGGGAAGTTATTTAATCTCAGTCTTATCTATGTATAATGGGGATAATAACTATATCCAGGCTTGTTATGAGAACAAAAAGAGACAATTCATGTAAAATATTTAACCCAATGATTGGCACATAACTGGATACACATGAGTTCCTCTCATTTTCGATCATTCTTTCTTTCTTAGATTCAAGCTCATCATGTCCAGTTCCAGCCATTGCTTTTGAAAAACGATGTCTTATACCCTCTACTATATCTTGTAGATTTTTCCCATCCAAATGGTTTTAACACTGCTTCTTTATCAGCTTTTCAGAATTCATAGGATAATTCTGTACCAAGAGCTATTCTATTTATGCGTTACATATACCCCATACCAAATACAGCATACTTCCGAAGTTTCATCACATTTTTTTTCTTGTATTCGATAAACAGTTCTTAAGCACAATGTGCCAGACATCATGATATCTGGTTCATAGACAGGGGAGTCTTAAGGGAATCAGGAAACACAGCTCTTATATAGCATTACAAGGGATGAGGCTGTAGAAAATGTTTGGATTTCCTTCTTGTCCTTATATTTGATTTATTTTAAAATTTTTGACATATTAAAATAAGACTTGCCATGTTTGTGTTTTTAGATCATAAGCTTAAAAACCTGAAAAACGTTGCATTGGGTGAGAAAGTCATACCAATTTGTATTTTAGATAGTTTGCTCTGGTTTCAGCGTGGAGGATGGAGCATGTATGTGTGTGCGTGCATGGTGAGGGTCATGATAGGGATAGGGTAGTGCGGATAGAAGGCTGGTGACAGCAAGACCCAATCAAGGCCTAGAGAAAATTTGAAGAAGAGATAGCAAAGGCCTGACCTAAAACAATGGCAATTGGAATGGAGAGAAGGTAAGGAAATTTAGTTACATAAGAATCATCATTGCCTGGTGAATTGACAAGGAGGTAAGAATGAAGAATAACTTCAACATTTCTGGTTTCCCTAATTCTCTATTTTGTTCTCATGGAGACCTGGGAAGCTCACAAACCAGTTTCTAAAATTAATAAATGTAAATCAAACAAAACAGAGATGATGAATTGTCACATATTAAAATGATTTCCAAATTACGGTTAATACTCGTCATCTTTCTTTTAGGTAAATATAATACGTAGTGTTATGAGAGTAAAAACCATATGTATATAATGGAAAGTCATAAGATGTTATAAAGTGATACATTTTTAATTGCCCAAAGAGATGTAAGCAATGAGGACTACATTCAGGAAAAAAGAAACATCACATTAACCTGAGGTAGGTAGTTCCTGTGCCTTCAGAATAAAATTCTAGTTCCTTGTCTTTCCATATCCCTTCACAATTAGACTGTCACTATTTATTTCTCAGTCTGTGCTCAGACTTGCCAATTTAATGGCAGCTTTACTGGCATGCTGTGTCACAGCTCTGTGCCTCTCTGTATTTGACTTTGTCCTGAATGCCCCCAACATCACCTTCTTCTTGCCCACCCATCAATTCCTATTCACTGCACAAGATGCAAATGCTTCTAGAAGTATGCCTTGCTCTCTCCAGGCTGGGAGAACTACTTCCTCCTTTGAGGTCTTTTGGGCCCAGCATTGTGATGGGCTTTTGTTTTTATGTTATTGTCACACATCAGACCTCAAGCTCTTTGAAGGCAGAGACCGTGTCTCATTTATCTTCCCATCTTCATTGCCTTGCACAGTGGTGATCACAGATAAGTTGCTCAATAATTATCTGTTAAATAGAATTTTAGACAAATGGAGGACAATCTTCAATTGGGATTAAAAATCTGGGTGGGAACTGGGCAGAATTCTAAAATGGGAAATACCTGGGCAAAAGTAAAGAGACTTGTTTGCCCGAGTCACTCAGGCGAGTGAAATCAAGACTGTGAGTACTTGAGGAGGATTTTGATGAGATTATTCATATTTCTATATGAGTGTGATTTCCAAATACCTTCTTTATTTGTCTTGGAAAAAATCATCTCAGGCAGATAGGACAGACATTATGGTGACTCTGACAGATGAGGACCACAGTTATCAATATCATACAGGTATTACCTGGGAAGGCAAAGTCATCTTCTCTCCAAAGTACTTGTTCTAGGCTCAAACACCTCCTCCTTCTATGGGTAAAGAAACCAAGGCTCTGAGAGCGTTTGGGATAAATCTGGAAATATGGAGGGGAGCCTGTGATAAACCTCTGAGTGTGCAAGCGACGACAGGTGTGAAAGTGGGAAGTGAAGAAGAAATCACAGCTGTGGATCCCAACAGCATGCTGGTACATTTTATTGTTCCACTGACTGACTTGGTAAACTTAGGCAAATCCATTCCCTCTCTGTGCTGCTCCCTGGAAAATGGAGATGGTGATGTCAGATCTCCACAGGGGGACTGTGACAAATGAGAAATATCACAACCCACCCACTGAGAGAACAGTACTTGGCACATAAAAAGTGCTCAATTAATGGTAACTATAACAGTATAATTATAATTATCCAGCAGGCCTCTGAAAAGATTTTTGAGTAAGGAAATAATGTTTAGAGAGTGCATAAATTTGAATTCTAAAATTGTGAAGTGAAAACTCTTGCAGCTCCCAGTGACCATCCCCTTTAATATATCACTAGGCCTCTCTCAGTCTGGCTTTCCACATTTTGGGGATGGGAACTAGGCAGGGGTGGTCAATAAACTGGCATGGGTGGTCCCCACTTACCAGCTGGTTCCCTTTAATCAATGATAGATGATTCTGCTTTATGTGTTTATTATCTTCTAAAAAGACTTTTCTCACTGGAAGGGAGGGAACCAGGTAGAGTTCAGAGCTAAGTCCCAAATTTGACCCTTCTTGTTTTGGCATTCTTTTGTATGCCATTACTCATACAAAATTTATCCAAGCTAAGGCACTAGAGAGAAGACCTTAATTTATTAGAAACAGATATTCTGAGATCCTCAGATTATCAGATTTCAATTTTGGAAATGCTACCTTTTATATTACTCAATAAAAAATCCTTGATATAATTTGTTGGATCAAACTGCAATATGCCATTTGTTAAAACTCTGTACTTTAGAAAATGTTTGCTCACCAGAAGAGAGAGAAAGGGGTAGGTTCCATCAGACAATGCATTCCACCAATTGTTTCTGTGGTCCAGAGAGCTTACCCATCTGACATCAAATATGATCCTGTGGGACTCTATGAAATGACCTACCAGGCACTCAAAAATAATGATTTTTTTAGGCATTTCAGGCTTCTAGATAATGATTTTTTGGGGACAAGCTAAAAATAAAAGCTTGTTCCAAGCAAAATGCTTCAGCATGTTCTACTTTTCTCTGTAAAATGCTCTTCGCGCTCATCCTGAATTGCAGTTGTGATTCTTAAGCAAATGTTGGCTCTAGCTATGAAGATATAAAATGCTCTAAATGTTATATGGACATGTCCAGGTATTTGGTGCTGTAATTTAAAAGCGTCAATAAAGTTTGAGTTGTATTCAGAGTTTGCAAATCTGTCACGGTCAGATGAGTTTAATTTCCATTTTTCTCCTACCCAACCCTTCAAATTATGCATGAATAGATTAAAAATAACAGGAAAATACATTGTATTGTGTTCACTAAGTATCTCCCATTTTGGAAGAAATCTTTAGCAATCATAATATGAGAAAAGACACACTGGAAAGCAATTATAACCCTGGGAAATTTTCATTTTATTGCTCAAGACAGAAAGTGGTGTATTTCAAAACTGTGAGCAAAGATTAATGGAGATGAAGAGAGTGGTAAGTGCCCGTGAACCAAGACATTTCACTTTAATGTCATTGCAAAACATGAGAAGTCATCATTTCCAATCTCAATAACCTCAAAGTGAAATGCATTCATTGCTATTTTTTCTTCCTTCTCCACATCCCTCAACATTGTACTTTGCAAGTTGAATGGGCCTGACAAGGAGTTGGTTTGAAAGTTAAGGGTTCTTTTCCTGAACAAGGTTAAGTTTAGATCTGATGACAGCACAGCTTGGAAATCTCCTGCCACACATTTCCTCTGGGCAAGAAGGCAGAGGATTTTCACTTTCTCTGTCAGCTTCAGCACTATCTCAAGTGGTCATGAGTCAAGCCTTGGAAGAGAAAAGACAGAATGAAGAAAATAAAAGCTTTAACGCACAGCATTGGTCTGAGAGTTCCAGACAGAATTCCTCAAGGGTATTTCAATGAATTGGTTCACAGAACCCAGCTCCTTAGCATCAGTATAATGTGTTAAGAAGGGATTCTGGTTTGTTTAAATGGAATTTTAATTGGGAAATAAATTTAGAGTACTAGGAAAATGTGAATGCATGCCATTTGATACTAAATACTGTAATATATTTCCAAATAGACTTGGGCAAATTCTACATGAATAATTACAATTTGAAAAAATTTAGTTATTTGCTCTTGTTTGGTATCTATTGATGTTTGGACTAGACAGCATTTTTTTTTTTTCCTGCTGTGCCTGTTCCTTCAAAGGAGGTAGACTCTGATGAATTCCCTACTTTGGTCATCTCCCTGTAATACTTCACCCCATTATAACATTCTGGTGGCTTCTGTCACCTATTATGGCCCAGGCATCTGCTTTTGATTTCCTGAAGTTCTTCCTGGAACAGTGCTTCTCAAATCTTATTGAGAGCATGGATTACAAGGAGATCTTGATAACATGCAGATTCTGATTCAGGATCAAGTTCCTAGATCTCTGATGCTGCTGGTTCACAAGTCACACTCGGATCAGCAAAGCCCTGAATGCTGGTGGCCTCTCTCTTCTAGCTTTCTCTTACTTTACTATTTCATGTAACTGCTTCCACTGGCCCAACTCAGAGCCCTGGAATTTAACTAACTCTTGTGGTAGCACACAGAGAGAGTTGCGGTAAAGCTGTCCTAGCCCCATGATGGAAGAAAAAGGAATGGTAGATGAGGAGAAGGGGAGATTATCAACCTGGGCATTATATAGACAAAGTTTCCCTTCCTTTCACAAGTGTATTGTGATGTAGGCCATATGTAGACTGTTCTAGTGGCTATAACTGCCGTCATTACAAGAGTATACACCATTTATTGAATTTAGACAACGGGCCGCTGTGACAGGTGATTTACGTAAATTCGTTCATTGACTGCCCCTAATACTAATTATGAGTTATTGTCCTGGTTTCATAAGGAAACACATTTGGAACATTTAAGTAATATGCCCAAGGTCATAGAGCCAGGAAGGGGACTAAATCTGTCCAACATCTGTTAGCATTAAGTACCTTATTACCATTCTACAGAATTGACCCCAGATGCTTCAGTCCATTCTCTCCATTTGCTTTCAATCTCTTGACCAATCTTGCAATCTTGGAATGTTTAGAAAAAATTCAAATGATTTCGACATACATTCTGCCAAGCATTATTACAATATCTATCAGAGTATATCCAAACCAAACTTTAGCTTAATCACCAAACAGGGACTAAAGGTCCACTACTAAAACTTCCAAAGGGAGATTGCATCCAAGCCCTTTCAGAGATTTTATTACCTGGAATTTGGAATTATCCTGAGCACACATATGGCTATATTTTCAGGGTCTACAGAGCCAACATGACACACAGAAGAGATGAAAGGAGCATGGTATCTGACTTAGGGTTGAGTCCACTGTACCGCCTCTGCTTCTGAGGCTCCAACTAAATGGTTTCCCCTTCTTAAAACTTGACATTTTATTTCCTGAGACGCTGGAGATCCAGGTGTACCGTGTCTCACTGAACTTCCTGACCTCCACAGGAGTTTACTTTGGCTTTCGAGGGTCTTCCTAAACAACTTGGCTGTGGACCCTCACATTCTATCTGCCTCGGGACTAACTGGAATGCTGATGTGTGACCTCTGCTCCTAAAGCTGGCTCTTCCCTCTTCCTTGCAAGCCTAGCCCTCATCTGACAAGTTGGCTCCTTCTCAAAAACCCACATGATAGTTTTTATTCTTTAGCTTTACACTACTGGAGAGATACGGACATAAAGTCAGCATGTAAAAATCAAGGCCTGGGGTCGGCTCCGTGGCCCAGTGGTTAAGTTTGCATGTTCCGCTGCAGCGGCCCAGGATTCGGATCCTGGGCACGAACATGGCACCACTCGTCAGGCCACGTTGAGGCGGCGTCCCACATCCCACAACTAGAAGGACATGCAGCTAAGATATACAACTGTGTACGGGGGGGTTGGGGGAGATAAAGCAGAAGAAAAAAAAAAGATTGGCAACAGTTGTTAGCCCAGGTGCCGATCCTTAAAAAAAAAAAAATCAAGGCCTTCTCCTGAAAGCTCTGAGAATGGCCATTGAATCACTTTTGTGAGGCTGCGCTGACACTCCCACAATTCATTTCAGTGTAGCTCTAATGGCAATTTTGGATTATCGTTGAGACAGTCCTATTGAGAATAGGAAATTGGGAGAAGCATCAGTCTAGAACTACAGGGACAATAACTAAGTGATAGAATACATTCTTCTACTTTGATTTTAGAAATAGTTTTAAATGATTATGTTAATATTTTTCATATTTGCTCTCTCCAGAAATTTAGGGCATACACATAATTATACTAATATTTGAAATAGCATCAGACTGTTTTACATTACAACACAGATCTTTAAAATATGCTCCAAGAAGCTTCTTTTCATAAATGGATCAGATCTCAATTATACAAACATTGTTTTGGGAACACAGAAAAACAAAAAGCAAAACAAAATTAATGATGAAGATAATGGACAGAGTCTACAATTCTTTGCCAATTTTGATACTTAAGATGAAACAACACTGTGGAATATGGAATGTGTCTTGAAATATTGCTTCTGTAGGCCTATATTGTAGCTATTTGAGAACAAATGGAAGTATACAAATCCTAATCTTCTGTATCAATTTCTAATACTTCTTCTCTTCTGCTCCATTTCTGAGGACCTTGATGGCATTTCTGTTCCTTGCTTTGGAACTAGGCTGTGGGTGGCTCCTGTCACTTATTGCTTCGCAGCATAGTTACTGTCTGTCTCTCCAACTCAACTGTGAGTCTCCGGAGGAGGCCATGCATTCCTCTGTATTGCAGAATGGTGAGCCCCATGAGATACTGGTAGAAAAGAAGCAGAGTTTCAGATGCATGCCCTTGAATAATCGATTTAACCTCTCTGAACTTTGTTTTCTTTGACATAAAATGAGATAATTACCCTTTCTTAATACGACTGTTTTGAGGAAAATTAAATGTGGTAGCATATAAAAAGACTTAGCTTATTGTCAGGATTCAGTAATTGCTCATTCTTTTTCCTTTTCAAAAGTCAATGATGGTCAAATATCTTCTGATTAGCTGTTTCATTAATATGATTTCCATAATTATTATAAATTGTTACACTTCAATCTTGTTTTTGTCTTTTTTGGCTGGGTTTGTAAGTAGTGCATATACTTAAGAAAAAGCTCTAGCAGTTTCTCCCTGAGGATTTTGATCTGTCACTCCAATTTAGTTATCTTTAAAGAAATTATAGCAGTGTCACACACTGTTTTGCACTGATGTGACGTAGAAGGGTGAGGTTCGAGTCTTCATCTCCTCAGTCCGCCAACCCCTGGAAGGCATGTGCCTAGACTCTTTCCTCCATGACTAATGAAAAAGATCCAAAATGGTCCCCTCTAGAGGTGAAATGGGTTGAAAGATGTTTCCAGAAATATGTGGACCTCAGGTATTCATTGGAGGAGAAGGAAACTTAAAAATTGACCAAGATAAATTATTTCACATAAAATTAAGCAAATACATTGGATTTTTACCAAAATTTGATCTTCCTCCTTTTTTTCTTTTAATTCTCATAAACTTAAGAGAAAGCTACTTTGTGATTTGCCTAGCAGTGAACCAACATTAAACAATCTTATGTTAAAGAGTAGGCTTTTAAAAGAAAATTAAAAGTAGTAACGCAAATGACTTTTGACTCATTTTGAAATGATTGCTATAGAAAGGAACGTAGAGAAGGAGAGAATAAAAGAAAAAGAAGCACATTTTCCAAACTTAATTTTTTTCAGAAATTTCTGAATTCCAGTGTCATTTGGAGTTTTATAAAGCAAAATGAAGCTTGACTCTATAAAACTGTAAGTCAGCGTTAAAAGTTACGGAAACACAGCAAACAAAGCAGCATCTACCATTGTCTCACTCTCCGACTGATGGTTCCTGATGAGGGAAGAACTAAAAACTGGATTACGTCATTCCCATATTTAAAAGTAGCCAATGGCCCCCATTACCTTTAGGGTAAAATCACAGTTCCTCAGTATGGGCCTCTGACCCTCCACCATTCCCTTATCCGCCTCTCTGATCTCATCTCCCTAAGTTCACCCTGACTTGCCAGCCAAGACAAAAATGCTAGAATTCATCTAAAATTTTGATTTTTCTCTCTTTCTTCTCTTCTTTTTTTCCCTTCCTTCCTTCATATCATTTTACAAACCAGAAACTAGAGAAAGACAGAGAATAATATAATAAGCACTAAGTTTTCACTACTCCAAATAAGTAAATATCTACTATTTTTCATATTTGCTTCTGTTTTATTTTTTTTATGAAGGAAGACCTTACTGATATCAGAAAAGAGCCTTTTACCACCATCCTGAGTAGTCTTATATAAGTGTGAATTTGATGTGCTTATTTTCAGCACATTTTATGTTTTAGTCATGAAACATATCATTTTTAATATACTTAAACTTTAAATTAATGGTATAACATGCATATCATTCTGCAACATGTTTTCTCCTGTAAAAATTGATATTTAGATCTGCCCACAACCATACATCTAGATTTAACCCATTCTTTTAAAGCTTTGTTTTAGTTTTTGATCATATGAATATTCCACATTCTAGTTATCCACCTTCCCATTGAATTTAAGCTGTCTTTATTTTTTTCCTATTAAAAATAACATTTCAATAAACATCCCTGTGTATATGTGTGAGTATATCCAGAAACAAGTTTTCTGGGTTGTAATATATGTGTATTTTTAATTTTATCAGAAATTGTTATATTATTCTTCAAAGCAGTTGTACAAAATTACACCCACTTCCAGAAATATAAGAGCTTTAATTTCTCAACATTTATTATTGTACTTATTTTATCTTTGCCAATATGTCATGTAAACAACATTTCTCAGATTACTAATAGGAGAAGATATCTTTTAATATTGTAATGGCCTTTAAGTTTCCTCTTGAAAGAATTGCCTGTTTATACTCTATCAATTTTTTAAAAATGTTGTTGCTTGTTTTTTCCTCCTGGTCTTTAAGAGCTTATCATATATTCTGGATACTAATTTGCTTGCATATTATATAGTTAGAGCTTCTTTTTTCCTGTCTTTTCTAGCTTTTAACTTTTCATTAGCCCAAAATTCCTCTCAGATTTCAGGCTAATTCCAATTCTAATCTGGATTTCTCACCATAAATGTGAGAGTAATGTTACACAAATATCCTGCTCTCTATCATCTTCTTTCCCATTTCAGCTCTTCCCTATTTCCAGTCTCACCCTGGTCTCATTTGATGCGAAAATCTTCCCATCACTCGCCTCTTCCCTCTTGGCTGCTCTTCCTTTCCATGGTCCTCACACACTGCAACGCGCGCTATGGGAGATGACTATGGACTTGTCGGTCTCCACACCCACATGCTGAACTCCCTGAAGGCTTCAACTCTCTTTTTCATCTGTATATCTCTAGGGCTTAACACAGAGTTGAACACATTGTAGGTACTCAATAAACATGTCCTGAGTAAGTACAAACCTGAGCAATAGTAACATAAACATTAGAAGAAGTGGAAAATGGCCATGGAGTGTGCATAGGATCTTGGGATGTCTGGCTTGGCTAGAAGATAAGACTGACTGAGGAATAGAAAAAGAAAGTTTGGTGGCGATGGAAGGCCCCAATTACATGGAGTCTTAGTACACTTAGATGGACCCTAGACAAACAAGGAGGACTCCACTTAAGAAGTAGAGTCCTGGAAGGTGGAGTGATTTCAGTCACTCAGTTGAAAATAGATCCTCCTGCAGGAAAATTGAAAAGAAAGGAGGGAAATATGGCCTTCAAGGAGGGCTCATTTCCCTGCTGAGTATGACCAAAACAGTGGAGCAGAAGACAGAAGAGATAGGGCTAAGGCAGCTTCAGCCTTGGATTCAGACCTACTGGAGGGAAGCTCACTACCCTGGATGAGGAAAGGAACCACAAGGCATCCTCAGCTGTTGCTTGGGCACTCAAAACTTACAGGCCAGGATGGACAGGGGAGGCTGGGCAATGGACCAATATAGCTTCCAGACAAGACAACACTGCCGGCATAGGAGAGAGCAGAGCGGTCCAGGCTGGGAAGGAAGCAAGGGATGAGATGACTAGTAGGTGGGACAGTACTACAAGCCTCAGGGTTCCATACCTGGTACCAGCCATTTGAGTGAATCTCAGAAAGTGAGTGGATTGATCCTGGATTGATTTGATTTCCAAGACATGCTTGCCAACTTTTAGCACTTGTGATGAGGACAGCCCAGGAAAGGGAAAAAAATGAATCCTAGCCTATAACTACCTATTCCTCTGGATGAAATAGATACTGTGAGAAGTGGACTTAGAGGACTCATGGGTCTCAGAGGTGATTCAGCCTGAAGATGGCCCTGCTTCAGAGGACAGATGGGAAGAGGCGCCATAAGAGTGGGTGGCAAAGCTTCAGGGAATCCAGATTTCAGTCAGCATTTAAGTGTCACACAAGCAGACTGAAAGCAGTCAGAGTGTGGACAATTTGTGTCTCTGCACAAGGGGTTCAGGATCTAGGTAAAGGGGTGAGAAAAATAGGACAGGACAGAAGTTCCTGCAGCCTCTGAATAAAGCTAGGGTTTGAAAATGGAGTGTAGCTTAAAATGCAGAAGGGATTTTAAAGTTATTAAGAGGGTATTCTCAATAAGTGTATGCCAATAAATTTGAAAACTTAGATAAAAGAGAAATATTTGCGTGTGTGTGTCTGTGTCAGGACCAGGTGAGTTTAGCAGAAGAACTCTATCCAATTTTCAAGGAACAATCATTCCAGCCTTCCATAAATCCATCCAGAGCTTAAATGAGGGAGTAGCCCTACAACTAGTTCTCTGAGACTAAAAGAAAATGCTAAAACTCAATGAGGACAATGAAGGAAAGTTCCAAGTCACTCTCACCACCATGGACACAAGAATCCCTGACAGATCCAGCAATGCATTGAAGATAACCAGCATGACCAAGCCAGGTAAGTCCTGGAGGGAGGTCAGTATTTTATCACGTAGAGTAAATCCTGAAGAGAATTCAGCAATAGTTAATATGACGAGATGGTTTCACATTAGAAAGTCTTTAATATTATTTACCTCATTAAATATAAAAGAGGGAAATAATATAATTCATTCGATATACAAAATATCAAAATTCATTATCTAATAAAAACATCTCAACATCTATTTTTGACAAAAACTTTTAGCAAATTAGTTTAGAAGGATATCTCTGCCAGACCTGGAGCAAAGATAACCCTTAATGCTGAGCTGCTGAACCCATTCTTCCAGGGTCGTGACAAAGACAAATGCGCCCCTCACTAACAAACTTACGCCACACAGAGCCTGGCAGCACAGCGCGTCAAGAAAAAGAAAGACAATTTCTGACCACTGGAAAGGAGGAAGGATAATTCCCATTATCTGCTGGTGATATGATTGCATGCTTAGAAAACCCTAAACAATCTACATAGAAATTATTAGAATTAATAAGAGCATTTATCAAGTCGCTAGACATAAAATCAATGTACAAAAATCAATAATGTTTATATGCACCAGCTGCAAATAATTGAAAATATGATTATAAAATCAGAAAATTTATTATAGTCTTTAGAATCTTGGAATAAATCTAATAAAATATGTGAGAAAATTATAAAACACTTTTGAAAGACATTTTAAAAGGCCAAAATTATGGAGAGAAATTCTTTATTTATGGATAGGAGGACTCAATGCTATAAAATTGGTATTTGTGACTCTCCTAAAATATATAAATTTGTGGAAATGTCAATCCAAACCCAATATCTGAATTCCTTTCCTTTTTGTCCCTGCCTTCCTTCCTTCTTTCCTTCCTGCCTTCCTTTTCTGACTCTGACAAGCTAATACTAGAGCTTATTTAGAATACTAAAGACCCAAGAATATGTAAGATATTCCTAAAGAAAAAAAATAAAATAATGAGTGGAAATGTCTTGGTATAAGTAAAGAATTATTAAAAATCTGTAGTAATTAAGGGAGTATGAGTATTGGCATGAGATAGACTATTCCAATGCAAAAATAAATAAAAAAATCATCAATCAATCAATCAATCAATCAACCTGACACAACTCCAGAGATACATGGAAACTTGATTTATCACAGATTTGGTGATAGGGGTCATTAGGGAAAGAATATACTTTAAAACTAATGGTACTGAAAAATATCCATGTGGAAATATATGAAATTGGAAAAACCTCTACTCATTCCATACTCAAAAAGTACATCCCAAGTACATTAAAGCTTTAATTTAAAAAGCAAAATTAAAAAACTTTTAGGAAACAATGCAAGAGAATTTTTTTATGACTTTGAGGTAGAAAACTATTTCTTAAACAAAATACAGAAAATTCAAATTGTCAAGGAAATAAAGGATTAATTCCCTGACACAAAAATTGGGATCTTCTGTTTATTTAAAAAAATATATGTAAATAGAATGAAAATACGAGCTACAGATTGGGAGATAATTTTGGCAGCCATATAACTGACAAAATATTAGAATTCAGAATATATAAATAACTTCTACAAAAAATTTTTTAAAACGCAGATGGCCCAATAGAAAAATATTCAAAATATCTGGAGAGCAACTTTAGAAAAAAGGCAAACTCAAATTGTTCACAAATTTAAAAACAAAAAAATCCTCACAAGCCAGCCCTGATGGTCTGGTGGTTAATGTCTGGCATGTTCCACTTTGGTGGCCCAGTTCATTTCTCCGTCATGGAACCACACCACTCATCTGTCAGTAGCCGTGTTGAGGCAGCAGCTCACATTGAAGAACTAGAAGGACTTACAAGTGGGATATACAACTATGCACTGAAGCTTTGAGGGAGAAAAAAAAAGGAAGATTGGCAAGAGATGTTAGCTCAGGATGAATCTTTCGCTGAAAATAAAAAATCTCATTAGTATTTAGGGAAGTGAAAGTGAAAATAGAAATGAAATACCATTTCACACCCTCCATTTTCAGACAAAACAAAATTTCTGACAATAAGAAGTCTTGATGAGGAAAAATAGGGACTGGAATGTCTACAAATTGCTTGTTAATTGGTACAAATATTTTGGATAACAGTTTGATATTATTAATAAAGTTAAAGATATACACAATTTATGACCATGAAATTCCATTGCTCAGTGCATACTCTAAATAAATGTTTTCCCAAGTGCACTAGGATATGTGTAAAATTATTCATAATGGCATAGCAGAAAACTGAAAGCAACACAAATACCAATTACCAATAGAATGGATAAATAGACTATTGTGTATTATGCAAAGGAAAATCATTCCCCACTGAAAATAAGCTAAAAGTACATGCAAAAACCTCTATGAAACTAATAAAAGTAATATTCAGTAGAAAAGTCAAGTCCTAGAGGAAGATATAGTGAATTAATCTATTTATATGCAGTGTAAAATCACAGAAAACTAAATATAGAACTTTAGGTGGCAAAAACTTCTTAAAGGAAAGCAAGAAAACAAAAAACAAAATTTGTCAGGATATGCATAGGCTGTCTGCAACAGTTGAGGACAGAGGAAAAGATTGGAGAGGGGTCCACAGTCAAATTCTCACTGGATGACGTTATTTTCTATAAATTGAGATGTTGGGTGTGCGGCTATGTATTTGTTATTATTATTCATATCTTTTACGTAATTTACATACATTATTTTTATAAACTCTCAATTTAATAAAAACAAATTTTAGGGGAACGAAATAAATATTTAATGTGTGAGTGACAGTATATAAATGATTTAGAGCTGATTTAGGAACATGAGACACTACATAAACGCCATTTACCCAGCCCATCTACCACTGCACCTGAGGCTTTGCAGCAGGTGTGTGCCTGTCTCACTGTCGAAAGACGTGGGAGATAGGCTGTAGTCAAATCTTTAAGAAAAGTCAACATTGTCCCCTGAGCTTGGGACTTGAGAAGGACTAAAGAAGATGACAGTCTGCAGCTTGTTATAGGAGTTTTGAGACCAAGGCATCATGTATGACCCTGGGTGACCCTTGGCCATCATGGTGTGTTTCATTTGAATTTTATTATTTTCTTAATTGCTTTACTTTTTCTTTAAGTTAATCTCTTTAAAAAAATGTTTTGTGAGTATTTTACAGTGGGAAGCAGGATACTTTGGAGTTCAAGAAAAAACATTGGCAATACTTCCACGAAATGTTATATACTTTTGTGGCAACAGGCATCTCTCTGTTAATGAGTATTGGTTAATGAGTATGTCATCTTTGCATGAAAACGTGGAGAACAATAGAAATGAGAATTGCTATTCATAAAACTATTAATAAGTCTTCATGATTAGTTCTACTGTTATTCCTTTGTGCCCATACCACTTTTTAAATTAAGCTCCTTACTCTCAAAACAATCCTTCAAGATATCTTGATTTAACATGAAGAAACTGAGGCTGACAAAGATTAAGTAATTTTGCTATGAAGTGTAGGATATGAGACAGGAGGTGTGAATCCCAAATCGATTCCAATCCCTTGTGTTCAACAGTTACAACCAGCTTACCCCCACTACGTCTCAAACATGGACAGGGTTTTCTTGTAAGATAGAGCTCCATTTAATCTTTATCAGAGGTAATATCTGGAACAATTTAAGCCACTGTACATGTAGCTTGACAATTTTCTTCTCTCTTTGGGCATTTTTCAAATCATTATTCCTGATCAGGAAAAAAAAATGCTGCTATTTTTATCTAGTGCCATTTATTTTTCAAAAGAAGGGCACTAAAAATGACTCCACAAAGCCCCATGATTCCCTGCCACCACTGGCCCATCCTCCGAGGCCCGTGTTTTATTTAACTCACAGTGGGCAACT
The DNA here is from genome assembly GCF_021613505.1 of Equus quagga. Taxonomy (NCBI): domain Eukaryota; kingdom Metazoa; phylum Chordata; class Mammalia; order Perissodactyla; family Equidae; genus Equus; species Equus quagga. The sequence goes on from NC_060270.1 coordinate 67,782,592, forward strand.
TGGCTGCACTTTACACAGTACCTCAGCTTTTGAAAAGTCGTGACAAATTAAAATTTCTTATTGAAAACCATAGCTTGTGTGACCTTGTTTAGAAAAAAAGAAGTCGGACCTAGGTACTGAATCTTGAGTTAATGATATTCCTAATTTCTAGGTTCATTTTCATCATTTCTTCCCTCCCATCTCTTATTCCCTTTTATGTCACCTCACATCCCTTCTCCGTTCCCCACATGCAATCACTCTTATGTGATTAATGGGTATATTTTATTATACTCGTTCTTGCTAAATGGTTTTTTGCTTTTTCATGGTGTATACATATTTTTTTAAATTTTTCTACACAGAATTACGTTATAATGGACAAATCCAGCCCACTGCCTGTTTTTGTAAATGGTATTTTGTTGGATCACAGCCACTTCCATTCGATTGGGTCACGTCTGTGGGGCTGCTTTCATGCTACAATGGCATCATGATCAATGGCAAGAAGGAGTCTCTGACTTGCAAAGCTGAAAATATTTACTTCCAAGCCCCTTACAGAACAAGTTGACCGACCTCTGTCCTAGGGTATTCATTGACAATATTTTGCCCATCCACTCTGCAGTGAGGGATGCCATGCCTATAACGTGATCCCTAACACCCTAAAAAGCACTAAAATGAGCATTCTCATGAGCATCCCTCGAGGGACCTGTGTGAGAAGCTCTCTAGGACACAGCTCAGCGCAGGAGTGCTCAGCCACAATACAGTGAGTGTCCATGTCAGCCACTCTCCAGTATGGCTGCGCCAGCCCACCACCTTGTCCATTCCAACCCTTGGCCTTGCCAGAATGATAGATCTTAAGCAACATTTTCCTGTTTAAATTTGCATTACTGATTTTTAGTAAGATGGAGCTTCTCTTTAGATGCTTTTTCTTCCTTTTGAGTCCTTTCTTCTGAAAATGACTATGATCTGTATTTGGCCTATTTCTATTGGAGTTGTCCTTTTAATCATTATTTTTGAGGTGCAGGATCCCTTACATATTTTAACAAAAATCCGTTACTGAATTGGGACACTTAAAATAACTTCTGCTATCCTGTCATCCATCCATTAATTTTGCCAGCTGTGTCCAATGTTGGAAAGAAACCATTTTTTGGAGGATTAATGCTGAATTAATGGAGCTATCATTATTATTGTGAAAATATTATTATATTGTTTGTGTATAATATATAATTACATATAATTGTACTACATATAATGTTATTATATTGCGTATGTTATATATAATATATAATGCTATATATATGTTGTATATGTTATTTTATTGTTATAAAGTTACAAATAAATTATTCTAAGCAAATACCTTTTTCATGGATGTGCTTTTCTTTTCAAATACTATAGATTTGTAACAGATTTAAAAATTGTATTTAAATTACTTTCAAATATTTGAGCTGACTTGCCAACCTCTAAAGGAAGCACAATAGAGGGCTGGGGAATGCATCCTTGTCAAATGACCACATATTCTAAACTAGAGAAACCAGGCCTCATTGGGCTATGTGAAGACACAGCACACCTGTATATGGGGGACCTAGTTTATAACCATAATAGGAGTAATTTGGGTTTCATTAACCTACATGACAGCTTATTGCCCCCACTGTGCTCCTGTATAACTGGCTGAAACATTTCGGGACAGTGTGAAGAGTGTGCTGATGTACCAAGTGCTGGAAAGGTTCAGTAGCCCAGAGAAGAACAAAAATGGGGGAGGGGTTGGGAGGCAGTTTGAAATGAAGAGATGTTGCAACAGCTGTGTCCTGGAACCCGTAAAGGAATCTGGACATGGCCTGCCCACAGGCCTGGGAGGGGTGTGAGGCAGGGCTGGGTACACTGAACAGGCACAACACTATACCAGAGAGATGCAGAGCTGAAGTTGATTAGGCCACTATGACCTGAGCTGGAGGACAGCAATAAGGTCAGCTCCACATGTGGCCTTGCTGGGCTCACTTCTGTTTGCTGCTGAAGTCTGCTGAGGACTGAGGTCTGGCAGCCCTTCTTATACCTCCTGCCCCTCTGTTCCTCCAAAAGGTAAATATCAACCATCTGCAGAAGAATCAAACTCCAGGTCTGAAATCCAGAATATTTAACAGGCATTGGTTTAAATATAATTTAAAATGCTCAGATTTCATGAACAGAGAGTGGAATAGTAAAAAGAAATCATTAGGGTAAAATGTGGAGCCCCACACGTCTGGTGAGCTATTGTTTTCCAAGTGAAAGTTTAGTGCTTTGCTGTCTTTTAAAATCTTAACAAAGTGTTTGCTTTTCAAAACTAAAGTTGCCAAACCAGAGATCTAGAGACATTTCTTTTCCATGCCGAGTGACATTACATCCACATTCATCCTTAAAATAGCCTGTTACTCAGACTTTTTCTTCATTCAAAAAATATCTCTTAAGCACCCACTAGGTGCCTGCACAGCTTTGGACACCTGGGATCCATCAGTGAACAAAGTGACATAGACTTCTGCCCTGGAAAATCTCAACTCTTGGCCAGTGGAGACAGACAATAAGCGATGGACATAATAAACAAGTAAACTCTGTTATAGGTTGAATTTTGCCCCCTTCCAAAAAAAGTTGTGTTGAAGTCCTAACTCCAAGTACCTGTGAATGTGGATTTATTCAGAAATAGAATCTTTGTAGATTTGACTTAATCAGGTTTAGATGAGGTCATCAGAGAGGGTAAGCCTTAATCCAACATGACTGGTGTCCTTATACAAAGAGGGAAATTCAGGCATGCAGACACACAGGAAGAATGCAATGTGATGACACAGAGATACATAGACACACACTCAGAGACAATGGCCATGTGAAGGCAGACAGAGATTGGGGTTATGCTTCCAAGAGCCAAGGAAGGCCTGGGCTGCCAGAAACTGGAAGAGGCAAGGAAGGGTCCTCCCCTAGAGACCTCAGAGGGACGTGGTGCTCTGCCACTTTGATTTCAACTTTTTAGCTCCTAGAACTGAGAGACAATAAAATTTCTGTTGTCTTAAGCAGCCCAAGTTTTGTAATTTGTTATGGTAGCCCTGGGGAACTAATACACCATGCATGCTTGAAAATGATAAATGCTACAAAACAAAGTCGAGCGAGACAAGGAGGAAGGAGCATTGGTGAAAGCAGGAGATGGGGTTCAATATTAAATAGGTGGTCAGGCTAAAACTCCTCTGAACATAAGATCTATCAAGAGCTGAGGGTGGCGGCCCAGAGGATATCTAAGGGAAGGATATGCAGGCACAGGACATGATGTACAAAAGTCCAGCAACTTATAGCTGATGGGGCTAACATAGAGTGAAGGAGGAGAGAGTGGAACAAGAGATCCCTGGAGTCTTGACCAGATCGTGAGGGCCTTTTTGACCACTGTAGGGGCCAAGCCTTTTACTTTGAGTGAGAAGGGAGTCAGTGGTTTGAGGTTGTGAGAAGTGACACGATCTATTTCATATCCGAACACAGTTGCAGAACTGCTATACTGGTATAGGCTATCAGGGGAAAGAGTAGCCTCGAGGGGACCCTGTAAGGTACTAATGTGCTAATCTGGACAAGGCACGATGATTGCTTGAACCTGAGTGTCAGCCAAGGAGCTGGTGAGGAGATAAGATCCTGCATACATTTTGAAGGTAGAACCAATGCGATATCTTCAATTGTAGGCCGCACATAGGAGAAAGACAGTAGTCTTGGGTGCTCAGAAGTTTTCGGTTTGACAATTGGCAGAATGGAGTTGCCACAACTGAGATTACACAGAAGCTTACAGGTAGAGAGTGTTGTGGAGTTCAGTTTTGACACGTTAGACATCTGAAATGTCGACTAGACCTCCATCTCAGTCTGGGTGCTGGCAGGAAGCAGATGGCACTCTCAAACATGTGGAGGAGAAGGTAATAAAAGGACAATCCTCACAGTGTGGGGAGGGAGAAGGGAAACCTACACAGGACGGTGGAGCACTTTGGGTCAGCCTCAGTGGGCAGAGGTCAGCTTCGATGGTGTGCAGGGATAAGCAAGGAGCCAGGGCTGCAAAGGGCCACTGGAGGTGAGAGAGAAGGTGGCAGGGAAAGCCTTCTCTAAGGACAAGCAGCCCACTGTAGTAGCAGGAGGTGGGGATGGAATGTGGGGCAAACACTTTGAGCCCACTCACCCCCAGGCCTCGTATCTTCTTCTCATGCCTCCCATGGACAGAACCCAACAGAAGCCAAAGAGAAAGGAACCAACCGATGAAGTCTAGGCTCCCAGGACCAAAGCAGAGCAAGGGTGGAGAGTGAGCCTGCAGGAGCAAAAAAGGTCCCACTCAACCCTTAAGCTATCTTCATGGCAATGAAAGAACATCACAAATTTCACATCACAGGTCATCTATCCAATCCTAGGAATCAGAATCACTCCTGCTTCAATATATTAAGCAAGAGAGACACATGCATTCATACCTAGAAATAAAGTCTCTTGCTAAATATCAGTAATGTTTCAAATGTGAGATATGACTTGGATGATTTTATTTACAAATGGTTAAAATTATTCCTTGGGAACATTCAGATGTTAGAGGGTTATGATACAGAACAAGTTCTATGTCTAGTGTGACTCTACAAAAATTTATTGATTTAACAGTAAACATGACCTTACATTATGCATCTGAATAAAAAGAAATTTATTCTCAATAAAAGATGCAGTTAATGTTATTAACTTACAGGTACTCATTAACACTCTCTTCCTTGTTTATTTTGCTTCAGGAAAGAAATCAGAGATGTTAGCATTATAAGATGAAATAAAAGAAAAAAATACAGATTTTTTTTGCCTTTATCAGTCTAGTTAAAACCCTTTAAATCAGTCATGTAATCTATGTTCACCACCACATTTAACTTGAAAAAGCAATGTAGGCAAACTACTACTAGCAGTGGTTAATATTAAGAATACTGACTCAAATTATCCATATTTCAATAAGGCCAGAAATTCTAGTTTCTTGATAATGACTAACCTTCAGATCCTAATAACATCATGGCACTTCACACCAAAGAGAGAGCATCTGTTCTTCAGGCTGAATACAATTACCATTCGTATAATAATTACACTCGCCCATTACTAACTTGTTAAGCCAGATTTCCCCCAAGACATCTATTTCAGTCGACATCCACATTTGCCAAAAAATATGGTTTTCATAAACAGTACACTGATACAACTTTCCTTTGGAGAATTCTGCCTCTTTTTAAGAAAAGGGAGATAAAGAACAAATATATATATACAACCAGGTCTGTGTCTTACATATTTGCTGGCCTGAGGAAAGGAATAGAATTGAGTGGTCCCTCAGAGTCTTTTTCAGGCCTTAGTCAGAAAATCCAGGTGTGCTTTGGAGTTTGCTCTTGAATACACTATTTCGTTGAAGACACAACCAAAAATAAAACACAATCCACAAAAAGTATAAGTTTGGACTCAATCTTTTGAGATCTATTAAAACGTGTTACAAAAAGTCAAGCTTGTACCATTATCATCCAACAGATGAAAAGGCGTCTACCTTTGCAGTATCAAAACTAAACACCTTGAGTGGTATCCTCCCAGAGTATGAGAAGAGTTGAAAAACTGATGCCAGGAGAAATAACACATAGTCAGTAGTTTCTATAAACAAGAAAAATTAGAGAAAATACTTAGGACAAATTACCTACAGATATGGAATTTATATATATATATATCCAGATATGTAATATTTACATGTATTATTAACAGCTATATTATTAGATGTCATATGATCTTATTAACGGAATGGACATCTGTTATGACACCCTTGTTCCTGTTTTAACGAAGAAGAGGCAACTAGCTTCAGAGAAGCAGATACTGTGTGAGCAATTTCCATTTTTATGCCTCTTTTCTAAGAGCACAATTTCTTCGATTGAGCTTTTTTTCTCTTGCTACATACATTTTTGATTAATTGACATACTAGGAAGTAGTTATTTGCAAGGCTAGGATAGGTCTAATTTTAAGGTTGGGATACTTGTCCGATAAATGTCCCATGGGGCCAGTGTGGAAAATCTGGGAATTGAGTCCTCAGCTTACAAATGAGGAATGTGTGTGATTTCAAACTACACTCATCCCCTCCTTAGTAATAGGACCATTAGTGTTGGTTACCACCCACTGTTGTGTCTAACTCATAAAATGATTACTGGTAGACTTCTCCAACTACCTTTGAAGTTTGCTCATAAAGATCATTGCAATAAATTCTTTAAATAACGTACACATTATGGAACAAAGAGAGAGAAAGCTCACCCTTAGAGCTACTTAGGAAAAGTGGTCTAGCCAAACATAGGAAGGTTGTAATTTTTAATTCAAGCATGAAGTTTTCATATCTTCTTTTCTCTTTGGAGAGAGGCCTCAATTCTAAGGGCCCACAAACAGTCAGGCAAGTTGGTATTTTTTCTAATTTTCCAGATGCAGAAAAGCTCATTGAGGTTAAAAGACTTGTTCAAAGCTGGCACGAGAGGCAAATGAAAAGCCAGGTGTGGGAGAGGCATCCATTCTACCCTGTGCTGAGGGCAGCTCAGTCTCCAATAGCTTATCCCTTACTTCCTTTAGATGAACACGTTGTCACTTATATATTCAGAATAAAAATCCTGTGACCCTTAAAGGTTTTTTGGAATTTATTAGCAACCTAACGAAAAATGTCCTGCCAATTTTTAAGATTTAGATCTCTGTCCAGTTCATTAAAGACAAACAAAACAAAACAAGAGAAATTAAACTAAAACAGTCTCACTAGATAAAAGGGATTTTTCTCCTTCGTTGATCTGAGTTAATTATGTTGATAAAGATCACCCAGTCTCTCCTCATCACTAGTTTCATTCACACTCTTTCATATACGTTATCTCCTATGAAACTATCTATAATTTTCAAGATAAATATGATACCACAACACTGGAGCTGCAGTAATTGAGGCTCAGGGTGGTTCAGTGACCGGCCCAGAGTCAAGGAACGAGGAAATTGCAGGGCAGATGTATGAGGACCATTCCAGGCTGCACGTCTCTGCTCTTCACAGGTCAGCAACGGCTCCTGGGGGGACCCTGACCAACAAGGCCTGGAGCAGACTATAAAGGTTTGCAACATTGTAAAGTAGTCAGAATATTATGCATTTTGCTGATTTATTTTGTTTGCTTCCCTTCACTAGAATATAAGCTTGACAAGGTCAGAGGTTTCTGTTTCATTTACTACTGTTTCTCCAGTACCAAAAAGTATACCTTATGCAGGTGCCCAACAAATATTTTTTGCATGAACAACAGGAATGAAAATTAACAACAAAAATTTCTAATTCTCTAGAGGATGCACACGATTGGAATATGCATTTCCTAAACATTTTGGTTAATTTCGGTTTGACTGCTTGATGGAAGGAAACATTAAAGAACTCGTGGAAGGCTTCATCTTCAACACTGAACTCCCACTATACATGGTCTTGAGTTCAATCATCTAGGCCAGACTTAAGACATCCAGATGTAAGATCCCTTAGGCCATAATCAATTCCGTTCTTCATGACAGCAGCAGATCCAAAACACAGCAGATGCCTCTCTTTAATTCTGGCTGGTGTGGAAATAATGCTTTCTCTCTTTTTTTCTCTCCCTTTCTTCCTTTCCTTTCTTTTCTAAACAGATCTTTCAATTAATTTCTTTAATTTTAAGAATCACTCTGCATTTTATTAAAGGATTTGATCTCCAAACTTCCCCAAGGGTCACTGGAAACACAGTTAGCCGACTCATAATCCTCTTTACCATTGTTTTTCCTACCTTCAGGATCTCTTGTTTTCTAGACTGGATCCATGATAGACAGCCTTTCTGCTCAAGTGAAAAGAGTATAAAAGCAATACACCTGGAAAGAGAGGTTTCCAGGAAGGTTTCTGTGCATAGGGTCTCCCAGCTCCAAAAGCCAACCCTCACCTTTCTTCTGTTGAATGTCAGCTCAAAAGATCAGATACCAGGAAACTAGTGAGATTCGAACATTTTACCTGACACCACTTGATTCTCTTATTCCTGTGCACATCTCTACTCCCTGATCATTCAGTGACCTTCGCCGCTTTTCTGAAATATCATAATCTCAGAAGATGATTCGTCATTGATTATTTATACTTTCAGGTGCTGAGTCAATATGTTTTCTCTCTCTCTGCATTATTTGTATTTAACCTTACACATTGTATGAAATAAAACCTTATCCCCTATTTTAAAAGCATTAGGCATTATTTTAGCATTATTTAGGCATTAGCGAAAAGGGAGGGAAAGACTCATTTTAAGCAGGGCCAACTCAAATTGGGCAATTAATTCAATGGTTGTTGTTCTCACAGGCCACACACCCCAATAAAAGCTGTGGACGTCAAAGTGCATGAGCCTCAGACTTTACACCAAGGGGGTTTGTGGTTGGGCAACTCACCACTCTATATTTGATAGATGTTGATATTGACAGCCCACCACATAATACTTCCCCTTTCATCACTCATATCTCAAATTGATTTTACTGCTGTAAAGTGCACAAATCCACTAAGTCCTTTCCTTTTGTTCCTCTCATCCCCATTGGGGCACACCTACTTCGATAATTTCCAGGAATTTTGATTTGTTGTCTAACTCTCCCTTGTAGGTCATTTTAAGAAAGCACTGATCTAGATTTCTGGATCTAAGCTTTGGAATCAGACAGATCTTCATTCAAATTGTGGCTCTTTTACTTTTAGTTGAGAGTTCTTGGGCATGCTTCTAGAAGCTCTGAACTTCAGCTGATATAGTTATGCATTAAGGATAACATTTATTGCAATATGGTGTCATGAGATATAAAGAGAACATGACCACATCTGTGACTAGTATGACATATCAATCCCTTTCCTCTACCTTTTTTCTTTCTTCCAAGTTACTCTTCTCTCACTTCCATTATGCTTGAAGAACTTTAGATCAGGGAGGACAGAGATAGAGGGTAGAGAGAAGCTATTATTGTACTGAATATCCCATGAAATCTGGTGAACCCGGTACTTGCATTTCTTTTGCTCTACCTCTGCCCTCCTAAGTATCAAGACCAAACTCATGGTTCTCATTTATTCCTCCTCCAAAGATAATAGTTAGCCTTTGACAAAAATAGGCGCTTCCAGCAGAGGGAGGAGATATAACTCAGGAGCACAGAACACATTGAGTTTGTAGTGCATTTCCATTAATTTTGCCAGTTAAATGCCATAAAGATTGTACTCTCTCTTGAGAGGAAAGCAAAAAAGTGAAATGATTGAAATTTGACTTCACAGGAGGACTCTGGTGATTCTGAAATAACATGGAGCTTGTTTAGTTCAGCACTTTCATATGTGAAATGGCAAATATGTAAGAGACTCTAGAGAAATTGAAAAGATCATCCCGCTACTAAAGTTTAATAGGACCAGCATGAAAATATCTCTGCCCTCTTAACCACTGCTTCTCATGATGAGTTTAACATAAAATATGTAGTTTGATGTTTGACTTAATAAATTCAAAGTTTGTAAAAGGAAAAGACACATTGATAATACACACATGTGCATAGATAGTATAAGCATCACCTACAAATATACTTATAACTATATTTGTATACGCAAACGTGCATGTGTGTCTATGTGTGTGTACATGTATGTACGTAAACATACAATTATATAATTGGCTTTATAACTTTTCACATGCATTTATATACATTTATAGTCATATACAAACATCTATCATGAATGCATATATTATTTGCATATGTATGTGTGTGTATTTAAATATACAGATAAGCATATGCACACTAATACGTCTCTAAGCATAACATACAACTGTAGACTAGATCCATGCATATGTAAACGAAGGTGTGCAGACATATGCACAGACAAATATAAGACTATATATTCTATGTATATGGATCTCGAAATATGGTTCTGGATTAGGACAATCAGCATCATCTGGGAACTTGTTAAAAGTGCAGATTCTCAGACCCCACCAGGAAAGAATAACTGAATCAAAAATCCTGAGACCCAGCAAGTTGTGTTTTAACAAGTCCTCCGGGGGATTCTGATTTATACTTTAGAATGAGAATGACTGGTCCATATGATCAGTAGTAAATGTACTTTAAATGTACTTTATTTATGGGAATATATACATATGCCCTTATGATAACAAATAAAATAAATACTTGAATATATTCATAAATGTAAAGCAACTGCCCCTTAGTTAGAGAGATCCACTAACTGGTGGATTAACCCCTTTGGCTTGCAGAAGGGACCTGCTCACACCTCCCTTCCAAGCACAGCACTTCCAGACCCTAGGCAGTGACTGAGGAGGTCAAAATTCACACCTGTAGCATGGGTGGAAAGAGCCAAACATTGGAGCAAGCATCTTAGGAGGGTGAGTGTGTGTCAAGTGTAGACCCTTCATTCCATCACGTGTTAAACTGCAAGTCAACATAGTTTATACAGACACTGTCTCTTAGGACACTGTAGGCCCAACCCTGCACTAAGTGTGGGGCATGCATGAAGCATCTTCTCAATAGGACTTAGGCTTACAGTTTTTGTGTTTGCTCTGCCCCTAAACGTACCTATGCCTGGCTCCACAAGGGACAGAATTAAAAGGGTTATGGGGATAATCCAAAAGAACCGAAGGCTACACACCAAGAAACTTCTATTTACTTTTGGCTCTGTTGCTGCTAGTCTGATAATCACACATTTATTAAGAATCTTTTATATACTCAACACTCACTAAGATACTATGGAAGTTTCCAGAAAAATGCAAGGACTTGCCCTTGGCCTTTGGCAGCTTATGGTCTAGTGTCTGACAATATGAATGCATAAAATAAAATCCAATGATGTCTGAAAGAGCAGCCTTGTGCTGGACTGAATAATGCTGACATTGTAAGTAACAGGAAGAATAAATTATGAACAATGAAAACTTTGTAGCAAATGTGAGATTTCAACAAGGATTTGAAGAGAAAAGTGTAGTTTAAGAGAGGAACTAAAGAAAAGTACTTTTGAATGTGCAGAATTCCTTCTCTGTCAATTTAGGTTAATGAGAACTAACCCTTGACTCTAAGACCATTGGGGTGTAGATGTGAGATGATGAGTATGAGAGGAGTTTGAAAAGTTTAAAACTTAATACAAACACCAATGTGGTTCATGCTTGAGAATTTCTCCCTGACACCAAGATAAACACATTGGGTCTTTATAGCTCTAGGTTTCATTACCAAAGCACTTATGTCACCCCATAGTCTTCAGGGCAGACACGCTTACATGCCACCCTCTTCCCAGTTTAACATATGTAGACCCTGGTCAGTAAAATCATCTATTCATTCCAAAATATCCACTGACTTTTGAATAAGATCTAAAGATGTAAAGACAGCCTTTCTCTTCAAGCTGTGCCTCTCAGACTCTCAGCAACCACACAAGGTGGTCCACACTCCATAATCCAGCACAGTGCAGCCCCACTGCCACTGTGGCTCAAAGGGTGAATCTAGATTTGCATAACTTGTCCCCCAAATTGGCCTTTCTGCCTTGTCTTTTCTTTGCCGATTCATTCTCCACACTGCCACCAGAGTAAGGACGTCAGATTTAACCCATAAATATACAGGATGCCCAGTTAAAGTTGAATTTTAGGTCAGCAATGAATAACTTTTTTAGTGTATGTTCCACACAATACTTGGAATGTGCTTATACTAAAAACTTATTCGCTATTTATCATAAATTTAACTATTTTATCTGACAACTCTACTTTAGAGTGTTGTTTCCAAGTGCTAAGCTCCTCTGTTTAACTCCACGCCCCCAAAAGCTGGGAGGGCATATATGTTCCTTTTGAAGTAGTTCCTGCATATATTTCCAGCTTTACCTCCTTCTCCTCACTCAGATATGCAAATCCAATGTTCCTATAATCCAGCAAATCTATTTTCAGTCCCAAATGTGTCTCTGTCATTCTTGTCTATTTGTTTTTGCACTTGCTGCTCTCTCTCCCTCAAGCGCTTCCTCAACCTCTCCCCCCTCCCACTTCCCTACCAGCATCTCCTTACCCTTTAGCAAATGTATAACTTCCTCTGGAATCCTCCAAATTCCCAGATCGGAGTGCTTTTCCCATCTGCCCTTTGTAATAAAATCTTGGCTAACTATCTATCATGGACCTAATAACATAATCTGTTATAATTATCTACTTATGCATCTCTTCACCCTGATAGTGAACATTCGAGGGGGCGGATGTTATCTTTTATCTCTTTACACTCAGCCTTTGAGAAGTTCCTTGTACTTTACACTAAAAAATGGGTTCTGAATGAACGTAGGAATAAATTAAGTCAACTTCATTATAACCTTCTATAAAAAAAAAATTAGAAAGGGATCACGTTGGAGTTTCAATGAAATACATTGACTGTGTTTTATACATTTGCCAAGTGAGAAAGGATTGGCTGGGATTTACTCTTTGATTAGATTGATTAATGCAATGGATCATGGTTTCTGAAAGGAAGCTTTTCAACCCAGCAGAAGCATAGTGACATAAATTCAATATCAATTGATTACTCTGGATTAGAACACATTGAATGTACATTTCATTTTCAACTTTTCATAAGACTTGAACATATTTCAAAGGAAAATAGATCTTTTACTATTTATTGAAGGTAGTTAAGGAGGAAAACTTTTCAAGGTTTCCACAAAATAATTAGCAGAGAACGTGACATTGTAAATTGGATCAGAGAAATAGAGAATTTTAAAGCAACCTCTCATTTATAGACATATATTTCATTCATTCATTAAAATGTTCACTTATTCTCTCATTAATGGATGTTTACTAATTGTCAATCACTATTTCCAATGTTAAGGATACAGAAATAAATGGCCATAGAGAAGAAGAATCTAGATCTTGCTGTATCAGATAGGCTCCCTGGTAGAAGTGATATCTAGCCAAACATTGAAGGGCTAGTACAAAGCTCAAAAATGAATAAGCAAAACATGGAAGGCATTCCATATTGAGGGATTTCTTTTCTACTTCTTTGTTGCCTATGCGAATGAAAAACGAGAATTCTACACCCAAGGTGCAGAAGGTAAGGAAGGCAAAATTTAAGGACAAAATATTTGGGAGTGTAAAAGTGAAATAACTTGGCTCTTATGGAACAAAGTAGCAGAAAGCTTCTGATTGAAAGGAAAGAAGGCAGTACAGTCAAGGTTACTTTCTTGGTACTAAAGATATAGGCAGAAGGTAAGTGGAGAGAAAATGTGATCCCTTAGAGAAAAAAATGATTTAATGGCAAGAATGTGAAGGCAATGCCACACGACAGATGTTTGGTACCTATGAAAGCATTAGAGAATTTTGGTGGACACGCTTTTAAGTAACTGACAAATTCTTAATTAAAAACACAATGTTAGGGAACAGGAGGCTAGAACTAAAGGATTAACTCCTGGATTTTTCAGTGATGAAGTAAGCCCAGAACTTCGTCGCATCAAGGTTACACACTTGACTTGATTAATAGCAGCTTTAAGTTTTCTAGAGATAATAGAAGCAAAGATGCATGGGTTCCGCGGTTAAAGAAATCTGGCATGAAATTTGAGTTTCCTCAAAGCTGTGTCAGCTTTAGCAAGTCATTGCACCCTCTTGAGCCTCAGTGTTTTCATCAGTAAAATTGGGGTGATCAATGCCGCTGTTAGAAATATTTTGAGAATTAAATGAGATATTATCTATAATTTCACCTACCGTTACATTTAATGAGAAATATATAACCTGTTCAGGATAATTGCTTTTTCCTGTTTTCTTTGAAGAGAATATAAGGGCAATTTCCAGTGTTGATAAACATACCCCTATAAATAATAAATACTATGTTGGCAGATAAGGAACAAACACATATCTATTTTTCTATCACAATAGAAGAATTAGATTAACATAATGACTAAAAGTGTGCTCCCAAGTCTGATTCTTTTGGGAAGAAATCATATTTAGAAAGACTTGATCTTAAATCTAAGTTCTCTAAATTATAGATGATTAAACCTATGAGTCAAGTCAAAACTGTATTTAGCTGTTTGAAGGACTTTCTTTCTAATACATTTTAGAATCATGACATGCCCTTCTGTCCCACTGCCAACTGTGAATCTCAAACTTTTGTAAAACCAGGAATAGCTAATGATTAAATCATGACTAAGGGGTGGAAGAGAGAATCCTACTCTGTTTGTTAAGTATAGGTCTACAACATAAGTAATAGTATTATCGCTATTGTATCAATAATACCATCTTATAAATATATAGCATTTTCTATATCTTAGAATGCATGGATGATCTTATCTGATCCTCACCATGAACTTGTGATGCAGGCTGGAAATATATGAGTTTCATTAGCTAAGGAAGGAATGGAACACATAACGAAAAGTAGCTTGTCCAAGTACAGCAGATAGTGAAGATCAGAGCCAGAGCTGGAACTAAGGCCCCTCCTACTTTGTCTAGGATGATTTTCATGCAATTCACTGGACTCCTTTCCCCACCTGAGCTCTTTGCTAGATCAAAGCGCTGCATTGCTTCTAGGATAAAAAAATATTGGGAGGTAGGTAGTAGTTAGCTAGAAATAAAGAACAAAAGAATGAAGAAAAAAATGGAAACCTGGATATAGGTTTGTTTGCATATAGATAACATGCTCCTAGAATATCTTCATGATGCTTAACACACTAACTTGAATCCTATATTGCCACAGCTTGATTATGTACAAGGGAAAGAAATTCCTACACAACATAATTTTGACTCAGAAACATAATAAAATCACACTTAGGAACACAGAATTTCTTGTACACTTTACCTTTATTCATTCCACAGTTATTCATTGAACTCCCAAAGCAAGGTATTGTACTAATTGCTATGGTTATTCAAAGAAAGATAAAGGGTTTCATAAAAGACATAATATTACATATAAAATATAACGTAAAATGAAATTAATATTTAAATGAAATTAAATATAAAATTACACTAACTTTTTTTTTAAAGATCTGCTTTGGTTTTCTGTTAATGTATCAGTGTAAATGAGTAGACTTTCCCAGATGAAAATTTCTGGCTTCTCTAAACTCCTTTATACTTTCTCTTACAGAAGGAAATTCATAGAGCTCTTGGGTGTCTCTGACCCAGCTCTTTCCTGTGGAAGCTGCTGGCTTTTACCAGGCTCACTCCATCTGAAGGGAGGGGGAGGCACACAAACGTAGCTGAGGGGCCCATTCAAAGTGAACAATATGAGGAAATGAGCTGGCAGAGGAGGGCATTTCCTGTTACTTACAGAGCAGAACTTGAACTGTCAGGGGGGCGATATTCATTTCCTGAGATCCAGAGCTGAGGAAATGGAAACATTTTCTAACTACTGTAAGTTTTCATGTAACATATTACCAAACAGTATCATAATCATTTAAATGATTTCTATCAAGTGTTGGAATTAGTCATAATGCATGATAATAAAACTCATCTTGAATTTATACGCAATTTTAACCTTGTCTAAATATTTCTAAACCTCTCATTTTATTTTCAATTTGTATAGATTTAAGCTTTGGGTTTCTGCCAACCCGAGGCTTGGAGGGGGTTAATTGGGACTTATGACTGAACATTTATCTTTTCTTGATCTCTCATTAGCATGTAGGTTCAGATTGCAAACAGGGAACACTCAATATTATTTTTGTTAACGGTATTGAGTCTAAAAATATACATAAAATATTAACTTTAGTATCACCCATGATGATGGAAAGAAGAGAAATTAAATGATGATACAAAATATCTATTTCAAATTTCCATTGAGTGCTTCCAGAAAACAAGCAGAAAATAGACTCTTGAGAATCATATTTGATGTTGGCCAAAAATCTTTGCTTCTTCACCATTTACAGGAAATTGATTTTCTGTGATGGAAATCATCAGCTCTGCAGGCTCTTTGAAGTCCTGTCAAAGACCATTGTGCTTTTTCATGCAGTGTTTGTAAACTTTGAGAATACTCCCTCGTGAAATTAATCATTGGATAAGAGACAAGAAGCCAAATATGTTTTGCCCATATTTACAGTCTGAATGCTTCTCAAATTATACCTTTTCATCTCCTTCATTTACTGTGGAATCATCCAGATCACATAGGTAGGGGGAAAAAAAAGTACCACAGGTTTATTTTTCAGAGACACCCTTTTTGGTTCTGACGGAAATATAAAATGTGTATATGAAATAGCCTTGTCCTCGGGGAGCAAAAATAAGCAGATGAGCAGCATCAAGCACAGGCGTGGGGCCAAGAATTGAAATCTAAAAGTCAAAACTATCAGGGACGCATTGAAATCCTATTAATTCTGCTAAAGCCATAGGGTTTGGATTTTAATAGTTGGGAGTTGGAAGTGCATTTGTCTTTTGGTGAAGTGGAATAAAACTCCTCCTTCCTTTCTACGTGAATTGCAGACTGACATTTCACATAATTAAAGTAAGCATCTTCATCTTGAATGTTGACCACTCCTGGTTTTGTAGAAAGCAGCATCTGACAATCGTAATCACTCTAAGAAACACTTGTGACGTTATCATTTTGTGATTTAACAAAAAAGAAATAAACACATTCCCACATTCCCCTAAGTAAAATTGGTCTTGTGGTGTATATACTACCAAGATCTGAGTAATATGAGAGAGTCAGCATAGCGCATGTGTGTGCAAGGCCAGGGACAGGGGCAGGGTGAGAGGGGCTTGGGGTTGGCAAGGGGGGAGTTGATGGGCAAGGGGCTAGTTTGACAGTATTTCAGATTCAGAGATAATACTTTTTCATACATACTTTCTTCTTGTCAAACTACTTCCTCTGCCATCTATTTACAAGTTCTATGATATCAACCTTATGATAATGAGCAAACGACCAAGAGTTCAAGAAGTGAAAATGTGGGAACACTAAAAGTCTGCCTTAATCTGAGTTAAAACTAACAAACAAACAAAAAACGACTACCACCACAACTACCAGCATAACAACAAAAACATTTCAAACCTAAGACAGAGAACATGTACTGCCTCTGAGGGACTAAGACCAAAGTAGATTCAGTGGTCATAGTGTAACACAAGCTAGATAATAGCATACAAGGTCATACTAAGACTATAATTTTAATTAAAACATTAGAATAACTTAGGACATCTCAGTATGCAGGAAATACAAATTAATACCCAAATTTTGGTCAGATTGGTCAGACTATAATTACAGTGTTAGTCCAATGTGTGGTCTCAGCAATTGAATGATAACTCCAAGAACATGGATAAGGTCTAGTGGGAAGCAATACTCACTCATATTTAAAAGATAAAGAAATTAGACACTAAAAAATAATAAAGGAATTGATTTTAAGCCAAGCAAATGCCAAATGGGCTGGGTGAAGATATTAATTTTTAAACATATAATGGGTTCAATTGAAGGGAAAATAATACTTAAGGAAAGACAGTTGCTCAGTATACTCAAAGGCCCAGGTGTGACAGGAATGGATGCCAAAGAAGAGGAACAAAAAGGACAAAGTAAATCATTGAAGAATAAAAAGAGGTCATGTAGAAAGTAGGAAAAGTTTTTAATCCAGTCATTGGAGAGACATTACAGCACTTAAGCCTAATTTCTCCTCTCTGTGAGGTTCTAAGGGAAGTGTGTGTTTGTGTGTGTGTGCACACGTGCATGCACAAGAATGAACTTTGATTATGATTCTTCCACAAGCCAGACACTGTTCATAAATTCAGTATCTATTTTCCTAAACACCAAAATAAATATGGGTCTTGCCACTTTTTTTTTTTTTTTGACAGAGATTGGCCCTGAGCTGACGTCGATGCCCATCTTCCTCTACTTTATATGTGGGACGCCTGCCACAGCATGGCTTGATAAGCGGTTGGTAGGTCCTCGCCCAGGATCCCAACTGACGAATCCTGGGCCGCCAAAGCAGGGCACGTGAACTTCACCACCATGCCACCAGGCTGGCCCCTCCACTTTTTTACAGAAAAGGAAAATGACCCATAGAAAAGGAAGAAATAACACATATAGATGCATCCCTAGAAGAGGTCGGTTTCAGTCCAGACCTGTGTGACTTTTGAGCCTCTATTTTCCCAGCAGTTCTTACTGAAGAAAAGAGATCTCTGGCTGTCTCCCTCAACATGAGTGTTTCCTGGCTTAGAGGCCACAACACCCAAAAGGGAGAAGCCTCTCCGAGCTCTGAGCTTTCTATTTTGAGTTATTTCATCATTAAACTCAATAAGTGGTATGTCCTTCCTCTTAATTCAGCCGCACAAATTAATTGAAGTCTCCCAGTGATGAGGTGTGAAACGTTCCTACCATTTCCACTGTTGTCTTGAGAGGGAAAATGTAGCCTCTCTCAGTGATTTTTTAATGTGAGCACTTGGGACAGAGAAATTTTGAGAGCTTAAAAATAATTGGGAATTATATTTAATCCCCTCTTGATAGAGAAAAGTATACAGGATAGTTAACCATTAGTTACTCAGTCATTAAACATTTTTATGTCCTTAATGATGGATGCTGCGGCCAGGTTTTGAGCATACAACGACAAATGAGCAAGAGCCGCTGTGGCTTGCCAGCAAGTGGGGGAGGTCATTGTGTTGCTCTTTGCTGATAAAGAACAAGAACATTAGCTACCGCCAAGTTTGGCTGACAGAAAACCTTTCTGGACTGTTTTCCTCAGACAGCCTTGTTTTAGCGTTAACCACATGTACCAGAAAAGCTTGACCTTTACTCTACTGAATGCCCACCATGGTGGGGACACCTTGTCTTTCACTCCAGCAGACAGGCCTCGACCCCAGGGAGACAGTAAATCCCCTACACCAGAAATAGGAGAAGGTTAAGAGTCTGACATAAAAGCAGAAACCATATGTATAATATGGCCTCTCCAGTTAGCACAATGGTCCCAAGATCTCTGGTGAGGCCTGCTTAGGACAGACAGCATATGCCATCATTCCTCTGCCTTCCAATGACCCTTGGTGTCCAGCCAGGAGCTGTCATCACAAGTCTTTGACTTTTTTGATACCTAGAGAACAGCTCGAGGGCTTGCCCAGTGGCACAGTGGTTAAGTTTGCACGTTCCGCTTCGGTGGCCCAGGGTTTGCCAGGTTGGATCCCAGGTGCAGACCTATGCACTGCTTGTCAAGACATGCTGTGGCAGGCATCCCACATAAAATAAAGGAAGATGGGCACAGATTTTAGCTCAGAGCCAGTCTTCCTCAGCAAAAAGAGGATTGGCAGTATGTTAGCTCAGGGCTAATCTTCCTCAAAAAAAAAGAAAAAGAGTGAGAACAGCTCAAATTAGTGTTTGCTGAGGGTTTGTGGTAATCTTGTTATGTTAACCTCTCAATGATCAAAACCATGCAAGGACATTTTGCAGCTGTCAGATTGAAATATCATGATTTGTGCGTTCAATAAACAATGCAAATTAAACTTCTTCTCCTTTATCTGACCTTGATTAAGGAGAAGAGGTAGCTTCAGGCCAGTGGGCAGGAAAAGAGAGCATTTGCAGAGGCCAGAGGAGCCAACAGGACATCTGAAATTACTCGATAGATGCCAACATTTTATATCCCTGCTGTAACTCTATCCTGTTTTGAAAAAGTAATAACCTTCTTTCTGTCTGAGTGACAGCCATGTGGAGTTGTTACTATAGTTCTCAGCAACTTAGAAATGGAAAAATCAACCTACGCGGTACAGTGGAGGAGATAGAAAGGGAAGCAAGGGGCTTCTCAAATGGCTAATGGATCAGAACAGGGTCACAAGAGCCTGTGGGGTTCTTACTTAAAAGCGATGAGACTAACACTCAGCGAAGTCAGGGTAACTGACTCAAGGTCACTCAGCTGGAAGGGGTAGGCCACAAGTCTATGAGCACTTTCTTTCCACTCCAGTCATCTACATGCTCTTCCCTGGTTATCTGTCTCAGTGGGCACTTCCTGCTCTTTCTCCTGCTCCTGCAGTCTTCTCGCTAATCATTTGTCTGTTTCAACCCACAGTTACCGTCTGCCATGGAGACATGGCATTCATGTGTGGAGGAGAGGCTGACATAGCTCTCCGTGGCCCACGGCAGCCGCCCCAACTGTGGCTCTGCTGTGTCGCTACTACACTCTCACCCAGCAGCACCTCATCACCATGGAAGAATACCCCAGACACTGCTTGGAAAGCCTCCATATTTCACCCAGAGAAGGGCATCTGGAAGCTGCTGCACCATTGCCTGCCTTTCACAGAGTGGCAGAGGACACTGCTGTGTGATTTAATAGCACCATCTCCGCTAGTGTCCCAGGGCGCCATTCATTTGAGAAGCGTCTGCACACAATGCTAATATTGGCAATATTTCTGAAAAGCTAACTCAGGTACTAAATCATGCCAAATGAACAAGTCAAATCCGTATTGGGCTTCTCCCAAGGCAACTCTGGGAGAGAAAAGTAAAGGTTATGTCAGTGACTGAAACAGAAGTCAACCCAATGCCCTTTCACAGAAAAAAAAAATTAAGATGATATAGTCTTAAAAAGTGGATTTCTTCATAACTATCTCCACATGCCGCCTGCCTTTCTTCATTCTCTCCGTTCTAGTCTTGAAACCCCCTTCACCCCTTAGTGTCACTGTCCTAGTTTGTACTATGCTTTTCTAAGTCTTCCTGTCCCTTTTCCCTCCAAAATGGGAATCTGTACCAGCTCCCTTAACACATGGTTTTGTCGGTCTGACCTTGGCTATACAGGGATTTCACTGATGCTGTCTCCCACCATGCTTTTGCCCATTATCGTTTCCCACATGAAGGAAAGAGCAAGACAGATCTATGTGATGTGGCAAGTGTTGGACCAAAGCTCAGGTGACCCTGACACAAGGAACCAGGGGCTGTTGCCTTCACAGGGCTGTCCTTCATCTTAGCTGCAGAGTCACATTGAGCCTAAGCCTGAGTAAGGAATCTCAATAGATTGTTGTTTGGTTCTGCACTTTAAACAAAACAAAACAAAGCAGGATTAATAATTGGGCATTATATTTAAATTGTTGAAGCTTTGTAATTCTAATGGACCAAGGTTCTTGGATCTTAGAAATGGAGTTTTCCAATGGGTTTTGCTGGAAATACGCCATTGCATTACCAGTTATTATTTTTCTAAAAATAAATCACTACATTTTGTCCCATGTTCCTTGAAAGTTCAGAACAAATGTCAAGTCTTTGCAGTTTCTATTCATAACTCAAGGGTCTTTTCAGAAACTGTGCCCATGTTGAAGTTTTTTTCAAAAAGAGACCTTTTCTTTATTGTGTTTTCCCATCATCCTCACAATTAATTTTCCCTTATGGATGAATTGGATTCTTCCTTTTTGATACATTCATTTGCCCTTTCTGTGAGTGGATAGCTGCTCAGTGCATCACTGTGGGCTTCATCTCCAAAACTCAGCCCCATAGGAATGCCAACCACCACAGCCTATACTGAAAGAAAGAGCAGCTGCCAATTCCTCCTCAATTTCTGCATGCTCTCCTCTCAATGTTCATGCCAGAGAATAGGGCTCTGAAGGATGCGATCAATACTGTCCAGTTTACACCCTGGCTTACAGTCTGGTGGGAAAGAAAAGATGAATGTAAATCAAACAGAGGAGAGAACCAAGAAGAAGCAAGCAAAGAAAGCAATGCTGAGTACAGAAATAGCCTGTTGATTCCAAAGTGGGCATTGTGATCAGAAGAGCAGGGGCCCCTCTGGACGCCCCCCGATTAAGGTGGTGGTTATTACGCCTCCTATTTGGGTGGTAGGGAAGATCTGATGGAACGATCTTGTTAAGTTTGGATCAACTTCAAAGCAGTAAATAGTTCATTAATATATAAATGCTCAACTTGGGTTTTGGTGAGTAATAAGCATCACTAAATGGTAATGGTAATAACCATTGCTATTTTTATTTATTTATACTCCATTTTTTTACATGGAGGATTTGAGGCAGCTGGTGATCTATGTTAATGTTCCCACAATACAGATCATGCTAAACAATTCCAGTTGCTTCTTCCTTTCTTGCTCTTCTCTGTATTTAGGTGAAGCTTCATTCCTCACATGATATTCTTGCAGATATATTTGAAAAAAAAAAAGGAACATTTCCTAACTTCCCCTTTCCTTCCCACCACATCAGGACAGATTTGCTCCAAGTTCTCTCCCAACACTAATCTGAAAGTTTAGTGGGGAAAGGACTTTCTGCCCAATTAACTGAGCTATTTGGGTGCAGGGAGACTAGACTTGTTTGTCGTGACCACTATCAAACAAGTCGAAGCTACACTAAGAAAATCCTGAATCTTGGGAACTATTTCAGCAGTCTAGAGCTTCCCTTCTGCTGTCCCAGAGCCCAAGGCATGCACACACATTTTCTTTCATCTGCTCATCCTTCTAAGAAACTTTTATAAAAGGATCGGAGAGTCCTGTCTACACCACACTGTGAACTGTGGAAACAGAGCCCCAGCTTTCTGCCCCCTGACATGATTAACAATTCATAGTGCGGAAACTTCTTCAGGGAGAGGAGAAGGAGACCAACGACCCTATGCTGACTAATCCAGAGATGGGAAGGACCTTGTCTAACCCTCACAACAGTTCACGAAGCTCATACAGTTCTGCCTCTATCAGAGCAAGGAACTGACCTGCCCAGGTCATACACCCAGGAAAGGCTGAGAAGAATTAGAAAGCTTATAATTTCCTCTTCCCTCCTGGCTCTCTTCTCTCTCTTCTTCCTGACATTTGACATTTCCCCACTTCTCCCTTGTTCCCTCTCTTTCATCCTTTTTGCTATTAATGTGTTTTGATTCTCTGCCTTGGCCTTGCACCGCTCGATCTTCCTTTTCTTTCTTCACCAAATCTCAGGTGTCCACAATCAGCATGCAGAAGGGGAAAGTAGTACAAATGTATATGACCTTTCTGGACTCTTCAAATCATACTGGGCTGGCCCTCCTGCACTGCAGAGTAACTCCAACCCTGCAGGAAGGAACTCAGCTGTCCTTGAGGTTCCAGCCTAGACAGGCTCTCTGCCACCTGCCTGAAAGCAGACGCGAAGAGACATCTGTTCTCCAATGCCCTGCAATTGCTTTCCGAATCCTAGGAAACTACATGGTACTGAAATCAGTTTCTCCACCTAAAACCTGCTACCTTGTTTTTACGCTTTAAAAAAAAGGTGAGAAAAGTTTAGGTTATTTTTTTCCAGGAATTTTTATATAGTGTTGACAAAAGTGAGAACCTTTTAAAAAAATTGTTTTGTTTTTAACTTGACAACTCCAATTGATGAGTAGAGTTGAAATTGCCAAGTAAAAATAGTCTTTGGAGAGTAAGAGAAACTTTTGTAATCTCTTATTATTTTACCTCTGCAGTCACATGTGGAAATATATTAAACAGGGACTACCTCTCAAACATTTTTTAAAAAGCAGAAGCAAAATTTTTTTTAATTAAGGATGTTTTCCACAAACTGCAGAATTTCACTTAAAAGCAATGACTTTGGGTGGGAGGAGAAACTAAGAGGGTGTTCTCTAATATTGATTAGAAATTTTCCTTTTGAAAGAGAGAGATGAGGCGTAGATTACAAAGTAGAATGTGTTGTTAGAGAATTTAGAGGTGATAGTGGGACAAAAAGATAATATAATAAGGAGAAGACTGCAGAGTTTTTGCCTTCATAAATACAAGAAGCAATGCAAGTAAAAAGATCCATCAACATCCCGCCGTGTGGAGCAGAGACCTTAGACAGAATCGAACTTCCCAGGGGCCATGGCCCTGCTTCCTTGGTTATAGGCTGTCTCCATATGCAAATGACATTCTAATGATAAAAACAAATAAAGGAACAAGAAATAGGAACTGAGCAATATTTGAATTGCCCACTCCATCTTGGTGGGAAGTTTGGAGAGGAAATTGAGAAAATTTTGTCAAAGGACAAAGGGCATGGGCTGCATTTCTAGCTTGGGAACTCCTTGGATTCTGTAGACCCCTCATCTCTGCCAATGACATAGTCTTTGGCAATGTAAATATTCTAATTATAAATCCCAGTTGTCCCATTTACTCCTCCTCGTGGCCAACACTGTATGGAAAGAAACTCCAGAGATTGGAAATGGCAGAGTTCTTTCTTTTGGTGGCTTCTATTAATTAGACTGGGTTACTGGTACATCAGTAGAGCTGCCACCACCATTTAGAATAAGTAGAAGTGGAAGCCAATAAGAGAGCAAGAGAAAACTGGCAATCAATAATCTACCAGATAAAGCTTCAGTATCAACCGGTCTAAGCTGATCTGCCTGTTCCAGACCTGATCAAGTCTGGAAGGCAGTGCTGTCCATTTCCTCATCCTTGGGCTCCCTATACTTAAATCCAGAGGTAAGTAAGTGTAACAAGTTCCAAGCTTTAGATTATTAAATGTGATTGAGGTTCTTACTGGTTCTAATGAGAACCGCATATAATTATTTTTGTAAAACCTCCCACATGATGCTTTAATCAGGATTATGGCACATAAGTTTTAAACTAAACAAGAATCCGTGTAATTCAATCCATGTCTTGTTTACAAACTCACAGATGTTAAGCCATAGGAGCAATAAATGTAAAGCAAATCAGGCAAATCACAGCCCAAACAATTGACTGTTTGGAGACTTTTGTTTGGATTATTAGCATTCATGTTTCAACTGGAAAAATGAATCCTGTGATCTGGATATTTGGTGTCTCCATGTCTGGACCATATTCCTTCTTATAGTTAATAAAACTTCACCCTTACAGTCCTCTGTATACCCTTCAGGTAAAATGAATGAATGAATGAATGAGTGAATGAGTGCACCCGGTTTGAAAGCAGCAGGGAATTTGGGGGGTTGTGTCTAAATGGAGGGTACATGCCTTGTGTAGAGAGCCAGCTGCTATGCTGCTTCATATAATTATTATAAAATATTCATATTTTAAAAAAGAAATGTTAATAATCTGGGATAATTAACTTAATTAATTAGCTTTAACAATTTTCTAGTGTAAAAAAAATCCTTATTTTAAATATTGGAAATAATAATCATAAATTTTTATGCATGGACCACCAGTGAACCACCCATGATCTATCAATTTGGGACTTCTGCTCTTACCTGTGCATATTTCCAGTATAAATATCTTTGCTTTTTAAATCTTTTGGTATCTTTTTCAGTGGCTAGTGCCCTTAAAGAGAATGGACCCTTGAATGTGTGTGGAATGAGGTAATACAGGATACCAAGAGGAAAAGGGACTCATCCATGGGCAATTAGCTAGTGACAGGAGCAGAAAAAGATCATTTCAGACTCTGTCTAGTGTCCTTGACTCTATAATATGCCACTCATCAAGGTTTAGTGACACAAAGGCAGGGAAGAGTGTTGCAGATATTCATTAGGCTAGATATCTAAAGCAATTCATGGACTAGATCTTCAATGTGAAAACTTGTTTCTATGCATGGGGAGGGGGGAGGTGAAAGAAAGGTGGTGAAGATGATAACTATTATAGTACCTCACGTTTTTTAACAAACTATATACCAGACATTCTAGTAAAAACTACGGGTATATTTTCTTATTTGATCCTCACAAACGTATCAGGCATTTCCACTTTATAGGAGAAGAAACTGTGGCGAAGAGAGATTAAGGAAGTAGTCCAAAATCATGCAGCTACTAAATCATATCCACTATATCTTAGGTGCTTCCACACATGGCTTTACCTCTCAAAAAAAAAAAAACACCATGTGAGATGGATATCATCATATACATTTTTCAGAGGAAGGGAAAGGACCTCAGAGGGCTTACCTAGTGCACAACATCATAGACTGAGCAAGTGACTCATTAAATTGAGATTTCAAATCCTGCTCTGTTTACTCTAAAGAACATGTCTTTCACGTTACACATGAAAACTGCCCTGCTATTTCATTCTGTTTATATTGTCTCAGGATGGTTCATCTCACTCCTGTAGGGTAGGTAACAGTATCCACGCTTCACAGTTGAAGTCAAGCTCCTCATCCAAAGGTGTGTAGAAATTAAGTCAGCCCAAGCACAGATTACAACTGGAAGTTCAAGCCCAATTCCACCTGTCTGACTCCAGTGCCTGGGTTCTACCTGCTCTACCACACTGCATGTTGTAAAGTCCACCCGTTCCCCTCTCTCTGCACAAAGTTGCTCCCCTTCCCTACCACCCACCCATCAAGTAGCTTAACACACAACCTGCAGCCTCTCTCTTCTCTCACTAATGTCTCCCTTCCTAGATGAGTTTAAGAATATTTAAACTGCATCATTTAAACCCTTGCTCAAAAGCCTCCAGTGGTTTCTCATCACACTTGGAATAAAATCTAAATATTTTCGTGACCCTATGTAATCTCTCCTTGCCCACCACACTTCTCGCTCACTACCTGGCCCCTTCGCCTTTCCAACCACCTTGGCATTCTTGCAGTTCCTCCAAAACACCAAAGGTGTCTTAGTCTCATGGACTTGCCGCTCCATGGAGAATTTTCTTCTTCCAAATCTTACTTCCTCACTTTGTTTAGGTATTTGTTCAAAGATCACTTCCTTAGAGAGACATTATTTAAGAATATTATCTAAAATAGAGTCCTTGCAATAACTGAGGTTTATTTCTCTTTTTACCTCTTAAAACTCTCTGGAATTATATTATTTTCTCTGCATCTGCTTATTCCCCATATCCCTCCCTGGAATGTAAGTGCCATAAGGGCAGGGCTATTGCCATTTTCACAGCTGCATCTAAGCATTTAGAACAGTGTCTGAATAAATCTGAACTGAATACATCTCTTTGCATGAATGGCTGATTGACTTCAAGCATGCAGGTACATTCTCTAACATTTGGCATGAATTTTAATGTTTTCACAGCCAAAACACAAGAAGAACAGTCATGTTTTGAAATCCACTGAAAACAAATATACTATTGATAAACACAGATGTAAGAAAAGGAATGTTTGGCTAGATTCCAGCTAAGAAAGTAAAGGGAAGAACAGAGTCACAGACCTTGGAACACAGAATAAAAATGATTAAGCTGTGAATGTTGTTAGGAGAGATTTTAATTCTTTAAAAAATGCATGCAGAGACAATTACTTGAAGTTAAAAGAAAGAGATTTGTTCTTCATGGAAAAAGACCAAATGATATTTTTTCTCCTTTCTTTAGTTGGAAAAATGAGATGAAAGGCGGAGAGGAGATGTCAAGGTGAGAAAGGAGAGAGGCATGCCATTTTGAAGGCTGTCACAGGAGGGAGGGGCTTTCCTGTAGTGCAGAAGTAAGGGAGGAAACCACATCGCTTTCAAAATGGGAGCTTCGAGCAAAGTCGATGTTGCTTTTATTGACCTTTAAGGGAGGAAGGTGGATAGAGTTTGTTTGTTTAATTTCATGTAGAATGACAGGCCCTGACAGCCAGCATTTCTGTCCTGAAGTGTCTTCATGGAAATCAGATTCAGATCCCCATGCTTGCCTCCTAAAGGGATACTAATCCCTTCTTGACATTTTCAGTAAATGAAAACTCTCTATGGGTAGACAAGTGAGACGGCTTTCTTCTAAGGGTTTCCTACCACAATAACTTGATATAAACGAAGTCCCTACTTCCATAGCCATGCTTCCCAGGTCTGGAGGTGGTATGTTGCTGTCCTTGCAACACAGGGACAGTGTGGTGTGGTTGAAATAGCAAACATGGGGGTCAGGACATGTTAGTTCTGGTGTGATTCTGCCAATAGTTCCTCTCGCTCCCATTTTGAGGCTTCAGTATCCCCATTTGTGAAACAAGAGGATGGATGGGACCAAATAAGACTCATAGTCTGCTCCTAGGTTTAAAATTCTATAATTCTAAATTTATAATGATCATAGAAGTAGTTGAAGTATGCATCAGTTAAATAACATTTGGGAGGTACACTTGATATTGACCCTGATATCAGTTTCCCCAAATTAAACCCAGCATATATGGGGTTAAAACCAAAACACTCATTCCCTGCTTACTCTCTGTCTTCCTGGCTCCAGAATCCACTATCCTCCTGGAGACAGACACCGCCAAGGACAAGCACCTGGATTATCTCCTCCCCACAAAGAGGTACAGGCTGGTGGGAAAGCTGCTGACCAGCAAGGTCACGGGCTCCCTCCTCTCTGCAAGCAGTCTCAAGGCCAAAGACAGGCTTGTGGGAAAGCTCAGACCAGCAAGGCCATATGCTCCCCCTCCCCTACCTAAAACCCCAAATAAAAACCCTTCCTTTTAGCTTTTCGGGGAGTTTGGGATTTCAGCGTTGGCTGCCCTCTCTCCTTGCTCAGCGCTGTGCAAATATAAAATTCCTACTTCCTTCCACCACATCTGGTGTCAGAGATTGGCTTGCTGCGCAACGGGTGAACGAACTCACTTCAGGTTCGGTATCATACTGTTGCTCATAACTTGAGGTCCCCCTTTTTATTTTCAACTCTGACAGCTACCATCTACTTTACAGAAAGCTTAGTTTCAAAGTGAGCTGCCTATATTTGGGATTTCTACCTGATTAGTGATGTTTAGGAATGTGAGGAGGTACAGAGAGGATCAGAAGTCATGGTGGTATGTGTAGGAAGCATACTTTGAAATATAGTTTATTTTTGCTATTTTTACCTTTATACTGGTTACTAATCCTTATAGTCACATAGTAACTAAATTCCTAGCTTAATTTTCAAAATGGTAATAGTTTGTGGTTTTCCTCTTTTCTTAATCTTAGATGATGTCCTGGTTAGAAAAACAAAATCATTATCCTATCCTTATTTTGATTTCTCCTTTTCTCTTTTCATTTCAAACTATGGATGAGGGTAGGGTGGTAATAAAAACAGAGAATCATGTTTCTTCAATTCTGATAGCAGTGCCAGCATTCCCATTAAAGATGAGGGTTTTATCTGCCTACTGTGAACAACTTGAGAGAAAGCTCCAGTATTCAAACCAGCTATGTTGGCCTGTGTGCGTGTACAGCCCAGACCTGCCACTTTTACCTGGGCAGCATCTGGGGAGTCACTTAACCTCCCTGTGTCTTGATTTACTGTCTGTAAAGTGCAGATGATAAGAGGACCTACCTCATAATTTTGTTATAAAACTTAGATGAAGCAATGTCGAGAAAGTACTTAGTACAATGCCTGGCATAAATTAAATATGTAATGTGGGCTAACTACTTTTAATGTGGGTTTAAGCATTATTTCTCGTTATTCAAAACATAATCCCTTTATAAAGAGGAGAATCAAGAGCAACTAAAATTTTACCTACAAAAAATACTTTTTAATGATATATATATATATGTGTGTGTGTTCCTACTCCTACTACTCATGGAAACATGTCCTTCACTTTATTCAATAATTATATTGAAAATATCCAACATTTATTGAGCTCTTATTGTGTGCCCAGCTGGGTGCCATGAACTTTAGTGCACTATGCTATTTCACCTTTACCTTGTGGAGTTTTTACCCAGAGGAATATGCATAGAGAGGAGAGTAAGCAACCTGCCCAAGGCCATTGGAGGCAATGCCACAGGACTCCACCCAGACTCCAGAGAGGAGAGCTGCCGTCAGTGTCCATGAGTGCTGTGTGCATCTGCGACCTTCTTTTTTCTTTTTTTATCATTTTCCTTTGTTCATGTAGTTTTCTTAACTCTTGAAATCTTAAGACATAATTAAAGATATATTTTAAATATCATTTCATCATGAAACATTTCCAATTACCCACAATCATCTGTCGAATCTTTGGAAGAATTTTGAAAGGATTCCTAAAATTTAATTATCAATATCTGCTTAATGTTTTTCATATTTTGACTTGAAGGTAGTCACAGGTCTTTACATGATTAGCTCTTTTGGACCTAGGGCAGTTACTATTTGTTTTTGGTTTTGCTTTTACCTGTGTTTGCAATGAGTACAAGAATCATTTATCAAGAATTTTTTTTTCTTTAAAGTATGGAATGTTCTTTAAAGTAACGAGAGGTCCAAACTAAAATGAACATATAATAATGCCAGTGTATTGACACTCACGTACTTAACAGCTTTTTGAATTTATTGACATCTACTCCCGTCAATAAATCATTAAATAAATGCTGAGTGCTTGCTCAGGGCTAGTGGTCACGAGGAGAGATCTTCCTGTGGTTCCTGTTGGTGTGGGTGTTTGCATGGGCCACACAAGGCTGCCAACTTCTGTCCTCTCTGCCTACCTCGTTATTCTCGATGCTGGGATCCAAAATTTACTTTCTCCAAGTCCCAGCCTCATAATCACCCTCATCTTTATCTCACCTCCAGTCCTCTCCTACCTAGCCCAGTGGACTATGAGTTTGCAGTCATGCAGGCTGAGTTTTAATCTCAGTTCTATTCATTTACTAGCTGAATAAACTTAATAAACACACTTCTATCTCTCTGACCTATGTGTAAAGTGGGAATTAGAATACCTGCTTTGCAGGGTTGTTAAGATAATTAGAAATAAATTGATATACTAGGCGCTCAGTTCACAGAAGTTATTATCATCTCATCATTGCTCCAAGAAACATCAACTTTAAGTCTTTTTTATGGTCTAAACCTCCTTTTCGCATTGACGTTTCCTCTGATCCTGCTGTTTTGTCTATCATTGTATATGTATATTTTCCTATTTAATTGTACGTGGTTTTTGCAGATGATCCCCAAAGCATTTATGAAATTGGCAGGGTATAGGATAAACAAACAAAATAAGCAGACAAATAAAATCAAATAAATAAATATAGCCTTTTGGCCACAAATTCCCAAAGCCTTTCATTCTCCAGTTATAAAATCTGTCAACAACAATGATAATTTATAAATCCCAAAGAATCAACAAAGTGAGAAATGTAAAATTTAACACAAGGCCTGCCTATGCAGAATTAATACTAATTGCAGTCATTTATGTCAACAGATTAC
Source organism: Equus quagga (assembly GCF_021613505.1). Classification (NCBI taxonomy): domain Eukaryota; kingdom Metazoa; phylum Chordata; class Mammalia; order Perissodactyla; family Equidae; genus Equus; species Equus quagga. The sequence goes on from NC_060270.1 coordinate 67,813,328, forward strand.
CATTTGTACCCAATTACCATATCTCAAAATTACATTATGTATATCATTAGGTCTGTGTCAAATTAACTCTGTTGTAAGTTTTATTTGATTATGCCACTATTCTCTACACCTGCATGCTCAGTTTTTATAGTTTGTTGCTTATGTACCATGGTCAATTGCTCTCCACCTGAAAAAAAAAGAAAGGCAAAGATAGCAAACACTGGAGAGAAAAAGAGTAAAATATGTGGCACCTGCCATTGAAGAGGTTATTGTCAGGAAAAAAGGCACCCAGACCATTAATTTGATGACCCTAATGTTGACCTGGTCCCTCCCACTGTAGCTTTGTGTTTTCATCCCCATGGTGGGAATATCAGTCTTTTTCTCCATTAGCTTAGGAGAGACTAACATGGTAAAAACAAAATGTCTTTGGTAGTTAGTAGATGTGGATTCACAGTTCTGCGATTTACGTGGTGTGTGATCTTGAGACAATTTCTTAGCTGCTCACAATCTCAGCTTCCTCAAATAGGAATACTAATACCTACTTCACAGGTTACTTGTAAGGATAAACAAGATCTGCGAAGAATAGAAATATCATGTAGTGTTTGGGAAGCTCAAAAATAGGTGTAGTCCTAGTCGACTCTCTTATCCTCTTCCTTCAAATGTATTTATCCCTCAAGATAAATATCCCTCATGTCCTTCAAAACCTGGATAAACTCTTTTGCTTCTTGTGGATTCTCTAGAATCCTTGATTATTTCATACAGGTGGGCTTACTGTTCACTGATATTTGACAGTGAGCTCAAATGTGTTTGCTTTTAAAAGAAAACCATAACCTTCTTATCCTTTTTTGTTAAGTTTTTAGCTAGACCTTTGAAGTGTCACACTGGAATTACAAGACATCATATATCAGTGGTAGAAGGAAACCTACAACTTGTATCACCCTGTCCAGTGCCTTCATTTTCCAGATAAGGAAAACCGGGACCCTGAAATGCTAAATGCCTTCCATGGTCTCACACTTGGTTGGTGACAAAACTGGGATAAAGTGTTCAAACAGATCTTTTCACTGATTAAGCACAGGCATTGGCAAACTATGACCCAAGGCCAATTCTGGCCTACCACTTATTTTTGTAAATAGTATTTTACTAGAGCACAGTCACACACCCATTCGTTTGCATATTGTCTATGGCTTTCCTGCTACAACAGGAGAGTTGAGTAGCTGTGACAGAGACCTTATGGTCTGCAAAGCCTAAAATATTTACTAACTGGCACCTTAGAGAAAGTTTGTGGACTCCTGATTAAGAACAGGTCCAAAACTGCAACTCATGGAGTGAGTTATCACACAATTTTTTTTTATCTGAGTGGAAAAAGCAACCCAGTAACAATCGTTGATTTTTGTACCCTAAGTAGGTTTTGCATCCCAAGAGACATACAATGCCACAGTTGCGACATCGACGTTAAAGATAATTATTCCTGTGAAGGGACATGACTGTGGGAACAAGTAGCGAAATTTGTGAAATATAAGTGTCTCTGAAAGTCACTTTACATAAATTTTCTCCCCCAGGTTTTCATTGACCATTGAAGTGTTCTTACTTAGAGGAAACTTGTTAGGAGTTGAACTGTAAGATTCCTGTGGGCACTCATGGTAGAACACTATTTCATTCGTCAACATTCAAGCAGTCTACTGGGCATAAGCAACATACCTCCAGTACAACTGCACACCTGCATGGGGCTATTCACTTTCACCCCATCAATAGAAAGAATCACCAAATGCCTACCCTGGTGGGATGCCTTGGTAAGATGAATTATATTTGGCTATCTGATGGCTAAGACAGCACAGCCTATGTCTGGAACAAGCACATAACTATGAAATGAGACAGAAGTAAGTGAAATCTTCTCCACAAAGGCATCAAATTTTTTTTGAAGAAGAAGATTAGCCCGGAGCTAACTGCTGCCAATCCTCCTCTTTTTGCTGAGGAAGACTGGCCCTGAGCTAACATCCATGCCCATCTTCCTCTGCTTTATATATGGGATGCCTACCACAGCATGGCTTTTGCCAAGTGGTGCCATGTCAGCATCCAGGATATGAACCAGCGAACCCTGGGCTGCCAAGAAGTGGAACGTGCGAACTTAACCGCTGCGCCACCAGGCCAGCCTCGGCATCACCATTTGTTGAACACGTTGACATGCCTGGAATAAATATGTAAATTCTAGGCATTGTACATTATCTCATCAAGTCTTTTAATCACTCTATGGCATGAATCATTCTCTAAATGGGATGCTGTGGGTTGTTAGTCACAGAAAACGTCAAATTGATTGGTTTAAATCAACAGGAAAATTTGTCATCTCATGCAACAAGATAAGAGACAGTGTCTCCAGGATTGTTTAATTCAGTGGCCCCACAATGTTATCAAGGACGCATGTTCTTTCTATATTTTCCTTCAACCATCATCAGCATGTCATTTTCATTTTCAAAGTTGCCAACACTAATGTGGTTATGACAACATCCAATGGAAGATAATGAGTTATTTCTTCCCAAGAATTTCCTTTTAGGGCAAAGAAATCCTTTATTTTGCTAGAATCTTGTCATGTACCTCTGCCAGAGGCAGTTGTTGGTAAAGGTATCAGACCTCCAGTGATTGTCTCATAATTTGGGGCTAGGGGTTGAGATGGGGTCTGTCTCACCTTAGCACACAGCTGGGTGGAAGAGAGTGAATGTTGAAAAAACAAAAGTTTAGGCAGGAAGAAAGAAGGGATAAAAAGGGATATTAGGACAGGTTGCTAACAATACCTCCTATAGATCCCATTTAGCAAACAAATAATGATGTTTAGGGAAGTTACATAACTTACTCCAAATTATAAAACTGGCATTTTCTATCTATTGGTAGCTATATGCTTATTTCTTCTAAAAGGAATTTCAGTACATTAGAATTTCACCTGCAGGGTAACGACAAAAAGGAAGTAAGAAAGGAAACCTCAGTAAACGGACCATAAGGACAGAATAACTGGGTAAGAAAAATTAAGATAGGAAAACTGGGAAACAGAAAAGTCAGTATTCATCTCTCGGTTTCCCTACTCCAAGAGCCTGACACAGCCACCTCTCCACAGAGCAGTGAGAAGCCAAGCCCCCACGGCACAGGGACAGGTGTTGAGGAATTTTCATATGCAGTACTTCATTCATTCACTCATAAACATTTACTGAATACAAACTAAGGGCTAGGCACTGGAAAGTTAAGACCCAGGCTCTGAGTAGAAGGTAGCCATGAGGGAGACAGAAACGCAAACAGATTCCCACTGCAACTTGTTAAATGCTGCAATAAATACAGTCACTAAAAGCAAGAGCCAGGATCTTCAGCGATTCTAATGTTCCTCCTCTGTTTTACGCTTGAAAAAACTGAGTCCCAAAAGTTTTGGAACTAACGAGAAACATTTAGCGGTGAAGCCTTAAACCAGGTAACTCTTTTGCATTCTTATTGGGTACCAGGTCCCGCTCCATGAGCTTTGTGATATATCAGATGGTTCATCCTCACAATAACCCCATAAAGTAAGTATTCTTGTGATGCCATTTTATGGAAGAGGTAGCTAAAGCACAGAGATGATAAGGGACTTCCTAGAGTCACATTACAAAGTGCAGGATTGAGCTAGGGTTTGATCCAGAACTTCTAAGTGAATGAACTCTTAACAGTTAGGCAAAATGCTCACATTTAGTGGGTGTTCACTCTGGGCCTGGCACAGACATTAGTTCACGCTATTCCTATAGTAGTATTTGGGCTGTGGTTGGCCACTGACTCGATGATGATTATTCTCATTTATTTCACAGATGCGGAAACTGAGGCTTGGGAAGCAAAGATCACTCTCAGAAGGTCATTCTGATGATCAGTGGTGGATCTGGGGTCACAGTGCCACCTCTGATTCAAGTCTCTCCTCTTGTCAAATTGTCTTTCCTGTCCCTCCTACTGCCCCACCCTTGGCCATGCCAGTATATCAAGCTATCTCCTTACGGTTTTTCAGATTTGACCATGAGAGTCATAAAGTCTTAATCCTATTTCCAGATTAAGATTACTGACTGCAGCCATCTGTCAATTCAATTTGTCTGTGTTTTCTGAGTTCTGGTTATATTAACTGGCGCAGATCTACCTCCTGCCCAAAACTTCTTTTAGAAACACTTTACGAACTGAGCTTTACAAGGCGAGCTGGAGTCCTGCTTTGTGTTGGAGTGGGGCGGCCAGGCACACTCCCTGTCTCTGGAGCAGCAAAGGCTGGTTCCATTGCACTTGTCCAGAGAGGTCCGGCTGTGCTCCCTCCAAGCCCTGTAGCCGACTTGTCATTGAGCTAAGAATTGCTTTCCCTGCAGTACCACAGCAGTTTAATCCTTTTCTCTCAAAAGTAAATTTATTGTTTTTATTTCACTTTGTTTTTGAGTTTGTGAATCCCATGGCTCCGTGCCCTGGAAAAGGACTGGTGACAAACCTCAGTGTAAACCTTCTCCCTCCCTACCCTCCAAGTTATGCATGTTAAAAGTATATTTGCATTGCCCTGAAAAACAATGCAGGGATTGAGGCATTCGAACAAATTAACCAAGAGAGAAAAATAAGTATGGTTAACAAAGGCTAATTCTGAGAGATGGGAAAGAAAAAGTGAAAATCTTATTTTTCCCTAAGAAGTCAGTTAAAGCGGTTCTATTTTAAGTAGGTCTGTCACTAATAACATTTTAGACACACACACACACACACTTCATTTAACACATGGTTGGTCCTCTTTATATTTCCACGTACAGATATAGACCATGGGTCAGTTGAGAATTCCACAGGGTAAAAGTGTATTTGGCAAACTAACGTATGATTAGAGGAAGTTGAATAGCAGTTGTTGAAAGAGCTAGGAGTGTTTAAAGTATAAAAATGAAGGTCAAGTTGGGGCATTATCATCACTTTTGAATATCTAAAGGGCAGTCATGCAGAAAAAGATATAGACTCATTTTACATTGTTCCAAAGTGCAGAGTTGGGGCGACTGATGGAAGGTTGAGGCAAGTTTTGGCTCAATATAAAGACAAAAATTTGGAACAATTAGTGCTATCAAAAAAGGTAATGGTTTGCTTCTGAGAATAGCAAAGTCCCTCCCCATGAAGTGTTCAAAAATAGGCTTGTATGGTCATCTATCAAGGATTTTAAAGGAAGAATTCACACGTTAGTTGAACAAGAGAAATGGTTCTCAGTCCTGGCCATTAAAAATTCTGATACTCAGGCCGACTCCAGAGACTCCGATTTAAGTGGTCTGCAATGAAGCCTGTACATTGGGATATTTAAAAGCTCCTCATATGATTCTAATATGCAACCAGATAAAGAAGCACAGGGCTAGAGGATGCATTCATCCTATCAGTCTTTCATTTGATGGATATTTATGGAGCAAATACGGGAGGCCTGATACTCTCATCTAAGCTAGGGAGCGTAAAGCAGATTCTAGTGGTGCTGACCCATATCCCCTCACCCCTAACAATTCAACACAACAGACTTTCCACTGCAGCATCTGCTTTTCTTCATCTGAAGACTTTTTCTTCCCATGGGAGGCCTCTTTGACCATTACATGGCAGAAGGGAAGTGCCGGAGAATTATTGCTCCTTGTAAATATTCCTCAACCCAGGATTGGCGTGAGCTCATTCACCCGTAGAGGCAAAAATCTACGATGTGTGTTCTACACTGGCCTCAGAGTTTCTCCAGTGGAATTAGCTCTAGTCTTGCCTCTCCCCACCTCTGTCAGCAGTTAACACCCATTTTGTGATACTTTCTTTCTCCTCTCTGTCGCATTTCCTGGCCTTCTATTGCTATTTCCTTTATCTCTCAAACTCCTTGCAGTTGAAAACTTATCTCAAAGTCTGCTCTGGAGGAATTCAAACTAAGTAGGTAGAGAATAACTAGGGCTTGGGGGAGCCCACACTGTGAGGAGGAAAGCCAAGAAGAGAGCAAAACTTACAACTAAGCAGGACCATATCCCAAATATTCACATGAAATTAAAGGTTAGAGAGTGCACGTTTCTGCCTCATTGCACTCAAGTCTCAGGCAGCCAAATCAGGATCTGAATGCAGCATGGTTTGATGCCAGGGGTCACACTTATACCCGCCTTGCATGTCCTCTCTAAATGATAGAGATCATTATTTCATGAAGAAGCATTTATTGTACATGGCCTCCCCAACTTTATCTCTACATTTTTTCTAATTTTCTATTTTTTTCTCTAGTTTTTGATCAACGTCACTATCCTATCTCCCTTCTTCAGAAAATCAATGAGCGATGTGAATTATTTAAATCATGTCATTATGTTATGAAGAGTTAAGTTTTTATAAATCTACTGTCAGTAATCTTGATCTCAACTTCCAGTCTTAGCCTAAGGGTAGTTTTACATTGGCTAATCACTCCTAGAATATTCTAAGCAGAACTAACCCCAGGGATGGCCTAAATGACCTTGATTCCAGGATTCTGTATGGAGCCTCACCAATAGTTTCTATAGCAACCAAAGTTGATGAATGAGGATAATTTTCATTTGCTTGTCTCTGAGTTACAACTTTCTTTTAATAAGAAACTGGAGGAGAAATGTGATTAACAGCAGAGGGATATATGCTATCAGAGGATAAGATTAGCAGCTATTTTCTTCAGAATTAAAATTTAGATTCTGGCTTGTCTGTTCTCTTCATTGTCCCTCAAATGTGTCATGTTCCTCCCCAATATTCTGAATGCTTGTGATACTACGTTACTTGGAATGCCCTCCATTTCTCTCTCCACCTTCCTGGATTCTCTCCAGCTGCTGGTCCTATGCCTGCTGTGCTTTCTCTGTCTTTCTCCATAAAATCTTCTCCAATCCTTGTTAACTGATATCAACTCTAAATAATATATTGATTTTAATTTTATGTGATGTATATAATGATTACATTATTGTACATAAGTGCAATGTTTAAGAATAAAGCCATTGGCAAAAGGCAGATCTATGATTCCAGCTCTGCTGCTTATTAACTCTGAGGCCTTCTGCTATTTGCTTCATGCTCCAGAGTCTCAGTTTTTTCATCTGCAAAATCTGAATGATAATCGAACTTACCACATAGATTTATGTAAAAGATTTGATTGGATAATGGATGTAATTTACTTAGCATGGTGCCTATCATGTAGTATGTATTCAGTAAATAATAGCTAATAGTATCAACTGTTATTGCTGTGTTACTTCATCGGGGAACAGTTGCATCAGGAGCATGGATGAGATGGTCAGACAAGCCCGGTTTCATAACTCTCCTGTATGTGCACTGGGATATATAAGCTAAAGCATATTCAGTGAGTCGCCTCACCTCTCTCAGGCTCCACTTCCTTATCTGTAAAATGCATCTGTCATCATCTACCACAGTTTCGGTCAAGTTTAATTTAATGAGTCACCACACGGAAATCACTCGTCATTGTGCTTTTAGTCGATGCCCAGTAAGTTTATTTCCCTTGTCCCACTCATTCCCACCCACCCTTTAAGAAGTTGTAGTTTCCTTAATAAGAGTAAGCCTGGTGTTGGGGCTGGCCCCGTGGCCGAGTGGTTAAGTTCGCGCGCTCCGCTGCAGGCGGCCCAGTGTTTCGCTGGTTCGAATCCTGGGCGCGGACATGGCACTGCTCATCAGACCACGCTGAGGCAGCGTCCCACATGCCACAACTAGAAGAACCCACAACGAAGAATACACAACTATGTACCGGGGGGCTTTAGGGAGAAAAAGGAAAAAATAAAATCTTTAAAAAAAAAAAAAAAAAAAAAAAGAGTAAGCCTGGTGTTCACCATAGTTAAAGCATTGTTATATGACTGAGGACACATGTACGTTTGGTACAAACACATGCAGTGTATGTCCAGTGTAGTAGCTGTTATTGATTCCCAGGTCTGAGACCCCTGCCCACCTAGGCAGAAGGATAAATAGGGATTATTTAGGCTGAAGAGACAAGGGAGCATCACCATCATGAGACAACTTCAGAGTGCAAGGTCCTGTGTGATCGCTCAGACACAGCAGTCTTGAAAGGCGTATTTATCTTTTTAAAAAATGAATTCATCTTGGCAATGCGCTTAAGGGCCTAAGGCCAGTGAGTTAAGACATTTAATTGAAATTCATATGACAACGACAACAGAGGAGAACATTTTTAAAGTGTTGAAACATAGACTTAATTAGTAGCCCATTAGGAGGTCCAATTAAGGAAGAACATCTTAGCAAATCACGCAACCAGTAAGTGGTAGATCAGATTTTTAAACCTGGTTCATCACACTTTCAAATCCTCCTGGCAGGGACTGACCAAGTCCTGAAAGAATACTCAGGAGGATGGTCAGAGAAGGGACAGTCACCATGATGAGCAGGCAGAGCAAAACGTGCCTGGCGGATATGACAGTGAATGTGTTTCTGTCTCTCCTCTGTTTTAGAATCCACAGCTTGGCATTTCTTTTAGGAAACAGCCCGAATTCCTCATGCTAGCCAGAAGAGTTCCCACTGTGAACTCCACACCAATTTACCTTGTATCATGGACTGCTTGCCCCCTGTCTTCAATGAATCATTCCCTGGGATTTCTTTCAATGGCAGGCTGTCTCTTCCATGGGCCCTTGACATGTGCTCTACCTACTTCCTGGAACCTTCCATTCTTTGCTCCACTCTAGGGTCTTAGCTGGGACATCATATCCCAGACCAAGTTGGTCTTCTACTTAGAACTCCCCGTGTGATCTTCTCAGGACACTTACCACCTCTTGAGTCTCTGCTACTTCCACATATATCTTCAGCATAGAACTTAATACCTGGGCAGGTGGTAGGTGTTAAAAAAAAAATGACTGAAGAGATTTGGACATGTCAAAAGAACAGAGAGCTCTCCAGAAGGGGAGGAGGGGTCACTGAGCAACAACTACCCAATATCCATTATCCAATATCTCTAGATTATTTGCTCCCATTACCCATATATATATAGCCAATTTATAAATTACGAGCAGAGACTCTGGCATGTAACTGTAACTTCCTTTGAGTAAGTGAGTAAATGAACGCATAAATTTAATAAATGGAAGCTGAGATACTCACATCTTGAGCATGTTTGGAACAACATGTCACTGCATTTCAAGTCTCAGTTACTTAACACACTCACTTAAATATAATAGATGCCAAAAATTTAAATGTTTTGATATAACAGCAAATATATACTTTCTAGCTTTGTTCTTTTTATAAATCAGAAATAAATTCCACAGGCTCTTGGAGAAACAATAGATATTCTGATTGAGAGTTAAGTCCTTTACTTTTCATAGTACTTTTTTAAAAGTAGAAAAAATTAAAGACGTTCTTTCCTGCTCTACCATTCCCAAGATTTTTTCCAGTAATTCAGACATATCACAAGAGATGGAAGCTTAGATTTTCAGCTGCCAGGACAGAGGTTATTGAACAGCAGCAGCGCCTGACTGCAAGTCAGAAGTCAGGGCCCTCTCACCGCAGCAGGACTGGCCTGGGTGGGGCAAGAAGCTACTCCTGTGCTGCTCAGGGATGCCAAGGGGATTGTTTTGGCAGCAAACAAAGGCGACAGGTGGTCTGGCCAGCTGTGAGTTGTCCCGTGTTTGTCGGCTCTGTAAGAGCCCTAGGATTTTACTTTATAGTCAGGGCCATAGTCCAAGCCTGCTCTCAGAACTCATGAACGGTTTAGGTTTTTTGGGTTTTTTGCTTCTATTTGAAGAAAATGTCTTAGCCAAGAGGAAGTAATGCAGAAAATCCTACTACCTGCCCTGGTTACACATCTGAAAGAGAGTCTGAATCTGGAAATTCAACTGCAAAGCAGTTTGTTGTGATATTAACCTGCATTTCCACTGCAATGGGAATAAAGTTGATTTTGAGGGGGGCTTATTTCCTCTGTGATAGACACCACCTTGGATCCCATGGTAGACAACTCCTATTTCCTCCCCTTCCTATGTCTAATTCTTCTATGTAATGACAAACGACATTCTCTTCTTACTCATTTATCAAAATTAAATGTAATATATAAGAACTCTGAGTAATGTAAGGACTGGAAGAATAGGGTGGAGTGGAGTGGGAGATATGAGTAGACTGATTGGAGGAGATCTGGATTGTCTGGATGGAAATAAAGAAGAATTTAAAGAACATGTGAAGGTTTCAAATGTTCCAAGGAAGTATGTATATGTATGATTAACCTGGAATACGAAAAATTGAAAAGGCAATGTTGTTCTCAATTTTATAGAAATTCAATATGTACAAAGAAAACTGTTGATGATATTCACTTTTTCTGTATGCATGAGTATGCACGTATGTGTGTATGTGTATATAAAAACCTACTTTTTTATAGGCACAGTTCAAGGACCTGAGGAACATAAACCACACAAATCCCTGTCTCATGGCAATCAGCATTTCCATGGTAAAATATTTTCTGAATTAGCTTTTGGGATATATAACTAAAGCTAAATGATAATATTTAAAATCATGCAATGTCCTAAAAGTTTTGGAAAGTATGCTTACCAGAATGATTTAAATAATAAATAGTATAAGAAAGTAGTTTTTAACCCTTAAAAACGTAAGACAGTTGACCTGGGAGAACTTGGGGTGGGGCAAGTCATGAGAAGCAAGGGTGGAAGTGCATGCAGCTGGTGAATTCATTTATTCAAACCTTCCTTCAATCACATTTATTGAATCTTTCACACGTACCAGTATCATGATCGCAAATGCAAAGAGCTAGTTTTACTCAACCTCTCTCGAGCATATTTCTGTCAGTACATTCCCTTTGGAATAGTCACTGTTTAAGATTACCATCAAGAGATTATGCAATATATTTATGCCATTATAGACTGGTATTTTCTTAGAGTGGAGGACCACTCACAGGTGAGTTAGACCAAACCTCTTTGCAGAAAGGGAATTCCCTCTGTTATGAAACTTGGGCCATTTGGTCTTCCAGTGACAGGAAGCTAGCAGCACGGGCAGTAAGTTGCCTGCTCCATCTACTAACATCTGAACTGTTGCAAGTCTACCCAAAGGGGTACAGAACAAGTCTGCACCAACATCTGAGCAACTCTACCGCCGGGCTGCAGTATAGTCAGAAAGGCTTCTGAGCAGACTGGGTACATTTTAATGGCAATGGATATGGAGGGTTATTTCAGATTGCAGAGGTTCACCAAAATTCTATGTATTACAGTTCTACAACCCCTTATCTGCATTTCTGAAATCCAAAAAATTGATCAACTTTTTCCTATAACCCATTTGGTGGAGAAACCTAATGTGAACTAATGTAAGCTAATACACTCTTTATTCTAATTTGTATGTGTATGTGTATGTGTTTCCCTTCAGAAATTGTTAATGTGTTTGATTGACATACCACTGCAGACACCATGGGGGTGTTAGTTAATGTACAGTACATGCATTGATCTAATTCTCTACTTTTTGAAAAATTCTGAAAACCAACCTTCCCCAAAGTTTCACGTGAGAGGTTGTGTTTTGGTTCAGGTTCTCATCTCTTTCACATCTTTGTTCAGATGCTACCCTCTTGATGGTGGGCCCTACTCTGATCACCTTAGATCAAATTGCAACTCTCCCTCCTCCAAGCTCTATATCCTGTACATTTTTTTTTCCTTTTGCATATAACCTTCTAATTACTGAGAGAAGCACTGGCACAGAGAAAGCATTATACATTTTGTTAAATAGAGAACTGCTATTTCATTGGTTTCATATGTTTATTGTGTGTCTTGTGGCCCCTCAATCTCCTATCCACTCAAATGTCAGTTACGGGGCAGGTACTGGTGTATTCTAGGCCCTGGCCATAAGAGAAGCTCAATAAATCACACTGAATGAAAGAATCCTTTAATTTAATTTATCATTTTTACAAATAGAGCTTAAAGTGTGTTTTCTTTTTACTCAAATAATGTTTATTTTAAGATGTTATAACTAAAACAAACAGAGAAGAAAACAAAAATCATCCATAGGTCTATGATACAAGACACCTATTGATTACAATTTGATATGTCTTTTTATTCTTGTTTATTTTTGATTTATTTAAGACACAAGCATTCCCCATCTTGTGAAATATTCTTTGGAAGTACGAGTTTTAACAGCTTCATAAGATTCTAGCATATGGATAGAACATAAATTCTTACGGTATTCTTCTAATGTTGGAGTTCGTTTTCTAAAGTTTGCTTTCATAATTATGAGATGAACATCAAAATATGTACATATGTCTCCTTATCTATTTAAAGTAAATTTCTAGAAGGGGAACTCCCAGGTGAAAGGGCTAAGATATTAAGGTCCTTAGCATTGAATGCAACTGAATTTGACCTAAAAAATTTCTGATTTTCCTATGTTCCTATCTTTCTTTCAGGGAACATCAGGAGAGGCGGGTTTTGTGTGTGAGTGTGTGTGTGTGCGCCCTCGTTTTGGAACAAAACTTAGCAATATGAGTGATTTTGGCACACGAGGCATGTGGGCATTTAGCAACTAGGATCCAAACTGAAGTGGCAGCTTCATGTGGAAAGTACACCTACCCAGGTGTCAAAGGAGCTAGCACCAGTTTCCTAGCTTCAAATACCTGTCGGTTCCTCTCTGTGCTTAGATTTCCTTTTCTCTTTGTTGATGGGTATGGTGGCTTCTACCCTACCTGCTTTAAATGGGCTGTTCTGAAGGTAAAACAAAATATTGCTCATGAAAGGCCTTTTAAAGTAAAAATTGCTGTACAACTGCAAGGTGTTATTAATTCAACACACCAGCAATGGAAATTTTTGTCAGTTGCGTACTATTTACATTTACTATCAACATGTATCAAATTTCAATTCTTCTCATGAAATTCACAACTCAAAATCCCATTAAATATACTTTAAAACGTCTAGTCCTCCCTATAATTAATAACAATGATAGGGTAGAATTCTCAGAAATAGACTGATCTCTATTCAGCAATAGCTTGTACTAATGAGAAACCAAAAGAAGTAGATAATTACAGACCAGAGTCTCCTTGGCCACTTTGTGGAGAACACTGAACAGGAGCAAATTGGAGCCCCCTCATGTGACAAGCACACCATCTCTAAGTGTTAACACTGAGACTCCACCCTTCTTCCTCTGAGGAGGTGAAGGGTGGTCGAAGAAGGCTACACCAAGAGAGGGAATGTCACAGTGCAACCTGCTCCATCTCTTTTCAGAGGCTGGACCTAGTTTAAGAGATTCTTTTAACTTCTCTTAGCATTAGCATCATTCAAATGGGACTAATTCTTTGTTCAAGGGCCTGAAAATGATAGGATGGCATTTTCAGGATTTTTTTGATTAAAGATAAAAATCATGGCCTTTGCCTAGAAGTCGCTCATAGTCTTAGATGAAAAAATAAATAAATAAAACAAGTAAATAGTTAATTCTGAACAGCTAAAGGGATGAAGTGGAAAAGAGCCTATTGCAGTCTCAGGACACAATATGTACCACCCTAGTGGGGACCCGAAGGGCTAATAAGAATTAGGCAAAGAGTGCTCTAGAAAGGAGGCATTCCCTATGGAAAGGTTGATGGTGGTGGGCAGAGCATAGCTTCTTCTAGATTTGCGAGTAATTCTAGAGGGCAGACACACAGCTGTGTGTGTAAGAGAAAGAGAGAGGGACAGAGAGACAATGAGGGAGAAAGAGAAAGAAAGGATGAAAGAGAGAGATTGAGAGAGAGATGGACGGGAAGAAGCTGCAGAGGCTCAAATCATGTGGGTTCTTACATGCCACATTAAGGAGATTAGATAGAAGTAATAGGCACTTATTCTGTCAACAATCAAATTAAATAGGTTTTCTTTCAACCTCAGGGACTAATTCTTCAATTTGGTTTTGAGAACAAAGTACGGCTTTCCCTCTAGCTCAAGGTGCTCTGACAATGCCAGAACAGTTGAAGCTTCAGTGTATGGCAGTTATGGGATAAAATGTGAATCTTAGAGAAACACTTAGGTGAAAAAACCAAGTTTAAAGTCTATATGAAAAGGTGTGTATACTTAACCCTAAGAGTCACAGTCTCTTAATGTTTGTATTAGGCTTCATATTGTAAATTCTTTCATTTCTGCTCCACTAAGAATTCAAGATCGTTTAGGGCAGTAATGTGTCTTTTGGGTCCCCTGAATGAAAACAAGGTATGGATAATTGCTCCGAATGGAATCATGACCCTACTGTTTTTAAAAGCCGGTAGACCTTGGCATATGCTCGCCCCTCTCCTCCAGTTGGCTTGTTTTTGTTCTTAGTCTGTAGTCAGTATCTGGGTTTCACCCAACTGATCACAAACTCCTGTGAGATGCTGACACAGATAAGGAGGGGAGGCTTTGGCCTCCACTCCACCAGATTTTCGCTCCAAGCTTCCTCATCTGTAACAGATAATGTCTAATTTTCCTCTTTGATCTGACATTCTTCAGTTATTCATTTTTCATTGAGGAAATCTGTGATGATTGTTGAAATCTTCCATGAAATCCAACACAATTGAATTGCCCCCAAATTTGGATCAAATGGGGTAGAGAAGGCCTTGGCAAGGCATCCCCTTGACTTGCCTTCTGGTTTATACCCTAGTACCTTTCTCCTCATGTTGTTTATTTCAGCAAAACAATGTTGGTCTGCAGGCTCAGAACCGTCTGGTAACCATGATCCTGTCATTTCTGTTACCCATAATGGCCACCAACTTCTCCACATGTTCCAAATTTTGCCATCTCCTCAATGACAAGTACAAATTCATTCTGATCTCTGTAGCTTCTGACACTGTTTTTATACCCGTCAATAGCATTTATATACACACATGTCATACTCTCTTTACTATAATGTAAGCTCCTTAAAATTAGAGGCTGGTTTTATTCCATTCTTTATTCTCTTAAAGCTTCCAAAAGAGCAACGTCTTGTGTTTTCAACGACTGAGCATTGATGAATGAAAAATTTCTCTAGAATTGGACTTCACTCATATAGTTTGGTGCTAAGCCATTAAATCTGCATAGTTAGTGAAGGAGCTCAGAGTTTATGTTAGAATCCCATTCAAGGTCAAAAGACTTCACAGGGGTTTTCTCTACACCAAGCCCTGTATGGATCCAGCTGAACTGAGCTTTTTCCTTCTTTCCTCTCCTTTTCCATTTATATATAAATAAAAGCTGGTTAAAATTAACATGAAGAGCAAATTTGAAAAATATAACAAAGGAAAAGAGATATCATCAAAGGATAATATGCAGCATTATTTATTCATGTATTCATTCATTCACACATTCAAAAAACACTGATGGAACATCAATGCTGAGTCAGAGCTTGTTCTAGGCAGTGGGCTGTGGATATGGAAAGGGCCATCTAGCCCTTGAGGAGCTCATGACTTGATGAAGAAGATAGATGTGTACACAGAACACAACACAATATGAGTCATGCTAAAGGCAAACGTGAGAGCCAAGATAACAAAGGGGAGGGACATTTTATCCAGCCTACATTAGAGGGAGCCACTCCTCTTAGAGGTTGTTATGCCTAAGTCCCTAAGGAAATCGGGACAGGACATCCTAAGAGGTTAAAATAGCATATACAATGGCAAAAGAGCATAGAGCATGTTCAAAGAAGAGCATGTTGTTTACAACAGCAAGAGCTTTTCTGATGAAGGAATGCTTCCTAGAGGATGGGACAATTACTCTAAGCCATGTGTATAGAAGAAGTCCACTGCTCCCAGCCAGTCAATTCCGGTGTAAACTCGACTTTGTGCATTTCATACACACATACACAGAAATACACATGCCTTAGTCCTATGGTTAGCACTAGTTGTTTCACTTTTTTTTTTCCTATTGTTAGTTCCTCTTTCCATTCTATTCACCCTATGGCTGCAGTAACAGGAAAGCTCCAAGCTTGAAAGTTTGGGATGATTTTTTAGGCTTCTCTGATTCAGTTACAGCTCTGGGGCTCTATATGATGGAAATGGCATGGCCCATATCCTTGAAAGCCTCTGATGATTGTAAGACAAGACTGTGCCCTTAGAAAAACATAGAGAACTATAATTGAAAATTGGGTTTCACAGTCTTTAAGTATGAAGATCATACACCCTAGATTACCTGAATGACACAATTCATTCCTCATCTAATGTTAGACAGTTCATATAGATATAGGGTTCATTGTTGCCACAATAATACATTATGAAGGAGTTCAGAAAATTTCATGATGAATAAAAATCAAGGTCATCAATAATTCTTCATGAAGGAGGTTGTGCTCGTCCTAGCTTTACAGGATGAAATAGGAATAAACAAAGTTTATATGGCAAAGAGCAGAATGAACTGCAAGACGCAGACAAGAATCATGGTCTGTGTAAACAGTATAGAAATAAAATAAAACAAAAAAATGAACAAACAAAACTAAGTCTCCACACCTACCTTTTGGTGGAGAGAAAGATGGTGACTTGGATAGAGGTGTAGATCTATATGTAAATGTTGGCGAATAGTAGGTGTAGAGAAAGGAACACGAGGGGAAATAGATGGTGGGACACACTTAAAGTCTCCACAAGGAGAAATAGCATTTGCAGCTTCAGAAGGAAACAGACACTCCTTTGGTAAATGTACGTTTTTCTTATGACCTTTGAGTTGTCTATCACATTTTTTCTTGTCTCTCTTCAAGCCCATCATTACCAATCCTGTGCAGACAAGTATAACAGAAACACAGAGGAAATGAAGCAATCAAGCTTACACTCTCCTTGTACAGATGGGAAGACTGAGGCCCAAAGAGTTGTAAGACTGCCAAGGGTTCCTCCACTTCCCTGTGACTGAGTTTTGGTGGGAAGCTGAGACATCAGCCACCAATGCTCCTGCTGCTGTCTGGATTCACATCTGGCCCTCAACTAGAGCTGGCTCAGGAAATGCCCTGGCCTCCAGCAGATATGAATTCTCAGAAATGTTGCAATTATAAGACTTCAGAAAAGGTTAAAAATCTGGCCATTTGTTAGCTTATGCAGAGAGCAATCATACAATTTTTGAGTTGTTTAGGCTGTCTCACTTCTTGTCCCTCTTGCCTTTCTATTGAGGACCTCACTGCTTCTTAGGAAAAGGAATGGAAATTAATAAGACCTGTGCCAATCACTTTGGCATTACTTGTCCCTTTCAATTTAATTCAATTCTCCCAACAATCTGTATAGTAGATATTTTTATCCAAATGTACGAATGAGGAATCAGAAATGCTGGCATATCCCAGGTCACACAACCAGGAAGAGGTAGAATCACAATTTGAAGCCCAGCACATCTGGTTATAAAGCTTGTGGTCTTTCTACAGTATAATTTTTCTTCTGGAAGGATAGAGTTTTGGGGTGAGGTTAGGGTTAGGGGCAGTATGGAGGAATAGTGGCTGCTGAGACGGGAAGAGTGCTGAAAAAGGCAGGTAGATCTAAAAAGCTAGGTGGGAAAGATCATTAGGACTACTAACTACAGCCAATTATTTGTATCTCTGTGTCTTTTATTTCAATTATCCACATTATTTCCAGGCCTCAGGAAGATGCACAATTGAGCTTTATTAGATAGCGTGTTTTATTGACCAGAATTAGACAATACAGATTTTATGAGATAGAAATAGCATTGTGCCAGACCCCTTGCTGGGAGTACTTTACTAATAGCAGGCTTTCTGAAGAAGAGATTGCCATATAAAAGAACCCACTCCAATGTTGCTTCCAAACTAATTTTTATTAATACATCCCATGGTTTCTGTCTGGAACCCAAGTTCATTGATGTAAATGTCAAGTAAGGTTTACCAATCTTTTTGTTTTTCTTCTTTTCCATGGGCTAACTATTCTGAGGCCTATTTCTTAATTGTCTCACCCCTTTTTCCCGTTAATGGAGACAGCCACACTGTCCTGTAATTTCTTTCCTTTTACTCCAGAAGAGAAGGAGGGTGAGATTAGGTAACTAATGGTCCTGTGGAATGAACCCCAGAGAAACTCACTGATGCACGAAGGTGAGACTTTCACAACACCTCAACTTTGGCCTTTACAAATGAGTGAAAGCAGAATCAGACACCACACACATTTGAAAATGTGTTCGGGTGACACATAGGAAGAATTAGCACATTACACTGGTAATGTTGCAGGAAAGAAGAGCAATTAAGGACCCACAAAAAAAGAGGCGGCTGTTTTAGTCACGTCAACTTCCATCAGTGAACAGCTGCTATAGAGCTGTGATAGACACTCTGCCCTTTAACAGAGGCAACGGGTATATTTATTTTTCTATTCATTCATTCAAACATTCAATGTAGGTTTGCCTTCTGCTGTGCTAAGATATGGACACACAGGCATGGCTATGGTGTGGTTCTTGCTCTTAAGAATCCCGCACTCTCCTGGGAGGGACAGATCTGTGACAGTATGGGAGAAAGAAAGCATTGCCTATGCTTCAGGGAAGGTCAGGACTGGGTACAGGAGGGACCCCAAGAGAGCAGGGCTCAACGAAAAGGTGAAGCAGAGGCTTCACAGGAGAGGGCACACTTGAACTGAATCTTCTAATACTGCAGCAAGATAAGCTGGGAATGAGTACTTCCTGTAGAGAGAGCAGCGTGACCCCTCGACCTGCATCTGTGTGACCAGGTGCTCCAGAGAGAAATAGACCCAGAGATGATCCTTGTAGGAGAACCTCCTTCAGACTGTACAGGAGCTCAGACTACCACTGGGCAGCAAGTAACACTGCAGACGCTGTTGATGAAAGAAGCTTTGAAGAACGAATGGGGACTCTTCCGGGCATTTTTAAGGGAAAAAAATGCTTAGAAGGGAGAGAGACACGCCCTTGAAGTGGAGACAGCTATGGAGTAGAATAAAAAACCTGGTTGTGAGTTTCACTTTGCTACTGGGATGAGTTAGAAAAATCATTCTGTCTGAATCTCAACTGCCTTTTCTGAAAACCAAGAATTATGAGATCTGATCTATCCTCTTCACAGGGATTTTTTGTAGATCGAATATATAAAAGGCTTTGTAAACCAGACAGACTTCTACAATGGGAGAAATGCACTATTATCATCATTCTTCTTATTATTGGTGTTATTGGTATTGTTATTAAGGAATTAAAGAAAGAAATGTGAGTAGAGGTGCCCGAGAAAAGCAGAACAAACAGGGGTGCCAGATGTGGGTGGTTCAGTGAGCTCTAGAGAGGAATGTATTTATACAGTCGATAGGCTGATAAAAGAACACTTACTCTTGAATAGTATTTAACATGCCAAAGCATTCTACCCTGCATTATTGCATCCAACTCTTCAACAACCCAGTGAAGTTGATGAGACAGTAATTATATCTCCAGCTTACAGGTGAGATAATTGTTAACTGAGTGTCTAACACATAGTGAGTGCTCATTAAATATTAGTTATTGGCAATATAGTATTAGCATTATTACTATTTTATCCAATTATTTAACACTCAGCTTAAATATTAGAATAACCCCAGGAGCAATAATAATTAGTCAAGTTGCTGATGTATAAAATAGGTTAAAAATTTTGATTCTATTTACCTCACAGAATTAGCCTAATGGTAAAGTCAGATGACCCATTTGGAAGTATATCATATAATACAGCCAGATAAATGCAAATCACAGTAAGATCATATTTCATAGAGAATATTTTATCTGTTCAAAAAAATCTTAGCTCTAATAGTTGAGCATTTTTCACCTCACTCAAATATCTAAATACAATAATACAAGCCATTAATTCTGCACTTCACAAAGCCAACAGAAGGATTTGTTGACAATGACCATGCCCATTCACCATAGCGAGCACTGCCTGCAATGCTGTGGGTTCTTACAGTCAGGAAAAGCTAAAGGAGAAGCAATGGGTTCTGCTCAGATTTCCAGCCCTTTCTCCTAAGTAACAAGATAAGTATTATGCAGTCTGAGCAAGGGCATACTTGAGGTCCAGTCTGTGGCCTCTTCCAAGTTAGGGTGTCTGCCTCTTTCTTCAGGTCCTGATTGTTGCTCAGAGATAGTTCTTGGGTCCTTCTTGGCTGACCATGGGAAGGGTCACTGCTACTCTGTGTTTCTAGCTTCACATTCCTGTTTTTGTGTTCTCCGAGATGCTAGCTCTGTGGCATCATCTTCTCTGAGTATAACCAGAGGTTTGAATGCCCCGTTAGTGTGCAGACATCTTTCCTGCTCAGGTGTGATCTGAAAATGGGCTCCTTTAAATCTAACGGCACTGCCTGTACAGCACATTTTAAACGTCCTTCTTTATCCTGCCAAGGTAGAGCAGGATCCCCTGTGTAATCCTTTTTCTCAATGCAATGTGAGCACATTCAGTAGACTAAATAGATGTTTATTAATACACCTCTGCTCGTATCTTTTTGATGGTCTTACCTGGGGATACCAGACACTTGGTTTTCATCCATTCTTTACACACAATCATGACAAGCTTATGCACGAGGCACAGTGCCAAGACAGAAAGCCAAGTGAAACATTGTCCTCATCCTTGCTAATCTAAAAAGGGGTTCATAAAAGGAGTCTATTTCTTTCTAAAACTTGTGCAGTGCGAGGGAAAAATATGTAAATAAAGGAATGCTGATAACATACCTGTGGGGCTTTTTTTTCCTATAAAAGTCTTTCATTATCTCCTGCATAGAAACCACCCACTTTCCTCAATAGAGAAATAAAATCAATGTCTTGCAGCTGCACTACCAAAACACATTTGAATTGAATCTGCATGGAGCCACCAAAGCTAAATGAATCCTGAGACCAATTCCCAATCTATTACCTTCCAATCACTTACCCATCAGGAAATCATTTGATTTGCTGAAGCAATGACACAATTCACTTCCTGATTGCAGAGTCAGATGAACCTGAGATTGAATCCCAGCTCTGTCAGTTTCTAAGCCGGTCAAATTATTTAACCCTTCTTTATACCTATTTCCTCATCTGCAAGTGTGGTCAGTAATACTTATGACATGAGGTTGTTGAGAAGACCTAATGAGCCTGATGGGAAGCACTTTATGACATTCCTATACGAGATGAACAATAGGCATCTCTCAAATAGAATGTGATCCAAATAGGTTTCAAACGTATCATCGCAGTATGACTGTGAGGCAGAGAAAAAATATGTCTTGCTAGCCTGACAAACAGATCAGAAAAGTGGGGCCCCACCAACTTTAAATAACACATTTAAGACCGCTCAGCTATTCGATCAGGGTCGGGACTATAACCCAACTCAGCTAATACTCTTAGGCCAATGCTCCTTCCACTAAAACACAGCCACTCATATTAGTGAAAAACTGGCTAACTATCGTACCATTCTTTTTAAGTTTTTCTAAAAAATCAAACTTCAAAAGCAGCAGCTTCTACTAATGTTTATGGGAACATTATTCTTGGAATTTTTACATTTCTGAGGTTTACTTCTAATATAACAATATTACCTTTCTTCTTTCCCATTTACAAAAGGGAAGAGAACATCCAAATAGCTTTATTGTTCCATATTCTGTATTGACTCATTCAGTGTTTGAGTGTCTGCTCTGACCATCCCATCACACGTTACTAGGCATTAATGGGGGAGAGTCTTTTTATGCTGAGGTTAGAAACCTAGATGGTGAGATAAGGCTTATACTCCAAGTATATAAAAACAAAGTCATACAAAAAGATGAAAGGACTAAATATCAAAAAGAATCTGGGCTCACAATTAGTGTTTAAGGAGCTTAGAGGGCACTGGACGGGAGGTTTGCATGGGTGGGCTGACCAGATCTTCTGGCTGGCCCAGATGGGCCTCAGTTTATGCATCACTTTCAGACATAATAATTGTGTTCCTTTCACTTTCAGAAATTCTACGGTCACTCCATGGATAGTCCAAAGGGTAGTCATTTCATGTGAAAGAATCAGCTGGGATGAAAGGCTGGAACAGGTGTGGCTGGGTGGAACACAACAGCAGAGCTGTGAAGTTGGGGCCAAGTGTCAGGCGGGCCCAAAGATGTGGCAACACTGTGTTGAGCTTGGGAACGACTCTGGCAGCCAAAGGACCGAAGAGTCTGCCCTTCTTTCTTGTTTCCTCTCCTGTTCACTGATCTCGGAGTTAGTACATTAAAGGCCCCCAAATCAACCCTGAAAACAAAGGCAATTTCTTGGAGCTTAGGGAGGAAATTAAAGATGATCTGATACAGATCCTGGCAATATATTCAAAGTTTGCAATCTTAGGCAGCAAATTGTTGTCATAAAAAAAGAGAAATCAGAAAAAGGTTTTCAAAGTCTAATTACAAAGTAGTTGGTAGCCTTGAATTTGGCAAGTGTACAATCCATATGGAATGAAGATGAGGTCTCAGCCTGGGACTTAATACAAAAGACCTTTCCATACCTCTGTGCACGTAATTGACTGTGGTTCTGCTGCGTGCTCAAGATTAGGAACAGCATCTGTTTATTCATTTGCGACAGTGACAGCAAGCCTGTTAGAACGTAAGATAGGTCAGCTGGGGGCATCCTTCCCTCCACGATCAGAGAGGAAAATAACAAAGCAGGAGAAAGTGATTTTAAAGCAATCATTTTCGGAGGTCCAATTAAGGCTTCCTTATCCTATTTAACATGATTTTCAGGCCTTTCATCTCAAACCACAATTTTATTATCCTCAGTCTAATGCCTTGTGCTGGAGCAAGATGTGCCTATTATGTTTGCCAAAATTTGTACATAGGTAATATTTAAGGCCATCTTTAAACAAAGAATAAATAAACACTCACATGAATACAGTTTTGGAAATGTTGGGAAATCCTACTGTCGCCCCTCCCTCTCTTTCCATTCATCTTCTTGTAGATATCTTAAAATTATCCCCACTTGATCTTTTTAAACACTGTCGAAGTGGGTATCATTATCACATTGTAGAGAAGGGAGTGAGGGTGCCTGGATTTGAGGAGTAGTGTGTTCGTGAGCACACAGTGCTCTGTCAACCTGCCAGTGGGACAGAAAATGTGCTTGACTGCAAAGCCCAAGGAGTTCTCTTCACTCTTCACTGGTTTCAGAGATTTATCCCGTAAAAGGATTTAACCCATGAATATGATCACCTCTGGAGAAGAACTACACCATTTACTCCTTCATGTGAGAGAATTTTTCCTTAGCCTTTCTTATTATCAAACTTAAGGATTTTAACAGATATAAAGGTAGAGAGCCTGGGAGAAAAAGATGCCTCCGAGGAAGCGAAATTGGCCTAGCAGAAGGAACAGTCCTCAGTTCAAAACCTCACCTGCCCCTTGATAGTCAGGCTGTACGGGCGAAAATTATTGTGTTTCTTTTTCATTTTTACATCTCTGTGTTGTGGTTTTCTCATCTGTGAAATGTTTCTGGTACGGTTGTTAATCTGTCGATGAACCGGGTACAAATTAGGCATTCAGCACATTGTAGCTGTTACTTCTATCTTTTCCTTCTACCTTACCTCCCCGCACACTTTGGATTCCAGAAGTTTCAAAGTTTTAAACTTGCTAATTTCAAATCTGAGCGAAGCTCAGATTCGTAGACGGACTACTGAGAAAGGGAGAATGTAAAATGAAGGAGAAATCACTGTCTTGGGCCTGGATTTATCTTAGATTGCCTGTTATGCTTGCAGATACCATGGAGATGAGCACTTTATATTTGGTCTGATAAATAGAAACAATTTTACCAGAATCATTCAATATGCAAACACTTTAAAAATAAGCAAGAACTGTTACGACTTTAAATATATCTGTGCTTGACAGCCTGCCTAATGTTTCACAATTTAATTAGTAATATCATTTCGCTGGACCTAAGGTTATCAATCATGTTACAGTTATTTCATTTCTGGTGGTCTAAATATAGCTGGATAGAGTTCTGGCATTGTTCCCTTTGCAGGATGAGTGAGAATTTTCAAGGGGAAAATGGCGGCAGGAAGAAATGAGACTACTGCATGTAACGAGCCAGGAATCAGGCACACCGAGTAGTTCCATCTTTAATAAATCCACAGCTATTTAGCATCTCCTCTCTTTCCATCGTGAATTAGCTGATATGGGACCTCCAGTACAAAGCTTACAAAAGAGCTGAAGAGGAAAAATGAACATACAAAAGCCAATTAATCTAATTAATGGTGGTAATAGTACCATGCATCTGTCTCGTACAGTTCACAGCAGGCACTTTTAGAGAAGTGATTTTATTTAACCTCATTTAATTATCACTAAGTGCTAAATTGTTTGGTACACACTATAAAACTCAGCTGACGTTCATATGAGGGAAAGATCAACGTGGGTTGCAGTGGTGGGGAAAGCTTCAGGTCTTGATATGCATTGTAAACATTGAGGGCATTGGGTAATTGAGGAGAAGTGGGGGATGGGGCAGTGAGTTCCTTAACTTATTTCCGATGGTACATCTCACAACTCAAAATATGTCAAAATTTTCCTGACTGTAAACTCTTTTAAAGCCTAATTCAGCATTTGACCACAAAGCCATGTGCTTTTAGTTATGCATTTCTCCTCAATGATGATAAACGTCCTGGAAGCCAGACATAAGCAGTAATTGTGTTGATTGTGCAGACTTCAACGAGACCAAAATACAGACAAAGGAGAAAGCCTCGGAAATATTGCAGGGATGAAAATAAGTATGGAAAGCAGAGAAGGGAAATGTAAAAACATGTGCTGGAGGACCAGCTGGGGAGGAAGTGTTGTGCTTTTTTGTCAGTGGTTTACATTGATGAAACGTGCTTTAAATGGTCAATTTGTGCCTAAAGCAGACTGAGTTAAAACAATCACAGGAGGCTTATGAAAAATTTTAACTCTTTTAATTCAAAGCAAAGGCCATCGATGTATGTGTATGCCTCTGTGTGAGTGTGTGTGTTTGTGCATGTGTATGACGGGGGAAAACAAGCTTCCATCCTTTCAAGATAAAGAAATGCCGCCAGTAAAGTGGAGATGGTCAAGATTGGGAACACATTGGATGGCCTGAATAACCCAAATCCATTATGGCACTATGATTAATTCTCACAACTTTCTTATTCCAAAATTTACCGGGTTACAACACACTGAAGACATAGTGAGTAGATTCAACACATAGACGTCCCACAATGCCTATATGCCTATCTTAAAAAAAAGAGCATCTTTGGAAACAAGACTAGAGCATGGTGATGGCATGCCCAGGGGCTTCTTTGATGTCGTATAACAAGATAAATGGCATATTTGTCTCCATTAAGTCGGGATCTGCTTTTCTCTCACGTCAAACCAGTATCCTGACTCTTTCAAACACACAAAGCTCCCTTTGCTTTCATTAATTTAATTTCTTCTCACTGCACTGCAGTGGTTGAAACTTGCCTGCAAGTTTCTAGATCTTTCTTGTGGTCTAGGCTGCACCCTGACATGATTTGACTGTTGGTTTGGGGCAGGTTGAGAAAGCTCTTCTGCACCTGTTTCCTCACCTGGAAAATTAGCTAGTTAGATCAGACAGTTCCTAAACTTTTTATAACTCTAGTTTTCCCTAAGACTAACTAACCTCTTATTCTCCAGTCTATTTACATTCTATCTATCTTTTAAGATATAGCTTATATCTCAAGTCTTTCAAGGATACTTGTCCAGACGTAGCTTTTTTCCTTTCGCTAATCTGTCACTTCCTCATGCTCCGAGGTTGCCAACCCAGTTCTCTCTAACTCACCTTTGTTCCTTTCTATCTGATGTTTCTTCTGTTTCTGCCTCAAACGTCCTTTCTCCCTCTTTTCCTTTGTTCTTTGTAACTCTGCTTAGGTTCTGGGAGGTGATAAGCTGCCTGGTTGAGGAGCACGTATTCTGTGCTTCCATAGTACCTTCAAGTGACCTTTATTATTAGACAACATTTCTTGCCCTGTACTGTAAGTGCTCTATCTGTCACTTTCATCAGACTCTGACATTCTCTAAGGCTGGTGTTCTATCCTCAGAGCAGTGGTTCTCAAACCTGGCTGCTTAGTAGAGTGATCTG
This sequence comes from Equus quagga, assembly GCF_021613505.1. Lineage (NCBI taxonomy): Eukaryota > Metazoa > Chordata > Mammalia > Perissodactyla > Equidae > Equus > Equus quagga. Next base: position 67,839,130 of record NC_060270.1, read on the forward strand.
AGGAGACTTTCAATATCCCAATGCACAGGTCGCTTCACAGAACAATTAAATCAGAAACTATGGAGTGAACCCTGGCTATGAGTATTTTTTAAGCCCTTCAGCTGGTTCTAAGTTTAAGAACCACTGCCCTACAGTGTCCAACACCAAAGTATGCAGGAATTGTTTGTTAATGAATGACCCCATTTATTAGATAAATGATCCTGGACAGATTACATGGCCTCTCTAAACTTCAGTTTCCTTCTTTAAAATAGAGACGTAATTTTAGAACGCGGGTTGTTATGAAGATTAAGTGAAATATGCACGTAAACTCCCAGTGCACAGTGGGCATTTAGTAAATGTGTTTCTCTTCAGCTCACTTACCTCCCTTAATATCACATACAGGGTTTACACAGATCCTAAAGCAGGAAGCTTGGATTAAAAAGCATGAGCTGCTATCAGAGAGCTGTTTTTCCTTGACCTTCCACTACCCCTTTTCCCCTCCGAACTGCTCTTTCCATGTTCTCTGTAAAGCACAGAATTCCCACAAGCAGACTGGGTCATGATAGTTTAAGAAGTGAGCTGGCTTACTGTCATGTCACTTCCTTATTGGAAAGTACATTTCATTATTTTTCCATATTCCTTACTGTCCCTTCAATCAGCCCAGTGACAGAGTTGTCCTCTAGAAGGGACAGGTCTGAGAATGACTTGTCAACTCTTTTAAGTTGAATGTAAGACACGTAGCTTGCGCAAATGACAATCTGGGGCAAGTATTCTGGTTTTGAAGTCTTTTCAACTATCAAAATATTGAAGGATGTCCATTTGGCTTTTAAATGCTTGTGTGTGTGTGTATACACATGCGCATTACATATACAGACACATTTTACACATACACACACATAGGAAGAGATTTTGAATTATTTGCTGCATATTCCTGATCTTCATCTTTCCATCTTATCTCAGAACTGAAAAAGAATGATTTCAAGATAAAACAATGGGTCTTTTTTCAAAGAAGACGTAGACCAATGGTTTTCACGTTGACCATGTATCATAATTCCTCAGAGAGCTTGTTAAAACTCTTGTTGCTGAGTCCCTCTCCCAGAGTTTCTGATTTAGTCACCCTGGGGAGTGGCCTCGGAATTTGCATTTGAGAAGGCTGCTGTAAGTGATTCAATCAGTTTTGTGCTTGAGTGCAGAACAGGAGAGTAGACCAGTAAGGGATTGTGAAGGAATAGGTATTACGGAAGGAATTTCATTTCTCCTTTTACTTTTCTGGAACAAGTCCTTTTTGGTATGAAAGTACCATTAGAAAATGCACTGTGTTAAGTACTCATTGAATTAGCATACTTCATTACAGCCTGTTTGAATATTTCTTTTCCTCATTTTTCAACTTAACTCTTTACCGTAAGCTAGGCTGGATAATTTAGAATTCAATGTATTTTGTTATAAGTTGAGATGATTATTTTGACAAAAATTTATTGAGTACATGCTATATGCCTTGCACTGTTCTAGACATTGGGGATGCATATAGTCAAATCTCTGCCTCTGTGGAGCTGATATTCTGGTAAGGGAGACAAATAAGAGGCAAGTTAATTAAATAAAATATATAGCTTGCTAAATACTTTTAAAAGACATCAAGTGGGAAAGAGGAATGAGGAAGCTTTGAGGAGAGGCAAAGTTTTAGATAAGGTGGCCAGGGTAGACCTCAGATTTCTGTACTAGAAGACAGAAATTGTTGATTTGATTTTCATCCTCTGAAAAACACACCAGAAAATCAAATGAAAATATGGAAAACTTAAGCTGAAGTAACACTTGGAGAATTATGTCCACACTATTAGTTTGTAGCACCTTTTGGGGAAGGAGGTAGGAGAGAAAGAAATTCAAGGCTCTCTTCTTGTTTTAAGGACAGTAGAATGGAAATATTGGCAAAACATACCAAAATCTGTATTTAAAACTGTAACCATGTTTCATTTTCTCAAAAGTCCTAGCATGCCTTGTATTACCCTAAATTCTAGTCTAATTTCAGTAAGCTGTATGGATTTAAAGACCAAGTTTGGCAGTTTGACAGGGAAATGTATGCAACTCTGAAATATGTGACTAAGCAAGATGATGTGGAAAGAATGTCACAGAGGACACTGGTCACAAAGGATATCCATTTCTTTAAGGCAATTTTAACAGAAACTCTGATATCTGAAAGTTCTTAATAGGCAAATACAAAATTCTTAATAGAAACATTTCAAAATGTCTAAGTGTTCTGGAGTATACATTTAAATTCATGTAAAACAGTCACAGTTCATCTTCTAGGGGTAGCACCATCACCACGAGATAACTTGAAGTCTCTGTGGTGCTCCACACAGAGTGAGCTGGAGTGGAACCTCCAAAGAGGGGAGAAACAACAGAGCTGATCTCAGGGGGCCGAGTGCTCAGATACAAGTAAATAAACCATCGAAGTCCAGCTACTAGCACAGTTCCTTTCTCCCCTTTCTCTCTGATTCCTCTGTGTCAATAATTGGGTAGACGAGAACTTCACCCACTTTCCTTCTTTACACCACAAAGAAATAACAGGCTGTCTGCTCATGCTGTGGTAACTGAGGAAGCAAGATTCTCACTCTTGTAGGCAGTGCCTCCTGTCTCACATTTTCTGGTTTGAACACCTGGTGCCCTCTTTATCCCTGCAATAAATGCGGAGGAGCCACAATCTGAGCGATGATCTGATCTGGGCTTTCCTTTGGAAATAACTGCTGTTTCATTTTCCTTCTTATTAACTCTTTATTTATATCTGAAAACACTGGTTTTTTAAATCATTTAATATTTTTTCTTCACTGTTTTGAGTCTATGTTAACTGAGGGCAGATATAGAGAGAAGGAAATCAACATTTATTGAGCATCTACTGTGTGCCAAGCATTGTGCTTTATAAACTAGCACAGTTTAGTTGCCTAGGACTCTTGTAAGGAAGGCAATAATTTCCCAATTTTGTCAATGAGGAATTCGAGCTTTAGAGAAGGTAAATAAAATGTCCGAGATGACACAGTTAGGAAATAATAGCAGTGTCATGTCAAGGTCAGGCCTGTCTGACTTCAGGGTCCTTGATCTTCTCCCACCTTAAGGATTGCTTATGGCCCTGCCAGGATCTCATTCTATTTTGTTTTCAAAATGTATTTCTCTTTTCAATTTCATCCAAAATCTGAGAGCCTGGTTAGCTCCGAGTTGGTTATAACGGCAATAATCCTTATGCCAATAATCTTTACTCCCAACCCCCTGGCTCTAAATCCCAGATTTGTAAGTGTGGTGAGTTTTTTCTCTTTTCTTCTTTTTCTTTTGTTTTGGTGAGAAAGATTGGCCCTGAGCTAACATCTGCTGCTAACCTTCCTCTTCTTGCTTGAGGAAGATTGCAACTGTGCTAACATCTGTGCCAATCTTTCTCCATTTTGTATGTGGGATGATGCCACAGCATGGCTTGACGAGCTTATGTAGGTCCACGCCCAGGATACAAACCCATGAACCGCTGAAGCAGAGAGGGCAAACTTAGCTACTATGCCACTGGGCTGGCCCCTTAAGTGTGCTGATTTTCGAAAATTACTTAACTCTCCATGTGTCTGTGGTTTAATAGATTGCTGTATGTTCATGAACTTAGTAAAATCCAAAACAAAGTACTAGCAAACTTAGTTATGGGGGAGTATCCATTCTGTGATGATTCATTGAGTTGTACATCTAGGATTTTCGCATTCTTCTACATAGTTGTCATGCTTCAATAAAACATTAAAACATATTAAAAACTGAATCTAACCATATATAAAAAAGATATACAGACTCTTTGATTTTACATATCATGACATGATAATAGCTGGATAATCGTATACTTATCATAAAATCATGCCATCCATTACATAGACCTCTCATGAACAATTTGGGTTTATTTTAAAATGTAAGGTTAGTTTAATCTTCGAAAATTAGTCAGTGTAATTAATTATACTAGCAAAATAAAAATATCTTAGATGCGGAAAAAACATTTGACAATTACATATATAGAGAGAGAGTGAGAGAGAATATTGCATATACGAAAGGAAATTCATTATGTTTTAATAAAAGGAACTTATAAATATATTTAAACAGATATCATATTCATTGATGACTTTTTCTTTTAGGAAGATTAGCCCTGAGCTAACGTCTGCTGCCAATCCTCTTTTTTTTTTTTTTTTTTTTGCTGAGGAAGACTAGCCCTGAGCTAACATCTGTGCCCATCTTCCTCCACTTCATATGCGGGATGCCTGCCACAGAATGGGTTGCCAAGCAGTACCATGTCCACACCCAGGATTCGAACTGGTAAACCCTGGGCCGCTGAAGGGGAATGAGCGAACTTAACTGCTGCGCCACCGAGTTGGCCCCCATTGACGACATTTTGAAAGGTATTATTTTGATATCAGGAATGAACAATGCTGTCTATTATCCTCATTCTACTGCACATTGTACTGAAGGAGGTATGCAAGGCAGTAAGGCAAAGAATGATTTAAACATTAGAATCGGAAAGGAAAACACATAACTGTTGTTAATCATGGATGCTATGATTATATACATAGAAAATATGAAAGATTCCATAGATAAGTTATTAGCATTAATGAGGTTAGCAAGGTTGGTGGATTTAAGGTCAATTTACTAAAATAAATTTAATTCTGTATACTGGCAACAAACAATTAGGAGATTATATTTGAAACTTAGACATAATTCATAATAGCCTCAACAATCTAAAATACATAAGAATTAATCTAACAAAAGAATTACAGTCTTCTAAGTAGAAAACACTAAAATATTAGTGAGGGAAATATACAATAAGACAAATAAATGAAGAGAGAGAAAGATAAACCAGGCTCAATGACTCACGACTTACTGTTGTAAAGATGCCAGTTATTGCCAAACTGGTCTATTGGCTCAATGCAATCCTGACCAATACCCAACTCATTTTGTTTGGAACTTGACTAGCTGATTTTAAAATTTATACGGAAATTTAAAACCAAAGACAATCAGAGCTAATGGTGCTCTTGAATAAGGTGGGGCCTTATTCTCCCATCTATCAAGAATTATTATATCTACGGTAATTACGATCACATGATATTGGCTCAAGGTTACACAAATAGACCAAAGGAATAGAATCGGAAGCCTCGAAATAGACCCATATATATAGAAGCTTGATTTATAGCAAAAGTGACCCTGGAGAACAGCAGGAACAGGATGGCTTTTTCAATGGTGTTGGGACAATTGGAAAAAGTGAAATAAAGCGTGACCTTACTCCACATCATCCACAAAAATTCCAGAAGGATTATAGATATACATGGTAAAGGTAAAACAATAATGCATCTGGATGATAGACTATCCTATGATTTCTTAAACAAGATAAAAGATGCTACAAAGAAAAACATTGCCTAATTAGATCTTTAAAATTAAGAACTTCTGTTTGAACTTAATTAGGAGAGCGAACAAGCAAACAATAGAATGGGAGGACATATTTGCAACACATAATAGACCCAGGGCTCCAGTCTAGAATATGAAAAGAACTCCTACAAATAAAAAAATATATAATCCAATAGAAAAATGGGCAAAAGATTTGACCCGACCTAGTAGTTCATTTACACAGCATGGAGGCACAGAGTATTCCTTCTATTTAAAGTTATTAAATAAAGGATTCTTTTTACCTTTTTTTGAGTGAAAAATATAACACATCTACAGAAAAGTGCACAAAAACCCTTAAAATTCAAAGATTTCTCACATATTATAATTAATTGTATGAAAGTAATACTTTATCTTTTTACTGTTGATACGTATTTGGAATGTCCCTGGTTTTTGGATACTGTGAACAACACTGCTATGATTACTCTTGTGTATGTATCTCGGTATAACCTGTGCATGCGTTTCTAGGAGATATATATCCAGGAGGGGAGTTGCTGAGTCACACGACGTGGGTACGCACCTCTTAAATTTTAGTAGGTAATAGCAAACTCGTTTCCAAAGTGTCTGTGTATATTTACTTTCTCACCAGCAGTGTATCAGCTCCTTGCTAACATCTGATATTATCCATCTTGATATTGTCAGAATTTTTAAATTTTAGGCATTTTGTCAGTTGCATAGGGCATCTTGTGGTTTAGTGTATATTTCTCTAATTACTAATGGAAATTAACGAACTCTTGTTACAAATAACAACTTGAAAGAATCTCAAAGGAACATAATATTGAGCAAAAGAAGCCAAAGACAAAATAAGAAATTCTATTTATAGAGTTAAAAATCTATGGTGCTAAGGCATGCTTGCTCCAGAGGTAAAACTATAAAGAGGAGCATGAAAATGGTTAGTGAAACAGTATGGGAGGTGGCTATTTTTTAGGGGGAGGGAGAAGGTGGTTTTGGGGTCCCATCAGGGGCTTCTGGGTTTTGGCGATGTTTTTTTCTCAACGTGAATGGTGCCTACACAGATAATCACTTAGTAATACAGCATTAAATTAAGCAATTTTGCTTTGTGAAGAAGGATGATATCTAACTGTGCTAGGTAAACTGAAAAGCAAACAGAAGAATATCATTTAACTGTCCTCCTCTCTAATTGGGTATGACAAGCTGGCTCAGCTGACATGGGTCTTCTGAGCAAGGCAGGTGGTCAGAACAATTCCTAGATGAAATTTTGAGGCTTTTGCTTAGAGAAAGAATAATGTTTCATGTTTGAGACAGAGCCCTGGGTCTGAGCTGGACATTCATGTCCAAATAGTTGGTTCAAGTTAAACCTAAGGCAGACCTTAGGGGCTAGAGTGGGAAATCAGAGTCTTCCAGAACAAGAGAAAATAATATCAAGGAACGACAAACCAAAATGAGGAGGCTGGGAAGTGATCTTTGCGAATATTCAAGAAGCTTGCCAGTGATGGGCATTGCTTTGTTCTTCTAGCTGGGCAAGCCAGGTTTATGTACAAAAACCCGGATGAAAAAGATATGTTCTCCTTTAGGGGGGGCCGGCCCAGTGGTGCAGCGGTTAAGTTTGCACGTTCCGCTTCACGGCAGACCAGGGTTCGCATGTTTGGATTCCGGGTGCGGACATGGCACCACTTGGCAAAAGCCATACTGTGGTAGACGTCCCACATATAAAGTAGAGGAAGATGGGCATGGATGTTAGCACAGAGCCAGTCTTCCTCAACAGAAAGAGGAGGATTGGCAATAGTCAGCTCAGGGCTAAACTTCCTCAAAAAAAAAAAAAAAAAAAAAAAAAAGAAATGTTCTCTTTTAGCCTTCAAGAAGTTTAAATTTTCCTTGGGAAGAAACATTACACCATTGCTCTATTGAGAGGAGCACAAGATTCCAGCAAACTCCCGTGGGTGGGACTCTGATGTCCGGTGAGGGATAAATCACTGCAGGTGTTGTCATCCATCAGGCATGTCTCCAGGGATGGGACAGAGGTGGGAAGCTCCTCACCAGCACCATAGCAGTGGGTGTGCTGAACTAAGGAGTGATGAAAAAGCCTGAACAGTCTAGTGACTCAGAGCTTCGGGTTCGGAGAAATTGTGAACTCAGAAATGAAAGCTGTTATCTGGAAGGGAGACCCACTCTATGATTAATGTGGAGAAGGGCTGGGAAGAAGACAACATGGTGTTATAGAAACTTTTATGACACCCACAATGTATCAACTGCCCAGGGCCTCAGAGTTCTGAATGCTCAGTGTTTCTTATTGTGGCTGCCCTTCTGGTTTTGTCTCAGCAATCTTGCAGTTTCTTCCTGAGGGCTGTTTTTGCTTATCCACATCACCCATGGAGCCTGAGGTGAGGATACAAGAATTTGAGTTTCTAGGAGAGATCAATAATTTTCTGTTATGAATTGTCAAACATACACTGTAACAGACTCATATTTATCAGTGTACAAGTGATATTGAGCCCATTAGCAGTGTCAGAATCCATCACTATGGGCTGAAAATGTATGAAACACCCAACCCTCATATCACAGCCAGAAAGGAGACTCCGGTTTATCTGTAATCACAGTCACTACGTATAATTTCACTCTAAGATATGCAGCCACACTTTAGCCTGTTTTCATAATGGGCTTCCAGCAGTCTCAGAAATTCACATTCACTCTAAACTCTGAATAGTTCCCCTTTTTTTGTGTATTATTCCTGCGCTCTCTGTGGCCCTTCCCAAGTGTGTATGGAATTTGCCCAAATTTCATTTCATTTTTTGATTGTCTGCCAGCCAGATAATAACAGGCATCTGATCAAGGGTTTAGCTAAGTGCTCCATCCAGCAGTATTTATGCTACATAAATTATTCATACAGTACCACCGTGGACAAATCACACTTTGATTATACAGTCATTTTTCAGTCCATTCATTTACCAGAGAAGGAGAGATCATGGGAGATCAGAGGAGCCACACTTGTGCATGGATAATGAACTTGGGCTCTTCACCCACTCTGTGTCCTCGGCTCCCCTTTCTGGTGGTGAGCTTTCTTTCAAGGGCCTTTGTGAAGATCAAATGAGGTAATAGATGTGAAAGTTCTTTGAATGGTAAATGTACTGAATAAATAGAGACGTTTGTCCTTGAGAGGTACATTTTTAAAGTAGAATGCTCTGGGGTCACATCCATCTACCTTTGAATGCCAACCATTTGTGATGCTGGGAGACCACCTGAGCTCTCTGAGACTCAGTTTCATTGTCTGTAAAGTGAGGATACCAATAGCTCTCTCTCTCAGGATGAGTGAAAGGAAGAAATGAAATCACTAATGTAAAATGCTAGCACCATGCCTTGGCTACGGGAGGTATTCGGTAAACGGTCTTCTCTTTCCTATGGCTCTTTGATGGCATTGATCATTTGGCAGCATCATGAATATCACTATTTTTTGTTTGTTTGTTTTTCTTTAATGTGCATATATGCTTGGATGGCAAGTTGACTCTAAGTTCCTGAAAGACAACAAAGTTCTTTATTGTCTTAACCTCCTCCCCTCCCAGGGCCCGACACAGTACTAAATATATACGTGTGACTTCACTGACTGGAAGAGTCCACAGACAGCTTTAAAAGTGGAATCTCTATCAGCAGATTACTTATCTTTGCATATACTCCCCACTCCTAGGAAGTCGGGAGCCCAGTGCTTAGTGCAAAGACGGCAGTCCATGCATATGTATGGATGATTTAACGGGGAGATGCCACAGATAGGAACACAGTTGCTTCCACTGTCCTGACAGCAAAACAGTCAAAAGCTGGAGAAGTATCCTGCAAATGACTGGACCTGCTGAAGCAAGTAAACAACAACAAAGTTGATTCCTACACCTTCCATGTGTTCAGTTTATTGTGTAGAATCTGTGACTGTACTTTTGAGCACTTATTATAATTTCGTGCAATTATACACTAAAAGTTGGAGCCATTAGTAAGGTTGTATGTTTTGTAGCTAAATTACTTGCAGGGCTGACTGCATGATTTGAGGAGCACAGTGCAAAATAAAAATCCGAGTCTCTCGTTTAAAAAAACAGAAAAAAGTGCCATTAAAGGTGCTAAAATACATATACATATATTTTCCTTTCTTCCTGGTGTCTTTGACTTGTTATGGTGATTTTTACTTAATGTCACACTCTGTCAGGCAAGAGGATACTTGCAGACCCTCACAGGTGACTGTGGGCCTTCCTTGTGACTCAACAAGTGGACTAAGTGGCTCATCAGCTACCAGTTCGTTTCTTCTGCCAGCTGCCTGAGAGGAAAACCGTGCCCAGGACTCAGTGGGGAAGTCAGTCTCCTCTTCTCTTGGGCCTGTACCTCAACGGGTAGAGGATGGGCAGCCCCAAAGGGACTGCAACATCTGTTCCAGAACATATTGGTATCTGCATTGGGAGTGGGCAAGAGGCTTGCCTCCACTGAATCACCTGTCCAATGCGCCATGGTGTTGCCCACCTGGGGCAGGGACAGCTCTGTCATGTCCCACCTTCAGATGCTGTGAAGTGCATGTCCATCCCCAACTCTCCTGTGCACGTGCCCAGGTCCCTGCTGTGACTGGAAGGTGGCAACTGTCATTGTGTGGGTGCCAGGAGAAGGAGCCTGGGGCATCAGTAGTTTGGGAAGCTTGTAGCCCAAAGTCCACCTATGAGCCAAGACTCGAAACCCACTGCGTGTGCTTCTTTGGCCCATTGGACATCACTTACAAGGCACACGTTCAAAGATAAAACTATTAGTAATCTCAAGGGTACCCAAGTAGGCATGTTTCTGAGCATGGGGCCCTGTGTGAATGCACTGGTTGCACAATCATGAAGTTGGCCCTGGGAAGGGCCTTATATTGATTACGTTATATTGCCATACTTTCTGGGATCTCCTTGGCTGCTGCAAAGAGGAAAGCTATTACTTAACATGTCTCTCAAATGTTCTGATTTTGTGCTTTTAATGTGATTGTGGCTTAGTAATAATCTGGTTTGTTAGAACTGTGGGTATATAAAGAGGATATTTGAGTATCTTCTTGAGTGACAGCCTATGGAAGTCTCCTATAAGAAACATACATGAGCTTTACGACCTCAACTTGCAAAAAATATTTTCTGATTACTTTTTGGTTTCTGAAATGTATTAAGGAAATTGCTATTATATCTATACTGAAGAGGTGAGTCACCACTGCAGGGTTTCCTCAACTAGTGTGTGACCGAAAGCAGCATGTTACGTGGCAAATAAACCATTTTTAATATCATCTAGAGGATTAAATTTGGGAATCATTTATTTTGAACATCTTAAAATTATCAATATACTTCTAATGTGCATATGACACAATAAAGTAGACATTTCCCTTTCTTTTCTGGGAAAGGACACAAAGGCTTAAGGAGCAACAGTATCAGAAATGCAAGCTACTTTACAAACACTAACAATATGGAGATGACGTAAAAGAGAAAGGTGTAGAGGGCAGAGGGACTAGAAGTGGGAGGAAGACATCTTCTGAGCTCCTTTATAGACAGTTGTTAAACACTGGCACTTAAGGTAATAGAGTAATAAGTACAAAGGTAAACACTAACAAAGAGGACACCATAAATTAAGATCAGGTGGTGACAGGCAAGTGCAAGTTAGAGGAAAGATATTAATTTAATCATTGATCATAACCAGAGTTCATAATCAGAGATCTTTCTTTAATAAAAGAGAGGATTAAGGATATTATATAAAGTTATAGCTCTAAAATTAACTACTAGGATAAAAATACTAGACTTCCAAATTATTCGAAATAAATAAAACCCACACGTACATAGATATACATCACTAAAACAAAGCCAAGTAAATACTGATTACTTGGAGAAATATTTTTTCTTTCTTTTTTTTTTTTTTGAGGAAGATTAGCCCTGAGCTAACGACTGTCAATCCTCCTCTTTTTGCTGAGGAAGACTGGCCCTGAGCTAGATCCATGCCCATCTTCCTCTACGGTATATGTGGGATGCCTACTACAGCATGGTGTACCAAGCGGTGCCATGTCCACACCCAGGATCTGAGCCGGCGAACCCCGGGCCGCCAAAGCAGAACATGCACACTTAACCACTGCACCACCTGGTCAGCCCCTTGGAGAAATATTTTTATGGAGCCACAAGAAATAAAATTTTAACAAAATATTTAAAAAACTAAGGAAAAAATTCTGTCATGCAATAATCTAAATAGCTAAACTCACCTATTAAAAGAAGAAAAACATTCCAAGTTTAGACCAAGAAAACCCCAACTCCATATTGTATGTGAGTGACACATCTATAACACATAATGATTATAAATAATTCAGTGGGTTTGAAATCAGGTAATGAGCAAAGGCAAGCTGGATTGTACCGAGGCATCTTTAAGGCAAAAATAACGTTTTCCAATTTTCCCTTTCCTATTTGGCTCTGAGTGACCAAAGGGTCATTTGAGGCAGATTTGGGAGTGGAGTGGACCCCTCTGGAATGTTTTCTTGATGGATATGAAGATAGAAAGATGCTATGGGTTCCAGTTGTCCTCACTGTCCTCCACTCCATGTCCAGTCCTTCTTCCTCACTAGGAAGCTGGACCTGTTAACTATCAGTGGTCCCAAGCTCATCCCCAGAGACTGGCTACCAACCCACAGGGTCTCGCTACACGAGGGCAGCCGCTTCCTTTCTCCATGAGCTCTCATTTCACAGTTCCGCTTCAGCGACTCAATGTGCTGTCATCCGAGAAATGTCTGAAAGTCCCCACTGTCCACTGCATTGGTGTTTCATGGGGTCTGGTTAATGGAGACACCTCTGACCATCCCACTTCTTCTCGTGGGCCCTCTCTTCCCCAGCTCCTCCCACATCTGTGTAGGACTAATTCCTATAACAAAAAGACACAGGAAGAAGAGAAAAAGAGGCTATATGGAAGAATATGCAGAAACTAATAGTAGACTGTGATTCCCTTCTTTCATTTCATGAAAGACCAAGTGGACAAAAAAAGAGAGAAACAGATGACTTAGACAATATAATTTAAAAGGGAATAGTAGAGGTAACAGATATATTTTAACCTTTATAGTCTAACTGAGAGTAAACGTTTTTCAGATGATCCATAGAACATTCTAAATAACTGACCACTAGGAAAGTATCAATATGTTCTCAAAGAGAAACAATACAGCCAATATTATCTGATCACAATGGGGTAAAACTAGAATCAATATAAAAGCCAGAAAATCAACTGACTCGACCACTTGGAAATTAAATAACGCCAACAACAAAACAACAACAACATGTTAAAATAACTCCTGGGTTAAAGAGTAAATGATAAATACCAAAAAATGCAGAATATCCAGAAAATTACAACGATGAACACAAAACATGTTAAAATAACTCCTGGGTTAAAGAGTAAATGATAAATACCAAAAAATGCAGAATATCCAGAAAATTACAACGATGAACACAAAACATGTTAAAATTTAAAAGGTCCAGATAAAGCAAAGTGAGTAGAAAATGCTAATTAATTAGACTAAGATACCGTTTTTCATTAATTAAACTTGAATAGATCAGAAAGATTAAGAAAACAATTTTCATGAGAGTGTTTGAGAAAAGCCACTGTTTTAATTGCAGATTGGAGTGCATATTGGTACAAATTCTCCAGAGGACAACTTGGCACTATCTTGAAAAATAGCAAGTGTTCATATATTTTGACTCAGCAATCTCACGTCAAGAAATTTCTTATACATATATTCAAACATTTGCAAACTGTCAAGTATACAAAGTTATTTACTGCAAAGTTGTTTTTAATGGTAGTGATTACCCACAATCTAAATGTCCATTAGTGGAAGATGGATTAAAGAAATTATGAAACACCCACACAATGTAATGCTGTGCATCTTAAAAAGGAATGAAAAATTTCTTTATGCACTGATCTAAAGAGATCACCAAAATACGTTGTTAAGTAAAAAAAGCTAGGTGCAGAACAGTGCATTTAAATGACAATATGTGTGTATTGAAAAGTGAGGAAAGGTCTGTGTATGCTTCTAAATTTGTAGAACATCTCTGAAGGATACACATTAGACCTTAAATTGGCTGCTCTCAGGGAAGGGATCTGGACTTCTAGGGGACAGATATGTCAGGAGATGTTTATCTGCATATATTTAAGTACATTTATAATTGTGTACAATGTGAAAGGATTAATATTTCAAAAAAATAAAAGTAAGGACAACAGCAACACTGCTCCCAACAAAACAAAGCTGTCAATACAATCAACAACTATTTCTTTTGCATGAGAAACTACTGAATAGAATTAGCATCAGGCCTAGGGAATTGTGTCTGACTTCTAAAGCCTCCCTTGTTTATACAAACTATCAGGGCCCACCCATGGGAGGATATCCTGTCTGTGTTGGGGGTGGGATGGGGAGGATAAAAAAATCATAGAAAAACTGTTGTAGATTGCCATAGATGTGACTATATACCATTGAGTAAAGAATTCTGATATATATAGTTTCCCAAAACTAAAGAACCACTATTAATTTTGTACATTTATATACATACACATGAATACACAATATTCTTACATCATTTCTGTCACTCTTCTACCCAAACACGACATTGATATTCCATTATCCTCCAAGTTCCATGTACCCATGTGGGATTCAAGACCATCTGCAGCCTGGACAACCTCTACATCTAGATTCAACATCCACCATACTCCATATGGATCCTATATTCTAATTCTACAAAAATGCCCTCCTGTTGTCAAACACACGTTGATTCCTTGAATTCACTACTTTCTCAGGCTATTGCCCATATGTGGGGTCTTAGGTTACTTCCACTTTGCCCATTTCTATATGTTGATATCCCTTCCAACTCTGAAGGCCAGTTCACATATGCTCTGTCCAGCCTCCCCTGATTTCTACATCTGATAACTCCGCCTACTCCCTGAAAACTCCTGTTGTCACTCTGAGCATTCAACTTAGGGCACTTTTCACATATAGTCTGATTTATATGCATATCTCATTTCTTCTTTAAATTTATAAATCTCTTCATGTAGGGGAGAAAATTTTATTAACATTTTTCATAGCAATTAATGAGTTTTCCTATACAAAGTAGAGTTTTTTTCTCTCAGTTCTCCTTTAATTAATTTATTTTTTAAACAGCTTTATTGAGGTATAACTGACATACAAAGAACCATAGATATTTAATTTGTATAATTTGATGAATTTAAATGTATGTAATTTAATAAATTTCATGAGAGAATAAAGGAGAAAATGAAGTATATACATATATGTATATGTATATATTCTTTTCATCTAAGTTCGGTGACGATGATGATGATGGTAAAACTGTTGTTTCTCTTTTTCTCTAATCAAATTAAATACATCTAGCCCCTATCTCTTTGACTTTTATCTTGAAAGTGGAATTAATTCAGGCATTCACAAATGCATTTTGCAGCTTTAAAAGCAATAAGAACAAGAGTTTGCTATCGTCTCCCCACATGATGTCTCAACTTCAAACAGTACAAAACATCATCTAATATGGGCATTAATTTAGTGCTTTGTACCAGGAGCTGAGCTAGACACTGGGGTTATTGAAACAAAAAATAAAGACATTTCCTAGGGAAGGAGCTGAGAGTCCACGGGAGGTCCAAACAAATGCACAGTGACAGTTGAGCATAAGCAGTGCTGGTATGGTAGGGTGAAGGGTTTAAAAGGCAATGTAAAAATACCTTGTGTTCTCTTACTAGAGATTCATTAGCAAGAGAATCAAAGTAATATTTTTTCTCATCCCCATTCCCCAAGTGTAGCTGGCTCTTCTGCTGACAAAAAATAACGTTGTATGTGTGTCTCAGCAATGTTATCTACAAATGTTGCTGGGATAAGTGAGATAATTTATAGAAGAATAATTTGGGGTGAAAAGTGACAAATTTTATTTTGACATGTTCAATTTGGGCACATTTGTGATTACCCAAATGGAAATACCCATAGGCAGTGGATGAAGGAGGACCTGGCCAAAGAGAACTGAACTGTACATATGGACTTGGGAGCTGAAGCAGTGACCATGTATGAGCTCTCCCAAGACAGTTACATAAAATGCCAAGAAATAAGGCCCAGGTCCAAATGCCTAAATATACCAACCTTTATGAAACTTGTGGCTGAGAAAAGTGACTTGAAGTTCTGATAGGTAGGAAGTAAACAAAGAGGGCAAGTTATCATGGAAGCCAAATGGGAGATAAAGTAGCATTAATAATATTAATTCTCATTCATATAGTAACTACTTATGCCAAGAATAATGCTATATACTTTGCAGTATAACTTTCCCCATTTTTAAAGAGTTAAAAAAATAAAGGTTAACAAGACTAGCTAATTTATCTCGGATGTTAATATTAGTTCAGATCTATCTCACTGTAAAGTATCAAAAAGCCTCAGAAAATCAAGTACAATTAGGACTTAAAAATGCCCATTAGATTTGACAATGTGGAGGTCATTGGCTGCTCTGGCCCTCCCCCCCCCAAAAAAAAAAAAAACTTTTTAAGAAGAGGGGGAGAGTGAGACAGAATGGTTAACCACACTTCTGAGAAAGGTAGGCTGGGCAATGCTTTGACACACTTCCCAGAGAACTGAGAAAGAACCGCCAGTCTGATCATCACATCTGTGTCAGTAATTTGCTTCCAAATAACATAGAAGACAGAAACTTGATGAGGTGGATGAAACATGAGTTCATAACTGGTGAAGCTGTGTGATAAGTACATGGGGTTCATTATATTTTTATTTCTCTTTAAAAAAATAGAAAAAGAAATGAAGATTGTAAATGTTGATAACTTGGTCAAGAAGTATGACTGTTTAGGAAAGCTGAGAAATAAGGTAATTAGTAGCTAGAGACATATGAGTGTTCAAAGAAGTTCAGATATATATACTGCATATTTATTATTATAATTAACTATTTTTCTTTAGTTTTATTGAGATGTAATTGACATACAGCAATGTATAAGTTTAAGGTGTATAGCATAATGACTTGACATACATACATTGCAAAATTATTGCGATTTATATGAGTACCATTTCACAGTAAATTATGCTAAGTGAAATAAGTCAGACAGAGAAACACAAATACTGTCATCTCACTTATATGTGAAATCTAAAAAAACCCCTCAAACTCATGGATTAACAGTATTTTAGTAATACTGTCATATGCAAAAGTTAAATTAGGTATATAACGTACTATGATTTACTAATATTTAAAGATGACAGACACTGGAAATTTCTCATATGTGGAGAAATAAGAGCCCTGAATAATCAGAGCTAACATTTATTGAACATACCAGGCACTGTCTTAAGTGCTTTATCTGATTTATCTCATTTATCATCACAACAGCCTTGTGAAGTAGGTAATATTTTTAATCTGAATTCATAGATGATGAGTTCGAAGCTCAGAGAAGTTCAGTAACTTTCCCAGGCTAGATTTCCCCGAGGGAATGGAGGCAGTTTCCAGAGCGCAGATGGGGATAACGACTGGCTTTCACCAGAAGAAGATTCATTTCTTGGAACTGGAGAGTGAGGCTTGGTTCCCATTTGAATTAACGTAAGAGAGTAGCCAGAAAGACAGGCAGAATGGTTAGATCTCTCCTTGCTTTCAGGGCCATCTCTGTAATGTCTGCTGGTGTTATCATTTCTCTGTAGCAGAAGAATTAACTGAATCCCAGAAGATTAAGTGGCTTGCCTGAGGTGCAGCCACAAAGCCAATGAATGAATGCATAGAGATGGGATGAAGACCTTTGTCACTTAAGTTCTTGCCCTGTGCTCCTTTCCTCTGCACAATCAGCCAGAATCCAGGATATAATTATCCCCTGAGGATAATTTAAATTTCTTTATTCTATTATTCAGCAATTTTTGCTGGTAGTTTCTTCATCTGTTTCATGTAGACGTTTACTTATTTTTTTAATTTCTTTGAAAATTAGCCCAAGGGACTTGGATTAGTGCCTGTGGCACTGCTTTTAATATTTGCAAAAGAGAATCCAAAGGTTACTTTTTTATTTTTAATAAAATGTATTTTACTTCCTCAATATTTAATTCTGGTTTAGGTGGCGGTGGAGGTGATCTGGAAGCCTCAGTGTTTAGAAAGCGTTCAGTTTATGGGGAGGTCGTGGTTGTCTTCACATCTTCAGTGAGTACTAGGACACTTGTAAGCCAGCATTTCTGAGGCTGGCAGTCACCTGTCAGTGACACGTCGTCAGGGAACCCATCAGCTTATGACAGATACAAGGCACAGGGAAGCTACCGTTGGTTTGAGACAGAGCGAGTCTTCCACGTTAGCACATGTCTAGTAAAATCAACCTAATTCTATTTGGAAAAAGGCCTGAAATAAGTGATCAATGTGGGGCAGCCATTTAAGTACTCCATGTCGAGAAGATGGACTTGCTGTTTCTGTCTTAGTCCAAACTTCAGGCGTGTATTGGCACAGTCTCCAGACTTCCTGGTCCATGGGTTTATTAGGACTGGCATGAATGAGTTGCTAAATTAAATCAATTTCCTAAGCAAACTTTAGGATCTATTCTTTAATCAGAGAAATGCCTTATCTGGATCTGCTCTTTAGCACTTACCCCTGAGCCGAGTCCTGGGTTAAATGCAGGCTGTAACAGGTGCTTGGGATTCCCAGTGCATACTCCTAATCCACCTCAAAAGTATTCCACCTTGTCTGTTTGCACCATCCCTTGTCCACTGGTGCCTGGGAATCTCTTGTTCCCTTCCACTTTTGTTCCTTCAGGTTGACATACCTTGGAGTCAGTACCTCACTGGAAAGTCAACATGAGTGAGGCAGTGCAGGATTCTTGTTATGAACATGGGACCTGAAGCCAGAGTCTGAGTTTGAATTTGGAGTCTGGGTCTTTCACTTAGTATATGTAAATTTGAGCAAGGTACTTAATTTCTCTTAGTTTCCTCATTTAGTAAATCAGGATAGTACCTGCTTCTATAAGGAAAAAATAATATACATGTAAAGTAGTTAAAACCATTGACGTCTTATAGTAAGTGATCAAAAATGTTAGATAAGATTATTTTCATTACCATGAGCAACATCACTATTGTGACTCGTCCAGGATTCTCTAACCTTCCTAATACCTGTGATCTAGGTTTGGCCAAGTGCTGTGGGCCCTGTCCCTTTCTAGCTAAAACATAGGTGATACGAAGGGAATCCCTAAGGCATTTTCAAAAGCTGTTCTCATTCTGTTTTTCAGCTCCATTGATTCTTATGATTTTTGATTCTGCTCAGTTTCCCAAACTTCAACTGTCATCTCACTTATGGGGAGAAAGTCAGTGTGGTATTGTGTACAGACCTGGGAACCAACACTGGGCTTGGAACAGTGCTAGGTTTGAATCCTTCCTGAATCTAACACTTACTTATTATACTTATTGCTTACTATATGCAATTTGAATATGTTACTTTATTTCTCTGAGCTTAAGTTTCTTCATCTATAAATTAGGGTTGATAATGTCCAACTCACAAGGTTACGTTTAGATTAGAGCTGGATTCAAAGTACCATACCAGGTCTGGTACACATTTCAATCCCTAACTTTTTGACACTTAACATGTCAGATGCTGTGCTAGACACAAGTACATAAAAGTGAACGTGACAGACTTAGTCCTCAAGGATCTCGCAACTTGGTGAATGACAGATATACAAACCGAAGTGGTCACTAAAATAAGTAAATATCCAAACATACGTAAGTACCTGGTGTTCTAGAGGCCCAGAGGAGAGATATCTCACCTATGCTGTGTGCTGAGAGGAGCCTTCCTCGATTGGCCAATAGTTGAATTGAGGCTGAAAGAATTGTTCAGGCACAGAGAGTATGAAGGGATTCCCGGCAAAAGAAAAGCATGAGTAAAGCCATCAAACTTAAGTGTAAAGGGAGCAACAAACTCATTGATATTATCAGGGCTTACAGGGTGAGGAAAGACGTGGTGGGAGATGAGTCTGAAGAGAGAAGCAGAACCTAGTTGTCGAGGTTCTTGAGTGCTGCACGAAGGAGCTCATGCTTTAGTCACAGAGAATAGGGAGAAAGTCATAGGAATTAGTCAACAAATGGTACTATTATTGCTGTTAATGCAGTTGGTGCAGAGTGTCCTCAGCCTGGTAACTGTAGTTGCTGACACAAGCTTAATTCCCTCGCACACGTGATATTGCTGCAGCAGAGCTCCTGACACGTTATGCCCCTTCCTGACTTATCTCAGAGGAATAAAGTCAGTTTGTCTAAGGCTCTAAGCTGTTCCTCAAGATGACATCTTGCCAGTTTTTTCCCCAAGTCTAACCTATCCCAGGCACAGATCGTGTCATAAAGCACAGACTCGGGGGTATGAGTGTCTGGATATACATCCGAAATCTAACACTAGCTTTGACTCTGGACAAATGTTTTATTTGTGCTTCAGCTTCCTCATTTGTAAAATGGAGATAACAATAACACATCACCCCTTAGGATTAAATGACTCAATACACATAATATCATTAGAACCACCTCTAGCATATAGTAAATTGTCAACAAATTTAGTTGCTGTTAATACCCTAAGTTGTGCAAATCCTCCCTCCACCCCATCTTGGGATAGGTGCTTTCAGAGGTCATCTCTGTAACCACCCCTGATGCAGGAAGTGTTAATAATCACTGGAAAAGGCTTGCCAACAAACTGTGACCTGGAGGTGAGAAGGCCAGTTAGCCAAAGAAGGGTAAGATCTCCAGTGGGAGGCAACCTAAGCCAGACACGGTCGCCCAGGGGCACAGATGGAGACATGATATCAGGAGCAGGAGGGGCCGTTTCCTAGGAGGTCTTGCATGCTCCAAGATAAAATATACGAGCACAGCAATAACATGATAATATCAAAACAGAGGCAGAGGGAGGGCTCCTTGAGAAATCACTAAGAATTCTTGGCATCCACTAATTACATTGTCCAGAATACCTGTGTATGTTTAATAGATGTAAGCTATGTATATATTGAAACGATGGTTATAATAAACTCAGAGTGGCCATCAGCCCTCTCCGCATCTATCCTGGTGTGTACATTGGATCGCAACACTGACAGTCTCCGCTCTTCTTCAGGTAGAGCACAGAGAAGGCAATGGCAAAGGATCAGATCATTCACTACGAGGTGGTGCATGTTAAGTGCTGCTGGCACAGTAAGCCACCACAGGCTCGGGTGGTTCCAGAAAGTCTTTAAAGGGGGTTTGATTAAAAGGTGAGGGTGAGAGGATATACGAGAGGAAAGAACTTGTTTTTAAATCTGTGTTTGCCTAACATGCATATTGTTTTACTTGTGTGTCTATTTGTTTGTTAATATCATGACAATGAAGGACTGAGGAAGACACTTCTCTTTGTCATCAAAGGACATAGAAGTTGAAAGGAGAGGATGATTACAAAGTAAAGACCTTGTATTGGACATGAAACTATGGTGAGGCAGCATGGACTTTAGCATCAGAATATCTGTGTCAGAATACCAATAACAAGAGCCTCTATTAGTTTGTCATTCCCTGGGCAGATACATAACCTCTCCCTGTCTCATTTAAAAAATAAGAATGCTTGGGGCCAACCCAGTGGTGCAGTGGTTAAGTTCACATGTTCTGCTTTGGCAGCCTGTGGTTCACCAGTTCAGATCCCAGGTACCGACCTAGGCACCACTTGTCAAATTGTGCTGTGGCAGGTATCCCACATATAAAGTAGAGGATGTTAGCTCAGGGCCAGTTTTCCTCAGCAAAAGGAGTAGGATCGGTGGCAGATGTTACCTCAGGGCTAATCTTCCTCAAAAAAAGAAAAAAATACATAAATAATAGGAATGGTTAATGTATTTTTCTTACAGGGATATTGTGAGAATTTGATGAGATAATATAAGTGAACCTGCTTCATATGATCTCAAAGAACACCCAAATTCTAGTTATTTTTAGGAATGGATCATGTTCAGATGACAGAGAAGTATAATGACAGTCCAGTGAGAGAAATAATGGGGATAAATAAAGAGATTTGGCTTATTTGGGGCACAGAGCGGAAATGCCCAGACTAGTGACTACGGTTCACCAAATAGTTCATTGGAATGCATAAGATACACTTTCTCTCCTTGAAGAGGGTAGAGGCTAATCAGGGAGACAGACATGTGAGGGCCATGCTAGAGTTTATGTTGGGGAGTATGAAAGAAATGTGCTTGGAAACGGGTGTCTAGACTCCTAAAGGAATTTTGCAAACAATGAAATTGATTAAATGAGCAAAAAGAAGACATTGGAAATTTTTTGCATGAGAATGATCAAGTCAAACACAATTTTCTCATGCATACCTCTTGCCCAAAAGGATTTACCCATAATTCTTTTAACAGGATCCTTATGTGGCCCACATGAATGTGTTTTGATATATAGAGGTATATATGGGACAAAATTAAGGCTGATTGGGTAGGTTATAAATCTAAACGAAAATGAAAACCAAAGAAAATTAGTGAAAGTTGAATTACATAGCAAGGATACTGGATCTATTTGGGAGTTATAGAATAGAATAGAACAAATGAGGTACAAATACTTCAAGCATGTGTATGTCAATGAAAACAGAAAAATATCAGCATAACCTTTGAGAGAAGGCTAGGGGAGAATGCTCAGGGCAGCACTGTGAAGAATCCAGGGTTTAAGAGAAGTTTGAAGACAGGTGGATTTAGCTTTGAATCTCTGCTCTGAAATCTACTTGCTGTACAACCTTGAGCAGTTACTATTTTCCTATCCATGCCTCAATTTCTTTATCTGGAGAATGGGGCTGATGGTGTTTATCTCATATGGTTGTTTTAAAGATTAAATAAAATAAAGACTGAAACATGTTTGCCACAATGACTTCACCCAGTGTGCATTCAATAAATGTTCACTGACAAAAAGTAAAAACAAAGAAGAGAAGAAAAAAGTGCATATGAAAATTATATATTAAAAAAAGTTAAAAGAACTAACACTATAAATATGACATTGTCCTCAATGGAAGACAGCAGAAGAGACATTCATTCATGTCTCATTCAGAAGCAAGGTATCGAACATCTAATATGCTCAGACATTTTCCATGGGAAACATGGACATTAAAATTTGCTATCAGCCTTGCAAGATGCTCATATTCTAGGGTAAGAGTCATATAAGTAAATTGATAAATGAAGTGCAGCATTTTAAGGTAGGATTCCATAAGAAGAGGGCAGGATCCACCCTGGTTGATTCTTCCTGTGGCCCTCAATGGGTTAATTTACCCTATAATATTTTTTTTTTTTATTAATGTTATGATGGATTACAAGCTTGTGAAATTTCAGTTGTACATTTTTGTTAGTCATGTTGTGGGTACACCACTTCCCCCTCCGTACCCTCCCCCCACCCCCCCTTTTCCCTGGTAACCACCGATCAGATCTCCTTCTCAATATACTAATTTCCACCTATGAGTGGAGTCATATAGAGTTCGTCTTTCTCTGACTGACTTATTTCGCTTAACATAATGCCCTCGAGGTCCATCCACATTGTTGTGAATGGGCCAATTTCGTCTTTTTTTATGGCTGAGTAGTATTCCATTGTGTATATATACCACATCTTCTTTATCCAATCATCAGTTTCTGGGCATGTAGGCTGGTTCCACGTCTTGGCTATTGTAAATAATGCTGCGATGAACATAGGGGTGCAACGGACTCTTGAGATTTCTGATATCAGATTCTTAGGATAGATACCCAGTAATGGGATGGCTGGGTCATAGGGTGTTTCTATTTTTAACTTTTTGAGAAATCTCCATACTGTTTTCCATAGTGGCTGTACCAGTTTGCATTCCCACCAACAGTGTATGAGGGTTCCTCTTTCTCCACAACCTCTCCAACATTTGTCACTCTTGGTTTTGGATGTTTTTGCCAATCTAACGGGGGTAAGGTGATATCTTAGTGTAGTTTTGATTTGCATTTCCCTGATGATTAGCGATGATGAACATCTTTTCATGTGTCTATTGGCCATATTCATATCTTCTTTTGAGAAATGTCTGTTCATGTCCTCTGCCCATTTTTTGATCGGGTTGTTTGTTTTTTTGTTGTTAAGCAGTGTGAGTTCTTTGTATATTATGGAGATTAACCCTTTGTCGGATAAGTGGCTTGTAAATATTTTTTCCCAATTAGTGAGCTGTTTTTTTGTTTCAATTCAGTTTTCCCTTGCCTTGAAGAAGCTCTTTAGTCTGATGAAGTCCCATTTGTTTATTCTTTCTATTGTTTCCCTCAACTGAGGAGTTACAGTGTCCAAAAAGATTCTTTTGAAACTGATGTCAAAGAGTGTACTGCCTATATTCTCTTCCAAAAGACTTATTGTCTCAGGCCTAATCTTTAGGTCTTTGATCCATTTTGAGTTTATTTTGGTGTGTGGTGAAAAAGAATGGTCGATTTTCAATCTTTTGCATGTGGCTGTCCAGTTTTCCCAGCACCATTTGTTGAAGAGACTTTCTTTTCTCCATTGTAGGCCCTCTGCTCCTTTGTCGAAGATTAGCTGTCCATAGATGTGTGGTTTTATCTCTGGGCTTTCAATTCTGTTCCATTGATCTGTGGACCTGTTTTTGTACCAGTACCATGCTGTTTTGATCACTGTAGCTTTGTAGTATGTTTTGAAATCGGGGATTGTGATTCCGCCGGCTTTGTTTTTCTTGCTCAAGATTGCTTTAGCAATTCGTGGTCTTTTGTTCCCCCATATGAATTTTAGGATTGTTTGTTCAATTTCTGTGAAGAATGTTCTTGGGATTCTGATTGGGATAGCATTGAATCTGTATATTGCTTTAGGTAGTATGGACATTTTAACTATGTTTATTCTTCCAATCCATGTGCAAGGAATGTTTTTCCATCTCTTTATGTCATCGCCTATTTCTTTCAAGAAAGTCTTGTAGTTTTCATTGTATAGATCCTTCACTTCCTTGGTTAAGTTTATCCCAAGGTATTTTATTCTTTTCGTTGCGATTGTGAATGGGATAGAGTTCTTGAGTTCTTTTTCTGTTAGTTTATTGTTAGTGTATAGAAATGCTACTGATTTATGCACGTTAATTTTATACCCTGCTACTTTGCTGTAGTTGTTGATTATTTCTAATAGTTTTTCTGTGGATTCTTTGGGGTTTTCTATGTATAAGATCATGTCGTCTGCAAACAACGCGAGTTTTACTTCTTCGTTACCTATTTGGATTCCTTTTATTTTTTTTTCCTGCCGAATTGCTCTGGCCAGTACCTCCAGTACTATGTTGAATAGGAGTGGTGAAAGTGGGCACCCTTGTCTTGTTCCTGTCCTCAGAGGGATGGCTTTCAGCTTTTGTCCATTGAGTATGATGTTGGCTGTGGGTCTATCATATATGGCCTTTATTATGTTGAGGTACTTTCCTTCTATACCCATTTTACTGAGGGTTTTTATCATAAATGGGTGCTGGATCTTGTCGAATGCTTTCTCTGTGTCTATTGAGATGATCATGTGGTTTTTGTTTTTCATTTTGTTGATGTAGTGTATCACGTTGATTGACTTGCGGATGTTGAACCATCCCTGTGTCCCTGGTATAAATCCCACTTGATCATGGTGTATAATCTTTTTGATGTATTGCTGTAATCGGTTTGCCAAAATTTTGTTGAGGATTTTTGCATCTATGTTCATCAGTGATATCGGCCTGTAGTTCTCCTTCTTTGTGTTGTCCTTGTCAGGTTTGGGGATCAGAGTGATGTTGGCTTCATAGAATGTGTTAGGGAGTTCTCCATCTTTCTCAATTTTCTGGAACAGTTTGAGGAGAATAGGTATTAAGTCTTCTTTGAATGTTTGGTAGAATTCTCCAGAGAAGCCGTCTGGTCCTGGACTCTTGTTTTTGGGGAGGTTTTTGATTACCGTTTCTATTTCCTTACTTGTGATTGGTCTATTCAGATTCTCCATTTCTTCCTGATTCAGTTTGGGGAGATTGTAGGAGTCTAGGAATTTGTCCATTTCTTCCAAGTTGTTCAATTTGTTGGCATATAGTTTTTCATAGTATTCTCTTATGATCTCTTGTATTTCATTGGTATCTGTTGTGATTTCTCCTCTGTCATTCCTGATTTTATTAATTTGTGCTTTCTCTCTTCTTTTCTTGGTGAGTCTGGCTAGGGGTTTGTCAATTTTGTTAATTCTTTCGAAGAACCAACTCTTTGTTTCATTGATCCTTTCTACTGTCTTTTTTGTTTCAATATCGTTTATTTCTGCTCTTATTTTTATTATTTCCCTCCTTCTACTGACTCTGGGCTTTGTTTGTTCTTCTTTTTCTAGTTCCGTTAGGTGTCGTTTGAGGTTGCTTACGTGAGCTTTTTCTTGTTTAGTGAGGTGAGCCTGTATTGCGATGAATTTCCCTCTTAGGACTGCTTTTGCTGCATCCCAAATGATTTGGTATGTCGTGTTCTCATTTTCATTTGTCTCCAGATAATATTTGATTTCTTCTTTAATTTCTTCAATGATCCATTGTTTGTTGAGAAGCGTGTTGTTTAGTCTCCACATTTTTGCACCTTTCTCTGCTTTTTTCTTGTAGTTGATTTCTAGTTTAATAGCGTTATGATCAGAAAAGATGCTTGATATTATTTCAACTCTCTTGTATTTATTGATGTTTGCTTTGGTTCCCAAAATATGGTCAATCCTTGAGAATGTTCCATGTGCACTTGAGAAGAATGTGTAACCTGCTGTTTTTGGATGAAGTGTTCTATATATATCTATTAAGCCCATCTGGTCTAATTTTTCATTTAATTCTATTATTTCCTTGTTGATTTTCTGTCTGGATGTTCTGTCCATTGGTGTTAATGGTGTGTTGAGGTCCCCTACTATTATTGTATTGTTGTTGATGTCTTCTTTTAGTTCTATTAAGAGTTGCTTTACAAATTTTGGTGCTCCTGTGTTGGGTGCGTATATATTTATAAGTGTTATGTCTTCTTGGTGGAGAGTCCCTTTTATCATTATATACTGTCCCTCTTTATCTTTCTTTATCTGTTTTGCTTTGAAATCTACCTTGTCTGATATTA
This sequence comes from Equus quagga, assembly GCF_021613505.1. Lineage (NCBI taxonomy): Eukaryota > Metazoa > Chordata > Mammalia > Perissodactyla > Equidae > Equus > Equus quagga. The sequence goes on from NC_060270.1 coordinate 67,865,512, forward strand.
GTATAGCGACACCTGCTTTCTTTTGTTCATTATTAGCTTGGAGTATTGTTCTCCATCCCTTCACTCTGAGTCTGTGTTTGTCTTTGGGGCTGAGGTGTGTTTCCTGGAGGCAGCATATTGTTGGATCTTGTTCTTTGATCCATCCTGCCACTCTGTGTCTTTTGATTGGGGAGTTCAATCCATTTACATTTAGAGTGATTATTGAGACGTGGGGGCCTACCACTCCCATTTTGTGTCTTGTTTTCCGGTTTTCTTCAGTTTCCTTTGTTTCTCGTCCCATGGTTTAATCTGTTCTGATGTAGAGCTGCTACTCTCTGTTGTTGTCCTTCTACTTATCTCCTCTGCTCTTGGTTTTGTAGCCCCTTTCCTTTTTTGGATTTTTCAGGAATGAGGGTTTTCCTGAGGATTTCCTGAAGAGGAGGTTTTGTGGCAGTGAACTCCCTTAATTTTTGTTTATCTGGGAAAGTTTTTATTTCTCCATCGTATTTGAAGGATATTTTCGCTGGGTAGAGAATTCTCGGCTGTAGATTTTTGTCCTTCAGATTTTTGAATATATCATTCCACTCTCTTCTAGCCTGTAAAGTTTCTGCTGAGAAATCTGCTGATAGCCTGATGGGGGTTCCTTTGTAGGTTAGTTTCTTTTGCCTGGCTGTCCTTAATATTTTCTCCTTGTCGTTGACTTTTGCTAGCTTCACTACTATATGCCGTGGAGTTGGTCTTCTTGCATTGATAAAGTTTGGAGATCTATTGGCTTCTGTCACCTGAAGATCCATCTCCCTCACCAGATTTGGGAAGTTCTCAGCCATTATTTCTTTGAATAGGTTTTCTGCCCCTTTCTCCTTCTCTTCTCCCTCTGGTATACCTATAATCCTTACGTTGCATCTCCTAATTGTGTCGGATAATTCTCGGAGAGTTTCTTCATTTCTTTTAAGTCTTGCTTCTCTCTCCTCCTCTGCCTGCAACAATTCTATATTGCCATCTTCCAAATTGCTAATTCTTTCCTCCATATTATCGGCCCTACTGTTCAGAGCATCTAGATTTTTCTTAATCTCCTCTATTGTGTTCTTCATTTCCAATATTTCTGTTTGGTTCTTCTTTATCGTATCAAACTCTTTTGTGACATAGCTCCTGAACTCGTTGAGTTGTCGGTCAGAATTCTCTCTTAACTCATTGAGAATCTTAATGATGGCTGTTTTGAAGTCATCGTCATTTAGGTTATATATCTCATTTTCTTTGGGATTGTTTTCTGTGTATTTGTTGCTTTCTTTCTGTTCTGGAGATTTAATGTATTTTTTCATATTGCTTGATGTTGTTGATTTGTGCCTCCGCATGGAGATAGAGTTTAGTTGCTCCTTTCACTTGTTTCAGCTGCTGCGGTGGGAGGAGCAGCTGTTTATATTTCACCAACCAGGAACCCTGTCCGTAGTTGCTAACTGGGCCTGGGCCCCTCTTCGTAGCCACAGTGGCCCTTTGGATTCCCTCCTCTGCCGTGGGGGCCGTCACAGGGGGGCTTCAGGCTGCAGGTGCCTACTGTTGCAGCCCACCTAGATGTGCTCTCTCCTTGGGGTCTGCAACGGTGTTATGGGCTTTTCCAGCAGCCAGGGGTGGGATCACTTATATTTGTCGCTCCGTTGCTGTCGGCACCCACCAAATCTCACTTGTCCTCTATGGGTCGCAGGAGAGCTATTGGCATCTTCTACAGTCTGTGGTTAGTACACCTAGCTATGCTGCTTTTGCCCTGGGGTCTTCCAGCCTTGTGGCTGGCGGCTGGGTGCCTTCTACTGGTGCTGTGCAGAGGCTTTCCCTAAGGCTGCTGTGAGCCTGTAGGGTTTCCCCCTAGGCTACTAAGCTGGGTCTCTGGAACTCTCTCCAGCCCCAGTCCTCTCTGAGATCTCCAGCAATCCCTAGCCTCACGGGGTGGGCAACGGCAGCTGGGGGTCGCCCCGCCCTCAGGGCTTCTCTCCGGGCCTCTGCCGGAGCCGTGAATGCTGGGCGTGGCCCCTCTGCTAATGGCAGACAGAGAGTTTTGTCTGCTGCCTGGCGGAGCTCCGGCGCTTCCCCTCCGGGTCGCAGGACCGGCCTTTGAAAGTTCCCCCTGCCCCGGTCCTCTCCGAGATCTCTGGCAATCCCTAGCCCCACGGGGCGGGCAACGGCAGCTGGGGGTCGCCCCACCCTCTGGGATTCTCTCCGGGCCTCTCCCGGAGCCGTGAATGCTCAGCGTGGCCCCTCTGCTAACGGCAGACAGAGAGTTTTGTCTGCTGCCCGGGCGGAGCTCCGGCGCTTCCCCTCCGGGTCGCAGAACCGGCCTTTGAAAATTCCCCTGGCCCCGGTCCTCTCCCAGATCTCTGGCAATCCCTAGTCCCATGGGGCGGGCAACGGCAGCTGGGAGATCTCCGTGCCCTCCGTGTCTCTCTCTGGGACCCTCCGGGCGCCCCGAGCACCAGGCTGGGTCTCCCCGCCAATGGCGGGGAGAGACTCTCCCCGCGGGCTCAGGTGTGCAACTCCAAAGTTTCCCTCTGTGTTTAGGAGTAATTGCAGGGGGTTTAGGTAGGGTTCTGGTCACCTGTTTCCACCGTCGCTCCTCTGTTGTGTTCTCGCTCCTGCCCTAGATGTGTGTGGATCCTCTTGGGGCGTCCGTTGGAAGAAAGCCGCTTGCGGGTACTAGGCTGCCCGTCGGGGTCGGAGAGTTTTCACCTATTTCCACATCCTCACGGAGGAAAGTCCATCCGCCTTCCGATGTATAGTCGCGTGGGTGTCTCAGACGTCCTGAGATGCTGTCTGGATATCCTTTGTCAAGCGATAAGTGTCCAAATAATTGTAGACTCGAAGGGCGAGAGACAAAGAGGACTACTCACGGCGCCATCTTGGCTCTTCCCCTACCCTATAATATTTTGTAGCTTCATACTGATCCCTGGTGAGGCCACTGTCCTAGCAGTGGGCCATGTCAGTCATGAGGGAGTTGCCTCAGAGCTTGTGCTTACAACTCACCCCCAAACGGGCCCTCACTGTGCACCTATTGCGTTCTAGACATCTGCATGTCTTGAACCGTGCAATCTTCAGGTCCCTCAACGGTTCCTATGGTAGCTTTGGCAATTTAGGAAAAAAGTGCCCCTTCTCAACATACTTTGCCTCTATATATTCAAAGTGCTTTGTAATATATTGATGTTTTGAAAAACAAAAGCAACTTAAAACTTTGGGGCTATCTGCAGAAACATTGTAATAAATGTACAAATCTATGATGTCTCCAATATGGGCAATGCCCCCTTCTGCTGAGGCATCCTGTGCAGTGTTCAACTGGCAACACCACATCAACAGCCCTGACAGATATGACTATTCCTATTTTCAGATGAAGGAAATAGGGTTCAGCCAGATAAATAGAATTGTCCCAAATCACATGGCTTTGGAAAATGACAGAGCAGGCATTAACCTCATGTTAATATAAGTACCTGCTCTTTCTGCTCTCTAAAATGCAAATTACTCAAAAGTATTAGTTCCTTCTGCTGAGCATTTCTGCCCCTCTCTGCAAAGGAGAAACAACTTGAGTTTTCACTTTTAGATCATCCCCTCTAATAACTCACCAATCTTCTCTGTTTCATTGTACTAAAGCTTCCAATTCGTTAGGCATTCCTTCTCTTTAGTCTGTGTTTCAAAACTCATTATTCAACATTTATCTACACCAAAGTGTATTTGCCATCCATTAGCTCTCTATTAGCCTGAGGTGCGCAAATGAGCAAATTTCTCCTCCATCAGAATGCATTGTGCCTCATTATAGGTTGTGTCCCATAATTTAGTAGCATCTGCAAATTTTCAAGCTTGGTTTTAGACACTGAGGCTGTAATATCAGTAACACAAAGCATGCAAGATAATGTTAAGTTGAAATAAGTGTCTTTATTTTCACCCCCGTCAAGCTGACATGCAAACGCAATGCTATTATTATTGTAGTCCATATTCGATGGGCTATTTTCCTTAGCTTATAGCAGAGGGTGGAGATTAGAGAGAGTGTGAAAACAGAAATTCAAGCTAGAGATACGCGAGATGAAATATCAACTGTAGATTTGGTATGCTTAATCTTTACAATGTCAAATGCACTTTAATTTTAATGTGATTAATGGTGCACATTCCACCTAGGGAAAAAAAAAGACCCTGTCATCTCTTATACCAACCTAAAACATCGTGTCTAATTATTCATTTTCAGGCATTTACAGAGAATCATCAAGCATTCATTCAGTACCAAATCAGTACGGAGTTGCTCATGCTTAAATAATCCTTACTCCTTCACAATTCAAGTCAAAAATCTACAGTGGGTACCGTAATAGGTACTGTTTATTGAACGTTGATCTCACGCTAGCCTCAATTAGGAGCTTCCCATGTATTTACTATTCCTCACCACAAGTTTTCGGGGAGCTCTTCTTACTTCCCATTTCACAGATAATGACGTGGAGGATGAAACAAATCAAGGAACTTGTCAAAACCACATAGCAAGAACATACCAGAATAAGATGTCAACACAGGCTTGCCTGGTTCCACAGGCCATGGTCTGGCCAACACACAATTCAACCTTTCATGTGACAATAATTATAAAATAAACAACATGAACAAAACAAAGATCTTGTAAAATCCAGCAATTTACATAAACTGGATTTGTGCTGTGCTGAAAAGCCTCCTTTCCCTAATCCTATTCCCACTTGCTGACAAGGATTATGTTGGCCAGAGATGAGGCTTTTCATTCTATGAGGGGAGATAAAGTTACATGGCAACTATCCCCGGAATGTAATGAAAGACTGTTGGAAGACCAAGTGCTCAATGGGAATGCAGGGATGCTGACTACCCAAGAAGTGAGTGCAGGTTGTCGAAATAGCCATTATTTCACTACTTTGATAGGGTTGATAATTAAATGAACAGATGAGAAAGTACTTCAATGCGGAGTGCTCTCTATGATTAGAAGAAGATCATTGGTTCTTGTCGTGTTCGCCACTTTATTCCCAGAACCCCGAATGTGCTCACTACACATCCACTGAAGGAATGACTGCTCCTGTTACCATTCCCAGCCTATTGGAACAGCATAACTTGGAGTGTAGCTTTTAGAGAAAGCTGCAAGATATCCAGATGGAGAAAGCGAAATAAGAACTACGGTTCTGAGAAGGAGCAGACGGAGTAAAAAGGCAGTTGCTGGAAAATGAGGGCTCAGAGGGCAGACAGGCTCAGAATGGTTAGTACCACAGGTTAGAACAAGCGATCATGCATGCACCTAGCTTGAGAAAGCAGAACAAAGAAGGAAGTCTGGCTCATAAAGCCTTCAGACCACAGGAACGATGGGGCAAGCAGAGGTCACACTGCCAGAGGGGTGGGTATGCGCTCTTGCTGCTGCCACCTGTCCCAGCTCCTTCCTCATTATCTCAAACCTGAGAGACACAATGAGGCTACAGGTCAGAGGTCAGGGAGTCCTATTCTCTGCAGTCGTCAGGCCCAGAAGTTAAGTCTGACATTTATGTTTGGTAAGAGCATAGAAAATCATTCTTCTTAAAATGTTTGTCAAAGTGTGAAAACTCCCACACTCAAAGCTGGAGAAAAAAGATTTGGGGTTCCCCAGACCCTTAGCAACCCTCCAGGTTCCCACTGTCATCTCCAGCTTAGTCCGTGCAGCCTGGGTCTCTTTGTCATATAGTGCAGTGTTCACGTGGAGCTCCTGGGGAAATGTTTCTCAGGTTGCAAAACTAGGAAAATGTGTGTTGCAATAAACATTGATTCGTTTTAATCTTCTGGACACTGGTTTTTGTGACTAACCATGAATCTCTTCCTGCACTGGGCATGTGGAAGTTCAAGACAAAATTTACTACCTACTGCTAATCATTTTTTGGCATTATATCCCTATTTCATTTTGTGCATCATGTGATTGCCTCATTTCTTTAATTATTGTGGATTATTTGTACTTTTGTACATGAACTCAAACACTCTGTGAACTAAGGCAATGCATAATTGTATAAATAAGTGAGTGATGAGGGCAGGCCCAGAGGGGGAGAAACAGTCCTAGTGTCCCAATCTCCATAGCTCTTCAAATGTCCCTATTTGGATTTTAAATAGGGAAATAACTACTTCCACAACTGGAAAATATCCAACACATTGAACTATGACGAGGAAGAAAATGTTGATGAGGAAACCTGAGGTCTAGTATTGCTCTGTTACTCTCTAGCTGCAGGACCACTGGGCACCTCGCTAAACCTGTCTCCCTCTGTCACCTTAGCTGTAAAATGAAAGGATTGAACTCATTCAGAGATGGCAAACTATAGCTTGTGGGCCAAATTTGGCTCGTGGCCTATTTGTACAGACCATAAGCTAAGAATTATTTTTAAGTTTTTAATGAATTATTAAATAAGAGGAAGAATGAGGAAGACAACGATGAGGAAGAAGAGATGTATAGTCAACAGAGATGGCGTATGGCTTACAAAGCGTGGAATATCTCCTTTCTGGCCCTTCAGAAAGTCTGTCAACACCTGGACTAGCTGACAGCTATAGTCTCGTCAAGCCCTTAGCTTCCTCCAGTTTCTGCCATAACACTAGCTTTGCTCCAAAAGGCTGCTGACCCAAATAGATTCCTTAACCTTCCTGTATCTTAGTTTGTCCTCCTGTATAATAGGTCTACTATAACCTAACATTGAAAAAGGATACTTGCAAAGCCCAGAAAGAGATCCTTTTTAAAAATAAGAGGATGGGGCTGGCCCTGTGGCCAAGTGGTTAGGTTCGAGTGCTCCGCCTCAGTGGCCAGGGTTTCGCTGGTTCTGATCCTGAACATGGACATGGCACCACTCATCAGGCCATGCTGAGGTGGCGTCCCACATAGCATAACCAGAGGCACTCATAACTAGAATATACAACTATACTGGGGGGCTTTGGGGAGAAGAAGAAAAAAAGAAAGAAGATTGGCAACCAGATGTTAGCTCAGGTGCCAATCTTTAAAAAATAAATAAAGAAAGAAATAAAGAAATATAGAAGGAGGTGCTCAGAAAGCATAATGTGAGAAAAATATAAGAGGGAATCAGAAGTCATGTAGGAAACATAATCCATCTAAGTTCAAAAGGGTACTGACTGAGATTGACACAAAGATGGCACAGAAGCCAAGAACATGTCATATGTAAAACAGAAGGTTCCACACTCCTGGGGAATTTCAGGTAATGTATACTTGACCTACTTTGGGTTTTCAGCAGAAGCCATCTGCAGTGTTAGAGGCACAGATAGCTCTCTGCTATTTTTACCAGGGAATCTTAGGGCATCGAGGCTGTTATCTGACTTTTTGAACTGGGGACTCTTGATCTATCTTAGGGTCTAGATCAAACGTCTTCCTCCAAATATGTGTGGGATCCCTACACAAACACATATCACGGCTCCCAAGTCAAACATATCTTCTTTCTACTCCTCTGTGCTTTCTTCTCCCTTTGAAAGTCGCTGCCATTCATCTGAGGATATCAATTCACAGTTGTTGGGAGCCTGGTAAGGACCAAGTGCTTTAAATATTTTATTTCATTTAACTTTCCTGGCAATCCTGTGGAGTGGGTCTTTTACTCTCATTTTAATGATGAACTGATGAAGAAACTGAGGTTCAGAGTGGTAAAATAACATTCCCAGATCAAAAACTAGTACATGGCAAGGTCACACTTGCAGGCTTCTCCACCATGTTGCTTCCCATGCTCTAACAATCATGCAAGTCATTGATCTCCTTCCTTCACCTTCAGTCCATCACCCAGATCTGGGGAGCAATCCTTCTTGGAGTCACTCTCTCCTTTTCTACTCCTTTATCTAAATCCAGGCCTGGACACATTGCCTGTGTCCCTCGTTACTTTCTGTCACTGAAACTATGCCTTTATTCTCATCCATTCTGCCTCAACTGCAATTTAATCTCTGAATCCTACTCCTCTGTTCGAAAGTCTCTGATGTTGTTTTAATTCTTGTCTCATCAAGTCCAACTAACTCTCCTCTGTTCTATTTCACCCTACTGTGTGAAGCCTCATTCACTTCCCATTGTGCCTTTGTCCTGATCACACTGGTCTGCTCTTCCTGTTTGGAGGCTGTCTGTGTGCCTCAACCAAGCCCCATGTCTTCTCTTCTCTCTGCGTCTGAACCCTACACATCTTTAATCTTCACACTTCCTCCATGGAGACCTCTATATATTTCAACTGCAATGTGAATAAGAGAAAAGAAGAAAGCATATATTATGTTTCTTACAGTACCCTTTAGGATTTTGTTAAACATACAAGAACAAATCAATAAATATATGATATTGATTGATTAGAGCTTCATATTTTTATTGGAGGAAGATAAATATTCTTATCAGAAGTAACTGGTTCTTTTTTTTTTTTGAGAAAGATCAGATAAAAATTAAAGGATGATGGGACTGATAATTTGTGTAATTTTATAATCATCCTAATTCATTTTTCAATGTAGGAAGTATGTTTTTGCTAAATAAAGTACTGTTCAAACAGGAAATACCTTCTCACAAATATAAAATGATATTTTTGGCTCATTATACTTCTTTTTCCTTATCCATGCATTCACTCAATATTATTTCTTGAGGTTCAACTACATAGTGGCCTGTACAGGTGCTAGCATTGTAAAGATGAAGAGATTTAGTTCTTTCTCTCAGTGATCCCAGTCTCAGGGGAAAGATAGACTTACCGAGAAGCCATAGTGGTATGAGGTGACTGTCACAACGACATATGTGCAAAGCGAGCTCTAGGAATGCTTCACAGCCTGGAGGAGGCTGAGATTTGAAGGAAGAGCATGAATAGATTAGGAAGGCTGGGATAATGGTGGGGCCAGGGCATTTCAGGCATCCACTGCTCTTTTAAACACCATTATCTCTTTGGAGCTGTGCTCAACTAAACTGTACTCAATTCAATAATAAATGGATTAGTTCACCGCCACTTTATTATAGCAGAAGGGCAGCATGGAACAAGGAGATCTGAACTAGGAGACATATTTTGAACCCAAACAATTACCTTTTTGTGTAATCAAACAACCTTTTAGTTTTCTTTATTCTCAAATTCTATAATTTTGGTAAATAATTTATCTTCTAACTGACTTCTCAAAGTTGTTATAACACTTGAGGATAGTTTTCATTAAATTGCTTTGCAAAGCTTTTGCTACTCTGAATATATTGAAGAACACTGAAGGAGGGCACAAAGCATAATGGGAAAAGCATGGGCTAGTAAGTTAGCCACACGAGGGCCCCAAATTCCAGCTGTTCCATGTTCCATCTGTGTGACCTAGAGCAAGTTTCTTAAGCTTTCTGGAACCTGAATACTTCATGTGTATTATTGGGAAAATGTTAGGAGAGCAGGGAAAAGATGAAACGAGATGCTGCATGTCAAATGCCTGGTGCATTCTAATCCAACAAAATGTTTGTTTTCTCCTCTTGTACTTAAAAAAAGACCGAGAATGGGGCCGGTCCGGTGGTGCAGCAGTTAAGTTGGCTCGTTCTACGTCTTGGCGGCCTGGGGTTTGCTGGTTCGGATCCCGGGTGCAGACATGGCACCACTTGGCACGCCATGCTGTGGTAGGCATCCCCATGTGTAAAGTAGAGGAAGATGGGCACAGATGTTATCTCAGGGCCAGGCTTCCTCAGCAAAAGAGAGGAGGACTGGCAGTAGTTAGCTCAGAGCTAATCTTCCTCAAAAAAAAAAAAAAAAGACTGAGGACTTCAGCTTCCTAGAAGATAGAGTAGACATAATATTTCCCATTTTTCCCACTAAGTACAACTGAAGATTCTGTCTATTATAATTAAAGCAAGCATAATAAGGCTCTGAAAGTTAGAGAGAAAGAAACAGACCAGCTAGAAAACTTGATACCTGAAGAATGACACAGTGAGTAGTGCCCTGAGTTTTCTTTTTGCCTCATATATCTCAAACATGGGGCTGGCAACCTGGAAATGCCGATGGAGGCAGGCAAAATAAGGCCCCCACAGAAGCCTATTCTATCCAGGCAAAGGACTAGGAAAATAGTAACCTAGCATATCAGGAAACTTATAGACAATAACTTCTTTATTCCAGCCAAACAACACAGAAAACCTGTGTCCCCATTTCTGTGTATGCAAATGCTCAGTGGGGAATCTATATGTCCACCCTCATGAGGCTGTAATGTGGCACTGGGGCGGTATCAAAGAAGGCCAAGTAGGGAGCCAGAACTTACACCCCACTGGCAGAAATGAGGCCTCCACTGACAGTTTCAGTGGAGACCACACGGGGAACCAGAGTTCTTACCTCTGCCCAGGAGTAATGAGAAACCCACAAGTCAGGTGCCAATGCAAGCTGAGTAGGGAATCTTGATTTCTACATCCACATGAAGTGCTGTTCCAGGGCCGGCCTGGTGGTGCAGCAGTTAAGTTCGAACATTCCGCTTCTCGGCAGCCCGGGGTTTGCCCCTTCATATCTCTGGTGTGGACATGGCACCACTTGGCAAAAGCCATGCTGTGGTAGGCATCCCACATATAAAGTAGAGGAAGATGGGCATGGATGCTAGCTCAGGGCCAGGCTTCCTCAGCAAAAAGAGGAGGATTGGCTCTCCCAAAGCTCACTCAAGAAGAAGCAGACAATTTGAACAGACCAATCACAAGGAAAGAGATTGAAACAGTAATCAAAAGCATCCGAAAGAATAAAACCCTGGGACCAGATGGCTTTCCTGGGGAATTCTACCAAACTTTCATAGAGGATTTAATACCTATCCTTTTCAAACTATTCCAAAAAATTAGAGAGGATGGAACACTTCCTAACACATTCTAAGAGGCCAACATCACGCTGATACCAAAGCCTGACAAGGACAGCATGAAAAAAAGAGAACTACAGGCCAATATTGCTGATGGACATAGATGCAAAAGTTCTAAACAAAATTTTGGCAACCAGAATTCAGCAATTCATCAAAGGATCATACATCCTGATCAGGTGGGATTCATACCAGGAACACAGGGATGGTTCAACATCCACAAATCAATCAACATGACATACCACATCAACAAACTGAGGAATAAAAACCACATGATCATCTCAATAGATGCAGAGAAAGCATTTGACAAGATCCAACAGCCATTTATGATAAAAACTCTGAACAAAATGGGCATAGAAGGGAACTTCCTCAACATAATAAAGGCCATATATGACAAACCCACAGCCAACATCATATTCACTGGGGAAAAACTGAGTGCCATCCCCCTGAAAACAGGAACAAGACAAGGATGCCCTGTATCACCACTCTTATTTAACATAGTACTGGAGGTCCTGGCCAGAGCAATCAGGCAAGAAAAAGGAATAAAAGGAATCCAAATAGGAAGAGAAGAAGTGAAACTCTCACTGTTTGCAGATGACCTGATCTTATATATGGAAAACCCCAAAGAATCCATTGGAAAACTTTTAGAAGTAATCAACAACTACAGCAAAGTTACAGGGTATAAAATCAATTTGCATAAATCAGTAGCATTTCTATACTCTAATAACTAACTAATAGAAAGAGAACTCAAGAACACAATACCCTTCACAATTGCTACAAAAAGAATAAAATAGCTCAGGTTGAATTTCACTAAGGAAGTGAAAGACCTATACAAGGAAAATTACAAGGCCTTTCTGAAAGAAATGGACGACGACATAAACAGATGGAAATACATTCCATGTACATGGATTGGAAGAATAAACATAGTTAAAATGTCCATTCTACCTAAAGCAATCTACAGATTCAAGGCTATCCCAATCAGAATCCCCATGACATTCTTTTGAATTAGAACAAAGAATCCTAAAATTCGTATGGGGCAACAAAAGACCTCGAATTGCTAAAGCAATCCTGATAAAAAAGAACAAAACTGGAGGCATCACAATCCCTGACTTCAAAACATACTACAAAGCTACAGTAATAAAAACAGCATGGTACTGGTACAAAAACAGGTGCACAGATCAATGGAACAGAATTGAAAACCCAGAAATAAAACCACACATCTATGGGCAGCTGATCTTTGACAAAGGAGCTGAGGGCATACAATGGAGAAAAGAAAGTCTTTTCAACAAATGGTGCTGGGAAAACTGGAAAGCCACATGTAAAAGAATGAAAATTGGCCATTCTTTCTCACCATTCACCAAAATAAACTCAAAATGGATCAAAGACCTAAATGTGAGCCCTGAAACCATAAGGCTTCTAGAATAAAATGTAGGCAGTACAGTCTTTGACATCAGTATTAAAAGGATATTTTTGGACACCGTGTCTTCTCAGAGAAGAGAAACAATAGAAAGGATAAACAAGTGTGACTTCATCAGACTAAAGATCTTCTTCAAGGCAAATGAAAACAGGATTGAAACAAAAAAATAACTCACTAACTGGGAAAAAATATTTGCAAGTCATACATCTGACAAAGGCTTAATATCCATCATATATAAAGAACTCACACAACTCAACAACAAAAACATCAAACAACTCGATCAAAAAATGGGCAGGAGACATGAACAGACATTTCTCCAAAGAAGATATACGGATGGCCAATAGGCACATGAAAAGATACTCATCATCGCTCATCATCAGGGAAATGCAAATCAAAACTACATTGAGATATCACCTTACACCCATTAGAATGACAAAAATATCTAAAACTAATAGTAACAAATGTTGGAGAAGTTGTGGAGAAAAAGGAATCCTCATACACTGCTGGTGGGAATGCAAACTGGTGCAGCCACTATGGAAAACAGTATGGAGATTCCTCAAAAAATTAAAAATAGAACTACCATATGACCCAGCTATCCCACTACTGGGTATCTATCCAAAGAGCTTGAAGACAGCAATTCCAAAAGTCCTATGCACTGCAACGTTCAGGGCAGCATTATTTACAATAGCCAAGACATGGAAGCAACCTAACTGCCCATCAACAGATGATTGGATAAAGAAGATATGGTATATACATACAATGGAATACTACTCAGCTGTAACAAAGAACAAAATCGTCCCATTTGCAACAACATGGATGAACCTTGAGGGAATTATGTTAAGTGAAATACGCCAGATACAGAAGGACAATCTCTGTATGACTCCACTCATATGAGGAATTTAAAAATGTAGACAAAGAGAACAGATTAGTGGCTACCAGGGGAAAGGGGGAGTGGGGGTGGGCACAAAGGGTATAGTGGTGCACCTACAACATGACTGACAAACAATAATGAACAACTGAAATTTCACAAGATTGTAACCTATCATTAACTCAATAAAAATTAAAGCAAAAAAAGAAGAGGAGGATTGGCAGTAGTTAGCTCAGGGCTAATCTTCCTCAAAAAAAAAAAAAAAAAAAAGAAGTGGTGTTCCTTCCTTAGACAGAAACAGTGTCACAAAAGCCAGTTAAAACAGAAGATTTAAATAAGATCCAGAATCTCATAACATAATATGAAAACATCCAAGTTTGAATTGAAAATTTCTCATTATACGAAGAACTAAGAAGGTCTCCAGCTAAATAAAAAAATAATTGATAGATGCCAACACCAAGATGAGATATATTGGAATTATTTGACAAAGATTTAAGAGCAGCTGTTATAAAAATGCTTCAAGGCTTATGGACACACAAATGAAAAATTAGAAATCCTCACCAAAGAAACAGTATCACCAAATAAATAGACAACATAAAGAAGAACTAAATGAAATATTAAAACTGAAAAATACAATTACTGAAATTAAAATCTCGGTAGATAAGCTCAACAGCAAAAGGGAAGAGAAAAAGGAAATAATTGGAAAGTTGGAAGACAGAACAGTAAAAATTACCCAATCTGAAAAACAGATGGAAAATAAACTGAAAAAAACGAACAGAGCTTCAGTGACCCAGCGTCTATAAAAAAACATTTAATATTTGTGTCATCAGAGTCTCAGAAGAAGAGAAAGTAGGTAGGGCTGAAAAAGAACTCAAAAACATAGTGGACACAAACTTCCCAAATTTGATATGAGACATAAACGTACAGATCCAAGAAGCAGAGTAAACCCCAGATAAGATAGACTCGAAGAAATCTATATCAAGACATATCATAATTAAACTTCTGAAAACTAAAGACAGAGAAAAACTATTGAAAATAGCCAGGAAAAAATACTTTACCCATAAAAGAAAAAACAGTTTGAGTGACAGTGCTTTTCTCATCAGAAACCATGGAGGCCAGAAAATAAGTGACACAATATTTTTCACTTGCTTAAGAAAAGACCTGTCAATCGCAATGCTTTACCCTACAAAAATATCATCTAAGAATGAAGAGGAAATAAAGAGTAAAGGAAAACTAAAAAAAAAATAATAATCTCCAGTAGACCTTTACAAGAGAAGGCTAGACTATTTTATTTAAACAGAAAGAAAATGATATAAAAAGAAACCTTGGAACGTAAGGAAGGATAAAAAAACAACAGTAAGCAAAAATACGTGTCAATTCAATTGGCTTTCCTTATCCTCTTGAGATTTCTAAATTATGCTTGACAGTTGAAGCAAAAATCATACCATTGTCTAATGTGGTTCTAAATGTACGTAAAAGGGAATATCTAAATGGGGGAGGGTGAAGGAACATAAAAGGCAGTAAGCTTTCCATACTTTTCTTAAACTGATCAAAGGATGGCAACAGTAGATTTTGATAAATTTCTTATTTATAATGTAATACCTAGAGCAACCAGTTATACAACTATATAAAGAAATATACTCAAAAGTACTATACATAAATCAAAACAGAATTCTAAAAAATGTTCAAGTAATCCAAAGAAAGACAAGGAAAAAGACCCAGAGAAATGAAAATCAGAGATTACACACAGAAAATAAAATATTAAATGTTAAGCCCTAATATATCAATATTAAAATCAAATATAGATGGTTTAAATACATCAATTAAAAGATAGATTATCAGGGTGGATTATAAACCACCACCAAACTATACACTGTTTACAAACACTTACTATGATTATTACAGTAAGGACAGGTTGAGAGTAAGAAGAAGCAAAGAGATATGTCATGAGGGCCAGCCCTGGTGGCCTAGTGGTTAAGTTTGGTGTGTTCTGCTTCAATGGCCCAGGTTTGGTTCCCAGGTATGGACCTACACCACTCGTCTGTCAGTGACCATGCTGTGGCTGCAGCTCACATACCAAAAGAGGAAGATTGGCAGCAGATGTTAGGTCAAGCTGAATCTTCCTCAGTGGGGGGGGGAGGGGAAGAAAGATATGTCATGAAAACATTAATCAAAGGAAAATAGGAGTGGTTATATTAATATCAAATAAAGTATACTTCAAAACAAAGAAAATTACCAGAGAGGGATATTATATAATGATGAAAGTGTCATAACCCAAGAAGACATAGCATCATAAAAGAGTGTGCACCAAACAACTGAAAATATGTTAAGAAAATACTACTGGAACTGAAAAGAGAAATAGACAAATCCAGAATTATAGCTGGGGACTTTAACACCATTCTCTAAATAGTTAATAGAATGACTAGGCAGAATATCAGCAAAGTTCTAGAAGAACTCAACAACAGAACCAACCGACAATAACAGCCAAATATATATTATTTTCTTGTTCCACTAAGACAGACCATATCCTGGGCCCTAAAACAGATCTCAACAAATTTCAAATAAGTGAAATCAAATAGCATGTGTTCTCTGACCACTGTGGAACAAAACTAGTTGTCAATAACAGAAAGAAATGGGAAAATCTCTAAACACTTGAAAACTAAACAACACGCTTCTGTATAATCCATTGGGTCAAAGAGGAAGTTTCAAAAACAATCAAAAATATATTGAACTGAATGAAAATGAAAATACAACATATCAAAATTTGTGGCATATGGCTAAAATAGTGCTAAGAGGGAAATTTACAGGACTAACTGCATGAACTAGAAAAGAGTTCAAATCAATAGTATAAGCTCCCAACTCAAGAATTTAGAAAAAGAAGAGCAAAGGAAGCAGAGGGAGGAAACAAAATAAGTAAGAGCAGGAATCAATGAAATTGAAAAAAAGACAATAGAAGAAAATCAATGAAGCAAAGAGCTAGCTTTTGGAAAAGATCAATAACATTGACAAAATTCTAGCGAAACTGACAAAAGAAGAGAGAAAAGCCAATATCATTAATGAAACAGGGTCTACAACTACAGACATTAAAAGGATAAAAGGAAATAATTTAAAAAAATATCTCCCTCATAAATTTGCAACTTTTATTAAACAGTCAATTTCTTAAAAAATAAAAACTACTACAACTCAACAAACATGAAATACATCAATTATAGTCCTGAAATTTTTAAGGAACTTCAATTCATATTTTTTAAAATGTTCTCAAAGGAAAAAAAATCTCCAAACGCAGATAATTTCACTGGGAAATTCTACCAAAGAATTAAAGATGAACCAATATCAATTCTAAACAATCACTTCCGAAAAATAAAGAAGAGGAAACTCTTCATTATTCATTTCATATGAATATACAAATATATGTATATATATACGCACACACTTCCTTATGGGTACAGATGCAAAAATCTTTAAGAAAATATTTGCAAGTAGAAATCAGCAATTTATACAAAAAAAAAGTACTATTACCAACTGGAATTTCTCCATGCCCTCCCTCCTCCAATGATGTTAAGCTGGTTAAATACTTGAAAATCCATCAAACAAGGTGAACTACCTTATTAACAGCCTAAAGAAGAAAAATCCCATGATAATATCCCATGCAGTAAAAGGGTTTCATAGAATTCAACACTCATTCATGATAAACACTCTTAGAAAACAAAAATAGATGGGGAACTTTGTCAACTTAATAAAAAACATCTAGAAAAATCTACAGCTTTCATTATAGTTAAAGGTGAAAGATCTGAATGCCTTCTCCCTTAGCTGGGCAACAAAACAAAACTGTCTGTTCTCACCACTCCTCCTCAAAATAGTGCTGGAAGTTGTAGCCAGCGCAATAAGGCAAGGATCTACACAAAGTTTAGAATCAATAAATGAGTTCAAAGAGGTTGCAGAATAAACATAAAAATATCAATTGCATTTCAATATACTAGTAGTGAACAAATGAATTCATATAAAAATAAAAATACGATACCATTTACAATCACTCAAAAAATTAGTAGTTATATCTAAATCTAACAAAACGTGGACAGGACTTATATGCTGAAAACTACAAAACATCAGTGAAAGAAATCAAAGAATACCTATGTAAATGAAGAGGTAGATATATAGTGTTCATGGACTGAAAGATTCAATATGGTATAGATGTCAGTTTTCCCCAAATTGATATACACATATAACACAATTTCTATCAAATTCTTGACAAGATTTTTTTTGCTATGTAGAGAAGATTATTCCAAAATTTGCTTAGAAAAGCAAAGGAATCAGAATAGCCAGAAAAATTTTGGGAAAAAAAGAAAGAATAAATGAAGTGGGAGGAATCAGTCTACTTGATTTCCAGATTGCTACATAGCTATAGTAACTAAGATTGTGTAATGTCGGTGGAGGGATAGGCATGTAGATCAATGGAATAACAAGAGAACTCAGAAAAAGACCCACACAAATATGTCCAACTGATTTTTGACAAGGGCTCAAAAGTAACCCAACGGAGGAAAGATAATCTTCTAAACAAATGGTGCTGGAGAAATTGGATCCATAGGAAAAAATAAAAACTCTTTGGCCAAGTTCTCATGCCTTATACAAAAATTAACTCAAAATGGATCATAAATAAATTTAAACGTAAACATAAAACTTTTAGAAAAAACATAGCATAAAATCATTGGGATTTAAGACTAAGAGTTCTTACAATTGACATCAAAAGCATAACTCATAAAGGTAAATTTTATTTCATCCAAATTAAAGACATCTGCTCTACAAAATGCCATGCTCATGCAATTGACAAACAAGTAGTTGAGTGGAAGAAAATATTTTCAAACCACATATTCAACAAAGAAATAGTATCTAGAATCTATAAATAACTTTTAAAATTCAACAGTAAGTAAACAAATTACAACTGGGCAAATACATAAAGAGAAAATTCACCAAACTAGATATTCAGTTGGCAAATAAGCACATGAAAGATGCTCAGTATGATTAGGCAGTAGGGAAATGCAAATTAAAATCACAAGGAGATATCACTATGAAGCTATCAGAATGTCTAAAATTAAAAACAGTGACAACACCAAATGCTGTCAAGGATGTGGAGAAACTGAATCACTCATACATTGCTTGTGGGAATGTAAAATAGTACAGAGATGTGGAATACAGTTTGGCAGGATTTAAAAAAAAGTAAATATGCCACTACCATATGGCCCACCAATTGTACTTCTGGGCATTTATCTCAGAAAAATGAAAAATTATGTTCACACAAAAACGTGTACATGAACTTCATATCATCTTTATTTGTAATAGCCCAAAACTGGAAATAACCTAATTCTCCTTTGACAAGTGAATGGTTAAACAAACTGTGGTACATCCAAACTGTAGAAAACTTCAGCAATAAAAAGGAAAGAATTATTGATACATGCAACAACCTGGATGAATCTCCGGAGAATTATGCTAAGTGATAAAAGCCAATCCCAAAAGGTTGAATACTGTATCATTCCATTTATACAATACTGTTGATATGACAAAAATTATAGGAGTGGAGAACATTTTAGTGCTTGCCTGGGGTTAAGGAGGAATTGAAGTAAGGAGGGGCCTAACCAAAAGGGCAATATCGGGGATCTTTGTGGTGGCAGAAATTTTCTATATTTTGACTATAATAATGTCAATATCCTGGTTGTGATGTACTATCATTTTGCAAGATGTTACCATCAGGACAGCATGGCAAAGGGTATATCGGATCTCTCTGTATTATTTTTTACAACTGGATATGAATCAACAATTATCTTGAAATACAAGGGGGAAAGGGTCGGAGAGAGCGAGAAAGGGGTCAGTGGGTACATACTTATGGTGACAGATAAAAACTAGACTATTGGTGGTGAATGTGATACAGTCTATACAGAAACTGATATAGTATAATATACACCTGAAATTTACACAATGTCATAAGCCAATATGACATCAATAAAATAATTTTAAAAATAAGTAAAAATAAAAAGTTTATTTAAAATAAGAGATTAGGTGGGACATTTGCGTTATGCTAGTCCTCCTTGGGAAAAGTATTTCCTATTTTGCCCAATGTCCTCATATAAAGGCAAATTATCACTATCCAATCCATATCAAAGAAACACAAAGAGAAAGGTAAGGCACTGTGCAAAATTCCCCATCCTATAGTTGATTCATTTGCACATTCCAGAAGAGAGTCCCTTAAGTTTGTGGCTCAAGAAAGGAAGCTATAGTGCAATGCTTATGTTTTCCGGAAACAAATCATAAATTTAAAACCTTAGAGAAGCTTCCACATTTGAAAAACTACTTTGACAAGCCAGAGAGCCTCTAAAAGAAGGTTGCTAGGATGGAGAGCAGTCAGAAAATCATTTCAAGTGAGGAGTAGTTAAGGAAGTTATAGAAATTTAGCCTGGAGAAAAGAAATGTTAGCAGGTACATGTGTTTGAAGAGCCATGAGGTGAGACAAATAGGAGCTTATTTCCTCTGACTCAGAGTGTTTCCCAAAGCGTAGCTCATATAGATGATTTTAGGTAGTATAAGAACTAACATATTTCATGTTAATTGTTGGGTTCTTATTTAAATGTGTATTAGAAGAAGAAAACTAGTTCATCTAGAAATACAAAGTTTTCGCTTATAATAGGATATACATATTCTCTATTAAAAATATACCTAGTTTTTAAAAGCCAGATTTTTAAAGAAAACTATACACAAGTAAGGGTACAGTATAGGTGGTTTATGACTACAACCATTGTGAAGGCTGTTTATGAAAGGAGCTGTGGATTTTCAGTAGAAGCAAAGGCCTATTTATCACTGGAAGTCTTCAATCATATCTAACAAAATGCATCAATGATGCTGGGAGAAGAGTTTTTATCACAGTTGACACTCCAGAAAAAGTGATCTCTGAGATTCTTTCCTAACATTTCAGAATCTTAGGGTCCATGATTTTCTGAGGTTGGTTTTGGAGGAGTAGTGGAAATCAACTTATTGTATAATTGTTGCAGATGTTCTAAAAATAATTATAATGGCATTATTTCAAACTAAGAAAGAGCAGTCAGCAAACTCTACATCAGTTATCCTCAAAATTGCTTATCTTTTGACCCATTGTCACTTTCCAGCAACACTTTTTACAGAATGGATTTGAGAATACTTTCAGGGGTTCCTAGGCAATTGGTCCAATGCAGTTAGGAAACAACTTCCAACATTCTCCCAGATGAATTTGATATGCACTCTATTCAGGTATAGTTACTCTGGAGTACAAAAACAGATCACACCCACACTCATTTAGTGTTTCAAGGTCATTGTCACAGTCGGGAAGCCTGGATCACAGTGTTCTTTCTGAGTTAGAAATTATGATAATTCTGTTTTACTTTATGGCAACTTGAGAGACATTTGCTTAGATTGCAAGACTATTTGTGGCATAGACCATATTACTGATCATATATCCTGCAGGATTCTGGACAAAATGCCTACTTTTGAATGGAGTTTAGCTTACCAAGGTAAAATGTTTATATTAATTTTCCTAAGGCATTCATGGTTTAAATTAATAAATACTGTGTTTATAGAGCTAGAACATTTGCTAGTGAGGGGCAGTTGAGAGAGAACACAAAGAAAATTGCAGGAAAATTTTACTGTAATTCAATCCCAATAATAAGTCTTTCCAAACACTTGAGAATGTTGGTGATTTTCATCTCCCTTGTTCCATAGTGAACAAAGAGTACACATAAACTTTATACTTCATGGATTGATTATACATTTTCAATAATAATAAGTAACATTTATTGAGTGATCCTAAAGTACCAGACACTGTTCTCAACATTTTGCATGTAGTAATCAATTTATTCTTCTCAACAGCACTTGACGGTAGTAATATTTACTGATAGAAGGACTAAGACTGGATATTAGTTATCCAGCTAATGTGTAGTGGGGGTAGGATTTGAACCCAGGGGTTTTGAACATTACTGAGCATTTATAAGTAAGTGACTTTCAAAGTTTCTTATACAAGACCAAGCATATGAAATAAGCTCTTCAGAGATACTCAACGTACACAACAACACACACGCACACACACACACAATGGAATCAAACATTGTCTGAAATGATAGAAGCCACGCACTTTTGACATTTGATTCCTCTATTTCATTTTAAAATTCTAGTCAAGATCCACTATACTTATTTTACAACCCATCAATATATTTCAATCCACTGAAACAAAATGTACAAGTGTACTATCTTTGCTAAGTGGAAAATTAAGGGTTGCAGAAGAAAAAAAGGATGCAGCCTCTATGTCCAACTACTGAGGTTATAGGAGAATTAGAGGTTGATGAGTGGTGCACAACAGGAGAAGACACTATAGTATGCCCAAGCAGCTAACACAGGAGAGCAGAGTGCCCAGAGTTTCCATACAAGCATAAAGTGCTTGTGCCTTTTGGAAGCAGTGTGGTATGATGGGAAGAACACATGTGTTGGAACAAAGAAGAGAGTTTGGAGCTTATGCCTGACAATTCTATCTGAGTGTTTTCTCCTAGATTAATGAATTAATCTCTCTGAGATTAAATTTCTTGCCTGTTATATTAGAACAATGTAGCAGGTGTATTTGCTGCTGAAAATCACATACCCTTGTTCTGCTTATGAGTTCAGGCACAATTGCAATGGATGCATTCATCTAAGCTCAGATTCAAACTGATGGAATCCTACTGATATGGACCCTGATATCAGTTTCCCCACATTAAACCCAGCGTATATGGGGTTAAAACCAAAACACTCATTCCCGGCTTACTCTCTGTCTTCCTGGCTCCAGAATCCACTATCCTCCTGGAGACAGACACCATCAAGGACAAGCACCTGGACTATCTCCTCCCCACAAAGAGATATAGACTGGTGGGAAAGCTGCTGACCAGCAAGGTCATGAGTTCCCTCCTGTCTGCAAGTAGTCTCAAGGTCAAAGACAGGCTGGTGGGAAGCTCCAACCAGCAAGGCCATATGCTTCCCCTCCCCTACCTAAAACCCCAAATAAAAACCCTTCCTTTTAGCTTTTCGGGGAGTTTGGGATTTCAGCGTTAGCTGCCCTCTCTCCTTGCTCAGTGCTGTGCAAAAATAAAATTGCTACTTTCTCCCACCACACACGGTGTCAGAGATTGGCTTGCTGCACAATGGGTGAGTGAACTCGCTTCAGGTTCGGTAACACTACCTCTAGGTTCAGCCCTGTGTCTTTTCCAGAGCTTTTGGATCTCCTAGATCCAACCACATGTTCAGAGGAATTAATGCCCAAGAAGGCAGTCTTGTCTCAGTGAGTAAATCCCCAACTTCCTGTCCCTGGAGGGAACCTGTTCTCCATCCTTCCTGGAGCTCCCACAGAATCAAGTCCCCATTGCCTATGAAGCTACCAGGTTATTGCCCCTTATATTAACTTTCCTCCTCTGTATTACTCTTCTCACTCCTTAACTCACAGTTCCTGGGATTACCTCACAAAGAAACCACCTGCGCCAATTCCTTGTCTCAGTTTCTGCTGTCAGAGTAACACGAATTAAAAGAAATAAAATTGATTTACTAGCGATTTCGAGGTTGAAGAGACAGAAGTATATTCTATCTCTAGTGGAACGCCTAGTACATAAGAGATGATCAAAAAGCGTAAATTGTTCCTAGTTGAAGACCTCATCACAGTATGAAGATGACATTTAAGAGGGTAAAATCAATGTTTTGGGGCCAAGAAATAAACTAAAATTTAGAACTGATATCATACTGCTAATAAGTGGGAAGATTGAAATTCGAACCCATGCCAGCCCATAGATAACTGCAGCTTAGAATATTTTTATAGAATTTAACCCAGAAATTTTTTTCTTAGGAGTTTATCTGAAGAGTATAATTAAGGATGTGTACAAACAAAATCATTGTGCCTACATACAATAAACTGTTAGAAAACCATTAAAAATATGTTTACAGATGTAGAAAGATGTTCATTGCATATTCTTGAATAAAAACAACAGGCTGCAGTTCAATATGCAAACCATGATCGCATTTGTAAACATATTGTCTACAGGGATAAATGTGTATGTAATTGTAAGAAAATAAAATTTGATGGCTAGACACTAGAATTTGAAGAGTAGTTGCCCTTTCAAGGGTAGAATTCTGGGTTTTGTTCGGTGTTTCATTTCTTCTTTATATTTTCTAATATTTTGAGAGGAATCAACATATATAGCTTGAATTAAGTAAAAAAAATAATTCATTTGACTGCCATTGTTCCTTCAACTTCACCATGCAATGTTGCAGTAGGTTCTCTAAGAAAATGGAGAACCGTGTCCAAATCCCCTCACTGTGTCCTCTGATGGTTACAGCAGTGTAGCCCAAACGAATACCTTCTAGCTTGAATCCTTTTAGAGCAGTATCAAACCCCTAACTCCTAAAAGTTGGTTCACGTCAAGTTGTATTACAAGCCTGAGAGAATCTGGCCTGACTTTACCTACTTCCTCTAAAGCTGATATCAGAGACTTGAATCTCATTTATCCAGAGATAAAGCTGTTTAATCAGAAACAAAGAGTTAGGAGGACCAGTCCAAACCCAGGCTTGATGACATTGAGAGAAC
Source organism: Equus quagga (assembly GCF_021613505.1). NCBI lineage: Eukaryota > Metazoa > Chordata > Mammalia > Perissodactyla > Equidae > Equus > Equus quagga. The sequence continues at coordinate 67,889,161 of NC_060270.1, forward strand.
ACTAGACACAGATACAAAGCTCAAAGGATAAGGAGAATGGCTTCAAGGTGTGACCCTGGCTGACAAAGGGTCAGGGTTCCTGCATTTAACATTTTTAGGGGCCAGAGTCTATGTCTACATACACTTGCTTATGTGCTTAGTTCATCAAACACTGTTGTGGGGTCACAGGTACATAGAGAATCTCCAAGCAAGATTCTCTAATAATTTATGACCACACAAATGTCAGAAAACTAGAGCTAGATTGTGAACTTTGGAGACTATCTTGGTTTTGTCATACAGCCTGGCTTTGGAGGGCAACCTACGGCCGAGGACCTTTCCCCAAACAAAGTTTACAATCCTGTTACAATTCTCTGGGGACACCTGTCAAATTGAAGGGAATATATGGAGACTCATGCTACCTAAGATATAGTTAATAGAATGGTCTGTAGCCTTGCTCACAATAAAGATTGGAGTACAGATTTTGGGGGTATTATAAAAGATTTTTAAATTAATAAATGAGTGAAAAAAAGAACTTTGTGTATAATTATACATGGCACTGTGTCCCACTCCTCCAAGTCCTAATAATAGGATGACTTTTGCTTGACCCCTGTACATGCCAGCCACTTTACATGAGTTATCTTTTAATCCTCACTGGTACTAATAATGAATATTTGAGCATTTCTTTGCTTTATAGAGGAAGACACTGAGGTTCTGAAATGCTCAACCTTTCCCTAAGTCACAGAGATGGTAGGTGATGGAGCTGGCCTTCACAGGCAGGTCTATGGGTCTCATACCGGGAATTGTTTCTTCTGTAGTCTGCTGGCTACAATGCCAGCATCACCATTTTGGAACAATCAATAATTCCTTTCTAAGCCCTAATTTTCTCAATTTGTTATTCCTCTGGAAAACGGTAATGAAAGCAGAGGAGACAGTGGTTAAGTTGGCATTATGAAAAGAGTAGATGCTAGCTGTCTGGACAGAAGAGATAGCATTATCCCCTTCAGTCTTCTCAATAATTGTCCATTATTTTGATCTCTTCCGGCCCCAAACAACCAGGCTTATCCCATCCCTTAGTTAGAGAATTAAGTTTGGTACTGAAATTTTCATGAAAATACAGAAGAATGACCTGAGAAGAAAAGAGGGTTACATCTAGTCATCTTCTGCTAGTAGAAATTAGTGAGAGAAAACATCAAAGGCACCAAAAAGGTGTTTGTGGAAAAAAACGAGAGACGAGGAGGAACTGAAAGAAGGTGCAATATGGCCCATTGCAGGAGGAAAAAGTAGGGCAAGCTTGAAGTTATCAACCAAAAGGATATAATCAGGGGGCTGAGGATCCAAGAAAAAGCATCAAATGTGAACATTGTCGTACATGCTCTACAGTTGCTCCAAAGTATTCCCCACAGTCTGAAGAAAACTGAGAAGCCAGAGGCTCTGATAATTAGCAGAAAGTAGAGTCCTTGCTGGACTAGAGCTGCAGGAGAATGAATGATCCTCCCTTAAATGTAAAGTTGACTAAGATTATCAATCACAGTTATCTGATTGTTGAAAGGGCTGTGGGCATGGTACTTAGGCTGAGGCCAAAGACTTTGAAGGTCAAGCTCTGGTATCTGGAGTGAAGCTGCCTGAATTTTAATTCTAGCTTCACCAACTAATATCTTGAGTAAATCATTTAATCTTGTTCTGCTTCAATGTCCTCTTCCATAAAATGGGCAAAATAGCCTCTACTTCATCGTACAGGCAGCCCTCACTTTGCACATTTCTGGACATGCACACATTTTACTTAAAACTGTTTAGTTAAATAACAAAGTCTTCCAACAACATGGTTAAAATTTCAGCTTCAGTGATATGTTAACTGAGTAATTGCATAAAATACACACTTGGCTGCTAGCTCTTCAGCCCACAAGTTATACCATAAATAACATGAGCAGCATGGTCAGTGGTCAGCCGCATCACTCTCAAAATCTGTTGGTGATTGGTCACTATGCATCTGTTAATCAGTTCGGGCACAGACAGCAAAGTGTGTAGTTGTGTTGCTTTCATCTTCTCGGTGATACAAATGTGGCATTTTACAAAAGTGGATATTTGAAAGAGGGAATTGGGCAACAAAGATGAAAGTGCAGTAAAGAAGTGGAAATGTGGTAACACTGGAAATGAAATTCAAATTGAATGTGAATGGAGTTACGGAACAAACGACTGACTTTGGGAATCTTGACATTGCTGTCCTTCCAGAATCGAGATGTGAAGCCAGAGGAACTTAGTGAAGGCAAATTGGTCAACATAAATGAGAAAACTGGTTGGGACAAATAAGATGAAGATGTCCAAGAGGAAAGATTGCACAAAAAAACTCCATGTTAAAGAGACCCTCAGAGATATTTCATGACATTGAAACACAAAAGATAAAAGGTTAGAACCTGATCCTAGCTAAACAAGGAGTATGACCAACACTTAGAAAAGATGATGGCTCCATACTGTAAGCCATACAATGAGAAGAAGGCAGGCACTGCACAAACTATTCTTGATAGTTTTTTTGCGGACAAATAAAACACTTTAGTTCTCAGTATTTCTAATATTTCAAATTAAAGTGTACTAAATAAATATTAGTTTTACTATTTTTTCATATCCCTATATGTTTAAAACCAACCATATGAATATATATATATTTTTAAAGATTTTTCTTTAAGCTTTTTCCTTTTTCTCCCCAAAGCCCCCCAGTACATAGTTGTATATTCTTCATTGTGGGTCCTTCTAGTTGTGGCATGTGGGATGCTGCCTCAGCGTGGTTTGATGAGCAGTGCCATGTCGGTGCCCAGGATTCGAACCAATGAAACGCTGGGCCGCCTGCAGCGGAGCACACGAACTTAACCACTCGGCCATGGGGCCAGCCCCCATATGAATATTTTTAATGCTTGAAAGTAATTTTTAAAAGTCATGAAACAACTGCACTTTTCCCCACTGTTTTGTGTGTCTGCTTTGCACAGTTTCAGCCTGTAAAGACAAAAGGGAAAACTGCCTGTATTGCTGTGAAGATTAAATGAGATAAACTACGTAAAGTAGATGACACCACGCTTTGCCCATAGTGAATGAGGATTAGGAATAATAATAATAGTAATACTAAAATTTGCATAAAATAATAATAATGATGACAATAAATTACCATTATCGATAGATCTGATATCAAGGTAATTGTTGGAGACACTAAATGTAAAACGATGGGACTTATAGATTCTGCTTTACCATCTTTCCCACTCCTCATTCATAACTCAGAAATATAGATCATAGGCTCGTAAGCCCTGTTTAAAAATCCCCGGAACCCATTCCCAGGAGGGTGGCTGAATGAAAAGGGACTGGCATGGGAGGTTCCTTAGGGCGCCATCTTGTGTGTCTGCACTGTTCTCTCAGTGCAGCCTGACTCTCCTCAACCTTCCTCTCCTTGCTCTCACTTGATCCTTTTGTTTTATTCTGTTTTTTATTTCTCTCACTTTCTCCACTTACTACCATAGGACTGTTTGTCTATGTCCAGGCGATACCCACCAAGTTTATTTATAAATAAAAGTAAACGTAAGTCCTTCATTTCAAATAATGAATTTGAACAATATTGAGTCACTGAGATTTTAAATCAATCTATTTAGAGAAAAATAATAGCCCTCATTTCAACAGCAAACTTTTTCAATTAAAGGATATTTTGAACAGCAGTCTCTAACGCTCCCACACACTCTTCTCACTCTTAATAAGTTTTTCTTAAAAGCACAATCTGATTAAAAGCTGTAGCTGAATTTATGTACTATTAGCGGTGAGCTGAAAAACATCCCTTTCCTCCCCCTGAAAAGACATCTATGTCCTAATTTCTGGAACTTGTAAATTTTCCTTATATGGGAAAAAAATGATTTTGGCAGATGTAACTCAATTAATCATATTGAGATGGAGAAATTATCCTGGACTATATGGATGGGACCTAAATGCAGCCCCATTTATCCCTATAAGAGAGAGGCAGAGGGAGATTTTACACACAGAAGAGGAGGAGGCCATGTGGCTTTGGAGGCAGAGAGAGGAGGGATGAGGCCACATCCAGGAGTGCTGGCAGCGGAGGCGAGCACCAGATCCCTCCCTAGATCCTCCATCAGGAGCTTGCCCCACCAACATCTCATTTTTGGCCCAGTGATACTGATTTCAGACTTCTGAACTCCAAAATTCTAAAAGAATAAATTTCTGTTGTTTTAAGAAATCAAGTTTGCGGTAATTTGTTACAGTAGCCACAGAAAACTCATATGCTGTCTTCATAGATTTTGCCTATTATCCCAAGTATGTTTTTGTTTGCAGGGATTTTTGCATCCACAGAAATTTTTTGAGTACCTACCGAGTACAAGGCACGTGGAATACAAATTTGAATAAGACAAGGCTCCTGTCTTATGGGTGCTCAGCTTAAACAAATGAATAGAACAGTTACAACATAGTGTAATCACTGAAGTTCTAGAGCTTGGTTACAAACAGTAGCTTATTTGAGAAGAGAGATACTATTTGGCCATTTAAAATGAAGTTGTAAACGAATGTATTGACAGAGAAATACGTTCACATATATTGATATATTAAGAAGACAGTACCATTAAATAATTTTGACAGTGCACAAAAAATGTTCAGGAAGCATATGCTCCAAGCCATGATTCATAGTTTTCTCTGAGCAGTGGGTTTATGGTATTTGTTTTCATCTTCTTTTTGCTTTCTGTTTTCCAATGTCCTAGTTCTTTTAATAATGATGAAGCAATAAAAGCATTTTTTATTAAAAATTGTCTGGGTTCAGTGCCACTTAGAGGCACTTTCAGGATGAAAAAGTAACACAGATGAGGGATCTAAGAATGCTGATTGGGTGACATGCCTCCTCATCAAAGGTCCCAAGCATAATAGGATTATATCTTCTTCTAATGATGGGGGATTTGGCCAACTGGAAGAGTAATGCCATATTTATTCAGTCCTCAGAGGCTATTGATCAAATGGGACATAATTAATTTAATAATAGTTTTCAGAGAGAAAAAAACTCATCACTAGATTAAATATGGATATCCTAATCTCCAAATATTACAATGAAATAAAATATACTTTAGATTTCAGACAATGTGATAATTTTCCAAAAGTAACCTAAGATCTGCTGTATTCAAGGTTAAAGGGAAATTACTTGGATTAAACAGAAGCATTCCAGAGGTTTAGTGTGAGCGTCCACTATCTGTAACCCTCTTTAAGGTGTGGGAAGAAAAGAAATGCTGTCTTTCTTCATGCTGCACCCCACCTGCCAGCGTACCCCCAACCCCCGGTCACAGATGCTGCCATAGTAGCACCCGCGGTAGCTGAGGAGAGATTTTCCAAATATAAGCATTGAGGCAGCAACAGGGAGACCTTCCTGTGATCGCTGCAATGGCGGCTGTGACATTCTACCTCGAGAGCATATCCGCCTACTGTTAATAACTTCAGAAAGTATTTCTCAAATTAAAACCAAAATCAGACTGTGAAAACATCATCCTTTTTCAGCTTTCAAAGCAGATGGACTTTAAGCTGATAAACCTCCAGACGGAGACTAACATTAGTATCAATACTGTGAACTAAATTGAAATTTTACTTTTGATTGTGAGTCATCTAGTTTGTGGATTGTAGCTCAACCATGTTAAACTGAGAACACCAACCATGAGAGGAAGTGGCTATTGCTCTGCACTTGAGTTCCTATTTCTGTCGGTTGCTATGGCCATTCTTGCAGTGTTCTAAATTTGGATCCTTTGTGTTATTATGATGACAAGTTTCATTTTTCTGAGCATTATAGTTTCTGTTATGCATACAAAGTCTGCCTCTGTACAACTCTAAAGAAATAATATTAGTTCCACTTTCAAGATGTGGAAACAGACACACAAGAGGATTTAGAAATCTGACCAAAGTAACCGAGCTTGAAATTAGTCGAGCTGGCTTCTGACCCCTGCTCTTTGTGACTCATTCATTTCAATACTGACACATTAGCTCACCTTTGACTGTGGGCAGATCTCCTGTTCTTCATTCCCACATAATTAGGTTGAATAACTACCTCTGCAGGACATAGGGGTTGGGCTGGACAAATTGAAGTGAAATTGGCCCTAAGGAACGACATGTCTCAAGGTCTGAATCAGGGAACCTACCAGTTTTGTGTGTGTATTCTTTCTAATGGTAGACATTTTTTGAATCTTAGGACAAAACTATTGAATGATTAATTGCTATTCTTTTGCCAGAATTCTAACAACTTTACTTATCATCAGTGTCCGTGCCTGCCCTAACCTGAATGGCTTGTTAAGGACCACCTGCCTGATTATCCAGAGTCTCATGTCATCCATCTGTTCACTAACTACAGGTGGGCACTAGGGATGACAAGTGTGAACAAGACAGACTAGAACCTGCAAGAATGAAGAGAAATAATTAAACAATTATACTAGAATAGGATAAAACGAGCACAGGAGGATTATGAGAGAGTCTAGCAGAAGGGAGGAATCTAAACTAGGGTCAGAAGAGAACTTTTACAAAAAGTGACATTGTAGCCAAAACCTGAAGAATGATAAGAGTCAGAGAGGCATGAGGGAATGGCATTCCTGGCCATGTGAAAAGCATGTCTGAAGGGCTAATGACATGTGAGGACACGCACATAGTAGGATGTCAAAGAAATTCAGAATGGCTGAAACCCAGAGTCCGGTCATGGAAGGGTGGAGGAATGAAATAATGCTGTGGGATTGGTGGATAGAAATCTGATTATTGACATCTTCGTAAGCTATTTAAAGAAGTTTTGAATTTATCAAAGCACAATGAGCTACTATTGGCAATGTTCTTTAATCCAGGAAATGATAATATCAGACTCATGCGGTAGAGAATAAAATAGAGGTATGAAAATTGGATGGATGTAGGAGACCAGTAAGAAGCCTGAAGTAGTGATCCTGGCATGCAAAGATGGCAGCTTGGACTGGGTTGATGTCATTAGAAATGGAGCGAAGTATGTAAGACATGAAGGTCATAGGATTGACAGGATTTGTGGCTGATTAGACTTGTTGAATGAGGAAAAAGAAGGTCTATAGATCCTTGCCTGGATCCTTCCTACTATACCTGAAAAACAAATTATAGTAACCCTATAATTATAGAACCCCTAAAGATAGTGCTTTTAATTCTTGGCCTTTAACATTGATTTGGAGTCCATTCACAGTATCAGTTGTATACTTTCTGACCCAAGTAGGAGAAACCCCAATTCAGATGCACTTAAACAATGCAGGAGGATTTTATCTTAGACATCCAGAAGTCCAAAGAGAGAGCAAACTGAGGGTTAATTGATTTAGTCACTCCATTATATTATCAGATATGTAGTTTCTTTCTCCACTTCTCTTCTTTCTATAAAAATCAGCTTAATCCTAAATGTAGTTTTGTGTGTTCATAAGATAGTTTCCTGTAGCAGTGGGAGCAACATTTTTTTAAATCATTTCCAGCAAGAGAAAGAGCCTGGCTTCTCTTTTGCAGAAAACATAACTGATTTTGCTTTGCATCATATTGGCCCAATAGGCACAGGCCTACCCATCCCTGAACAAATCTCTAGGACTTTGTATGGAAATACTATGCTTGCCTAAAACTATTTACCCAGGGTGGAATGTTCTATGGTCAGATTCATCCCACTACTTTGACAGCATTACTTCTAACTTGGGATCTGTGCCTTATACAAGCTCCATGTCTGTTACCAGACTTGGAAATGAAGAATTCCTCATACCTTCTGAATGTAGACCTCCCTTGATCCACTTATGTCTGATTCTTTCTTGAAGCAGAATCTGCAGCTTGACCTTGCCCTCTACTCTGGTGGCTTTCATAGTAACCAAGGTCCTCATCTCTCAGCTAGATGACTTTTGTAGCTCCCTAACTGGTATGCTACCCTCAGACTCACTCTTCTGCATATTTCCCACCTCCATTGTACTCAGCCAGTGAATCCTTCGTAGATCTGCCAAATTTACCAGCTGTTTTAATCATGGGACCCCCAGGCTAAGATCATTCTGGGTCAGAGTCAGATAATTGATCCCCTCTCAATCCTCTAATAGATTTCTGCTATGTTTCATCTGGGCACATGGCTTACACAACTGAAGTCTACATTTCCTATATTTTCTGACAACTATAAGTGAGCATGAGACTAAGTTCCAGCCAATGAAATAAAAGCATAAAGTGATTTTTTGCAATTTTTAGTTCATCTTCTTGAAGAGAAACCATCTCATTTCACAGGATACAACAGGGGCAACCTTGAAAGTCTACTCCTTTATAATCCTGTTCTGTCTTATACTTGTTATGAATATTATATATTTAAATGGCTTAAATTGAAATTAGCAATTATTTAAATAAATGGCTATTTTTCTTACTAGACTCTAGACAAAGACCTTGCCTTATCTTTTCTTTGTATTCCAGGCACTTATTGTAGTGCCTGATACATAAAGGTACTCAGAAAGTGTTTGCTGCATGTGAGAAATATGTGTTGAGTACTATATGTCAAACCGAGTCTAAGTGCTTTCGTAATTATCATGTAACATTTCTTGTACTTTAAACTTCTCTTTCCAGATCACATCACAGTAAGAACAAGGACCAAAGTTTCCTATTTTATGGCTGGTTTTGCTAAGCATAAAAGTTTCAGTAAATACTTTTGGATTCACTTAAATCAGGATCCTAGAATTTAGAATCATAGAATACTAAAGTTGTAAGGAATCTTAGACATTTTCTAAACCCAAATTCTCATTTTATGAAACAGGAAAGTTACACTTGGAGATGTGCACTAATTAGCTTAACATGAGATAACTGAATCTGACAGAGCTTCAAAATATAACTTGATCTTCTAAGTCAAAGTTCAGTGTTAAATGACTCTTTGCTATGTGTTATGATTTCTACCAGTTCATAAATTAGTACTTCAGAAATCATAATTTGGCTGTATCATTTTCTAGGCTGTATATGAATATAAAAACAGTAGATATTATTGGCCCTAAGTTTCTCTTCATCTTTTTGCTACAAGACAACCAACAAGAGAAAGTCATTAGAACCCAGAGAAAGAAACAAAAACATAACAAAACAAAACCTAATAACAACCTGCATCTCTTATCACTAAGATTAGAGCGCTTTCTAGTCATTAATTAGGTGAACTCATAAGTGAATGAATGTGATACATACTCCCAGAGAGCTTTCTGGTAATGAGGAGATATAAATCTGAACGCTGGCTCCTCCATGGAAAAATGCCAGAAGAGCCCTCTGTGTCTTTCTTTAAAAAAAACAAAAATAAAAGCCTCTGCAGAAAAAGGGGGCCTCATCTTTTCATGTCCTACTCAACTTGGCCCTGATTAAGCAATAGGACTTCCCCCCACAGACAGTCTAGCACTTTCTCCATGTCTAGCTCTAAATCTGTGGCCGCCATCCCAATTTAGTCACACCACATGCCTTGAGAAGTCTTTCAGTTGTGTCTGAAAAGTATTTGTTCAGCATCTACTCTGTGCTGGAGACTGTTGGAGGTATGCCAGTTAAAAAAAAGATTAAAAAGGGGGCTCAGCTTTCAGTGAGGTGATGGCTTAATAGGGACTCATAGAAGGCAGTTCATTTACATACACTGTGCACAAAGTTCTAGGGTATCACACAGGAGAAGTATACAGTCCATCCTGGCATCAGAGACAGAGACAGCTTCTTGGAATAAAAACCTTCTGAGCCTAATTTAGGAAACTCACAAACTGAAGTAAGTTAGGCAAAGATGGAGAATGAAATTCCAAGCCAAGGGAAATGGCAGAGTAAAATAGATTTGGGGGGGGTGCGAGGAAGGTAGGGAGGAATGTATGGGAGGGGTGGTTATAATAATAATAGGAAGAGTAAGCATGAACCAAATCATGAAGAATCTTGTGTGCTAGAACGTGGGGCTTGAGATAGAACCTATAACAATTGGACAGAATTACTGGTGCAAAGCAAATAAACATAATCAAATCTGCAATCAAAAACAGTACTGGGCAACATGGTGGCGGGATTTAGGTGAAGGAGTAATGATCATCTTGAAGGCAGTAAGTCATCTAGGAAGCTACGGCAACTGGCCAAACAAGAGATGACAAAGGCCTAGACTAGCTAGGAGCATGTGGAGCAGGGGATGGATGGGGGAGGTATTTAGGAAGTAAATCAACCAGATTCATGTTAACTGGATATGAGAATGGTGGGATGCTGTGGGGGGTGGTGGGGGGCGAAGGATGGCTCTGAACTTTTCCATTTGCTCGATCTGAGACAATAGTGCTAGTCATTAAGATAGGAACTCAGGAAAAGAAATATCAGGTTTTGAAGAGCAGACACTAAGTTAAATTTGGACATACTGGAGAGACTGGAATTAGGTATTAGAGGCTAAAGCCAACTCTGATATTATTTAGTTGGGTGGCATCAAGATAGCTTTTGAACTCTCCTAGTCTTATCTTTCTTATTTGTCAAACGATATATTTATTCTTAGATTTACAACCTAATTTCAAACTTATTAGCTATGGATTTACACCTTTTTTGTGGTATTATCATCTGGAAGGGGAAAGTACCCAGTAGAACATCCTTATCCAGGCTCTTCTTTGAATAAAGTGAGAAGTAATATGACTTGCAGATATGGGAATTAACAAGCCTTTCCAAAGCCCATGTCTTCCTCATTTTCCTTTTCTCATAGCTTTAGGGTCAGAGTAGCTTCTATTGGAAAAAGAGAAATGAAGAATATCACTAGAGAGATATCAAATGTAGGCTAAAAGGATTATGGACCCTTCATTTAAAGACAAAATCAAATTTTAAATGACTTGTCTAGGCAAAAATAATATCAAGTGATGCATTCAAGACAGTAGTTAAGCTTCTCTGCTTGAGATAACATTTTTTTCATCTTTGGAGAGGAATGCAAAAATGAAGCAAACACTAGAGCTTTGTTCAATAGGATACCATCAGGAAGGATTTCAGGATGAGTCACAGGGGACAATGTTCCACTCCAGACTTTCATGGCCTTTGAGAGCATGCATTCCTAATGGAGACAGTACATGATTTCCAAGAAAAAACTGAAAAGAAAAGTTGCCCAGATCCCCTGGTGAAAGTTAGAAGAGGCAAGGAAACAGATTCTCTCCTAGAGCCTCCTCAAAGAGATGCAGTCCTGCTAACCCCTTGATTTTCACCTTAGGAGGCCCACTTCAGACTTCTGAAGAGCAGAACTGAGAGAAAATTAATTTGTACTGTTTCAAGCCACCAACTCTGTGATAATTGTTACAAAAGCAATAGAAAACTAATATAATGTGTGTTGTACTCGGTAATTGTGATTAATCAGGAGTTACTGTAGTGCTGAATATACTCCTGGACAATATAGTAGTCGTTTATCTTAAAAAATTTGCTCTATGGTTGAGAGGATGAGAAAGCTGTAGGCATAGTATACACCAAGAGGAGAATGGGCCAGGGAGAGGAGAGGTCTGAAAAAAAAAATTTTATAAGGTGTGGCTAGGGTAGCTGTGGGATTCTGGAGTAACTGTGAGGTTCCAGAGTGGCTGTGGGATTCTAGAGTAATTGGAGTTCTGGAGTGGCTGTTGGGTTCTAGAGTAACTGGAGTTCTGGAGTGGCTGTGGGGTTCTAGAGTAACTGGAGTTCAGGAGTGGCTGTGGGATTCTGGAGAAACTGTGGGGTTCCAAACTGCAGGAGGAGGAGCTGAGCACCTTGAGAGACTCATTTGTTTTTAATGTGGAGAATATGTTTCCTAAGAGGAAAGGCTTAAACAATTTCTACAACTGTTTTAGAAGGGCAAAACAAGGATTCATTCATCATAGAGGAAAACTCTAATTCAGCTTAAGGTAAAAGCCAGCATTCCCAACAGCAAAGTTCTTTGTCAGAGAAGTACTGCTCTTAGCCATTGAGATGCTCAAGCAACCAATGTGCCACCAATGGGTCACAGAGGGACCAAGGCATTGATACTCTTAGTTCTTGAATAGAAACACAGAGCCTGAGTGGATCTGGTGGACTAAGTCAGTTGCTTATAACCAGGAGCTGCCTTTGCCCTTTACCTAGGGGGCTGTACTGCTATGTTCATTTTCTGTATGTTGTGTTATGTGAGACATTGTGTGAAGCACTGGTGCAGAACACACTTCTTGATATACCTTGAAATAAATGATCTCCAAAGTCCAGATTATTTTAAGACTTTATGTGAAGAGTTAAGGAAGGGAAAGAAAGAGAGAGATCATAACTCATAGTTATTGAGCTAATCTTTGTCTTATTCATTACCTCACTTAATCCTCACCACAGTTCCACAGGTAGGCATTATTTCTTTCCAATGTGTTTGGATAGGTGCAGCCACTGAGCACAAATCAATTAGAGAACAATCGATTAGGAACATGTGAAATGGCATGGGGCTGGTTAAGTGCAGGAGAACAGAGAAACAGAGAGCTGTGTTGGTGGCCAAGCTACAAGGAGGCTGTTCGCTGGAGGAACTGAGACTCTAATTGTGGCTGCCGGGGGGATCTGTCAAGGTTGGGCCAGAGGTGGGGCAGGAGGCCATTCTGGACAAAGGAAGGAGTGGGGCAAAGGCTTGAGCTATGGGAACATGAGAGCAAGCAAGAGATGATGGCACCAAGATGACTGGAAGGAAGTGTGGCAGACAGAGTTGGCCAAGAACGAGAGAGTTGGATTTGAAAGACCTGGAGCTCCAAGAGGAAAAATTTAGACTTTAAGCTACTAACGTTGGGTAACATCTGTGACAATAGTATAAGAGAAAACCAGACTATTAAAGGATCAGAAAAACACAATCCATGAGTTTCCAGATGACAACCCATTGCTGTAATCTCCTAGGGATGCAATGCTCTGTTGTGATTTCATTTTCTAAAGTAAATGAAGGACCTCAGATCTCTGCTAGAATCTTCTATACAGTCTCACTTTGACTTAATTTAATGAATATTTGTTAACTTACTCCGGGCCCAGCCCTCTTCTAGGCACTGGCAATACGAAGATGAAGAGGACATTTTTCGTTTTCTTGATGAACTCACAATCTAAAGGTGCAAAGAGCTGCATATGACATACACACAAACGAGACTTCCAATGAGGCAAGTTAAATCCCATTACACCTACTGCTCTAGATGACAAATATCTCCAGATTTTAGGGGCCTCAAATTTGGGGGCAGCATCGAGAATCCCCTAAATTATTAACGTGCCCTTAATTCTCCCATCACCAGACTTTCCTTTCTCAGAGGTCAATTCTTTGGGGATCCCACCAGGTGTCTGAATGCCCAGTTACAGAAAGAAAACACAGTGCCTGACATATACCAGGTTCCCCCAAAATATTTATCTGAATTTAATGCTTATGATGCTGTAATATGTCTCTCTCCCCTGAAGGGAGTGTTGCATTTTAACAAGGAGCTTCCTTGCTGTAACCATAGGAGCAAAATGACCATGGTGAAAATTCTGGCACTTCGTAAGATTATGAGGGAGGTAATTTTGTGAAGAACTTTTAAATGTTTCTTAAGTCATATTACCTAGCTACCTAGCAATAGGAGAGGGGAGGATGACGACTTTTCCTTTTAGCAACTACGTGGGAAGAACTTGGTCTCACTTAATCCTTACAGTAACTCTGTGAAGTATGCTTACTGTTTCTATTTACAGAGGTAGATACTGAAATCACATGATTTGCAGAAGCTCACATAGGCAGGAAGTGGTGGAGCCAGAATTCAAACTAAAGTCTGGACAATGCCAAATTTCATGCTTTTACCACCCACTGGCAGCTGCTTCCACACCTGTGTAAGCCCATAAAGCAGGCATGCACGAAGGTGTCCCATAAATAGGTGACTTGCAGTTCACGCTTTTGACTCCCTGAGGTTGTAATTTCTGAAGGGACTTTTCTGTAATTCTGCTTCTCAGGTGTAAGGATAGGCTTTCCTGTGGATTACAGGAGGAGTTTCCCAGGAGAATCTGAATAATTTCACAGGTCCCCCAATCTGTTTTCCCCTGGTAAGTTGCCACCTCCAGCTGCCTCCCAATTAATGTGATGAGGGTAGGTCTTTGCAGCAAAACAAACTCACTCATGCTTTCCTGATTGAGAATTGCTTAGCCTGATTAATCATGACAGATGTCTTCATAGTGGATGGGTTTCTGGTACAACTAGTGGTTACAGGCATCTCTCAGCCTTTAATTCCATTTTATGTTCAAATCTGGGCAAGGTAAAGGGGCCACACTCTACACGGTAAAATAAAATTCTCCTTAAGCTACTCATGTGTGTTGAGCTGTAAAAGTTATGGACATCAGTCAACTACAGAAAAAGTCTTACAAGTCATTGACTGTTAGAAAAGACAGAAAAGATTTGAAGCATTTTCAATTTTAACTTCATCATTTTAAGGAAACAGTGTTTGTGAGAATTATTTTCCCAAACATAATGTTGCTTCCCTTACATAATGATATTCCTGCATTTTTTTTTACTGTGTCTATCAGATATTTTTATCTACTGAGCACACACTTGGGTGGCATTCATAGGTCCTTGCTCTTGAGGAACTTGGCATTTTGTTGAGAGACCAGAGATATGAAGACACTGAAAATTTTACAGTGATGTCAGACAGAAGATAATCAAGGATGACAAAAACTGCCAGACATGAGAAGAGTGGTCTCTCAACTCCTTAAAGGCTGTATGAAAAACAAATCTGCTTCCCACTGTATAGAAAACATATAAAAAGACAGGAAATCTATTTGAGTTCCTAATATGTGTCAGGTATCACAATAGACACTCCAGGTTACTTTTATCCCTACCACCACAGCCCTCCAAAGTACATGTCGTTATCTCCATTTCATAGACGGAAAACCTGAGAATGTTGCGAATGGCTTCCAGAGCCAGGTCCCAGACTTGCTCAGTCTGACTTGAAAGGCTGTGCTTGTTCCACCCTTTGGGAAGAAAAAGCAAAAGCAAAATTTTCTAAAGACATTCATATGATTACAGGCTTTCCGTTATTTTACTCATTGCTCACAGGAATGTGATGTAGATACATCATTTCAATAACCCATGAATCCATTTCATAGTTGTGGCTTTAAAATACAAACAAACAAATCTAACGAGCCCATTAGTTTTTGAGAGTTTTAATAACACTGCTAAAGGCAACTTTTGCTGCTTAAGGTAAGGGTAAAGAATAAATATAATAAATAAAAAATGCACTAGTGTTATTGAAAATACATTTTATTTCCATGACTTATAACATAAACAAGGAACAATAAATACATTAGTAGCTAAAATTTCAAAAACATTGTTGGCAATAATACTGTTGATAATAATTTTACTTCTATAACTTTAAAAAAACCTGCAAGATATGAAAGAATTCTTTCACCAGAACAGGTGGGACAGTAATTTACCTTAGAGAATACCAGGGGAATAGGCACAAAGCCAATTAAATATTCCTGGCAGATTGCATCAGTGGGAGGCAGCTTGCAAAAGCACTTGCTTAGAAGCAGGACTGCACAGGAGGATGAAAACCTCCATACAAGATTACTACTTGAATTTCAGACAGTCATTGATAGACAAGATTTAGCCCATAGGACTGGTGGGCAACAGCCGGCAGACATAGCAATTTATTCTATTTTATTTAATTTTTTTCAAATTTAAATTGATTTTTAATCATATCCATTTTTGTAAAAGTCAAATATCATTGTTTTAATTTCTCTTAATATTTAGTGAAGCTGAGAAAATTTGAATATGTTTATTATTTTTTTATTAAAGTATAACCGACATACAACATTATATTAGTTTTAGGTATACAACATTGTGATTCAATATTTTTATACATTATGAAATGACCACCATGATATGTCTCATTACCATCTGTCACCATGAAAAGTTATTACAATATTATTGACTATCTTCTCTATGCTGTACATTACATCCTCATGACTTACTTATTTTATGACTAGGAGTTTGTACCTCTTAATCACCTTCACCTATTCCTCCCATCCCCCTCCTCTCTGGCAACCACCAGTTTGTTTTCTGTATCTATGATTTGTTTCTACTTTGTGTTTTAGATTCCACATATAAGTGAAATCATGTGATGTTTGTCTTTCTCTGTCTGACATTTCACCTAGTATAATGCCCTCTAGGTCCGTCCATATTGTCTCAAATGGCAAGATTTCATTCTTTTTTATGGCTGAGTAATATTCCAATGTATATATATATAAATCTTCTTCATCCATTTTTCTATCAATGGACAATTAGGCTGCTTCCAAATTTTGGCTATTGTGAATAATGCTGCAATAAACATAGGGATGTGTATATCTCTTCAAAGTGGTGTTTTCATTTTTTCAGATATATACCCAGAAGTGGACTTGCTGGATCATTTGGTAGTTCTATTTTTAATTTTTTGAGGAACCTTCATACATTTCCATAGTGGCTGTACCAGTGTACATTCCCACAAACAGTGGACGACAGTTCCCTTTTCTCCACATCCTCACCAACACTTGTTATTTCTTGTCTTTTTGATACTAGCCATCCTGACCAGTGTGCAGATGGCATGACACTACATAGAGAAAACCTTAAAGACTCCTTTAAAAAACTGTTAGAACTAATAAGTGGCTTCAGTAAATTTGCAGGATACAAAATTAATAGACAAAGTGATTTAAAGAGATAATTCTTCACCTAAAACATAATTTTTTAGCACCTAATACATGCCATGCATCATTTTTAAGTAGTAGGAAGGTTCTAGGTTGGTGAGGAAGACCGACAAATAAACAAATACTTAAAGACAGTGAAATACGTACAATACACTTGACTTTGCAATGGCACAAGGAGGAAAGAAATTATAATCTACTGATGCTCTTGGATTTATAAAAACATGGAAGATGAGCATTTATTTTAGATTGAATGCATGGTGAGTTAAGAGTCATTGGGAAGCCTTAATAAGGGTGAGATGATTGATGTGAGCCATTCTCAGAAGGATGACCAAAGTGTGTCTTTATTCTGAAGTTAGATGTTCCCAAATTTTAGTGTCCGTAAGCCTCACCCAGTCAGGGAATTCTGATTCAAGGAGTCTGAGTTAAAGTCTAGGAAGCAGGATTTTAAACAATCTTTCTAGGCTATTTTACTTCTAGTGCTTCTGGAACATCTGGTGCTTCTCGGGTCACAATCCTAAAAGACACTGTTGAGTAGCAACTGCTCAAAGGTTTTAACTGGGAGAGTTGGCCATATTTGTTCATTTAAAGATGGACTCTGGTAAAGTATATTATAGACTGGATTGGGAGCTCAAAAAAATGGAGGCAGAGTGACTCCTTGTTAGGTTATTGCCATAATCCAGGTAAGAAGTAACACGTGCATGAATTGAGGTTGGACTTGTTAATTTATTAGGTGTAAGAGACAAGGAAGAAGAAAGATTCAAGGATGGCTTCTGAAAACCGGTGCTGTTATTCAGTGACAGAATGTGTGAGCTTGATGGGGGAAAGAGATGAGCTCAGAATGAGCATCCTTTTCTTGTGCTCCTTCCAAATTGTGATGTAATAGAGCTCAGGAAATCAGCATTGGACAAGGGAATTTAGTAATTATCAAGCTATTAGTGTTAGCTAAAGTCAGAGTCTGGATGCGTAAAGAACATAAAAAAGCAAATGAAAAAAAGACAATCATAGAATTTTGCAGAACATAGCATTTGATAGAAGAGAAAAATTCGAAAAAAAATTGAGAAGGGATAAGCAGAAATAGACAGGAGTAAAGTTAGGAGACAGGTATCACTGAAGGCAAAAGTAAAGTGAATTCCAAGAGACACTTGTCTATAGTGTGAAAGCATCATTGGGATGTCAGACTCATGAAGACTCAAAGTGCACAATGACCTCCATATTCTACTTGATGTCTGTTGTCATTTTGTAGTGTCACCACAACTACATGCAAGGACAATTGCTTCAGTTTGACAGAGGAAGATGCTGAGATACAGAATTGTTAAAATGCCCAAGTTCACATGATCAGTGAGAGGAGAATGTCGTTTTCAGCTCCACTTCTGCCAAGTCAGGAAGCCTGTGTGCCTTCCTCTATCACATGCTGTCTTCCTAGGAACTTGAGTGAAAGAAATTTCAGGGGACTAATGTCCAGTAAGTGTAAGGATGACTAACAGGTGATAGACTAGAGGCACTGCAAGTCAGCGATTCTTTGTAAAATCTGGTCTCTGATAACAAAGGAAAAGTAACATGAGATGAAGAACTGTGAAACTGAAGAAGAAGAAGGAAAAAAAATACATGTTTAAATTCAAAGGGGAAACAGCCAGCAGAGAGGGAGAAGATGAAGGTGCAGGAGAGATGGGTATAGGGGTTCGACTTTTAGTGACAGGGGGAGTTGAATTCAGAGCCATGGCAGTGGACCTTGAGTGGTGAAGGAGAAGGAACTAAAGATAGAAATAAATGTGTTGTTAGATGGCGAGAGGAAGAGTTCAGGAAGTTCTTGCCTGACAGATGGTTTCTATTTGTCTGTTTTCTCGATTTGGAGAAAATATAGACATTTGCTGAAAATAATAAAGTCTGGTGGTAAAAATAGGGCTTGAATAAAATGAAATGAAAATTAGAATAACCCCTTAGAGGATGTGGAGTGGTCGGTATCAAGATCATGCAGGAATATGACCAGGCAGTTTCAATGGTCCAGCTGAGGATGGGGACAAAAGACTTGGAATGCTCTCATTTTCCATGGTCAGGTAACTCTCAGCAACTTAGGGGAAAACTTGATGTCTACTTTAGACAACCTCTTCCACCAGGAGGATCACAAAGCCCTGGTTAGGAATAGCTGTGTTAGAACATTCTTGGGAGAATTCATTAAAATGTGAAGCTTGAGGTGAACTGCGAAAGTAGAAAAGAACGTGGACTGGTAGAGAGGAGGGAGAAAGAACATTCCAACGGGAATTAGCAACCAGGAAACACGGAAAAGCATTATCTTAAGTCTATAAATTAACATGGGACTGCTGAAGGAGATGAGGAGGAGGAGAAGGATACTGTTGGGGGATGTTGGAAAGTGGAGTGAGAGGAGTCTTAGTCTCTGGAAAGTTCTCCACTCTAGCTAAAGAAGTTGGACTTCATCCTTTGTCAAGTGTTTTCAAAGCAGAAAATCACCACTAGCTTCACTAATCATCCTTCCTTAGGCTTACAGATGTTCATATTCAGCTGTATCTCATGATGTCAGGGGAAGGGGAACAAAATTTGGTTGGCTCCTCCTCTGCATTGGAAAGAGACTTTACATACACTATGTCTAATCTTCACACAACCTGTAAACTGGATATCACGTCCATTTTGGCCAAGGTCACACGGGTAGGAAGCAGAAGCCTGTGAGTTCACACTCCTATCTATTTGGTTCCAGTCCACAAACTCTGAGGTATATAGTTAGTGGGAATGCATCAATATGCACTTGCTAATGAGAGCCCCTCTGTGTACAGTAAGAGTTTTTCTTTGTCCTGGTGGCAGGAATGAGTTTTGGAAATCAAGGAATAAGTTCTGGAGCAGTTGTTGTGTGTTATGTAGTTTCTAAAGCCCTGGGAGCTGTGGACTACCAAGGTACCCGGAGTCAGGATCCACTGAAGTAAATCTGGGATTTGAGTAACAATAAGACTCCAAGGAACTTAAAATTCTTACATCCTTCCTTCCTCATGCTTTCTCTTTTCACAAGTCTTGTCCAGCAACTCTCAGCCAGGCTACTGGAGGTGGAGTGGTGACATAGCCAACTGCTCTAGGTGGACAGTTTACTGTGGCCTTTGCTCCTTTGAAGCATAATCTAGGTTGACCTTTGCCAGGGGTGCGTGAACATGGTCCTGGGAGGACCCTAATGCACCAGCTATAAAGTATTCTTTAATCTTTTTAACATTGCTTAATATTTATCCCCATCATATTCCTGGGAATGCCAAAATCATTTTCCTACTACACAAATGCCCAAATCCCTCCTACCTCAGATATGTAACTTAAGAAGAAGTTCATTCCAACATCTGGACAAAAAGCCAAGAGCACATAGTTTCTCGGCAGATGGCAGAGGATACAAGTCTCTTGTTACATTGAAATGCAGGCCTTTTGTTGGCTCTCTGCTTGGCTTCTTTAGTGGTCCTGTAAGCTAGTTGCAATATCTGTATCTGTAACCATAAGCCTATCCCTATATAATCTACACTGCTCTCTAATGCCAATATGAAGTCATTTTCCTCCAGTAAGTCATTCTGATGTCTTCCCATGCCTTCATTTTGGTTTATCCTACTTCCTCAGCATGGGTTTCACAATTTGGAAAAACTCAAATTTTCCAACATCTTCCTGATAGGGGAAAGGCTAAGAAACACTTCTTCAGATCAGATGTTACGATTTCTAGGGAAGGTTTTAAGATGACTAAGGTTTTCTGTGATGGTCCTTCAGAGTTTATTCTCCCCAAACTTTATTTCCTGGTAGTGCAACATTAGCCTGTGAGAAATTACATAGCAGAGTGAAATAAAGGAAGCCTTGAAATAGAATATAAACAGCTGCTTCTAGTAATAATAGCTACCATTTATCGTGCCTGACACCATAGTAGGTGTTTATGTAAATCATGCCATTTAACCCTCAAACTAATCCTATGATATGGGTTATTACTGTGCTTTTTCAGTTGACAAAACAGACTCAGAAAGGTCAACAGCTTGTTGAGCTTGTAAGTAGCAAGGACAAAACTCCAATCAAAGCCCAGTGCTCTGTCCATTATTCTAGACTAGGCCTCATGTCCCTCATGCTCTTTGCTACCCCAAAACAGAGACCTTTGTCCCGATGGCTGATGGCACTCAATTGGTCACACTTAAAATGTACATATAAGTACTTATTTTATATCAAAGTGGAACCAGAGCAGAGAAAGAGAAGAGCTGCACACAGAGATTGCCTTAATTGTGTATTTCTCATTTAACTGATGGGATGAGTAATCTGATGTCCTTTGGTTCTGCTTTGCATCAGCCAAGTTTGTACAATAAATTTTGGTTTTTCGCTTATCAGTATGCAGGTCTACTCTTGAGTGCCTCTCAACACGTCTGTGACAGCTACCTCAGTTATGGTCAGTTCTCAAATATTTATTGGGCATTTGCTGATGAATAAGAAATGAGGACAAACAGATGGTTTCAGAATAAGGTGCTTGGTTCAGCGGCCAAGGTATACAGAGAGAAGTCTGGGCCAACAGAACGGAGACATCTAGCCAGACGGGGAGGGAAAGTCAGGGAAGACTTTCTAGAGGACATCTGAAGTACTTCTCGAAGGGTAACAAGAAGTCAACAAGACAGCAAGGAGGGGTTGATGCTGGGCTCAACGGAGGATGATACATGATCAAAAGAAAGCACAAAGAATAAGAAAGTGAGGGGTGGGGAGGGACCTGGCAAGAGTTCATAACAACTAGAACATTAAATGGAAGGCTAATTGCAGAGCTGGGGAGGAGAGCTGAGTTCAGAGAGAACATGCCCATCAGAGTCTTGCAGCTCCATGAAGGGGAGTGATGTAGACAGTCATGCATTTTACAGCGATCGTTTGAATTAAAGTGGAAGATACAATGAAAGAGGTAGGAAGTGCAAGCTGACACGATAGTCCCAATGATCTCCACCCTCTCAAGAAAGCAAAAAGATTATTAATAATTATTGATGGAAACTTTGGAACGGTAACTGATAAAACACTAAAAGTTCCACACTGCAAAATGCAAGCATTAATTTCCACTTCCTCTCTGCTGTGGATACTGGGGCCCTTGGTTAAGAGGCAGTAAGATGAGTATACAGGCCTTCTCTAAGTCCTTCCTTTCTTGTGCTGTGCCTTATTAACTCTCCTCTGAGGATTTCCCTGCTTGTGTCCTTGATGTCTATGTGTGCATTACTTCTGTGGGTCATTTTTTTTATTATCACTTGCAAACGAAGGCTGGTCTTTCTCTAGATATTGTCATGAAGTAAAGGCTTCCAACAGAGTAACTTAGTGATTTCTACTCTTAAGCAGATTAAATTTAAGGACCACATCCCTGTCTTTCAGTTTGTGCTACTTGAAGTGTGATCTGCCGACCATGCTGCAGCCCACTTCAGGCCCAGCGACCCTTTGTCCCCAGTTCAGGATAAGATAGGTGAGAACTTCAGAGTAAGCATTTAGAAACCTATAGTAATCTGGCTGCATAATTTTTTCTATGTGGAATCTAATGGTAAAAACTGGCTTGCATTTTCTGTGTTTTCAGTGCTTTCTTCATTCTACTTTTCTAGTAGTTCATTTTGTTATGTTTTACCAAAGTATTAGTCTGTGATGGATGCAGGCAGAGAGAGGGGTGTGGAAGGGACTGGCCCTTCATCACAGACAGTTTGAGAAACTTCGTTCTACTTCATGTTGCAAAATGAATGCCATAAGAAGATAAAATAAAACAAACAGCCCTAGCATTTCTGAGTGACTACTGTGTGCCAGGCAGGTAAACTGGATGTCTCACTTGACCTTTACCAAAGCTCTGTGAGATGGACATTATTATAGTCATTTTGCAAATGAAAAAACTGGAGCTGGGAGCATTTATGTAGATTATGTGGGTTGCAATTCAACCCCAAATCTATGTAATCCATAAATTAATACTCTTTTTAATAGCCCCTGCTCCCCTGTTACAAAGCATAAAATTTATTGCTAAAATTAGGCTTGGCTTCTTCGAGAGATGGAAAGTTCATTAAGATCAGGGTCCATATCATATGCCATTTTAAATGTCCATAATCCATAGCACAGCACTAGGGGCAACACTGCTTTTTACTATATTCTGGATAATGGGTACCACCCTAGAGTTGCCCTCGTAGTAACATGCTGCCTTAGAGGTAAAGGTGGTACCAAGCACTCCAGATGAACATGTAACAGCCCTCTCATAAGCAGGCCAAGGCTTCCAGGAGCAAGGGTCTTTGCATCAGATCCTTATTCAGAAACAATTCAACTTCAGACCACCTCTTTGTGCCTAAGGGGATATTTCATCTCTATCTATGAGAACTGTGTTTGGGAGTGTTTGTTATTTTGAGGAGAAGAGGGAAGAAATGAAAAGAAATCTAGGTTTTGTAATTTGTTAAGGCATCAAATTATTGTAGATGTGCACATAGGTTGTCATATCACCAGGAAACACTTTGTTACATGTCATTACGTCCATTCTTCTCCCACCTCAGCTCTCTGTAATGTTAGATTAACTGAACAATTGTGCGCACTTCTCTTTTCAGTTCTAACCATGGACATTTAACATGCCACAGTCCAGAACTCTCTAAACACCTAAGATGAAGCACTGTTGATGTTCTCCTGGTGCCTGTTTCATTCAGAAATAATGCACTTTGAAAAGAGCTTGTGCCTTTGTGCTGGTTCCTACTATAAATTTTATTTCAGCACTTGACAGTGCCCTGAGCTGAGTATGCCAAGAGTAACCAAAGCTGCAGATAGTTTGTGAGATTGATATTTCAGAGAAATTGAAATTCAGTCCCAAGTCGTCTTCATCAAAGTACAGAGCTATGTCCTGAAATCTGAGAGAAACTAGGTGTCTGAAACTGCTCAATGTGTCAAACGCCCCACATCAGGGGAAGGAGCAGCACACACAGGCAAGGACACACAGAAAATGACCACGTGCGTGAGGGAATTTGATGCCAGGACAGCCCCAGAAAATCCAGAAGCGCAGTTACTTATCATTGTCACCCCCAATTCACTTTCCTTTCTGAGACCTTCCTTAAAAAATCCAGTTTTCTCTTTATTCTGAATCACAGTTATATTAAAAATATCAACCAAAGAAAGGCAGTGTAGCTGGGTGGTTAAGCCCACAGACTTTAGGCCAAGCATATCTATCATTGAGTGACCACAAATTGGATGTTAAGCACTATTCTACGGTATAACATAAAAGGTAGCTCCTTTAACCCTCTCCTTATTCATAAGGGGTAGATATCATTATTATCATTTTACAGATGAGGAAACTGAAGCTCAGGGAGGCCCCAGGCTAGTGAACATGAGAAAGCCTGTATTTTAACTCAGATTCAACTCATCTGTAAGTTAGCATGTTTTATTATTCTTTTCCTCTAACAGGAAGTACAGCTTCCCTGACAATTTTATTTTGGTTTGAAAAACACAGGACTATACCTTGAAAAGTGAAAATTATATACCAAACTTTCGACTGTTCAGTTGAAAAGAAACACCAGAAGCATCTTTGGAAGAACCTTAGCCTTAAGATTTAGACTTGAACTCCCAACACCTCTGCTTATCTCATGAAATGCAAATAAGGTACCATGTCTTCCTGAATCTTTGCATTGTTTGCCTCCAAAGACCAAAGAGCAAGACAGGGCTCCTTGATGGCAATAAGCTTTCTACTACCTTCCCTTCCATGTCACTGCAGGACAATCAAAGGGAATGAGAAGACAGAAACCCAGAGGCTCATAGTGGCACAGAGAAAGGAGATCACAGGGACAGTGACAGTGATAAATCAAAAAAACCTCCAATCAGTGTTTCCCAAAGTGATCTCTGCACAGCAGCAACCCTGGTAAATGAGATGCATGGTTAACAAACGGGGTAAACACTGCTCTCTTTCTGATTTAGGGATTCTCCCTTGCATATTAGTATATGGAAAGCTTGGAGAGGTATATATATATATATATACAATGGAAGATTATTACGCCATAAAAAAAATGAAACCTTGCCATTTGTGACATGATGGACCTTGAGAGCATTATGCTAAGTGAAATAAGTAGGACAGAAAAAAACAAATACCATGTGATCTCACTTATATGGAGAATCTAAACAAACACCACACACACGCACGTAAACAAGCTCATAGATACAGAGAACAGATTGGTGGTTGCTACAGGCAGCGGGTGGGGGGTGGGTGAAGTTGGTGAACTGGGTCAAAAAGTACAAACTTCCAGTTATTTCTAAGTCATGGGAATGTCATGTACAGCATGGTGACTATCGTTAGTAACACAGCATTGCATATTGGAAAGTTGCTAAGAGGGTAGATCTTAAATGTTCTCATGATAAGAAAAAAGAAATTTGTAACTCGTACGGTGATGGATGTGAACTAGCCTGATTGTGATGATCACTTTGCAATGTATACAAATATCTAATCATTATGTTGTACACCTGAAACAAATATGATGTTATATGTCAATTATACCTCAATTTAAAAAAAACTTGAAGAAATTCTGCCATCAAAGTAAAAAAAAAATTTTATTTGATGTAACCCAACATCTTGCATAATGCCCATAGCAATAAATATGCATAAATATTTGCCTTAGTGACATGCTCTAAGAACACTATGTTCAATTTCTGCCGTAGGCTTACTAGGCCATGCAAAATGGTTCACGTTCTTGGGGGACCCAAATAACCGTGACTTTGCAATTCATCATCATCTCCCTGTCTGCATATGTACATTGCCAACCCTTCTGTCTAGGTGAATCTGGTTAAAGGGGAATAAAAGACTGTCTAAAAACAGAATATATTTACAAACAAAAATGATAAAGTCTTATCGACCTTGTCAGTTTTGAACTTGTACCCCTTTGAAAGTATGATGAATGCAATAGGACACTCAAATAATTTTGCAAATAATTTAAGGAAGTCTATAGTTACCTGTTAGATGTCCATAGACTCCTCCCACCCAGCTAACACACCACTGAACAAACATTAGAGGCAAACAAGAATATGACGATATTAATTCTCAGTTAACACCTTAGGAAGAACCAATAAAACTGTCTATTGAGCACTGAGTAAACACAGAGAAAAACAAAAGGCCAACCATTAAATGACATGTGAGTACTGAATCTGGCAGGAATGTGCTCAATAAATATGAGGGGGAAAAACTTCTCATTTTTACTCATAGGAGAAAGGGTAATTAAGATGTCTCCCAAGGTTACCGTTCTAGGATAGAGCTAAGATTTGATCCCAGATCTGACACTCCAAAGCATGCCTTCACTACACCATGTGGCTAGTTTAATGGGAACCACTTACTACTACTATAAAGATGGGTAAGAAGTGGCTGGAGCTTCAGGGGACAATCTACTGAGGGAAGATTAGAAACATGCATGACAAGAAAACTGCGAATACAGACAGAAGAACACATTAGTGCCACAGAGAAACAGCACTGTATGAGAGAGAGAAATGGAGGGTTCAGCATAGGCTTGGGAATGGCTATGGCTGAGAAAAGCAAAGGAGAAGTCCTGTGTTTGTGTGTGTGTGTGCGTGTGTGTGCACGTGCATGCACACTAGATGCTGGGAAAAGGAACAGTATGAAAACGACAGCATCAGAAAAACTGCTCCATGGACCTCTCTGATCCTGGCCTCTAAGTTTTGAGGGGGCGCAGAGTATGCCACCCCAAAATATGCCTCTGGCATAAGGATTATCATGAGCTTGTTAATTTTAAGAAGTAACAGACACAGAGAAGTTCTGAAAACTGAGCAGAAGTTACCCTCTTGTAAGAGACATTTACATTTATAAGAGAAATCTTCTTTTGTAAATGTGATAAGATATTCTTATCAATAGAGAAGGCAAGGACTGAAATCTGCATAATAAGTTACCCTTGTTTACAATGCTTTTCCTGGTAACCTCCCATAATTGACCTCCTCCTACCTCCAACATCTTACTTTTGTCTTTAGCTGAAGAAAGTATTTAAGGTGAAGGCTTGGGCCATTTTGGTGAGTTCCTCAGTTTTCCTGGGTATCTCCCATGTATACAGAAGGTATACATGCCATTAAACTTCTGTTTGTTTTCCTCCTGTTAATCTGTCTCTTATTATAGGGAGATCTCACCCAAGAATGTAGAAGGGTAGAGGTAAATTATTTTTCCTCTCCTTACAGTGTCCTAAGGCAAGGGCTGGCTCTTTACCACTATTGTATACTGACTGCACACAATAGGTTCTCAGGAAATAGAGAGTACATAGGAAGATATGGCTGAAAAGGGAGAGAGAGGCTGGCTTGTGAAAGACTTCACACTTCTAAGTAAGGAGCCTAAATCTCATACCTTTTATAGATGAGTCATTGACTGTACTTGCATACCAGGGATCCAGGAGAAAATGAGACAGTGGTGATGCTGAGGGCAATGGAATGAGGCATGGAAAGGGCAATGGAATGAGGCATGGAGTATTTCAGTGATAGGCTTAATAAAGCCCAGTTGAGCTACAGCCTTTCCACTTGATTGGGTTCAG